>NC_067244.2:248631842-249329967 GCF_019359855.2 Lolium perenne | reverse complement strand
TTCAAATTTATTTTCAAAAAAATATTCAATTTTTTTTTGAAGAAAAATAATTTTTTTATTGTTTTTCACTTTTCTTCTTCTACTTTTTTACTTGTTAACCTTTCACAATCACACTTAGTACACTTAATCTTAGGTCAAATTGCACTTGTGGTCAAACTTCCCAGTTGGTCACCCATCCTCACACTACTCCCGGCCCGCCACGCTTAACTTCTTGGTTCTCTTCGGATCAGCTTCCATGAAAAGAAATGACACCTTGATTAATATTACCATATCTATCATATTATCCCTTTGATCGTGATGTCACACCTCTATATTTTTGAATTCTAAACAATTACTTAAGTAAACAACAATGAATATATATAAATAATAATAATATAGAATTTGAAAAACAATTAAATGATTTTATTTTATTTTGTCTTTTTATTTAATATGGAATAATTAATATCATTAAATGCGAATTTGGCAATTAATATGTCTAAATTGATCAGAAAAATGAGAGGAATACAAATATGACATCCATATCATCTTTTGAACCTACAAAGTTAACTTACCCAAAAATCATGAGCATTAGATCAAGTGCCTCTAGTTTAAATTTGACTGACTTTATCGAAAATAAGGTGGGACACGGCCTCGGCATGTCATAGTTTCCCGAAACAAGGTCATATTTGGCACGTATGTGGACCCTAGGATGGGAAGCAAGACCCCGGACGCGGATTTCTAATCCGACCCACGGACAGCCATCTTTTCATTTTTAGCGTGCCCAAACGGTTTTTATTTGTGAAGCAACTACATGGGGCCCATTTTAGTATGACGTGAAACCTCCGTGCGATGATAGTAGACCACCTACGCACCATCTATCACATGACATGTGCACGTGTTATCTTTTTGGAAAACCATGCGGCTTCCGGCGGTTTCCCGCCGAATCCGCTGGAAACTAACCAGATTTGAACTAGGGGTGAACTATCCGTCGCTCCAGAAATTCCGAAAAAATTGTTTTTAGTTCAACGACGCATCATTATATCTGCTAATTTTTGTCCATTTAATTTGTTCGTGAATGGGTGCACCCGCATCCCCGGTTCAGCGATACCGCATGTCCCAGGGGTCCTGTTTCGGCCAGATGGCAATTTGAACGAAGTCAAAAAATCCCACGGAGCCGCGTGACGTCATTTTATATGTCATAGTAACTATTAAGTTTGTTAAAACTGGGATACGACAATTATTTTGAAAAACCCTTCACGAAAAGGGCTATCACGTCCGGAGTTCTATGGATTTCAGGGGAAATAAGGTGGGAAACGGCCTCGGTATGGCATAGTTTGCCGAAACGAGATCATATTTGGCACGTGTGTGGACCCGAGGATGGGAAGCAAGACCCCGGACGCAGATTTCTAATCCGACCCACGGACGGCCATCTTTTCATTTTTAGCGTGCCCAAACGGTTTATATTTGTGAAGCAGCTAGATGGGACGCATTTTAGTATGACGTGAAACCTCCGTGCGATGATAGTAGACCACCTACGCACTACCTATCACATGACATGTGCACGCGTTAGCTTTTTGGGAATCCATGCGGCTTCCGGCGGTGTCTCGCCGAATCCGCTGGAAACTGGCCGGATTTGAACTAGGGGTCAACTATCCGTCGCTCCAGAAATTCCGGAAAAATTGTTTTTAGTTCAACGACGCATCATTATATGTGCTAATTTTTGTCTGTTTAGTTTGTTCGTGAATGGGTGCACCCGCACGCCCAGTACGGCGATACCGCATGTCCGGGGGCCCTGTTTTGGCCAGATGGTTTTTTGAACGAAGTCAAAAAATCCCACGGAGCCGGGTGGCGTCATTTTATATGTCATAGTAACTATTCTGTTTGTCAAAACTGGGATACGGAAATTATTTAAAAAAACCCTTAATGAAAAGGCTATCACGTCTGGAGTTCTATGGATTTCAGGTGAAATGAGGTGGGAAACGGCCTCGGCATGTCATAGTTTGCCGAAACGAGATCATATTTGGCACGTGTGTGGACCCTAGGATGGGAAGCAAGACCCCGGACGCGGATTTCTAATCCGACCCAGGAGCGACAATTTTTTCATTTTTGGCGTGTGTGAAAACCATGAAACCTCGAACATTATAGCTCATTTCTAAGAAGATTTGTTTAGGTATTTGAAATATTCCATTTTTTATTTTTCTATGATAGATCTTGTTTTTTCTTTTTCTGCAAAATTTGATATATTATACTTATTTTTCTCAATTAGAATGATTTAGTTATGCTTTTTTGAAGAATGTCGTGCAGAAATAGAAAAAAGCTATGCCGATGGTATAAGCCGTCGGCACAAGTCTGTAGTGAAAAAAAGGAAAAAAAATGTTGTGCCGACGGCCAGACTGGTCCTGTGCCGACGGCCAGAACTGTAACGACGGTGGTCGTCGGCACAACCGACCTGTACCGACGGCCATTTTAACGCCGACAGCCATCCTTGTCGCCGCGGTCCGGAGGCTTATGTGCCGACGGTCCCGATATTTGGCCGTCGGCACACACGACGGCCGTCGGCACATCTTTGCTCTCGCGTAGTGATGTAGAGTTTTCAGTGGAGGGGAGCACTATATAATTACTCGGTAGTCCACTGGTATTTGAATCAGTATTGCTTGTTCGCGTACATACGTCGACAAGCGCATGACGTGCCGCGCGGAGTCGATTGGTTGCTCCATCTCGATCAAGAAAGCATAATACCTGCAGGCTGGGATTTCGGGAACCGTCCCCGCGTCGCTCCCAGGGGGGCGGCTCGGGCGACTCTTACCCTAGCCCAGCCGCCGCCGCCTCCCCTTCCACCTCCTCTCGCCGCCGCCGGAGGATGCCACCGGGCGAAGGCCGCGCGGCTGACGGTGGCGGCGGGTCCTCCTCCTCTCGCGCGGGCGGTTGGGCAGGGGCCTCTCCCCTTCGCGCGATGGGAGCTCCGGCCAGATCGGCGCGGCGACCCTGGTTTGGCTCGACGTTCCGGCGGAGATGGGCGCAGGGGCGGCGGCCCTGGTTTCTTCGGCTGTGCGGCGGCCGCGGTGGCCGCGTGGGCGGCGCGGCGGCTGGTCCTGGGTGCTCAATCTGCGGGCGTTGGCGTCGTCTTCGGGTCTCCGCTTCGGTGTTGTTCGGCGCCCCCTCCTTCGTGGTGTTCCGACGGCGCCTACGGTGATCCTTGGCGGTGCTCTGTCGGCCGCATGAAGCGCTGCCTGGCCTCTCATCTCCGCGAGGTGCGGTGGATGTCGGTCGTGCTCGCGGAGCTCTCTGGATTGGTGGTGATGGTGGATGTGGCGCGGAGTCGGCGCGCCGGGTGGTGTTGGTGGTCTGGCCGGCCCTTTGCGGCGGGTGTGAGGTTGCGACTCTCTGCCGGGCGAAAGTCTTGTTTCTGGCTGCGGCTGGAACCGATGGCGGCGGCGCCTTTTTTGGCGTCGTGACCTCCTTGGAGGCGTCGTCGTGGTGGTGTTCTTGCGCCTCCGCCCGGGTGCTCCGGGGGAAACCCTGATCCCTCATGGATTGGGCGAGGGCGACACTTTCCTGTGTCGTTTTGCCTGCTGGGGTCCTCGCCTTGGTTGCTCCGTCGGCCGGAGGGAGCTGTGGAGCGGGTTGGTTGTCGGCGTCGACGAGCGGTTTGGCTTCCTCGACTCGGCGGTCAGGCGAACACGTCTTCGGTTTCGGTGTGCTCCGGGTGAAAACCCTGCACTGGCCTCGGCCGATGCCGGTGATGGCGGCGCTCTCGGACGTCGCTCCCCTCGTTGGAGGCATCACTGTGGAGGCCCTTCTCTGCAAGTTTGTTGTTCGTGTTGTCTGTCATGTCGGTTTCGTCCTCGGCTTGTCTTCCGCTAGGTGGAGCGCGACCCCGGGGGCCGGCGTGGTTGTCGGAGCGGCGGCTCCGTGTTTTTGCCTCCGCCTTGTGGCGTTTCGAGGTGTTTTAGGGTGTCGGCCTTGGCCACTGGGGTGGCTAGGCCGTCGGCTCGTGTGGTGCGCGGCCTCGGGGTCGGCGTGTTGTGTTGTGTTGTATCGGTTTTCGGCTGGTTTTCCTCATAAACTGGCCATTCTCTTCTCCTATATCAATGAATGGCAAGCCTCTTGCCTAGTTTCAAAAAAAAAAATACCTGCAGGCTGCAAACTGAGCGGGTGACGTGTGCGCGCATGCATGCCATCTGCATGACTCGCATGAAAGACTTCTTATTTTTAGAAGTGTACTCGCATGACGACGTGTGGGAGTACGTACGTAACTGCTAAATGGTCTAATCTGTCCCTGTGTGCCGGCCTAGACGTACGTACTCACGTATGAAGACGATGTCCATCGTGCAGCCTTCCGTATTATTTGACCGGCTCCTCTAGCTGGTCCGTAATTTCAGTATTCAGATAAGTCGCGACATGCATCAGTCAAGCTCCCTCCCTCTCCAGCCGCTCGTGCAAGCGGCTCAGGAGGGCACCCTCCCCCCAGAGAGCAAGGTGGGCGGGCTCCTCTCGTCTTCTCTACATGCGGAGAGTCAGCATTGCGGAGGGCCGCAACAGATGGCGGAGGGCGGTCAAGCAGCGGATCATTATTAGGTGGCCTAACCGCTTCGTTGAGCCGGGGTGCGAGGTGCAATGTGCTGGCCGCCGGCGGTGCTCATGCCCGGCAAGGAGGCGGTTAGTCTGCAGCATGGTACGAACTACGACGGAGGTCCTTCCGTGTTGGAAAATCATTCATTTCATTTATTCATTGTTCTGCCGTTGCTCTATCCTGCTTGGCCACGCAGGAAGTGGTAGATCGGCCAGCATCGCGTCAGGCTGCTAGGTGATGCTAGAGGTTGACCTCGACCCCCTAGCTTGCCATGTCATGTGCCCATCTCTCTTCGGTGGCGTCTCTTGAGGATGATGGCTCTTGTTTGTTCCGTTCGAGTGGACAACGGGATCGAAGTTAGGGCTGGGAGAAATCATTCGCAGTTGCGGACGATGGCGAAGCCTGTGGGCGTTGTCACCTTCTTGAAGGCGGCATTGAGTCCCTATCTGTTCCACCCCATCCCAGGCACCAGGTGAAACCCTTGCTCCAGTTGTTGGATCAAATGGTGTTGTCGCTTTGGTGGCATCCCCTCGTTGGAGGCTCCCGGGAGTCTCAAGATGGCAGCTGGAGTTAGAGGTGGACGCTACTTAGAGCGTGGATCTTCGGAGCGCTATGTACCTACACTCGCGCCTTCTTTAGGGTGGGTTGTACGTCGACATGTACCTCTCTAGAGTTAGGGTTGTTCTATGTAGTCCTGATTTGGTTGTCACGCGGTTTTGAGACCACGTGCCCTTACCTTGCTCCAAGGCGGGTGCTTGTCCTGTGCTTGTTTAGGTGTGTGTTGTTGAGCCAGAAGGCATCATGTGTTTGGGGTTTGTTCGATTTTCCTCGTAAAGTGAATCATGTTGCCCTCTGGTTAAGCTTAATACAATGGCACAACTCTGGATTCTCCAATAAAAGTCGGCGTGCATCAGGCTGGTTTGCATTGCGTCTACATCAACTATTGGTACGAACTAAGAACCACGTACGCACTGGTGGAAAAAGGGCCTTTGGTCGCGGTTCGCAACTGCCATTAGTCGCGGTTGCGCAACCGCGACCAAAGTATCGCGACTAAAGGCCCCCCCTTTAGTCGCGGTTCCTTACGAACCGCGACTAAAGGCCCGTCCACGTGGGCGCCAGGCGGCCGTCCGGGCGGAGGACCTTTAGTCGCGGTTCTTCTGGCCAACCGCGACTAAAGGCCGCCGCAGGTTTAGGGTTTTAGGGCCCCCCTAAACCTGCCCCCCCCCCCCCAAACATATTTTCTGTTTAATTTGTATATTGTTTTATTTCTTTTGTGCTTTATTGTAATTTTGAAGGAGTTTCACATATTCTACGGTACTACATATATACATGCATATGAATGTACAATTTCAAACAAATTTGAAACTAGAACAAAAAGAATTCAAGAGGAATATACAATATATATTCAATATCATCGGATGACCATATACAAGTTTGAACAAGTTTCCATACATAATTTAATGCATGTATAGTTCTACGTCCTCGCAATGGTGTTCTCCTTTAGGATGGAGGACTTCCCTCCTGAACCATCCAGCTAGTTCCTCTTGAAGTGGTCGGAAGCGAGCTTCTGGACTAAGCATCGACCGGAGGTTATTCCTCTGAGCATTGAGATCACTCGGAACACGCTCAGAGGTGTATCTCCGGATCATCTCACAGACATAGTATCCACACAGATTGGTTCCCGGTGGCTGCATATCGCTACCATTCTTAGCCTTTGACCGCATGAAATTTAGCTCTTTCTTGAATTCACCGACCTTTGTATCTACGAACGGTCTCCAAACCCTACGAGGCAAAGAAAATTAAATGAACAAGAGAGTTATTAGTTAATTACTTGAAGCTTAATTAGGAAATGAACGAAATAGGCCGATCGATATAGAGCGCAAATGAATGAAAACAATTACTTTTGAATCATTTGTCTCATGTCGGCCCACTCCGCCTTATCCATATCCAGAGAGTCGTGGATGAGACATTCTGATTTGTCAACTTTAATTACTAGCAGAATCCAGTGGAACTCATGGACACGATACATGCACAGTACGTCATGCATAACTCATCGATTAGCCGGCCACATACCATGCATGGAGTAAACAAAAGAGAATGTGCTCAAGACATAAACACTCACCCAAAATGGTAAGGAAATAGAATATCACTTTTGAGTTCCTGCTTATCAAGAAACCGCCACAGGTCTTTCTCCACGTCGGCGGGGTGATGCTTTAACGTATATCCATTAACGATGTGTGGGTCAATGAACCCAACATCATAGATGCTCCTTACTCTGCATTCCTTAATCTTCAATCTGCATGTATAATAGCGGACACAACAATATAGTTAGGACATATATATATATATATATAGTGCAGGCAATATGAACGAGATGGGGTAGAAATAAATCACTTACAGAACGTAGCAACCGATGATAGATTTGTCGAACTCGCGCAGATTGAAAAGCTGGAACAATTCACTCAGATGAATTTGTACACAGTATTGTTTGAAGTGATGCTCATATCCAACTTCCGCATAAATATAATCTTTGGCGTTTTTATGTTTTATGTAACCCTTGTACCAGTTCAGCAGACCTTTCATTTGTGGAGGTAGATCCTCTTCCTGCGCAGGCTCGACGAGAGGCCCATTCTTCACATATGTAAGTACTACCTCCTTCATTGGCGCCTCATCAAGGCCTAACAGCTTCACGAAGAGTAATACCTAAGTTGGCCGCTTGTTCTCCGGCACTCGTTACGGTCAATCCCTGTCTTTGCCGCAGCTTCTATGATTTCGGGGGCATCCGGACCGGCGGCTGTCACTATAAGCGGGGCAATCGATTGTTTACTTTGTTCCCCGAGCTGGGCAACAACTCGTTTCCCGCTTTGTGCACTTTGTAATTCCGCTTTATCGGCCTTCTCATTCTTCTCCTTGAATATGCGTGCCTGATTCTTTAGTTCACGTGCATAGTCGTCAGGCAGATTCTTCGCGGCTTGGGACGGTGCGTTCAAAAATGACTTAGCCCACTTCTTTTGCTCATCGTAAAATGCGGCTTGGGCTCGGGCTCTCTTTTCTTCTTGCAGGCCGCCTTCCATTTCTCTAAATCAGCAGCCGCGTGTGCGTCGACTTCCTCGGCACTACGTTCCCAAGGCCTCGTGGGGAGAGGCTTCAGTGATGGCTCCGGTACCTTTGTTTTCTTAGGTACGTAAGGGTTCGGGTTAATAATCCAGGACTGCTGCTTCTGCTTCTTCGCCGGAGGTGGATTGGGGGGCGGCGTCGCACCCGCCGGGCGGACTAGGGGGCGGCGGCTGCTTACCCGCCGGAGGTGAATTGGGGGGCGGCGTCGGCTGACGTGAAGGAGGTGTAGGTGAAGCACCACCACCACCACCTCCACCGCCGCCACCACCACCACCGTAGGGGGGTGGACTTGTTGGCGCCTCGCCTGGAAACTTGATAAACTTCTTCTGCCATAGAATGAACTGGCGCTTGACATCTCCAAGTCTTTTCGCCCCTTCAGGTGTAGCAATGTCAATGTCCAGGTCCTCAAACCCTTGGACTATCTCCTCCACCGTGACACGAGCATAGCCATCTTGAATGGGGTTGTTGTGGTGGAGTGCTCCAGTGGTAAAGCACCGCCGATGGCTACCTTCATGGACATGTTCCCGATAGTATAATACAGATGACATGCTTTCATCTCCTTTATATCGTCCACGGGGTAGCGAGGAGGCTCCGGTGCAGTAATTTCGACCACCAGAGGCTCCGGTGCAGCAATTTCGATCGTCGGTGCACCAGCCGGTGAGGCCTCCGTGGAAGCCACGCTGCTTCTGCTCTGCTGCTGGCTTCCGAGATCCTTTGGATGATCTTCATGCTGCGCCCGAGCTGCATCTCTTTCGGCTACTAGTACACTCACGGTTTTCTTCATCACATCCATTTCCGTTACCAACTGCGCCACAACATCTGCATCCTGATCCATCTTTCTCTTACGGCTTCTGTAACCGTACGGGTCATCGTTCTGGGGGAACCCTACTTTCCACGGAATGGGCCCCATGCCTCGTACACGTCCTCCGTGTTCAGGATTCCCGAGGGCTTTTGTCAGGGCGTCGTTCTCTCTGTTGAACTTGATCCTCCCCTCTTGAGCATCCCTCATTGCCTCAATAAGCTTTTGGGTGGGTTTAATTATTTTGCCCTGATAAACACACTCCCCTGTCTCCGGGTTCAGCGATCCCCCATGCCCGTACCACCAGCTTTTGGCCCTTGGGTCCCATCCCTCCGTACCTGGACGGATTCCTCGTGCCCTCAGCTCGTTCTCCATCTTCTCCCACCTAGGCTGCCAAAAGCGATACCCTCCTGGCCCCATAATATGATTGTACTCCTTCTTGGCCGCATTATCCTTATTTTTTTCGATATTTCAAGGAACTGCTCCGATTTCTTTTGCTTCACAAATTCTGGCCAATCATGTTGCAGTTTCTCGTATTGTCCTTTGAAATCCGGAGTCTTGCCCTGCTTGACAAAGTCATGGGCTAGATTTTGCTTGTATTTCCGGAATGCGTTGGACATCTTAGAAAGAGCGAACTGTTTGACTAGCTTGCACCTCTCCTTGTTTTCCTGAATCTTGTTACCCTTCTCATCGTATTTGCGGTATTCCGGAGGTAGAACGAAATGTTCCATAAGCTTGTTGAAGCAATCTTTTTTTGTTCTCTTATCGACAAAAGTGAAACCAAGACGTGCCTTCTTTGGCTCATTCCACTCCTGGACGGTGATCGAGACGTTGTCTCTAACAACGGCTCCGCATTGGCTGATAAACTTGGTGGTGTTCTTGCTGGGCTCCAGCGGCCTGCCGGTTGCTTCCTCGACAACCTCGATGGTGCATGTTTCGTTTGGTTTCATCGTCTTGGTTGCGCCACGCTTTGACGACGTACTCGATTTTTTCGACGATCCGGCCGAGGGCTAAAATAAGAAAGAGAGTCGCGCGCGTTAGTACACACATATTTATTCAAATCAGTTAGTTTGTATCACCAGAGGCTCAATGTATATATATACCTCGGCGCCGGAGGTGGTTGCTACTTCCAATTGAAGATCGTCGTTTATCGACGTTTCTTCGGCATCATCTTGCTGACGGCGCCCTTCATCTTCACCCTCAAGGTTCAGATAAAAAGAGATATCATCTTCTTCTTGTCCGGTCGGCACATATAGAATATCGCCTTTTATGATGCCGAACATATGGTCTTCAAGGTCCGGATCATAGTTGTCCAGAATCGGGTCAGCTCTATCGTCCGCCATATGTCAGTCCTGAAAACATGTAGTCAAAACAAATTAATTGTGTATATGCATTATCACATCTCTTCTACATATAAACAGAGAGGGCGACGAGGGAGGCGAGAGGGGGGACGCAGTGACCGCGTGACCGAGAGACCGGTGGCGGTGGTGAAAGGGGGGACGCAGTGACCGCGTGACCGAGAGACCGGTGGCGGTGGCGAAAGGGGGGACGCAGTGACCGCGCGCGTGACCGAGAGACCGGTGGCGGTGACCGAGAGGGCGGTGGCGGTGCCGAGGACACATAACCCTCGCCGCCCCCTCTCGATCCCAAAATAAAATAATTCTTGTTAATTAAGTTAAAAATTTTGTTAAGTTAAAATTTTGTTAAGTCTAAATTTTGTTAAGTAAAATTTTTCTTAAGTCAAAACTTTGTTAAGTAAAATTTTTGTTAAGTTAAATTTTTGTTATGTCAAAATTTTGTTAAGTCAAGATTTTGTTAAGTATACAAAATTTTGTTAGTATACAAAATTTTAGTTACAAAATTTTGTTAAGTCAAGATTTTGTTAAGTATACAAAATTTTAGTTACAATTTTTTGTTAAGTATACAAAATTTTAGTTACAAATTTTTGTTAAGTATATATACAAAATTTTAGTTACAAATTATCAAGTTTTACTTTTTTCTGTTAATTTACCGTTTTTGTTAAACTAATTAACTAGTTAAAATTAAAAAGAACAAAAAACACAAAAAAAGAAAAAAATCCGGCCCGGCCTCTCGATCTCCTTTCTGGCGCGCGGGCGGCGTCCTGGCGGCGTCGGCGGGCGGCGTCTGGCGCGTGCGGGCGGCGGCGGCGCGTCTGGCGGCACGGCGGCGCGTGCGGAGGCGCGTGCGGGAGGCGCGTAGGGCGGCGTCTGGCGGCGCGGGGAAGAACACGGTGCAGCGCCGCGCGCGCGCGACAAGACGGTGAGGGGCGGGGCGCGGCGACATACGGAGAGATGGCGTCGTCGCGCGAGAAGAGGCGGCGGCGGCGCGCGCGGCTGTCGTTGGCGGCGGGGCGGCGGCGCGTCGATCGGCGGCGTCGTTCGCAGAGAAATCGCGCGGAGAAGACGAGAATGGAGGCGACGGTTCGGGCGCGATTATTTATAGCCCCCTTTAGTCGCGGTTGGGGAGGCGACCCGCGACTAAAGGAACCTTTAGTCGCGGGTCGCCTCCCCAACCGCGACTAAAGGATATTTCGGCGGGTTTTTCAGTTCCCGCGCGCAGCGACCTTTAGTCGCGGTTGGCCTGGCCAACCGCGACTAAAGGTATTTTTGAAAATACTTTTCTTTTTCAAAATCACAAAAATCAGAAAAATAAAACTAATTCAATTCAAATTCTTAAAAATACAAATAATATATCAAAAAAATCAGAAAAATAAAACTAATTCAATTCAAATTCTTAAAAATACAAATAATATATCAAAAAAATCAGAAAAATAAAACTAATTCAATTCAAACTCTTAAAAATACAAATAATATATCAAAAAATCAGAAAAATAAAACTAATTCAATTCAAA
This sequence comes from Lolium perenne, assembly GCF_019359855.2. Taxonomy (NCBI): domain Eukaryota; kingdom Viridiplantae; phylum Streptophyta; class Magnoliopsida; order Poales; family Poaceae; genus Lolium; species Lolium perenne. Next base: position 249,318,627 of record NC_067244.2, on the reverse strand, counting down.
TTCTTAAAAATACAAATAATATATCAAAAAAATCATAAAAATAAAACTAATACAATTCAAATTCTTAAAAATACAAATAATATATCAAATAAATCATAAAAATAAAACTAATACAATTCAAATTCTTAAAAATACAAATAATATATCAAATAAATCAGAAAAATAATATATCAAAAAATTCTTTCTTCCCGCCACTTTCTTCCCGCCTCTTTCTTCCCGCCACTTTCTTCCCGCCACTTTCTTCCCGCCTCTTTCTTCCCGCCACTTTCTTCCCGCCTCTTTCTTCCCGCCACATTCTTCCCGCCTCTTTCTTCCCGCCTCCTGTCTTCCCGCTCCCATTTTTCCCGCCATTTGTCACTACATATAGGTAGCCCGGCTTGGCCAGCATTATCACATCTCTACAATCTCTCATCACTCTCTCATGGCTTCCACCGCACCCACTCTAACCTACCAGCAGGTGGAGGAGCTTTGCGCCTCGAACTACCCTTGCCCACCGGGCTACCGCGTCTCGCTACCGGAGCCTAAGCGCCGGCGGCGTGCCGGTCCCTCCCGTCCCTCAGGGTATTGCGCGCCGGGCGGCCATCACGAACCACTACTACCTCGACCTCACGCCGGAGCAGCGGATGAATCCCCGCTGGCATCCCGATAACCAGTATACTTGGGACGCCTTCTTCATCAATCGGCGTGAGAGGGCGCTCGCCAGGTATGAGGAGGACGGTATGCCTCCTGGAAACTTCCACGAGGCCGGTCGTCGGCTATGGTGGTACGGCCGGACTCTGCAGAGTGTCATGGACTACATCACGGCCGGCGATATCCCCCGCCTGCGCTACCCTTAGTTCGAGCCACGAGCGCCGCCCGACGACAGCGACGACAGCAGCGACGACGACGCCGGCAACTTAGAAGGCGACGACTACCAGTACAACGGCGGCGGCTATGAAGACTACGAGTATGCATATTATACGCCTAGGCAGGAGTATGACTAAATCACTCCAAATTTCATGTATGCAGGAGTATGACTTAGTCACTCCAAATTTCCTGTATCATCAGTGCTAACTCGAGTCAATTGAATCATTCGAAAATGGACACCAAACACATCACGGGTAATATAATTCACATGATTCATTCAACAAAGTTTGGTACAATAAATTATTACACATCATTTCTTCCCTTGTGTCCCTGCTTGCTTACGATTGTGCCGTATCCATGGAGCATCCTCATCATTTTACTTAATGCTTGGGTCGGTGTTTGATGTCTACGTTCCCCCTCCTTTCCTGTAGACAGTGTTGGGCCTCCAAGAGCAGAGGTTTGTAGAACAGCAGCAAGTTTTCCCTTAAGTGGATCACCCAAGGTTTATCGAACTCAGGGAGGAAGAGGTCAAAGATATCCCTCTCATGCAACCCTGCAACCACAAAGCAAGAAGTCTCTTGTGTCCCCAACACACCTAATAGGTGCACTAGTTCGGCGAAGAGATAGTGAAATACAGGTGGTATGAATAAGTATGAGCAGTAGCAACGGTGCCAGAAAATAGCTTGCTGGCGTGTAGTTGATGGTGGTAGTATTGCAGCAGTAGTAACACAGTGAAACAGTAAACAAGCAGTAGTAACGCAGCAGTATTTAGGAACAAGGCCTAGGGATTAGACTTTCACTAGTGGACACTCTCAACATTGATCACATAACAGAACAGATAAATGCATACTCTACACTCTTGTTGGATGATGAACACATTGCGTAGGATTACACGAACCCTCAATGCCGGAGTTAACAAGCTCCACAATAATGCTCATATTTTAGTAACCTTTAGTGTAAGATAGATCAAAAGACTAAACCAAATACTAGCATAGCATGCACACTGTCACCTTCATGCATATGTAGGAGGAATAGATCACATCAATATTATCATAGCAATAGTTAACTTCGCAATCTACAAGAGATCATGATCATAGCATAAACCAAGTACTAACACGGTGCACACACTGTCACCTTTACACACGTGCAGGAGGAATAGAACTACTTTAATAACTTTGCTAGAGTAGCACATAGATAGTAGTGATACAAAACTCATATGAATCTCAATCATGTAAAGCAGCTCATGAGATCATTGTATTGAGGTACATGGGAGAGATGAACCACATAGCTACCGGTACAGCCCCGAGCCTCGATGGAGAACTACTCCCTCCTCATGGGAGCAGCAGCGGTGATGAAGATGGCGGTGGAGATGGCAGCGGTGTCGATGGAGAAGCCTTCCGGGGGCACTTCCCCGCTCCGGCAAGGTGCCGGAACAGAGACTCCTGTCCCCCAGATCTTGGCCTCGCGATGGCGGCGGCTCTGGAAGGTTTCTGTGGGTTTCGTCGAACGCATCAGGGTTTTCGATCCAGGGGCTTTAAATAGGCGAAGAGGCGGCGCAGGAGGGTCGAAGGGGCGACGACACCATAGGGCGGCGCGGCCAGGGCCTGGGCCGCGCCGGCCTATGGTCTGGGGGGCCAGTGCCCCCCCTCTGGTCCTTCCCGGGTGTTCTGGATGCTTCCGGTGAAAATAGGAACTTGGGCGTTGATTTCGTCCGATTCCGAGAATATTTCGTTACTAGGATTTCTGAAACCAAAAACAGCAGAAAACAGGAACTGGCACTTCGGCATCTTGTTAATAGGTTAGTTCCAGAAAATGCACGAATATGACATAAAGTGTGCATAAAACATGTAGATAACATCAATAATGTGGCATGGAACATAAGAAATTATCGATACGTCGGAGACGTATCAGCATCCCCAAGCTTAGTTCTGCTCGTCCCGAGCAGGTAAAACGATAACACAGATAATTTCTGGAGTGACATGCCATCATAACCTTGATCATACTATTTGTAAAGCATATGTAGTGAATGCAGCGATCAAAACAATGTATATGACATGAGTAAACAAGTGAATCATATAACAAAGACTTTTCATGAATAGCACTTCAAGACAAGCATCAATAAGTCTTGCATAAGAGTTAACTCATAAAGCAATAATTCAAAGTAAAAGCATTGAAGCAACACAAAGGAAGATTAAGTTTCAGCGGTTGCTTTCAACTTGTAACATGTATATCTCATGGATAGTTGTCAATGCAAAGTAATATAACAAGTGCAATATGCAAGTATGTAGGAATCAATGCACAGTTCACACAAGTGTTTGCTTCTTGAGGTGGAGAGAAATAGGTGAACTGACTCAACAATAAAAGTAAAAGAATGGCCCTTCGCAGAGGGAAGCATCGATTGCTATATTTGTGCTAGAGCTTTGGTTTTTGAAAACATAAAGAGAGCATAAAAGTAAAGTTTTGAGAGGTGTTTGTTGTTGTCAACAAATGGTAGCGGGTACTCTAACCCCCTTGCCAGACAAACCTTCAAAGAGCGGCTCCCATTTTATTTTATTTTTGGGTGGCACTCCTTCCAACCTTTCTTTCACAAACCATGGCTAACCGAATCCTCGGGTGCCTGCCAACAATCTCATACCATGAAGGAGTGCCTTTTTATTTTAGTTTTATTATGATGACACTCCTCCCAACCTTTGCTTACACAAGCCATGGCTAACCGAATCCTTCGGGTGCCGTCCAACAATCACATACCATGGAGGAGTGTCTATTTTTGTTAATTAATTTGGGACTGGGAATCCCATTGCCAGCTCTTTTTGCAAAATTATTGGATAAGCGGATGAAGCCACTAGTCCATTGGTGAAAGTTGCCCAACAAGATTGAAAGATAAACACCACATACTTCCTCATGAGCTATAAAACATTGACACAAATCAGAGGTGATAAATTTTGAATTGTTTAAAGGTAGCACTCAAGCAATTTACTTTGGAATGGCAGGAAATACCATGTAGTAGGTAGGTATGGTGGACACAAATGGCATAGTGGTTGGCTCAAGTATTTTGGATGCATGAGAAGTATTCCCTCTCGATACAAGGTTTAGGCTAGCAAGGTTATTTGAAACAAACACAAGGATGAACCGGTGCAGCAAAACTCACATAAAAGACATATTACAAGCATTATAAGACTATACATCGTCTTCCTTGTTGTTCGAACACCTTACTAGAAATTATCTAGACCTTAGAGAGACCAATTATGCAAACCAAATTTTAGCATGCTCTATGTATTTCTTCACTAATAGGTGCAAAGTATATGATGCAAGAGCTTAAACATGAGCACAACAATTGCCAAGTATCACATTACCCAAGACATTATAGCAATTACTACATGTAGCATTTTCCAATTCCAACCATATAACAATTTAGCGAAGAGGAAACTTCGCCATGAATATTATGAGCTAAGAACACATGTGTTCATGCGAACCAGCGGAGCGTGTCTCTCTCCCACACAAGCATGATGTAATCCAATTTATTCAAACACAAACAAAAACAAAACCACACAGACGCTCCAAGTAAAGTACATAAGATGTGACCGAATAAAAATATAGTTTCAAGAGAAGGAACCTGATAATTTGTCGATGAAGAAGGGGATGCCTTGGGCATCCCCAAGCTTAGATGCTTGAGTCTTCTTGAAATATGCAGGGATGAACTTTCACTCTCCTTGATCATAGTATATCATCCTCCTCTCTTGACCCTTGAAAACTTCCTCCACACCAAACTCGAAACAAACTCATTAGAGGGTTAGTGCATAATCAAAAATTCACATGTTCAGAGGTGACACAATCATTCTTAACACTTCTGGACATTGCCCAAAGCTACTGGAAGGTAATGGAACAAAGAAATCCACCCAACACAGCGAAAGAAGCAATGCGAAATAAAAGGCAGAATCTGTCAAAACAGAACAGTCCGTAAAGACGAATTTTAAAATGGCACCAGACTTGCTCAGATGAAAATGCTCAAATTGAATGAAAGTTGCGTACATATCTGAGGATCACTCACGTAAACTGGCATAATTTTCTGAGTTACCTACAGAGAATTAGGCCCAGATTCGTGACAGCAAGAAAACAGTTTCTGCGCAGTAATCCAAATCTAGTATTGACTTTACTATCAAAGACTTTACTTGGCACAACAAAACACAAAACTAAGATAAGGAGAGGTTGCTACAGTAGTAAACAACTTCCAAGACACAAATATAAAACAAAGTACTGTAGCAAAATAACACATGGGTTATCTCCCAAGAAGTTCTTTCTTTATAGCCATTAAGATGGGCTCAGCAGTTTTGATGATGCACTCGCAAGAAATAGTATTTGAAGCAAAAGAGAGCATCCAGAGGCAAATTCAAAACACATTTAAGTCTAACATGCTTCCTATGCATAGGAATCTTGTAAATAAACAAGTTCATGAAGAGCAAAGTAACAAGCATAGGAAGATAAAACAAGTATAGCTTCAAAAATTTCAGCACATAGAGAGGTGTTTTAGTAACATGAAAATTTCTACAACCATATTTTCCTCTCTCATAATAACTTTCAGTAGTGTCATGAGCAAACTCAACAATATAACTATCACATAAAGCATTCTTATCATGAGTCTCATGCATAAAATTATTACTACTCCCAACATAAGCATAGTTATTCTTATTAATTGTAGTAGGAGCAAATTCAACAAAGTAGCTATCATTATTATTCTCATCAAGTGTAGGAGGCATAGTATTATCATCATAAAAATTACTCTCCATAGTAGGCGGCACTAAAAGACCAATATCATTATAATCATCATAAATAGGAGGCAAAGTATCATCAAAGTAAATTTTCTCCTCAATGCTTGGGGGACTAAAAAGATCATGCTCCTCAAAACCAGCTTCCCCAAGTTTAGAATTTTCCATATCATTAGCAACAATGGTGTTCAAAGCGTTCATACTAATATCATTGCTACTAGCATGCAAATAAGATTCCATGGGTTTTTTAATTTTCGCATTAAACCATTCATGTCTTGACTCAGGAAATAGAATAAAAAGCTCACAGATGTTGTCCATTATGCCTTACTAGTGTAAACAAGAAACAAAAAGTTGCAATTGCAGGATCTAAAGGAAATAGCTTTGAGTACTTACAACGCCGGAAAATAGCTTAGTAGCCGAGATACGGAGTGTGAGTACCTTTTACCTTTCCTCCCCGGCAACGGCGCCAGAAAATTCTTGATGCTGTCCAGGACTGGCGCGTGGTTGACGAGGGAGGAAATCCCGTTGTGTAGCTTTCTGGTCCCCGGCAACGGCGCCAGAAAAGTAGCTTGATGTCTACGTTCCCCCTCCTTTCCTGTAGACAGTGTTGGGCCTCCAAGAGCAGAGGTTTGTAGAACAGCAGCAAGTTTTCCCTTAAGTGGATCACCCAAGGTTTATCGAACTCAGGGAGGAAGAGGTCAAAGATATCCCTCTCATGCAACCCTGCAACCACAAAGCAAGAAGTCTCTTGTGTCCCCAACACACCTAATAGGTGCACTAGTTCGGCGAAGAGATAGTGAAATACAGGTGGTATGAATAAGTATGAGCAGTAGCAACGGTGCCAGAAAATAGCTTGCTGGCGTGTAGTTGTTGTTGTCAGAAACCCACCGGCGGGCAGCGACGGGCAACACCGTAGAGCCGGGAACAACCTAGAGCTGCGGCTGGCTGAGGTCCCTCCGAGCGACGGCCCGCAAAGCCTTCTGGTCACACGTCCGATGCTGATGCAAGGGCGTGCCACCTGACCTATACCTGGTCAGGAAGGTGATGGAGATGCCTCGCTTAGTTTCCTGCATGGCATACACGTAAACATTAAATACGAGCCTCGATCGGCTCTCAGGTTATCCTGTGAATCGGCTCAGGGAGCCGATCCACCCATGATTCGTACGAGGTGCACGAATATATGGTGGTCCTGCTTGATCAAGATAAAGCTAATGAGATCTACGACGATTTAGGGTTTTCACCGCATAATCGGATCATCCTACTCACGGTTGGGCCTCGCGGCCACGCACGGTGATCGTAAGCCGATCCTAAACAAGGCCTAAAAACCAACACGAAGTTGATCCCCGGAACATCCTGTTTAGGGCTAGCGAACGACACCCTATGTGCCGCTGGATCCTCCACCCCTTTGTAAGGCCTAACTATTGCAGATATTAAACTAATCCTTGTAGAACAAGGAGCAATCGTAACGGATCGGATCTACTAAATAATGATCAAGCGGGGTGCCGCCCCCACACCTAAGATAGGTGTGAGGGCGGCTAGACATGCAAGGGTTGCACTACGATAGCATGTTACGCGAAGAATTATGCTAACCCTAACACATCTATGATAACTACGCTGCTCGCCATCAACAAGGCTTCAGTACGAGCAACGCATGAACAACGTGGAGCTTGTGCTGTCTAGATCGCAAGATGCGATCTAGGCAGCATGTTGCCTACCGGTAGAAACCCTCGAGACGAAGGAGTTGGCGATGCGCCGAGATTGATTTGTTGGTTGAACGTTGGTTGTTGTTTATTCCATAAACCCTAGATACATATTTATAGTCCAGGGGACTTTCTAATTTAGGCGTGCACCTAACCGTGCACGGGTCAAACTCTATCTTCTAATCTAAGATGCGATCTACTATATTACAGATACAAGGGCAAACTAGCCCAAACTTTGCATATAAGGCCGATTCACGTATTTCTTCCGTATATAATCTTCAAGTCCATCTTGATCGCGGCCCACCTCTGACTCGGTCAAATTCTGGTGATAACAACGTATGAGGGCGGTAACAACCCACCCTTCACCTCTGACTCGGTCAAATTCTGGTGATAACACATGCCCCCCTGGTTTTGGAATTGATAATTCCAAAATCACTCTGCTTTTTCTTCGTCGGGTCATGTCGTGGCAGAACTGTCGCAGTATCCTTCATCATGATGCCTTGCCTTCTCAACTTCTCCGCGTGAACTCCCATTTTTGAAGAAGGTTTCGACGAAGGACCAGCCGATGACACCCCAATCGGCTTTTAAAACAGAGCATCTACCAGGCCAGCTGCCCCCCGAGCCTCAGTCAAGGCGAGAATAGCGGTGAGGATACACGGATCAGACAAAGGGTTTTGAACTCAGGTAATTCTGAGACAGCCACCATGCCGAGCCAGCCAAACTTGCCCCCATCGATCGCCTCATCTTCCGTTGAAAGCCGATATTGTAGACGAAACACCAACGGCTTAATGAGCAAAAGGCTGCCTTGCATGCCAAAACTGGCGCTTCTGACAGTACTGCCGAACTGGCGTAAAGGGTTGGAAGTCCTCGAAGAGAAAGTTCGGGCACCAAAATCGGCTCATTGCAGCTGAGGAAGCTCTCATTGTTCACTCCCTCAAGGAAGCAGAAGACCTTGAAGCTGAACTGAAGACCGACTTGGTGAAAATCCGCGTCTTGAACACGCAGCGGGTAGATCCTGTGTAATTATACTAGAGTCGATGGCTGTGCATCGGCTTTATTTCTTAGCTCTAAAGTCGATGTCCGTGCATCGGCTGTATACCATGAGAAAAATCATCTATGGAAGAACATTGCAAAACCAAATGACATTTGGACTGAAAGGGCAAAAGGTGGCATCTTCTGGATATTATCAACATAAAGTAATATAACAAGTGCAATATGCAAGTATGTAGGAATCAATGCACAGTTAACACAAATGTTTGCTTTTAGATAGAAGGAAATGGGTAAACTGACTCAACAACAAAAGTAGAAGAAAGGCCCTTCGCAGAGGGAAGCATGGATTGCTATATTTGTGCTAGAGCTTTTATTTTGAAAATAAGAAACAACTTTGTCAACGGTAGTAATAAAGCATATGAGTTATGTAAATTATATCTTACAAGTTGCAAGCCTCATGCATAGTATACTAATAGTGCCCGCACCTTGTCCTAATTAGCTTGGACTACCGGATCATCACAATGCACATGTTTTAACCAAGTGTCACAAAGGGGTACCTCTATGCCGCCTGTACAAAGGTCTAAGGAGAAAAGCTCGCATTGGATTTCTCGCTATTGATTATTCTCAACTTAGACATCCATACCGGGACAACATAGACGACAGATAATGGACTCCTCTTTTATGCATAAGCATGTAACAACAATTAATAATTTTCTCATTTGAGATTGAGGATATATGTCCAAAACTGAAACTTCCACCATGGATCATGGCTTTAGTTAGCGGCCCAATGTTCTTCTCTAACAATATGCATGCTTAACCATAAGGTGGTAGATCGCTCTTACTTCAGACAAGACGAACATGCATAGCAACTCACATGAAATTCAACAAAGAGTAGTTGATGGCGTCCCCAGTAAACATGGTTATCGCACAACAAGCAACTTAATAGGAGATAAAGTGCATAATTACATATTCAATACCACAATAGTTTTTAAGCTATTTGTCCCATGAGCTTGTATATTGCAAAGATAAAGAATAGAAATTTCAAAGGTAGCACTCAAGCAATTTACTTTGGAATGGCGGAGAAATACCATGTAGTAGGTAGGTATGGTGGACACAAGTGGCATAGTGTTTGGCTCAAGGATCTTGGATGCATGAGAAGTATTCCCTCTCGATACAAGGTTTAGGCTAGCAAGGTTGTTTAAAGCAAACACAAGTATGAACCGGTACAGCAAAACTCACATAAAAGACATATTGAAAGCATTATAAGACTCTATAACGTCTTCATTGTTGTACCTTTTATCATTATATCGAAGCCGATCGCTTGAACCGGCCCCCTCTTTGTCCTTGCCACCAGAGTGACTGCTTTCTTCTTTATCTTTGCCATGGCAGCAAACAGAATGAGCTACCATGTAGTTAATTTCCCGGCGCAGAGCTCTGGTCTGTTCTTCTGAAGGGGTGGACAGATCTACTTGGTCGAGGGCACCCTCGGCTCTTCTTGTGCTCATCAGGCAGCTCTGCGTACGTGACTGGGTCGCCAGCCATCTCAGCTGTGGATGTCGACATGGTTGCTGAAGAGCGTCCCACCGGGCGTGCCAGAATGTGTTGTCGTCAGAAACCCACCGGCGGGCAGCAACGGGCAACACCGTAGAGCCGGGAACAACCTAGAGTTGCGGCTGGCTGAGGTCCCTCCGAGCGACGGCCCGCAAAGCCTTCTGGTCACACGTCCGATGCTGATGCAAGGGCGTGCCACCTGACCTATACCTGGTCAGGAAGGTGATGGAGATGCCTCGCTTAGTTTCCTGCATGGCATACACGTAAACATTAAATACGAGCCTCGATCGGCTCTCAGGTTATCCTGTGAATCGGCTCAGGGAGCCGATCCACCCATGATTCGTACGAGGTGCACGAATATATGGTGGTCCTGCTTGATCAAGATAAAGCTAATGAGATCTACGACGATTTAGGGTTTTCACCGCATAATCGGATCATCCTACTCACGGTTGGGCCTCGTGGCCACGCACGGTGATCGTAAGCCGATCCTAAACAAGGCCTAAAAACCAACACGAAGTTGATCCCCGGAACATCCTGTTTAGGGCTAGCGAACGACACCCTACGTGCCGCTGGATCCTCCACCCCTTTGTAAGGCCTAACTATTGCAGATATTAAACTAATCCTTGTAGAACAAGGAGCAATCGTAACGGATCGGATCTACTAAATAATGATCAAGCGGGGTGCCGCCCCCACACCTAAGATAGGTGTGAGGGCGGCTAGACATGCAAGGGTTGCACTACGATAGCATGTTACGCGAAGAATTATGCTAACCCTAACACAGCTATGATAACTACGCTGCTCGCCATCAACAAGGCTTCAGTACGAGCAACGCATGAACAACGTGGAGCTTGTGCTGCCTAGATCGCAAGATGCGATCTAGGCAGCATGTTGCCTACCGGTAGAAACCCTCGAGACGAAGGAGTTGGCGATGCACCGAGATTGATTTGTTGGTTGAACGTTGGTTGTTGTTTATTCCATAAACCCTAGATACATATTTATAGTCCAGGGGACTTTCTAATTTAGGCGTGCACCTAACCGTGCACGGGTCAAACTCTATCTTCTAATCTAAGATGCGATCTACTATATTACAGATACAAGGGCAAACTAGCCCAAACTTTGCATATAAGGCCGATTCACGTATTTCTTCCGTATATAATCTTCAAGTCCATCTTGATCGCGGCCCACCTCTGACTCGGTCAAATTCTGGTGATAACAACGTATGAGGGCGGTAACAACCCACCCTTCACCTCTGACTCGGTCAAATTCTGGTGATAACAGTAGTTGATGGTGGTAGTATTGCAGCAGTAGTAACACAGTGAAACAGTAAACAAGCAGTAGTAACGCAGCAGTATTTAGGAACAAGGCCTAGGGATTAGACTTTCACTAGTGGACACTCTCAACATTGATCACATAACGAGCAGGATAAATGCATACTCTACACTCTTGTTGGATGATGAACACATTGCGTAGGATTACACGAACCCTCAATGCCGGAGTTAACAAGCTCCACAATAATGCTCATATTTTAGTAACCTTTAGTGTAAGATAGATCAAAAGACTAAACCAAGTACTAGCATAACATGCACACTGTCACCTTCATGCATATGTAGGAGGAATAGATCACATCAATATTATCATAGCAATAGTTAACTTCGCAATCTACAAGAGATCATGATCATAGCATAAACCAAGTACTAACACGGTGCACACACTGTCACCTTTACACACGTGCAGGAGGAATAGAACTACTTTAATAACTTTGCTAGAGTAGCACATAGATAGTAGTGATACAAAACTCATATGAATCTCAATCATGTAAAGCAGCTCATGAGATCATTGTATTGAGGTACATGGGAGAGATGAACCACATAGCTACCGGTACAGCCCCGAGCCTCGATGGAGAACTACTCCCTCCTCATGGGAGCAGCAGCGGTGATGAAGATGGCGGTGGAGATGGCAGCGGTGTCGATGGAGAAGCCTTCCGGGGGCACTTCCCCGCTCCGGCAAGGTGCCGGAACAGAGACTCCTGTCCCCCAGATCTTGGCCTCGTGATGGCGGCGGCTCTGGAAGGTTTCTGTGGGTTTCGTCGAACGCATCAGGGTTTTCGATCCAGGGGCTTTAAATAGGCGAAGAGGCGGCGCAGGAGGGTCGAAGGGGCGACGACACCATAGGGCGGCGCGGCCAGGGCCTGGGCCGCGCCGGCCTATGGTCTGGGGGCCCAGTGCCCCCCCTCTGGTCCTTCCCGGGTGTTCTGGATGCTTCCGGTGAAAATAGGAACTTGGGCGTTGATTTCGTCCGATTCCGAGAATATTTCGTTACTAGGATTTCTGAAACCAAAAACAGCAGAAAACAGGAACTGGCACTTCGGCATCTTGTTAATAGGTTAGTTCCAGAAAATGCACGAATATGACATAAAGTGTGCATAAAACATGTAGATAACATCAATAATGTGGCATGGAACATAAGAAATTATCGATACGTCGGAGACGTATCAGTGTTCACTTTGAAGGGCGGAATTTCAGCAAACATATTATAATCTTCTGACATGTCTGTCTTGTCCTCCACTCCCACGATGTTTCTTTTCCCTGAAAGAACAATGTGGCGCTTTGGATCATCGCATGATGTACTGATCGTTTTCTTATCTTTCCGTTTCCTCGGTTTGCTACTCATGTCCTTCACATAGAAAACCTGAGCGACATCTTTCGCTAGGACGAATGGTTCGTCAAGGTAACCAAGATTGTTGAAATCCACCATTGTCATTCCGTATTGCTGGTCCACCTTTACCCCACCTCCTGTTAGCTTGAACCATTTGCACCGGAACAAAGGGACCCTAAAGGAGGTTCCATATTCAAGTTCCCATATCTCCTCTATGTAACCATAATATGTGACCTTTTGCCCATTCTCGGTTGCTGCATCAAAGCGGACACCACTGTTTTGGTTGGTGCTCTTTTTATCTTGGGCGATCGTGTAAAATGTATTCCCATTTATCTCGTACTCTTGGAAAGTCGTTATAGTCGAAGATGGTGTCTTGGCCAACATGTACAGCTGATCTACAACATGATCGTCACTCATTAAATGTTTTCTCAACCAACTGCCGAAAGTCTCCATGTGGGCCTTCCTAATCCAGGATTCAGGCTTCCCAGGGTTGTCCGAGCGTAAAATATTCTTGTGTTTCTCAAAGTACGGAGCCACCAAGCTGGAATTGGTCAGAACTGTGTGGTGTGCTTCGGTCGGAGAATGGCCGTCCATACATATCGTTGATTTCCTTCCGATCGTGCCTTTTCCACTTAGTCTCCCTCGTGCCGCGATTGAGGAAGACCAATCGGCTTAAGGTCGAACAAAGTCAACACAAAACTCAATTACCTCCTCATTTCCATAGCCCTTGGCGATGCTTCCTTCTGGCCTAGCACGGTTACGAACATATTTCTTTAATATTCCCATGAACCTCTCGAAGGGGAACATATTGTGTAGAAATACAGGACCGAGAATGGAAATCTCATCGACTAGGTGAACCAGGAGGTGCGTCATAATATTGAAGAAGGATGGCGGGAACACCAACTCGAAACTGACAAGACATTGGATCACATCGTTACGTAACCGTGGTAGAACTTCTGGATTGATTACCTTCGAGAGATTGCATTGAGGAATGCACATAGCTTCACAATGGCTACTCGAACATTTTCCGGCAGGAGCCCCTCAAAGCAATCGGAAGCAATTGCGTCATAATCACGTGGCGTCGTGAGACTTCGTGTTTTGGAACTTTTTCTCCGCCATGTTTATTATTCCCTTTATATTGGAGGAGAATCCTGACGGGACCTTCATACCGCTCGAGGCATTCAAAAAGATGACCTTCTCTTCTTTGGTCGTAGCGTAGCCGGCACGACCTTGAAACCGTTCCGGATGCCGGTCATCGTGGTCTTTCAAACTTTGCTGGTCCCGCCGTGCTTCCTTTGTATCATTTGACTTCCCATACACGCCCAAGAAGCTTAGGATGTTCACGCAAATATTCTTCGTAACGTGCATCACGTCGATTGCAGAGCGGACTTCTAGGACTTTCCAATATTCTAGCTCCCAGAATATAGATTTCTTCTTCCACATGGTTGCGTGCCCGTCAGCTCCCTTCGGAACTGATTGTCCGCCAGGACCCTTTCCAAAGATGACTTTCAAATCCTTGACCATATCAAATACCTCAGCACCAGTGTGTTCTGCAGGCTTCGGCCGGTGATCTGCCTTGCCGTTGTAATGCTTGCCTTTCTTTCTTCTTTGGATGACCTTTCGGAAGAAATCGACGATGCCCAAGGTACACGTTCTTCTTACAATTTGACAAATGTACACTTTCAGTCTCATGTAAGCAGTGCGTGCATGCATTGTATCCCTTATTTGACAGTCCCGAAAGGTTACTAAGAGCAGGCCAATCGTTGATGGTTACGAAAAGCAACGCTCGTAGGTCAAATTCCTCTTCTTTGTGCTCATCCCACACACGGACACCAGGTCTGCCCCACAGCTGTAAAAGTTCATCAACTAATGGCCTTAGGTACACATCGATGTCGTTGCCGGGTTGCTTCGGACCTTGGATGAGCACTGGCATAATAATGAACTTCCGCTTCATGCACAACCAAGGAGGAAGGTTGTAGATGCATAGAGTCACGGGCCAGGTACTATGGCTGGAGCTCTGCTCGCCAAAAGGATTCATGCCATCCGTACTTAGACCAAATCTTATGTTCCTTGCGTCAGCTGCAAAATCTTTGAACTCTCTGTCGATCTTTCTCCATTGCGTTCCATCTGCGGGGTGTCTCAACTCCCCGACCGACTTACGGTCCTCTTTGTGCCATCGCACCAACTTGGCATGCTCTTTGTTCCCGAACGCACGTTTCAACCGTGGTATTATAGGAGCATACCACATCACCTTGGCGGGAACCCTCTTCCTGGGTTTCGGCCCTCAACATCGTCACCAGGGTCATCGCCTCTGATCTTATAACGCAATGCAAAGGTGCATACCGGGCATTCATTCAAATTCTCGTATTCACCGCGGTAGAGGATGCGATCGTTGATGCATGCATGTATCTTCGTAACCTCTAAACCTAGAGGACAGACAACCTTCTTTGCTTCGTACGCATCTTGGTGGGCAACTCGTTATTCTTTGGAAACATATTCTTCAACATTTTCAGCAAGTTTTCAAATGCCGAGTCAGCTACACCTGCCTGTGCCTTCCATTTCAGCAAATCCAGCAGTGCAGCCCAGCTTTTTCAGACCATCATCGCATCCGGGTACAGCGCCTTCCTGTGATCCTCTAACATGCGATCCAAATTCTCCCTCTCTTTTTCGGTTAACGCGTCTCCGTGCATCAGCAATGGTCCGACCAAGATCATCAACGGGATCATCACGTGCCTCTTCTTCACCTTCCCCTTCACCTTCCCCTTCACCTTCAGCATCCTCCATGAAAGTATCACCGAAATGATCAAGATAGCTTTCATCGATGAAATCATCCCCTTCTTCATCTTTTTCCATTATAACCCCTCTTTCTCCATGCTTGGTCCAACAATTATAGCTTGGCATGAAACCGTGCCGAAGCAGGTGCATGTGAACATCTCTTGAGAAAGAGTAACCCTTCTGATTCTTACAGTTAACACATGGACAGATAACAAAACCCCCCTGCTTGTTCGCATTAGCCACTACGAGGAAATCTTTCAAACCCGTACTGAACTCGCCGGAGAGTCGGTTACCGTACGTCCATTGTCGATTCATCTGTATTATTATAATATAAAATATATAATTAACCATCATGCATTTGTTAAACTAACTAGCTACAAACAATATAAATTAAACAATGAACTACACACATGCATATTTTATCAATGACACATCAAAGGTTCAAGTTGCTAACCGCGATCGAGGAGGAAAAAATAAATGAGAAAGCTCAAGTGTGGCTCCAACACTTCATATCATGTTTGTTTCATGCTCTTGGGGCATTTCATCAAACACCTTATGTGCATAAGAGGAACCAAAAGCAAACCTAACACCCACTTGTGAAGTTTGTGAAGAGAATGGCTCCAAATGGCTAAGTGTTGGCTGCTGGATGGGTATATATAGGGGAGGGGCTTTAGTCGCGGTTGGCCTGGCCAACCGCGACTAAAGGCCTTCGGGGCCAACCGCGACTAAAGACCCCCACGTGCACCAGCTGGCCACCGAGCGCCCTGGGCCCAGGCCTTTGGTCGCGGTTCGCCTCCCGAACCGCGACTAAAGGTCCCATTAGTCGCGGTTCCTATAGCTTCGCGACTTATGGGGCTCACCGGAAGCCTGTTTTTCTACCAGTGAGGTAACCACGATTCCAGCGTGTTAGACTGTATATACGTAGCGTTGTATATGTCTTGTATTGTACCTCTTGGTACCCATATATATATGAGATAGCCACACCCGTATTGGGTGTCGAGCAGTTTCCCAAACCCTTTTGTTTTACATGGTATCAGATTAGGTTACGATGTCTTCCGCTGCCTCTGCCGCCACCGTCCAGATCGCACCGGCTGCAGCCGCCGCCACCCCGCCGGCCCCCGCCGTCGCTGCTCCGGCCGCTGCCCCTGCCTCGCCGTTCCTCGCCTCCCGGCCGCTGGCCATGTGGTGGCCACCCCCTGGCGTTGCACCTCCGGGTGCCCTAGCGGGCGCGGCTACTTCATCCGCCGCTACCGGCGCTGGCGCGGAGGGCAATCCGCCGTCGATCGCCAATGGTGGCCGGTCTTCCTCGACCAATGCGCCTCCACCGCCGTCTGGCGGTCATCCGCCGCCGTCGGCCTATGGCGCCCCTTCTGCGCCGATCTACGGCGCTCCCTATGCGCCGCAATACGGTGCACCATCACCACACGTTGGTGCCTCGTCCTCGTCTGGCTGGCCGGCGCCGCCGCCAACCTACGGTGCGTCGCCCCACCAGCAGTACGCGGCACCTCCGTTGCCGTCCTACGGGGCCCCCGCTGCCCCGATCGCGCCCTATGGCGCCTATACTTCATCGGCGTATGATGGGGCCGCGCCTACCTTTGGGGCCCCCTTGGCGCTCCCTGCCCCTGCCGCCTCCTTGGAGCTGGCACCGCCTGCGCCGTTCTACGCGTCACCGTCGCCAGCCCATACGGACCCGACGGCATCGTCGCCGTTCTACTTCTCGCATCTCCTACCGCTGAAGCTCACGCCGGACAATTATCTGTCGTGGCGCGCGCAGGTGCTCCCGCTCCTTCGGAGTCGCTACTTGGAGGGGTACGTCGATGGCTCACTCCCGTGCCCGCCGGTGTATCACCCGGCGTATCACGCATGGGTGGCTCAAGATCAGGCCATCCTCTCTGCCATCCAGTCGTCGCTCACGCCGAGCGTCTCGTCGCTGGTCCTCTTCGCCTCTACGTCGCGGGATGCGTGGACGGCTCTTCACAGCAGTTTCGCCTCACAATCTCAGGCGCGTGCTCATGCTATTCGCACCGAACTAGGCGAGACCAAGCTTCTCGACAGCAGCATCACGGACTACTTCAACAAGATGGCCGGCCTCGCCGACACACTCGCCTCCATTGGCCAGCCGCTTCGCTCCGAGGACTTCACCACCTATGTTCTGAATGGCCTTGATGATGATTATGACAATCTTGTTGAGAACATCAGTGGTCGCGACGATCCATTGCCGCGCCGTGAGCTCTACTCGCGCCTCCTTGGTCGTGAACAGCGTGTCAAGGTGAAGCATGCCTCTCCAAGCTTCTCCGCCGCCAATGCAGCTGCTCGTGGTAAGCCCCAGAAGCCGCCAACGGCGGGTGGCAAGTCATCAACCGGGCCTCCGCAGACGCAGCGGTCTGCCGCGCCGCCTGTCACGGGCGGGAATCGCCCCCGTGCCTGCTGTCCATCATGCGGTGCCCAGCAAGCGTGTCAGCTGTGTGGTCTTGACAACCACATCGCCTCTCGCTGTCATCGGCGCTTCAAGCAAGACTTCCTCGGCATCGGCAACAATGGCAAGGGCAACGACAAGCAGGCTGCCGCTGCTGTGACCGGTCAGGAGCACGGATATACTCCGTCCTATCCCATTGACGCGTCATGGTACATGGACACGGGAGCTACTAATCACCTGACGAGTGAGATGAGTAAGCTCTCCACCCAGGAGCCATATCGCGGTCATGATCAGGTTCGCACCGCCAACGGAGCAGGTATGCGCATCTCACATGTTGGTCAGGCTTCTCTTCTCACACATAACTCTCGTCCCTTGCATCTCCGTAATGTTCTTCGTGTTCCTTCTGCCACACGTAGTCTGTTGTCTATTCCTCAACTTACTCGTGATAATAATGTCGTTGCTGAATTTCATCGTTTTCATTTTTTCATCAAGGATCGGGACACGAGAGCCGTTCTGCTTAGAGGTCGTCTTCGCCATGGCCTATATGCGCTTGATGCGCCCCCTGTGCCACATGCTCCTCAGGTGTTCAGTGGTGTGCGTGTGTCCTCTACACCGGCATGCACGCCTTGGTCATCCCTGCTGCTCCCATAGTTCGCCATGTTCTCGCATCGTCATGAACTTCCGATTGTGTCCAATAAAAGTGTAGAGACTATCTGTGATGCACATCGGCAAGGCAAGAGTCATCGACTTCCGTTTTCGTAGTCGAGTCGTGTGGTTAAACATCCTCTTGAGCTTGTGTTTTCTGATGTATGGGGTCATGCCCAAACGTCTGTTAGTGGCCATAATTACTATGTCAGTTTTATTGATGCTTACAGTCGGTTCACCTGGCTTTATCTTATTAAACGCAAATCTGATGTGTTCGACGTTTTTGTTCAATTTCAAACACATGTTGAGCGTCTTCTTAAGCACAAAATTCTTCATGTTCAGTCCGATTGGGGGGGGGGGGTGAATACCACAACCTCAACTCGTTCTTTAATAAGCTTGGGATCTTGCACCGTGTGTCTTGTCCTCATACACATCAGCAGAATGGCACCGCTGAACGTAAACATCGACATCTTGTAGAAACCGGCCTTACCTTGCTCGCCCATGCCTCCGTTCCGTTTCGGTTTTGGAGTGATGCCTTTACCACAGCCTGTTTCTTGATAAATAGGCTTCCCACACGACTTCTACAAATGAAAACCCCCCTTGAACTCTTGCTCAATGAACTCCCAGATTATACGTTTCTTAAGGTTTTTGGGTGTGCTTGTTGGCCTCATCTTCGTCCATATAACAAGCGCAAGCTGGAGTTTCGGTCCAAAAAGTGCGTCTTCCTTGGGTATAGTTCTCTTCACAAAGGGTACAAGTGCCTCCATGTTCCCACGAACCGTGTTTACATATCTCGTGACGTAGTGTTCGATGAGAATGTGTTCCCCTTTTCCGCACTTCCGAACAACACTTCTACACCCATACCACCTGTGCATTCTATTCCACCGTTGCCTGATCAATTTGTAGATGCTGCATATACTCCTGCGTTGCTTCCTAACCATGCTGCAGGTATCGGACGCGGCGCTCGTCTTGAGCTTCTGGATGATCAGGCGCCGGACGCGGACGTGGATCACGCCCACGATGCTGTTCCCGTGCATGCCCCATGCATGCCGGGTCCCGCCCCCCCAGCCTGTGGCCGCCTCGCCCGCCACAGCTGCCTCGCCCGGCCCAGCGCCATCGCCGGGCGCCTCCGTCTCGGCCCCGTGTGGGCCGTCAACGCCTGGCCCGTCACCGCCACGCTCCCCGCCACTGCTCGAGCATGGCTCCTCGTCGCCAGGGCTGGCCTCGCCACTCCATGCGTCTCCCGCCCTCGACTCGTCCTCGCCATCGTCAGAGCCTGGCTCGTCCTCTCCCGTGCCACCAGCTCCTGTGACTCGTGGACCTCGTACTCGCAGTCAGTCCGGGATTTTTCGTCCCAAGGAGCGCACGGATGGGACTATCGCATGGATTGCTGCTTGTGTGGCTGATGCTACTGCTGACCCTACTGCTGAGCCTCGTCATTTTCAGGCTGCTCTGGGTATTCCTCACTGGCGCACTGCGATGGAGCAGGAATTTCAGGCTTTACTGAAGAATGACACTTGGCGTCTGGTTCCTCCTGTGTCTGGCGTCAATGTTATTGATTCCAAATGGGTGTTCAAAGTGAAGAAGCATGCTGATGGTTCTATTGAACTCTACAAGGCACGCTTAGTTGCCAAGGGTTTCAAACAGAGGTATGGTCTTGATTATGAGGATACTTTCAGTCCAGTTGTCAAGCCTACCACTATTCGCATGCTGCTTTCTTTGGCTGTTACTCGAGGTTGATTCCTTCGATAGCTTGATGTCCAGAATGCGTTTCTGCATGGCATTCTTGAGGAGGAGGTCTATATGCGTCAGCCTCCAGGCTTTGTTGATCCTACCCGTCCTCACCACCTCTGTCGCCTTGTTAAGGCTCTGTATGGACTTAAGCAGCTCCTCGTGCACGGCATGCCCGACTTGGCTCGGTTCTTCGTGCTCATGGGTTTGTTCCGTCCAAGGCCGATACATCACCGTTTCTCCTTCGGCGTCACGAGGTTACTATGTACCTGCTGGTTTATGTTGATGATATCATTCTCATTAGCTCCTCTCGATCTTTGCTGATCGCCTTGTGTACGCACTCGGTGGTGATTTTGTCGTTAAGGACTTGGGTGCTCTGCACTATTTCCTTGGTCTGGAGGTCTCACGGTCTTCTGCTGGGCTGACCCTTACACACGAAGTATTCTCTGGACTTCTTTGCGCCGTGCTTTGGTATGTTGAAGTGTAAGCATGCTACCACTCCTATGTTCTGCATCGATCGCATGACTGCTCTTGATGGAGACATTCTTTCGCTTCGATGACGCTCGAGTACCGCAGTCTTGTTGGAGGGCTGCAATACCTCACTATCACCGGACCGAGATGTCTCTTATGCGATCAGCAACCGTGTGTGTCGGTATCTTCATGCACCTCGGACGTCCCATTGGTCGTATGTGAAGCGTATTTTGCGCTATGTCTCTCTCAACGCCTCGTATGGTTTGCTACTTCAGCCGGCCCCGTCTTGTGCACTTTCGCTTTCTCGGATGCGGATTGGGCTGGTAATCCAGCACGACGAGGCGATCCACGGGGGCTATGCGGTATTCTTTGGTCCTAACTTGATCGCCTGGAATGCTCGCAAGCAAGCTACGGTATCTCGCATAATCTGAAGCTGAATACAAGGCAGTTGCTAATGCTACAGCTGAGCTCATATGGGTACAGGCTTTGTTGAGAGAATTGAGAGTCTCTCAACGTCAGTCTCCAGTTCTTTGGTGTGATAACATCGGCGCTACATACCTCTCTTCCAATCCGGTATTTCATGCCCGAACAAAACACATTGAAGTGGATTATCACTTTGTCAGGGAACGCGTTGCAAAGAAGCTACTTCGTATCAAGTTCATCTCTTCCAAGGATCAACTTGCTGACATCTTCACGAAGCCTCTTCCACAGCCACAGTTTGTAGGTTGTAGGCGCAATCTTAACTTGATTTGTACTTCAGGCCACAGTTAAGATTGAGGGAGGGTGTTAGACTGTATATACGTAGCGTTGTATATGTCTTGTATTGTACCTCTTGGTACCCATATATATATGAGATAGCCACACCCGTATTGGGTGTCGAGCAGTTTCCCAAACCCTTTTGTTTTACACAGCGTGAGTGCGTGACCGGTTCCAACAGAACCCATTCTGGTCCCGGTTGGTGCAACAGTGCACTTGCCGCCATCAGCTTCTAGAAAATCCACACTCTCACGTTAAACCACCGGTCCGGCAAACCGGCCCGTGACGTGCGCGTTCGCGTCTCCAAATGATTCTACCTCGATTGGGTTAATTAGTTGGTTTCCTTCCAAACCGTGCACGTATAGCTGAGCTGAAACGGAAGCGTCAGAGCATGCACAATTACGTCAGCAAGGCGTGTGCATGCACGCACGCACGGTTTGCAGATAGAGCATCCACGATTCGGCCGGATTGTCTCAACGTCTTGTCTGACTGGTGGATGATAGAGACAACCGTACGTAATGGAACCAAGGACGAGAACGGGGAAAAGTCGACAAAGATATGTGCTAGCAGCGAGCCAACGAGGCAACTATCATGATGAATTAACAAATAATAGTAATCCTCGAAAATATTTTTGAAAAATAATATTCTGTATTTTTTGCCGAAAAAAATAAATAATAAAAATAACACTATTTTTTTAGCATACGTCATAGGAAGTTTTCATAAAAGAAAGCCCAAAAGGCCGGTATACAACACGCTATGGCAAAGACACCTAAAGGCGCAAACACACGCACCCGTAAAAGGTGGCAAGCACACTCTAACCGACTACTAGCGTCATCTCCACTTGTCCCCTAGGGCTAGCACACCTCGAAACAACCCTGTGGGGCGCGGTGAATCAAAGTTCAGCAACGTCGGATATTCACATCTGCTCCTAGAACCCAGTGCCTCTCCTGCAACCAATCGACGAATTTTGAGTCCGATTGCGGCATTCAGTGTAGTTTGCCCTACCAATGCAGGCAAGTTGTCCACACCTCACGAGCCAGGACGCACCCCATCAAGAGGTGATCTAGAGTTTTTAAGTAAGACAGTAAAAGATGGAGCTCGAGGGGATAACATTTATTTTTAGCAAGGGAAAGAATCTAGGGTTAGTGAAAACTAATAAATTAGCTTAACTTTGTCAGCCTATGCTCAATATAGAAATAGAATGATTAAAATAAGAAGAAAGTCATATTTTTGAAGATTGGAAAAACTCTTCGAATTAAAAATATATTTGAACCAATCCTGCTTATTATATTTCTATAAAAGAGGGAGATCCTTTATCAAAGGAAATAAGAAAAAGAGGGCGTGCTGCTACTATTTTGAAAGAAAACAAATATAAATTTCTGAAGTAATGTTCGAACCCAAGGATTTAACAAATCAAAGATAAAGACACCACATTTAGAACAACATTTTCTCTGCAATTTGGATAAAAATGGAGTGGTTAGGTTAGGTTAGGATCATGTGTAGAAACTGATGGATGATATTTAGTACGTAAACTAATGCTTTAGATAGCAAGTGAATCATCGCGGAAGTTGCATTACTAGGGCCATATTTAGCCTTGAGCTATCCACTTCAAAAGAAACGTCTCTCAAATTACCTAGAGGTGGAAGAAAGCGTGTTATCGATTTGAAATGGATCCTGATGGATCCCCTCGATACAGTGGTTCGTGTATATATTTTACAGAAATTGACATCAAAGTTGGGTATAAACTAGCTGGAAGACATGGGAATAAGTGGGTCATTTCCAAAATTTTGCCTAGACAAGATATGGACTAGCTATTTGCAAGATGGAACTTGATATGGCCTATTTGTAAGATCGAACCAGCTGTCATTTGATGCCGCCGTACGCATGCACGTACGTACGTGTTAGTTGATCATTTCATGTTACCAAAAAAGAAAATGATCATTTCATTATCACACCGTAGCCGGCAACTCCGAATTCCAGCAGAGCATAGTATTTTCGGACATCTATGTCGGCAGCGGCGGCGGCGGAGCTGCCGATAAAAGGCAGCACGCGTCCACCGGGCGAGTAAAGCCCGCCGTGGCCGGCAGCCACGATGACGATCACGCGCGCGCGTACGCGACGTCTGGCTTCACTCCGTGCGCGCGGCGGCCGGAGAAATTTTAAAGATCTCCTCTGTCCATGCCTATCTGCGCACCCCCGGCCGCCGGCGCAACTCGGCAAAGACAAATCGAGCCTGCCAACGTACTGCCTACCGGCCGGAGGGAGGATTCCCGTGACGTGCTGCCGCGTCATGGGTGGATATGCTCAAGCCGTCACGCCTCCCTCCCTGGCGAACGAGAGCAGTAGTGTTCGGCCACATCCGGGACCTGGTTTGTTTGTTTTTTCTTTTCCACGAAAATGGGGTGCCTACCTTCTTTTTTTAGTGCTGGTGAACGGGAGTGATGTTGTACACCGACCAGTGCGGTGCTCGCACAGCACCGCACACCGCGTGAGGTGGCTTGCTGGGCCGCGGCCCAACAGCATCAGGTAACTGATTTTTCTTTTTCTTTTTTTTCTTTTTCTTTTTTCCTTTTCTGTTTTTTGTAGAATGTGAATACTTTTGGAAAATAAAAAATTCTAAATTCTGAACATTTTTAACATGGAACAATTTTTAAAACTGAACGTTTTTTTAAATTTGAACAATTTTTTAAAATAGTTTTTTAATTAATTTCAAAAATTCTTCGAAATTTTAGTTTTGTTCAAAGTTCAAAATTTGTTCAAGATTAAAAATTTGTTCAAATTTTAAAAATTGTGTAAGATTAAAAATTTGTTCTAAGCTACGCGCGACCGTGGCGTGTAGTACCCTCGCCGGCGGCAGTGTCGGCCTCGTCGAGGTCTCTCTTCGCCACCGGGCGACGATGGATGAAGCGTTGTGTGTGACCGTGTTCGGCTTCGGCCAGCACAAGGTACGACAACAACAATGGCAAGCTTGATGCGCCTCTTCGGCCTTTGTTGCCTCGAGGTACGGGATGTGCTATGCACCGAGCTAGTCGGTGCCAGTTGACTCACCGCACACCCCAGGTGGGAGTACTGGGCCAGCCTAGTAACTTTTCTCTCCTTTTGTTCTTTTTTCTTCTGCTGTTTCATTTATGTTTTGCTGAATATGAACAAATTTTGAATCTAAATTTTCTAAAAACTTAAACAAATTTTGAATCTGATTTTTTTTCGAATTTCAATATTTTCGCATTTGAAATATTTTAAAACGATTTCAAATTTGAATGGTCTTCAAATTTAAACAGTTTTCAAATTTGAACAATTTCAGATTTGAACGGTTTTCAAATTTTGAACATTTTTGAGTTTAAAAATTTTGTTTATATTTTCGCATTTGAAAATATTTTGAACAGATTTCAAATTTGAACGGTTTTCAGATTTGAATGGTTTTCAAATTTGAACATTTTTGAATTTAAACATTTTCTCAATTTAAATAATTTTTAAAAATTAAATTTTTGAATCTAAAAAAAAATACAAAACAGAAAACAAAAATAGAAAAATAGAAAAAAGAACGAGAAAAGAGAAAAGAAAAGGAAACCCGAACTAGTACAGGCTAAACAGAAACAAATGGGCCTGGCCCAAAACCGACTTGGTCGGTGTATAGGTTTTGCCCGAGGTACGGCGCCATTTTTTTTCCAAGTTCGTGTATTTTGGAGTGAAACCGTACTTGAGCCGAGTTTCAGTGGTGGCAGCCCGTATATAGTTAGGCCTCTTCTATTTCTCTTTTCTCTGGCCTGCATGTGCAGCCCAGGGTACCTCTAGAAAAAATTTACTGGTCAACGGGCCCAATAACGTTTCAGGCGTCTATTGATTCACGGTTGACATGATTCTTCTTCTTTTTTGCGTAGAACCAGTAATCTGTTTTAGTGAAGTGTCTCTTAGCACATACTGTTAGATACTTCAGTGGATTTTCCTCATATGGATTACAATTCATATGATCTGTTCCGAATACATATTATTTTCTTTCAGAAAACTCTATGGTTCATGTTTTAAGAGCTACATTCTATGAAACATGTGATAAGAGCCCTCAATTTCCTTCACAATGCATTCACATGTTGATGAACATGGGCTAAGCCCTTATCTTGTTTTTTTGTTTCCTTTGAGCAGTCCAATACAATCTCTCTATCCCTGCAATAACTGGTCTCCTCTGAAGTTTCGGTGTTATTTCCTCTAAACTACCCAATTCAACAATTTAAGTAATCGTTTTGTTGTTTCTAGTTAAGGTGACTGAGAACAACGATTCTTAGGTCGAGCAACGAGTGAGATATAAGTATTTTTAAGTAAAGAGACAAATACCTTTTTCAAATATCTACATTTTGAAATCGTTATCTATTATGCTTCTAGCATTTTCATAAAAGGTTTTAGAGGGAAGGCGAAAGCCGTCCAAAAAAGGAACTTAGGGAACAATTGGTATGAATTTTTTTCCCCAGATTGCCATTAACTCGTTTTGTGACTTCGGTACTGAAGTGCCTCTCAGCACATACTTGAGATGATTCAATGGATTTTTCTTCTTATGGATTATAATGCATATGATATATATTCCTAATTCCTGTGATGTATTCTTACATATACATTATGGTTTCATGTGATAAGAGCTGCATTCAAGAAATTATGTGATAAGAGCTATCAACTTCATTCAAAGTGCATTCACACTCTCTTGAGTCGATAAACATGGGCTAGATACTCAAGTCAAATAGGTTCTCTCTATCTCTCCAGTAGATGTTTTTTTTCTTAAGTTTTTCTGTTACTTCCCTTGAATTATCCACATAAATTACTTAAAGAATCGGTTTTTGTTGATTGTAAGGTGACATAGAACAACGATTCATAACCCGAGCTTGAGAACCATTGATGGGCCAACCTAAGGCCCCTCCACCCGGGATTACCGACGGCGCCGCAGCTTGCGTTACGAGCGACACCAAGTTTCTCTATATAAAAAAGGGCATCTTAGTAATGTTTGCCGAGGCTTCAAAACGTTTATAGTCAGACACCAAAAGCATCCTATGGAATAAACTTTAGATGCGTGCAAATACAAATGAGACGAAAAAGATCTACATCAGACAACAAAGAACGGCAATTTAGACATAATTATTTCTAGGTCAACCGAGAGATATGATTTTCATCTATCTACATTTTGAAATCCTTACCTATTTGTGCTTCCCGCATTCTCCCAAATGGCCTTGCCGCAATTAGAATACCGTTACTGCAATTTCCAGGGCGTCAGCGCCGCCGAACGAATTACTATTTCAGAGAACACTGGACATGCATGCAGCTTGCATATTCCAATCTGCCAAAAACTTGATTCGGTCCATGACTAGGATCACATGCTTGGACCAAGGAGGCCGAAGAGGCCACAGAGTTTTATGTCCAGGACACGACACGAGCAACGACGCGCCAGATCCAGAGAGAGAGCTGGTAGGTAGCTTCCATGTGAGGCAAGCCAGAGCGAAAAAGGATCAAGATGCCATGCCCCCTTTCAAATTTCCAGCGGATGTGCTGTACCTATTGGTTTTCTTTTGTAAACAAGACGGTTCCGGTGTACCTTACAGCTACAATAATGCATCATCGCTGGACCTGAATGGCTGATCGAAGAGGTTTTTGCTGAAACTGATGCCCTGTATTTCAGATTTTCAGAAGACAATCACTGAATGACTGAAGCTCCTGGTTGCTTTGTTTGATTTTCTGCTTCTATGTAAACCAAACTGGCGATGACTACAATCTATGGACTCGCGAAACAGCAGAGGTGTTGGTGCTTGGTATTTATCTATTTATCACTGGTACGGTGGAGATGCCGATCTATGGTACGAGTACAACGGTACAATGTCGTTTTGAACTGAAATGGACACTGCATCGCGAGCTGCAGAAAAAAGAAAGAAGATGCTAGCAGCAAATGCGTGGCCAACGACAACGGGACAGACATCGCTGGCATCCAAGATCTACCGTGCGTCCTCTCTGCTCTGCCAGACACCGACCCACGCTCGATGTTTCAGATCTGCCAGCGCCACCCTGCTTTCCGTATTCCATCAGGGGATGTGGGAAACAACCCGCATTGTCCCTTGTTCTTGCAAGAACGCATCAGATCTTAAAGTGCAGCCAGATCCAGATCGTAGGAAAAGTGGAAATGTGATGCTAGAATCCGATAGTAAATGAATTCAAGAAGCACTAGTATAACACATAAATTACAGGATACAAATCGACAAGAATTCATCAGAGCAAGAAGATTTTCAAGAAAAAAGAAAAGAAGAAGAAAGAATAAAGCCGATGGACATACACATCACAGTGTTGTTGGTACAAGCATCAATGTTCTTGGTATACACCACACTAACTCAATGCAAGAATGACACCACCACCTTCCCATTCCCACCGATGCGATCTTCTTCTCAGAAGGCGCCGCCGAGAACCGCGGCGGCGAGGACGCCGAGCGCGGCGACCCACCTGCCGGTGAGTGAGGAGGCGGCGTTCTTGGTGTCGTCGGCGGTGGAGTCGGCATCCTCGGCTTCGGGCGCCTCGGCGATCCCGGCGGACTTCTTCTTCTTCTTGGGCTTGGACTTGGTTGGCGCGGGGGCGGGCGCCGGCGCCGGGGTGGGCGGCTGGGGCCCGAAGAGCTCGTAGGGCAGCGGCACCTTGTCGACGGAGTAGATGGAGAGCGGGAAGTCCTTGCTGACCACGCTGTTGAGCAGCATGTTGTTGCCCTTGACGCCGGTGGAGACGTTGACGTTGTTGCCGGAGGGCTTGATGGCGTACTTGTAGGGGCCGGTGTGGCCGGAGGCCTGGGTGTTCACCTTGTCCTTGATGTTGCCGAGCATGGAGAGGGAGTAGAACCGGGGCAGCACGCAGTAGAGCATCATCTGGATCTGGTCCTGGCTGGAGAGCCCGTTGAGGGTGCCGGCCTTGAGCGAGTCGAAGGCGTCGTCGGTGGGCGCGAAGATGGTGAGACCGTTGTAGCTGTCCGTCAGCTGGGCCTTGAGCTGCGTGTCCACGCGGGTCTGCTCCAGGAGGTCGCAGAACTTGGTGAACCCGCCGGCCTTCTTCAGGATCGCGATAGGGTCTGTCGGCGGCTTCCCGTCGGCGGTTGCCGCGCCGGGAGCGTCGGCAGCCGGTGCGGCAGGCGCCGGCTTCGCCTTGGCAGGAGCGACCGCCTTCTGCGCCGCGGCCATTGCCGACACTGTTGCCAGGAGGAAGGCCACGAGCAGGATCCGCGACGCCGACGCCATTGCGGTGGGTGGTGGTGAGGAGGAGCTAGCTGGGATCTGAGAGTGAGCGCGCCCTCGTGGTCTGTGTTTAATAGACTTATAGTAGCGGTGGGTGGCGACGAGATTAGTGAGTGTTTCAGTTTGTGTATCAGAGCTGAGCTGTAGCGGGGCTCGAGCACCGTGGAAATTCCTGTGTGCTACTTAATCTGACAGCAACTTTCTCTCGTATTTACGCGTGCGCGATGTGATTTACCAACTACCTGAACATGAATTACTAAGATTTTTCTAAAATAGTACATTAGAAGAAATTTAGAACAGCAATATCATGCTGCTCACTCAAAATTTACAGATTTTTATATAACCAAAATTTATTTGGTTCCATCATAGGAAAACAAAGGATTATGAAAAGGAGGTTTGAGTTGATTTAAGGTTTCTATGAATTTGCACAAACGATTTTTTAGGAATTTTCTTTATAAGAATCAAATCTACAGGTGAAATAAACACCATAGTATTTTTTTTAAGAACAAGACACAACATAGGTAAAATTATATGGATCTTAGTCCTCCAAAATTCATGTACAAATCCTTTAAATCAAAGAGGCCCTTAATGGAACCAACTGCAATCTTGTAAAACTTGAGTTGGTTTACGATGAGAAACCAACTATACTACAAAATTATAAAATGAGGGTTAGTTTTCGTTAAAAAAGTGTGGGATACACATTTTATATTTGCTTCTGTAATCCACCAACCGTGCAAATTTATAGCAATTTCACATCACTAGCTCATCACATAATGTTAGCAATAAGACATACACATTAAAAGTTTTATAAGTCAAGATTAAATGCAACAATGTTGTAAACAATCACAACTAAAGATGATAACCGACTTGACAACCTTGTGGACATATCATCGCCAATATATGTCCCTCGTGTAACTGGATTGATCAATATCTCTTTTATTGCCTTCGTTTGGCACAAAACGGATCTCTCCATCTGGATAGACCACCGATGCTCATATACCCCTTGTGCACCTTCCATGCTCAGAGGCAGAGACTCTTAAGAACTCGTCTACCTCATCTCTTTTGATGTCCTCGTCATTTTGGAAAGAAGCCCTATTTTTTGACATTATCCACACTCCTATACACTTCATGTGGCCAGACTTTTCATTGGTAAAGATTTCCAAGAAGTTGTCTACCATGTATGTTTTGATGCCGAGCACCTTACGCTTGACTTTGAATCTGAGATTGTTTCCTGCACGATTTTGAGGTTACCTTTTCTTCTATCCATAGGTAGTTACTACTAATATTCTTAAGAAAAAAATTATGTAATGAAAGTTTTAAAATTCATCTAAACAGTTGTAACCAATTCATATAAACAATTTAAACAATTCATCTAGCCAATAATCTAAAAAACATCAGAACTACTTTTACTTAGATAAACCAGTCATCTAAACTATTGTTAAGTGATGGACTAACTTAATATTATAGTTAAAAGATTCTAAGTAGTCATAAATAAACAAATGAAAGAAACAAATATCAACTTTCCTTTCATACTTCGGATGGTGTGATGCTGCATAGAAATAGTTTATATGCAATGTTTTTCGAAGTTGAAAGAGAATGGAGCCCTCGTGTGTGGTTTTGGTAAATAATTATAATCTCTATGGACTAATTTTGCATTGAGCTATATTTGAAAGATTCGTCCATAGAAAATGCTCGAACCTTATGTTGGCTTGAAGGTTGAAAGAAGAAGATTGAGTGAGCTCTCACGTATACCTTAAAGACATCAGTATAATGGAGAAAAGGAAGTATTTGTCAAGGGAGCCTCTCTAGTATGTAACTGGATCATATCGTTCATACAGAGCTCAAATCTTTGCATCTTTGGTGTCATATTTCTTCGTTCTCATTTGGCTTTTTCCACGTCAGATTTTAGAGCTTGAGATTATTTTCTTGAAAATATAAATTTCATAAAAATGATTTTGTATGAACACTTGTTACTTTTTTATATTTGGGGTTTTGTCTGTTCTTCTTTTATAGAGAGGCCAAACATTTCCTCTTGTGGTTTTATCCTCCTTATTTTGGCTATAACTTTCTTTCATATTATTGTGGAGATCAATATTATCTTCAGTAGAGCCAAAGTTCATCGAAATCGGAATCTGGATGATATTGTACTTTTGATTTCAGTTAAATCTGCCTTTTACAATCTGAATTTTTTGAGGACTTTAGTCAGGAAATTCTGGTGTGCTTAGGGTGGCAATTACAATGTGAACATTTTTTTTTGGCATGAAGATTCTAGTGTTTTTACTCAGTTGCGCCCGGGTGGTGCGACTCACAGTTGTCAATCAAGAAATTTGGCTATGGAGCAAAAAAAATTGGGATAAAATGGTTGTGACTCACCTTGAAGCTCAATCTTGATGGTGTAAAGCATCATGGTGGTTCTTGTGAGCCTCCAATTAAGTCCTGAAGATTAGCACAAGCTTGTTGTGACCACCCTCAAGGACCCCGTTGTTGATCGTAGCATCTTCGTGCGAGAGGACTGATACGTCTCCGACGTATCGATAATTTCTTATGTTCCATGCCACATTATTGATGTTATCTACATGTTTTATGCACACTTTATGTCATATTCGTGCATTTTCTGGAACTAACCTATTAACAAGATGCCGAAGTGCCAGTTCCTGTTTTCTGCTGTTTTTGGTTTCAGAAATCCTAGTAAAGAAATATTCTCGGAATTGGACGAAATCAACGCCCAGGTTCCTATTTTGCCCGGAAGCATCCAGAACACACGAGAACCGCCAGAGAGGGGGCACAGGCCCACCAAACCCTAGGCCGGCGCGGCCAGGGGGGGCCCGCACCCCCCTATGGTGTGGCCACCCTGTCAGCCCTCCTGCGTCGCCTCTTCGCCTATTTAAAGCCTCCGTCACGAAAACCCTGATACGATCGACGAAACCCACAGAAACCTTCCAGAGCCGCCGCCATCGCGAAGCCAAGATCTGGGGGACAGGAGTCTCTGTTCCGGCACGCCGCCGGAACGGGGAAGTGCCCCCGGAAGGCTTCTCCATCGACACCGCTGCCATCTCCACCGCCATCTTCATCACCGCTGCTGCTCCCATGAGGAGGGAGTAGTTCTCCATCGAGGCTCGGGGCTGTACCGGTAGCTATGTGGTTCATCTCTCTCCTATGTACTTCAATACAATAATCTCATGAGCTGCCTTACATGATTGAGATTCATATGATGATGCTTGTAATCTAGATGTCGTTATGCTAGTCAAGTGAATTTTACTTATGTGATCTCCGGAGACTCCTTGTCCCACGTGTGTAAAGGTGACAGTGTGTGCACCGTGTGGGTCTCTTAGGCTATATTTCACAGAATACTTATTCACTGTTATGAATGGCATAGTGAAGTGCTTATTTATATCCCTTTATGATTGCAATGTATTTTGTATCACAATTTATCTATGTGCTAATCTAGCAATGTTATTAAAGTAGTTTTATTCCTCCTGCACGGTGTAATGGTGACAGTGTGTGCATCCGTGTTAGTACTTGGTTTATGCTATGATTATGATCTCTTGTAGATTATGAAGTTAACTATTGCTATGATAGTATTGATGTGTATTATTCCTCCTACATAGCATGAAGGTGACAGTGTGCATGCTATGCTAGTACTTGGTTTAGTCGAATTGATCTTTCATGCACTCTAAGGTTATTTAAATATGAACATTGAATTGTGGAGCTTGTTAACTCCGGCATTGAGGGTTCATGTAATCCTACGCAATGTGTTCATCATCCAACAAGAGTGTAGAGTATGCATTTATCTATTCTGTTATGTGATCAATGTTGAGAGTGTCCACTAGCGAAAGTCTAATCCCTAGGCCTTGTTCCTAAATACTGCTATCGCTGCTTGTTTACTATTTTACTGCGTTACTACTGCTGCAATACTACCACCATCAACTACACGCCAGCAAGCTATTTTCTGGCACCGTTGCTATTGCTCATACTTATTCATACCACCTGTATTTCACTATCTCTTCGCCGAACTAGTACACCTATTAGGTGTGTTGGGGACACAAGAGACTTCTTGCTTTGTGGTTGCATGGTTGCATGAGAGGGATATCTTTGACCTCTTCCTCCCTGAGTTCGATAAACCTTGGGTGATCCACTTAAGGGAAAACTTGCTGCTGTTCTACAAACCTCTGCTCTTGGAGGCCCAACACTGTCTACAGGAAAAGGAGGGGGCGTAGACATCAAGCTATTTTCTGGCGCCGTTGCCGAGGAGGAAAGGTAAAAGGTACTCACACTCCGGATCTCGGCTACTAAGCTATTTTCGCTGTTGTAAGTACTCGAAGCTATTTCCTTTAGATCCTGCAATTGCATCTTTTTGTTTCTTGTTTACACTAGTTTGGCATAATGGACAAGAATGATCTTCTTATTCTATTTCCTGATTTAAAACATGGATTGTTTGATGCGAAAATTAAAAAACCTATGGAATCTTATTTGCATGCTGGTAGTAATATTAGTATGAACGCTTTGAACACCATTGTTGATAATAATATAGAAAGTTCTAAGCTTGGGGAAGCTGGTTTTCATGATCTTTTTATTCCCCCAAGCATTGAGGAGAAAATTTACTTTGATGATACTTTGCCTCCTATTTATGATAATGATATTGGTCTTTTAGTACCGCTTGTTATGGAGGATAAATTTGATTATGATTACAATATGCCTCCTATATTTGATAATGAGAATAATAATGATAGCTACTTTGTTGAATTTGCTCCCACTACAATTAATAAGAATGATTATGCTTATGTGGAGAGTAATAATTTTATGCATGAGACTCATGATAAGAATGCTTTATGTGATAGTTATATTGTTGAGTTTGTTCATGATGCCTCTGAAAATTATTATGAGAGAGGAAAATATGGTTGTAGAAATTTTCATGTTACTAAAACACCTCTCTATATGCTGAAATTTTTGAAGCTACACTTGTTTTATCTTCCTATGCTTGTTACTTTGCTCTTCATGAACTTGTTTATTTACAAGATTCCTATGCATAGGAAGCATGTTAGGCTTAAAATGTGTTATGGATTTGCCTCTTGATGCTCTCTTTTGCTTCAAATACTATTTCTTGCAAGTGCATCATTAAAACTGCTGAGCCCATCTTAATGGCTATAAAGAAAGAACTTCTTGGGAGATAACCCATGTGTTTATTTTGCTACAGTACTTTGTTTTTATTTTGTGTCTTGGAAGTTGTTTACTACTGTAGCAACCTCTCCTTATCTTAGTTTTGTGTTTTGTTGTGCCAAGTAAAGTCTTTGATAGTAAAGTGAATACTAGATTTGGATTACTGCACAGAAACAGATTTCTTGCTGTCACGAATCTGGGCCTAATTCTTTGTAGGTAACTCATAAAATTATGCCAATTTACGTGAGTGATCCTCAGATATGTACGCAACTTTCATTCAATTTGGGCATTTTCATCTGAGCAAGTCTGGTGCCATTTTAAAATTCGTCTTTACGGACTGTTCTATTTTGACAGATTCTGCCTTTTATTTCGCATTGCCTCTTTTGCTGTGTTGGATGGATTTCTTTGTTCCATTACCTTCCAGTAGCTTTGAGCAATGTCCAGAAGTGTTAAGAATGATTGTGTCACCTCTGAACATGTGAATTTTTACTA
The DNA here is from genome assembly GCF_019359855.2 of Lolium perenne. NCBI lineage: Eukaryota > Viridiplantae > Streptophyta > Magnoliopsida > Poales > Poaceae > Lolium > Lolium perenne. The sequence continues at coordinate 249,284,441 of NC_067244.2, read as the reverse complement.
TGCACTAACCCTCTAATGAGTTTGTTTCGAGTTTGGTGTGAAGGAAGTTTTCAAGGGTCAAGAGAGGAGGATGATATACTATGATCAAGAAGAGTGAAAGCTCTAAGCTTGGAGATGCCCCGGTGGTTCACCCCTGCATATATCAAGAAGACTCAAGCGTCTAAGCTTGGGGATGCCCAAGGCATCCCCTTCTTCATCGACAAATTATCAGGTTCCTTCTCTTGAAACTATATTTTTATTCGGTCACATCTTATGTACTTTACTTGGAGCGTCTGTATGTTTCTTATTTTTGTTTTTGTTTGAATAAATGCTTGTGTGGGAGAGAGACACGCTTCGCTGTAGCATATGGACAAGTATGTCCTTAGTTTCTACTCATAGTATTCATGGCGAAGTTTCTTCTTCGTTAAATTGTTATATGGTTGGAATTGGAAAATGATACATGTAGTAATTGGTATGATGTCTTGAATAACTTGATATTTGACAATTGTGGTGCTCATTTTTAAGCTCTTGCATCATATACTTTGTACCTATTAATGAAGAAATACATAGAGCTTGCTAAAATTTGGTTTACATAATTGGTCTCTCTAAGGTCTAGATAATTTCTAGTAAAGAGTTTGAACAACAAGGAAGACGGTGTAGAGTCTTATAATGTTTACAATATGTCTTTTATGTGAGTTTTGCTGCACCGGTTCATCCTTGTGTTTGTTTCAAACAACCTTGCTAGCCTAAACCTTGTATCGAGAGGGAATACTTCTCATGCATCCAAATCCTTAAGCCAAACAACACTATGCCATTTGTGTCCACCATACCTACCTACTACATGGTATTTCCTGCCATTTCAAAGTAAATTGCTTGAGTGCTACCTTTAAACAATTCAAAATTTATCACCTCTGATTTGTGTCAATGTTTTATAGCTCATGAGGAAGTATGTGATGTTTATCTTTCAATCTTGTTGGGCAACTTTCACCAATGGACTAGTGGCTTCATCCGCTTATCCAATAATTTTGCAAAAAGAGCTGGCAATGGGATTCCCAGTCCCAAATTAATTAACAAAAATAGACACTCCTCCATGGTATGTGATTGTTGGACGGCACCCGAAGGATTCGGTTAGCCATGGCTTGTGTAAACAAAGGTTGGGAGGAGTGTCATCATAATAAAACTAAAATAAAAAGGCACTCCTTCATGGTATGAGATTGTTGGCAGGCACCCGAGTATTCGGTTAGCCATGGTTTGTGAAAGAAAGGTTGGAAGGAGTGCCACCCAAAAATAAAATAAAATGGGAGCCGATGTTTGAAGGTTTGTCTGGCAAGGGGGTTAGAGTACCCGCTACCATTCGTTGACAACAACATACACCTCTCAAAACTTTATTTTTATGCTCTCTTTATGTTTTCAAAATCAAAGCTCTAGCACAAATATAGCAATCGATGCTTTCCTCTTCGAAGGACCATTCTTTTACTTTTATTGTTGAGTCAGTTCACCTATTTCTCTCCACCTCAAGAAGCAAACACTTGTGTGAACTTTGCATTGATTCTTACATATTTGCATATTGCATTTGTTATATTGCTTTGCATTGACAATATCCATGAGATATACATGTTATAAGTTGAAAGCAACCGCTGAAACTTCATCTTCCTTTGTGTTGCTTCAATGCTTTTACTATGAATTATTGCTTTATGAGTTAACTCTTATGCAAGACTTATTGATGCTTGTCTTGAAATTACTATTCATGAAAAGTCTTTGCTTTATGATTCAGTTGTTTACTCATGTCATTACCATTGTTTTGATCGCTGCATTCATTACATATGTTTACAATATGATCAAGTTTATGATAGCATGTCACTTCAGAAATTATCTTTGTTATCGTTTTACCTGCTCGGGACGAGCAGAACTAAGCTTGGGGATGCTGATACGTCTCCGGTGTATCGATAATTTCTTATGTTCCATGCCACATTATTGATGTTATCTACATGTTTTATGCACACTTTATGTCATATTCGTGCATTTTCTGGAACTAACCTATTAACAAGATGCCGAAGTGTCAGTTCCTGTTTTCTGCTGTTTTTGGTTTCAGAAATCCTAGTAAAGAAATATTCTCGGAATTGGACGAAATCAACGCTCACGTTCCTATTTTGCCCGGAAGCATCCAGAACACACGAGAACCGCCAGAGAGGGGGCACAGGCCCACCAAACCCTAGGCCGGCGCGGCCAGGGGGGGCCCGCGCCCCCCTATGGTGTGGCCACCCTGTCAGCCCTCCTGCGCCGCCTCTTCGCCTATTTAAAGCCTCCGTCACGAAAACCCTGATACGATCGACGAAACCCACAGAAACCTTCCAGAGCCGCCGCCATCGCGAAGCCAAGATCTGGGGGACAGGAGTCTCTGTTCCGGCACGCCGCCGGAACGGGGAAGTGCCCCCGGAAGGCTTCTCCATCGACACCGCTGCCATCTCCACCGCCATCTTCATCACCGCTGCTGCTCCCATGAGGAGGGAGTAGTTCTCCATCGAGGCTCGGGGCTGTACCGGTAGCTATGTGGTTCATCTCTCTCCTATGTACTTCAATACAATAATCTCATGAGCTGCCTTACATGATTGAGATTCATATGACGATGCTTGTAATCTAGATGTCGTTATGCTAGTCAAGTGAATTTTACTTATGTGATCTCCGGAGACTCCTTGTCCCACGTGTGTAAAGGTGACAGTGTGTGCACCGTGTGGGTCTCTTAGGCTATATTTCACAGAATACTTATTCACTGTTATGAATGGCATAGTGAAGTGCTTATTTATATCCCTTTATGATTGCAATGTATTTTGTATCACAATTTATCTATGTGCTACTCTAGCAATGTTATTAAAGTAGTTTTATTCTTCCTGCACGGTGTAATGGTGACAGTGTGTGCATCCGTGTTAGTACTTGGTTTATGCTATGATTATGATCTCTTGTAGATTATGAAGTTAACTATTGCTATGATAGTATTGATGTGTATTATTCCTCCTACATAGCATGAAGGTGACAGTGTGCATGCTATGCTAGTACTTGGTTTAGTCGAATTGATCTTTCATGCACTCTAAGGTTATTTAAATATGAATATTGAATTGTGGAGCTTGTTAACTCCGGCATTGAGGGTTCGTGTAATCCTACGCAATGTGTTCATCATCCAACAAGAGTGTAGAGTATGCATTTATCTATTCTGTTATGTGATCAATGTTGAGAGTGTCCACTAGCGAAAGTCTAATCCCTAGGCCTTGTTCCTAAATACTGCTATCGCTGCTTGTTTCTTGTTTCTTTGCGTTACTCTTTTTGCAATACTACCACCATCAACTACACGCCAGCAAGCTATTTTCTGGCACCGTTGCTATTGCTCATACTTATTCATACCACCTGTATTTCACTATCTCTTCGCGGAACTAGTACACCTATTAGGTGTGTTGGGGACACAAGAGACTTCTTGCTTTGTGGTTGCAGGGTTGCATGAGAGGAATATCTTTGACCTCTTCCTCCCTGAGTTCGATAAACCTTGGGTGATCCACTTAAGGAAAAACTTGCTGCTGTTCTACAAACCTCTGCTCTTGGAGGCCCAACACTGTCTACAGGAAAAGGAGGGGGCGTAGACATCAAGGACAAGGAGAATATGGTTAGCCATAGTGGCATTTCGGGAGCATTGTGCATGTGCACCGCTCCAATAAAGATTTAGCTTCCCCTAGGAAGTGAACCTCATGATACATCATCGTCTCTATGTGCGTTGGTTATTTCTATACATGAGCCACTTTACTTATGTATTTACGTTAGTTATACGCTTCGTGCTTGAAGTTATATAGTATCTTGCTATCACCTTGTTGCCAATCTTGTTTAGCATAAGTTGCTGATATACATAGTTGATAGTATTTTTTAAGTTTTGTGCTTGATAAATGAAAACTTAGTTTTGTTTTCGTATTTGTTTAAATTGCATATTCACCCCCTCCCCCCATCTCCTCTCGGTGGCATCTTGTAATGTCGTGCTCTGTCCTAGGAGTTCGTTTGGGTATGTTGGACATGCAACACTCTTGGTATAATCCTTGAGTCCACGGGGGTTATACCTTTTTCGAAATGGAGGATGAGACCACTAGGCTCTACATCAAAAAGATGCATGCTATTGTTTTTATAAATTATTATTGAACAAAGGTCTGATAAAGAAGCAAACGTAAAAATGGCCAAACCACCCCACAACATTTACAAACCCGACAATAGGTGAAAATCATGCTATCAGGGCCTTATGATTTGAAAACACGAAAATCCCCCATCAAATAGGAACCGGGGACATCGCATACCCGAGACATCCTCTAGATGAAACGGGAGCGCTCATTTGGTGTAGCAAACTCAACACCTCATGCACACACTACAGAAGCCGTCCACACCGTGAAACCACTGAACCATCTTCAGAGCATGGATCCGCATAAACCCTCAGCAGTCCTGCGGCACCAGACAGCGCATCCGCCCTGCGCATTCATCATCTCGCGTCCACCGCCAAGACCAGCCAACGAGGGGATCATACCTGATGGCATCTTGTGGGGTTCCTTCATTCCCCTCCTTTGAGCCGTCGTCCTTGCTGCTGGTCTAGACGGATCTTCCCCGATCGAGGCTTTGTGACATTTTTGTTTCGAGGGTTTCTAGCCGAGGGTTCACGACCTACCTGAACCTGAAGCGGATGCGAATCTGAACTGTGTTTTTGCATTACTCCAGGTAAACTTCACTGGGTTCTCATGCGTCTATCTCATCTCGGCCTACCTTTTGTTTGTTTTACCTGGTGGCTGCATGCGATGCATGTGGCGGTGAATCCAGGCAGCATCCTGCAGGTTCCGACGACGTTGATGCTTCACCTCCCCAAGCACAAACAGGATTGCTGAATACGTTATAACAATCCTGCATGGTTCCTAATGTATTTTATCACGCCATTTTCGTCGGTCGGCCGGGCGTGACCTGTATGTCCGACCCGAAAAAGTGCGTGCATGACAGTTGGTCATGTACATATAATACAGCCATATGTAAGCTGGTGGCACAGATGATTGCGGTAGAAGAAGGAATATTTGGGCAGAGTTTGTTGTGAAGAGAAAACAATCAACGGTAGCCAGCGTCGGTTGATTCTCGGAGTGCATGTAGTATTTGCTAGCTGGTCGCACCGACAGTATGTGTAGAGTCGTGGTTGGCTCTACTGCGATCCGGCTGTCCACGTCGAAGTCGAACCGTCGGCCCGGCGACAGCGCCCGCCCAACGTCCGCCGCGACGACGTGAAGGAAACTCGATGGCTTGCGAGCTCCGTCCGTCCGTGGCTGCCTAGCTCGTCCCATTTTTTATCGGTCGCGCGTACCTGTGTGTGAAATTGGAGTGAGCCGTGATTGGGATCCGCTAGCTGTAGTATATTTGGAGAAAATGTATAAAGAAAAAACGTAGTTGGATGACACGCCTGCCGACGCAAGTATACGCGGCAGCAGTCGCCGACCGACGAACAGAAGGGAGGGAGGAAAGAGAGGAGGTATCGCGGCGACGGCGACGGCGTACCTGACCCGGGAACGACGTCCGATCCTCCGTGCACGCGGACCAAATGTCCAACGCGATATCTTCACGGGCACGTACACACAGCACGACAGCACGGCACCAAAACCCGGTATTACTTAGGGCATCTATTTCAGACATAAATTGTGTCCGTTTTGCTCCGCTTTGATCGGACCATGTACGTTGAAATGGCTAGTTTTCAGCGCGCCTGCATTTGGATCAGGGTTTGAAAATTAAATAAAAAAGACTAGAAATTAAAACCTAGCTAACTAGGACACCAACCATGCATGCCCGCCGCCTCCTCCTCCTCGTCTACGAGATCGATGAAGACCGGAGGGGGCGGCCAGTATAGAGTCGGCTGTTGCACCGGCGGCGGTGGTGTTGGTGCGGGATGAGGTGGTGGCGGCCGTGTAGGTGCGGGAGGAGATGGCGGCGTGCGCCTCGGTGCGCCCAGGAGTCACCGGCCTCCCTTGAGCCATCACGAACTCCCGTAGCTGGACGGCAAGGCCATTCCACTGGACTATCTGGACGTGATCTCTCTAGGCGATGGCCATTTAATGGCCTCCTCCTCCGTGAGGTCCACCGGCTGGAGGTCTGATGGATGGACATCCTCGTTCACACCGCCGCCTAGAGCAGTTGCGTTGTCAAAGAGGGTGTCATCGTCCTCCTCGTCGTCTTGGCCTTCGTCTTTGTCCTCCTCATCGTCGTCGAGGTTGACTTTGTGTTCTCGGTTGACGTAGTCCATGTCGCCAAGGTAACCCGCTCGACGGCACGAGTGGAACTCCTAGGTACCGAATGTGACTTAGTTGTAGGAGTTGAGGGAGCAAACAGGATCATCGCGCACATTCGACGACAGGATGAATCAGCGACAACAGATCTCGTCACGGCAGCCGCCGTGCGGCACCGTGTGCCGAGTTGAGATACCAGCCGGCCGATAGGCTCACATCCTGCCAAGGCACCGATCGGCTCTCATCATAGATCCGGCCCGCATAGTCTACCGGGGTGGCGCTCCCGCGCCTTCTTCCTGCTGCCACGAGACAAGCCGGCCTCGTGGTCGTGTTTCCTCTTGCGGAAAGACCACCACTTGCATGCCCCTGGCGCTCGTGTTCGATGGATTTAAACGTGGGCAATGGCAGTTGCGTTGGCTATTGACGAAGGTTTGACCATAACGTTCGCGATTTGCTAACCTTAGAAGGGTTGGGGTGCTGCCTCGCCTTCAATGTCTGACGTGTATGCCCATGCGCCACTCGCGCCGGCACTGGTGCATGGAAGGCGAGGTAGCGACATTAACGCAACGTAGAAAGTTGTAGCGACATTGTTCGCGTGCAGAAAGTGAAGCGGCGCGGTATTTGGCAGGCAGACCCAACAGAAAAGGGCGTGAACGCATGCGTAGACTGCGTCGTATCCGCGCCAACGCATTCCGAACCTAAATTTAAACCACGAATGCGTCGGCACGAATAAACCGGTCAGTTTACCTCGACCCGCTAGGCTATCCATATAGATGGAAATGGTCACTATATCTCTATGTGCGTCGGGCGCGCTCTTTGGAGATGCCCCTACGTAGCCACATTCTACGCGATCAAACACGACGACAGGACCTTGCCAGCTCGAAATCGACAAAAAGAAATATACCCGTAAGTGTCCCGCGTCATCTCCATGTACGCTTAATCCGAGTATATGTGCATCATATATTTTTTCGCTACGTACGTACCTTCAGAGAGTACGGCGCAAATACGCCAATAAAAAGTACGCGTTCTTACACTCGCATGTGACTGGTGCATACGTATACGTATCGTTCATGGGAGACCCCGTCTTGAGGCGCAAATCTGGATCGCGGAGAAGGTTTCGTGAAGAAAGTCGGTGAGAGACTGACGGAGCAAAGCACCCGTTGCCGCTTGGGCGAAAACAAATGGTTTTCCCCAGCGCAGCCATCAGCCATGCACAAGCTTTCCAATTAGCGACAGCGATTGACCACCGAAACCTGGCTGGCACTGGCAATGGCAATGGAGGCACCACATGCCGTCCCTGTCTTTCAATCACATCATCTCTCACCTCCACTAGGCACTAGTAGCTTCGTGTCTCTCTACACTCGCACTCTACAGTCTACACTACCCCACCAAACCTCTCGTGGTCTCGTGATATTCATCCACCTACGCGAATCAAACATGCAACGGGACTGACATGGGCATGGGCAGCCCGGCCCAGCAAACCTGGGTCGGGTCAGGTTGGGCTATGCCATCGGGCCAGACTCAACCCTTTGCAAATGGGTAGACTGCTTTCCCTATAAAAAAAAATTACACTGCTTTGGATTGGATTAACTAATGAGAAACTACAACTCAACTCTTAAAACCAAGAATTACAATTTAACTTCCGACTTTAAGAATCAGAAAAATATTACGTCCTTGACGCTTAAAGTGGAAATCCCATAAATATTAATTTAAGATGTTTATTATCTGAGGGTAAGCAACAAAATTGTAAATCCCGAGTGCTTTTTTATGTTGCTCTTTTTGAACTGTTTGTAATATTGTAGGCTTTAATAAGGATTAGACCTTTCAACCTTTTGTATGCTAATAATTGGATCCACGAGTAGTATGATTGAGCGCATGTTTAAAAAATTGGTCGATTCAACGATTAATTAGAATTAATCACTACTCAGCGGGTTGGGGTTTAGCATTTTACTCATTTATCGGCCAATTAACTAATTTATTGGCTGATTTCCCTATTAATCACTAATCATCAGTCGCCCGAGTTGACATGGATAAGTGATTAGGGTTAGGGGAAGCAAGTGTGCTTTTGGACTATGGGTGCAAACACTTGTTAAACGATTTGGCCGGCGGTTTAGAAACAATATTAGTGATGCATAAGTTCTTTTTAATCCTTCTTTTGTGTGATGGAACACCATTGTATACTTTTATGTAAACGTCATAGAAATCTTGCGAAATGTGTGCATCAATCGATGTAGTGGCAGGGGCTACAAATCCTGTTTTTAGGAAAAGAATGATTTACAATGAAACTTGTTAAAAACATCTTCTCGGTTGTATCAACCTCTGCAAGACAAAATATTGCCAAGGGTTCAATAAATTATTCCAGAGCGGAGAAATCCTAATTAGTTCCGGGCCAAAACATTACGAGACCCAAGACACGTAACAGGCGATTGGATCTCGGACACCTGCCTCCTGTCGGCACCGCTGCTGGTCGCCTCGTCTCTGTGGCCTTTGGGCCATGGAGGCGTGGTGGATCTTGGCCCTCGTCGGTGGGAGGGCTCCGTCCCCTATTTTTAGGGCTTCGTTCTTCTTTTTGAGGGTCAAGATTTGTAGGGGCGGCGCTCAGGTGGTGGTGGCGGCGTCTCGTGCAATAAGGACACCCCAGCTTCAATCCCAACTCGGCGGCAACATCGAGAGGCTTATGGAAGTGGTGTGGACTTCGAGGATTTCGTTTCGCTGTGGGGATCTTGGGGATCTTCGGATCGTCAAGGAGCTTCATCGCAGTTCTTCCTTCTTCTTCGTCTATGGGACGGATGTGGTCTTTTTGACCCGTTCGGCGACTTCCTGTCCGCAACCAACAACGTCAGGCCGACTCATGGATGAGCGGCAGCGGCGGCGCACCGTCGACACGATCTAGAGGTTGAAGATGAAGGGCTTCTCAAGGATCTCGCTGTAATTTTCGTGTTTCTTGTGGTGGTTTGTACTGTTCGTTGTTTCTTTTAATGCCAGAGTCCTATTCAAAAGTATTGGAAGTAATGATCGATGAACATACTTGGCCTTAGGATGATCCCCAAAAAGTGTAGACCATCAAACCACAAGATATTTGCAGGAATGCAAGAGGGAGACTCAAACTCCACAAAAGATCATAATCAACAAAAGCAACATGAAACATTAACATAAACTCACAAGATTTGCATGCTATGCTTTGTGAGAACATAAACCTATTCAGGTTCGCGGCTTGGAAAATCACACCACATAGGGGAATAGCAAGAGGACATATATTCTCAACGACATCACTTACTCAGCCTGAGTGTTGCAGATAAGGACCAACAAATTCATATAGTTAACAAGTATCGATATACCTAACAGGACCCGTGACCCTCCCCCATTCCCCACATCGTCATGCGACAATATAGCTAGAGAGCAAGCTCACACTTGTAAGAATTCTCAACAAACGTAAGAGGACCCACGATCCCCTCTCACCCATTCCCAACCTTCGCGACAATATGGTAGCTAGAGAGCAAACTCATACGCAAAGATTACTCGACGGACCTAACAAGACACATGCTCCCCACTCCCACTTTCCTCACACCTTCGTGCAACAATATGGCAGCCGGAGGTGAGGGGAACTACCCTGGTGGTGGCTGCACTCCCTGGCGCAGCTTTACGCTCATATTATGACTCAAAAGTCTCTCGGATGACATATAAGATTTTGGTATTATTATTTTGAATTTAGTTGATCTCTAACTTTGTTTTCCTCATTTTAGGAATAGTTGATCATCATTTTGAGGAAATATGTAACACTCCGACCACCCCGGAGTTAAGCATGTTAGTCTTTAGGATCTATAGATTGGCTCCCACAAACAAACACTACTTTTTCTTGCACATTTTTCCTCACTCGTGCACACCCAAGAAGAAATTCCTAGTTGATCTTGGCCGATCAGTCCTATTAAGCCTTAGGCTAGGATGTCACAAAATCTCATTGCACACCGGCAAAGCATCCTAAGGAAAAAACTGGGTTACGGCCCTCCAAACCCGGGACACCAAAAGTTTTTTCTACCTTTATATCTCCAAAACTTATCTCTATAACACCCTATTTGACCCTCCTTCAGTGCATTGGACCGTCTAACTATTTTGTTCAAGCTTCGTCGCTCTACACGCATTCAAATTTATTGCGAGGTCACCCCTTTTTGTTTGCTCATAGAGCTCATCGGCATTTACACTTCTACTATTTAAAGTATTTAATTGCTCATTAGAATTAATATTTGAATTTACTGATTATCAGTTATACTATTAGTTCTACAAGTTGTGAATGATCTTGAGGCCTGGCTGCGTTGGCCCGTGATAGAATCCACTAGTCAGCCAGCTGAGGATCCAACTAGCCATTCAAGAAAAGATCCATACGTAGCCCATCTGTTAAAACAAAACCCATGGAAGAAAGGAGCTTGATTCGGGACAGGCTGTTTTTGCACCCGGGTGCATATGCACTCTTTATTTAAAATGCATACTAAACATATTTACAAATGCCAAAAATATAAATAAAAATGTCTCGCGTGTACCTTAACATGTTACATTCTCATAGTGTTGTTTCAGCAAAAATCGATATGTTTTATGCCTGTGTAAAAAAGATAAAAATTTTATGCTAAAATAGTCTATTTCTAGAAGCATTGTTTATCTTTTTTACGCACGATACAAAAATTGTCGGTTTTATGTGAACTCTCTATCTGCCTCTGGGATGATAAATGCTCAGATAGATCTAGTCAGCTTCTGACACCAAGCTCCTCGAAAAGCGGCCCTTATCTCTAAAGAATACGCATATCAACACAAAGCTAGTGAAGCCAAAAATCTTGTTTCCTGTTACTACAGTCATTGTTCCAAGATCTAGTTGCAGGAGTATTTCATTTTCACCAACAAAATCATTCCGTGTATGAAGAATTTGACACTCCATCACTTTATATATAATGAATGATGACATATAACTTATATGTTATTGGTCAAACTATTTGTTAAGTTTCTTCATCTAAATGTGTGGTTGGGTTGTAGTATAAAAAAACGGATGGAGTAACTTAATTACGTTTGACTAGATGTACTAAGCTGGACCGAGCAAATACAGAATTTAGATACTCAAGAGTGAATCACATTTTGCCCAATCTTTCTTTCTGGATGAATAGACAAAACCACGAAAAGGAGAGAAAGAAACAGGAGGAAGAATGTGAAAGGAAAAAAAGAAAAAGAAACACAGTAACAATAACTAGACAGTAGTACACTCTTCGAATCCGCGCACATGAACATGCACGTGACAGTGTCGAGTCACTCATCCTACAAGAGGCAGGCGGCGGCCACCACGGCGGCCAAGCTCCACCCGGCGCCGACAGCGGCGGCGGCACCGGCAGGTGGGGCCTCCTCCTCCTCCGCTCCCGCGGGCGCGGCGACACCCCCCTTGGTCGTCGACGGCTTCTTCCCTGGCGCCGGCGGCGAGGACGCTGGCGGCTTGGGCCCGAACAGGTCGTACGGCAGAAGCACCTTGTCGATGGAGTAGACGGCGAGCGGCCTGGTGGCCCTGAGCGCGGAGCCGAGCACGGTGCTGACGAGCCCGGTGGAGACGTTGACGTTGCTGTTGCTGGTGGCGGTGACGTTGACGGTGTAAGGCCCGTCGGCGCCGGAGGCCTGGGTGCGGACGGGGTTGGAGGCGGTCTCGAAGGACTCCATGGAGTAGAAGGTGGGCAGGATGTGCGCCTGCACGAGCGAGACCTGCTCCTGCTGCGTGAGCGAGTTGAGGGTGCCGGCCTTGAGGCTGTCGAAGGCGTTGTCGGTGGGCGCGAAGACCGTGAACCCCGTGTCGGAGCCGTTGGCCTGGGCGTTGAGCTGCGTGTCCTGCTGCGTCGACTTCATCAGCCGCATGAACTTGGTGTACTGCCCGCCCTTCTCCAGCACCGCCGTCACGTTCGGGGCTGCCGGCGCCGCCGCCTCCGGAGCCGGGGCCGCCTTCTGGCACAGCGCCGCCGGTAGCAGAGCCACCAGCGCCACTGCTGCCAGCAGGATGGCAGATCTCTTGGCGGCCATTGCTGCTGGCTTGCTCCGAGTAGATCGAGCTAGAGTGGAGTGGAGTTGTGGCTGGGATGGAGACGGTGGCGTTGGTGGGGTGGTATATAACGGTAGATGGGTTTGGGTTTTGGACCTGCGTGAGGTGAGATGGGAACCAGTCTGGCAGGTTAGTGTTGACCGTCTGATATGGCTACCGACACGATGGTGGTGGAGCGCATGGATTGGGGGAGAAGACGGTCGATTTAAATGGCAAGTTGGCCGTGCGATCCCCATCGATTCTTTCTCTCCTTCTTCAAAGTACAGCTACGGCACCGTTGGAGATGCAGATCGGCTCTATTTGAGATTTCAGATAAGTTAAGTACACATGCCAGACACCTAACTAAAAAAAGTACGCAGGCCAGATCAGCCTCAAAGCCTTCCTTCTCTTTCGAAAGAGAAAATAAGAATTTCTTCAGATAAGTGGCGCTTGAATCTCGTTCGCTGCAACGGGGTTACAGGTACAGCCTTGCATCGAGCTGTGGCGCGTGATGGGCAGCACAGGTTTTTGTTTTGGAACTGTCAATCTGGCCGTGACACAATGGCTGAATGGCATGTGCAGAAATGTTCTCGGTGAGAAGGCAGCGAACTGGTTTTCAGGGTTCTTGTTCTCCCTGTAACACTGAATTACGAACACATGGGTCCGCTGCAAGATCCATCAGAAACGCCAGGTAAAAGATGCTCCTCCACTCCAGCCCTTATGTTAAACATTTCCTCCTCTCTTTACTCCAATTCTCCGAATGGTTTGCACGATTTCAAATTTCGAAAGGACATAGAAGTGGAGAACACATCAGCACAATAGGAGTGCCATGAAGACAGACTTGGTGCTGGACCAGCAACTCCCTTCGATCTACCGACAAAAACATGTGTGTATATCTGGGTTAGTGGGTCTGCAGAACGGTGAAGCTAGGGTATAGAGCCATGGGGCAGCTGTAGAGGAGGAGCCCAGGTGCTTCCACTGAAAAAGAAAATACTGTATACAAGAAGCAGCAGCAAAGGGCGGCGATCGATCGGCATTGAAATTGTCTGCCGTGATGAGCATATAATTGCTTGAACAGGATAGAGCTGTACTCAGCTACCGCTTCCCAACTTTTTTTTTTCGATATGGGAGCGATGCCCCGGCCTCTGCATCAAGCGATGCACACAGCCATTCGCTTCCCAACTTGGCCGTGGCTAGCTTATCTTGCTCAATCACCACCACGATGATTTGATTCGCTTCATGGCTGCTGCTGAATCGCGAGGGCAATTGACTACAGAATCTCTCCAGCTAAAGAAAATTTTGATCCAGCGAGCCACACCTCATCATCCTTCAGAAAATCATTAAGAGTAGGTCAAGTAATCAGGTACGCACACTTTGTGCTACTGCTTCATACGTTTTTGCGGGGAAAAACCCTCCCGTGCCGCTCCCCACCCGAGCGGCGGCGGAGGCCCCAAACGTCGCAACCCCAGCCGCCCCCTCATCCCCCGCCCCTCAGGCCGCCGCTCCTACCGACTCTGTTGGCGGTGGCAGCGCGCCTCCCGTCGAAGAACGAAGGGATGGAGAGGGCTTTGCGGCTTCATGGGAGGCGGTGGGGCGCATGCTGAGGATGCCGGGCGGCACGGCCACAGTGGCCATGGCCTGATGCACTTCATTGGTCGACGTTGAGGAGTGGGCGAAGCGTGGTGGCCATCGCCTCCGGCGGTGATTCGGCGGTGGCGGCATTTTGGGCCAGATTTGAGCCCTCTTGAGCCCAATCGGCGCAGGAACCATGGCTTCGGCCAACCCATCGTCGATGCTCCGTGCCGCCTTATTATTCTCCGGTGATCCGTCAGGGTAGACTTGCGGCGCGGGGGTTGCTGCTCTCGCAAACATGTGTGGTGGTCCTAGGGTTCCTCTCGCGCCAAGACGAAGATCTGCTTGATAATGTCCTTCTGTATTTGGCTGAAGTGTGGAATTTCGTAAGGCTCCGCCGACGAATATAACAATGCACCTTATGGAGTTTGCTGGATCGGGTGGTATTCCGTTGTGCACGCCGAGCTTTTATTCCGACCGTTTGATTCTAGAGGGAGCGGCGCGAAGCTCTGTTCTATTTTGCCATTAGATGATTTTTTGCTCCGTGGTGAAATCAAAGGCGGAGAATATTATGAAGGCAAGATTAAAAGACTAACGATGGAGGCTCAAGTCTCTGCAATGTTGAGGGACTTGCTTGTTATTCTGGGTTCGGCGGCAGCAGTATGCAAATAAGGGCGACATTACAAGTAAAGTTCAGAGTCTTACCTTTTAGAGTGAAAATCTAAGATCTGATCTTAATTGGTTGTGTCTGGCAATGACCTTGTTGAAGGCATTGTTTTGAGAGTGAGAACTATTTCAGGATAAAACCTAAGATCTTTTGATCAGAGGACGATGGTGCACTATTTCCTTCTTTAAGATGTCATTTTTAGAGAGACTGGAGTTCAGATGTTGTCTTAGTGGTGGATTTACTGTTGTTGCTAGGGATGTAATAAGGTAGTGGAACTTTTATTTTCTTAATTTTTCTTTTTCCTGTCTGGCATCCGTACTATCATTAGGGTATTGTTTTGTTACATAGGCTGAATATAATTAGTATATTCCGATATTAATTACCGAAAATAGTACTCAGGTGATTCGTGTAGTCGATCACCCAGAGGTTCGATTCTAGCTCCGTTAGTTCCACAAGAGCTCCAAGACTTGCAAAGTAGAATGTGGTGGACTTCGCTTCTCGCAAGATCCCTCCTTGAGCCGCGTGAAGTTAACTAATTGACCGTGCGATCTCGCAAGCACACACAGGCAAGTGATTCTGTTACTGAATATGAGCAGACTAAACAATCAGAGTCACTCAGTCAGAGGGAGATTGTATACGACAACAACGGAGAGTAGCCGTTACGTTATTGAAACAGGAGCGTGGTTCCCAGCGAGATTTACATGGGAAATAGGAGCATTCCACCGATCCACGGGACGGGAGAAAATATTTATGATCCAGTTAACGGTCACCGATGAATGAACTGCAACAGCAGCATCTGATTCTCGGCGAGAGGCAGTTGACCCTCGTGATCGTCACATGCTGCTGAGCGGGCGGCGGCTTGCTCTGTCTCTGGCATCCAAAGTTGCGTTAGATATTGATAGAAATATGAGTACACCATTATGGTCAATTTCCCGTCCTTCTCTCCGGCCTACATTGTGGATTTGCTGGTGGGGTTACTCCCTCCGGTTACAAATAAGTAAATATGCATCATCCATGTCCGGCCACACCATCTTTGTCAAATCCGTTATTGCTCCTCAAGCCACATATTTTTCTTTGGTCGGCAAAAGACACCGCCACCAGGGCCAAATGTAAAGTTAATTGGGAGACGATGTGCCACCCTAAGAAATGCCGGGGCTTGGGTGTGATGAATTTGGACAAGTTTGCAATGGCTCTTCGTCTACGATAGCCTTGGCTGGAGCGGAAGGACCTCGATTTTTTTTGGATGGGTTCCGGTAAACCATGCTCTGCGGAGGACATGGACATCTTCTTTGCCACCACCAATATCATGGTTGGAAATGGGAGTAAGACAATATTTTGGGAGGCCCCATGGCTTGAGGGTAGGAAGCCAAAAGATTTCACGATTCACGCCAGTCTTCTCTATTTCAAAAAGGAAAGCTTGGAAGGTAAACCAAGCTATGAAAGACAATGCTTGGGTGAGCAAAGTGGATTTGGGAAAAATTTCTCCTTGGAGCACCTCAAAAAATTTGTGGATCTTTATGTTCGTTTGCAAGACGTGCAACTCATGATAACACGGAAGATGGCATTGTTTGGAAGCTCAAAGCTAATGGGCAATATTCAGCCAAATCGGCGTATGAGGTGCAATTCATGTGATCAATTGTCTCCATCATGTACAAGACGGTGTGGAGGGCTTGGGACCCTCCTACAAAAACAGAATCACGTGGCTTCTAATGCAAAATATAACATTGACAACGGACCATTTACAAAAATGAGTTGGCCTATTTGTAGTCCATGTCCTTTGTGCACGAAAGAAACAAAGTTGGTTGGCCACTTTTTCATGAATTGCCACTTCATCAAACGCTTATGGCAAGGTATCAAAGATTGGTCAGGCGTTCCCAATATACAATCGAATCAATGTACAGGTTTATCTATCAAGAATTGGCCGAGCATGATGCCAACCCCATTACCAACTGCAAGACCATGGCTTCCCTTTGCTTGCTTGTCACTTGGAAAGTTTGGAATGAAAAGAGCATGCACCACCACTTGTAATCCTCGACAAAATAAAGAAGGAAGCCTGCTTGTGCATGATGGCGAGCGCGAAGCGTTTGGGTGAAATAATGCTGAGAGAGTGTGGTTTTGTATTTTATTTCTCCGGACTATCTTGTCAAAACACTTCTCTTTAATTAATAGATTGATGCAAAAAAATTGCCTCCATTTTTTTAAAAAAAAGCAACACTACTCCGCTCCGTAATGTAGTATGTTTCCGGAAAGAATTAGCTTTCCAAAACATACAATATTTGGGAGCGGATATAATGCCTCCTTTCTATACTAATTGTCCCGTTGCCTTTTCTAGATATAAATATATCATAAGCAAAGTTGCGACACTTAACTTAGGACAGAGGGAATACTCAAGTGATTTTCTTTAGATTTCATCAAACTTAAGTAAAAAAGAGTAGCACCATATTTGAAATCATATCGATATATTATGAAACAATTTTTTGAAACCGATCAACTGATACAAATTTAATGCCGTTCAGAAGCTCCTCTCCCGACCCCATGCATCGGGCGGCCGCTGGGCCGCATGAGGCGGCCACTAGCCGCCAACCCTCAACCGCGTCTCTCGTTTTCCTGCATCCGCCGCATCCGGCACCGTCGTTGGGCAAAGTCTTTGTGGCGTGGTGGCTAACCTTGGCGGGCTTCCCAAGATCTCAAGCATCGGTGCCCCCACTCTGATCTCCAACGGTGGTGGCGGGCAACGATTGTCAGTGGGCTTCGGTGGTGGATCCGCAGGTGATGGGGCTGGCCGGAGGCGGCGGTTGGTGCAATTGATCTGGGACCTTGCTCGTGGCGACCTTCTCCCAACCCTGATGTAGTTTTAAAATAGACATTTTCCTAGAAAAAAATAGTTCTCCGACTAGCAAGGAAAATTTCCAGAAAATAATCCATGGTTAATTTGGGCTAGCCTCACAAAGAAGTACTGTATCAAAGTCCTCTACGAACTACTCAACTTTTTAGCCCATGGGCTTTGTAATCATGCCCCAGTTCACAAATATAGTAGCCAAGCTTCGATTTGTCCACTCTCCTCGCAGATTATCCTTCCTTCCTCCTGTAAAGGAAAAAAAAAACAGTTTCCCTCCATTCCCAGCAGAGGAAAAAACGAAAATCGCGGGTTTTCGCCGGAGATGTCGTCGGCGGCCGCGAGGCTCACCGCCGCTGCCGACAACGCCTCGTCGGAGGCTCAATCCCTCGTCGTGGTAAGAACTCCCATCTCCCCGCCTCTCTATCCACCACCAACGCCCCTCCGATTCCAACCCGCAAAACCCTAACCCCTCGTAAAAATCCCCAAATCCGCAGGACATGCGCAAGGCGCTCACCTGCATGAGGTCCCTCGCCGTCGACTACGAGAGGGCCGGCAAGGACGACAAGGCAGGCCGCCGCTCCGCATTAGCCCCACGGGAGCCCCAATCTCGAAACCCCTAACTCCCGAACCGCGTTTTTTTTTTCAGGTGAAGCAGCTCGAGGAAGAGGTGCTGGACCTGATGTCGTCGTACGAGGAGTGCGCGCACCTCGCCGAGGCGGTGAGGGAGGTGCCTGGGGCTTACCAGCCGTCTGATCAGGTGCGGCCGTGATGCTTCTGTACTGGAGTGTCCGAGTTTCTGCAATTTGTGCTAATTGTTTGTTTCGGCGTGGCTTTTGGTTCACAGACGACTGATTTCAAAAAACTAATCGAGGCGGAGGTTAACAAGGTCAAGGGGACCTCGCGGGTGTCGGGCGACACCCAGCGGCTCCTAAGGCAGTTCAAGGAGGCTGTTTGGGTATGTGCTACAGATATTTTTATTGATGATTGTTGAGAAGATTATTTACAATTAAGTGCTGCTGCCTATTTTAGATGCATTTGCTAGATGCTCAGCTTACTGCCGAAAGAGGTGCAAAAATAACAATTAAACTTCGATAATAATGCATGATCATTTGTGTACCTTTGTTCTCTCTTCTGCAGGATGTTCACCATGCAGGTCAACCGATGCCTGGTGACGAACAAGAGGACCTTGTTATGACTAGCACCCAGAACGGCATCCTAAATACCAATTGCCCCTTAACTATGAAGCCTATAATTGAGGTGGCAAATCCAGTTCGCAGGTAAGCATTCAGTGCTCCGTTTTCTATTGCAACCCTATGAAATTGGTGTTAGCTATGAACGTGAAAGGTTGAAGCTCTAGCCACACTTCGGTATCCATTTCTTATTGTGTTTTCTACCAGATAATACCTACTCGCAAGTTTCTTTAGCATGGCATCATGTTCTGAAGAATATCCATTCACATTTTGTTTTAAGCCTGCAGAAGTCGAGTAAAGTTTCGAGACACAATTCAATATCCCACCATTGTATTCCTATTTGTATTTTGCTTCTCCTTTTAGTCTAATGGAAGTAATCAGGATTTAGTTACTCTTGTGTTTGATGAACATAATATATACAAAAATCATTCGGATTTGTTTCCCTGTTGTGCTTCTGTCTATGATCTGCATGGCATAAGAAAATATTTTTCTCTCTGTTTAACAAACTGTAATTCTGAATGGAACAATAAGCATTGCTTTCGATCAAACCAGTCATTGTTTATTTTGATTTCTTTGCTCAGTGAAGGGGTGTTATCAATGGACGCAAAACGCTAGAAATTGCACCCAGCTAAAATATTTGCAAATGTTTGTCCAAATACAAACATCGTGATGTTTCCTTTCCCTCTGCAGCTTGGACTGCAGGCACATCTATGACAAGATTCCAATCCTAGACTACATCAGAAGGAGCAAAGGTTTGAAGTGCCCTGTTGCAGGTATGCTGCACTTGCTCTCTGCACCCTTGCTCTTTCTTTTCACAAGGTCCCTGCTTCAGTTTATCTGTTCAACCAGGTTGCCCGAAGGACTTAAGCGTTGCGAAGCTCGTCTGTGATGACTACCTCCGTATGGAAATCGAAGAGCTGCGCTCATCGGGCGGTGGTGCTACAAAGCCTACAGACGTAGAGGACGTCTTGGACGACGATGAGGATCTAATGGATGACGGCGAGGATGGCGATAACCAGTGATCGGCATCTAGAAAAAATGATGGTGTGCATGTTCGGTAGTCTGTCTGTAGGATGATAGTTGTTGGTTCTGATCAGGGGGCAACATTGTGGACCATCACTGCAGCTGGGTGGGTGCTGCTCTTTGGCTCGTTCGGTCTCGTTGTGTGTGCTCTGTAGGAATGTGGTTTCTCTGACAGTCAACTTAACTAACGTATCAAGCTTAAGCTACATGGAGTACATCGAAGGATTATTATTGTTCTGTGCCGCTTTGCATCAGTCTCACTGTTCTTTTGATACTATACAAAGGCTTTGTTTTTGTTCACATTTTTGGGGGAAGTCAAGTGATGCTCTACAACAAATTGTTACTCTCTCCTTACTAGTTTCTTTGGGCATCTCCAACAGCTTGTTGCCCGCGATTGACAAACAAAATATAACATCCACACAATTTTAATAAATCGATGTGCCCAAGCTCCTGTTTATAATTTGTGAAGTGTTTTATAGTGCATTAGATTGTAGGTAATAGGAATGTTCTTGAAAACAATAGGGATAGTTCTTATGTTCAAGATACTTTCAAAAGCGAATCAACATTGTTTCAATGTGTTTGGAAGAAACAATCATACAACATCACGGTGGTTCGCCATGTTCTAGACCACGTCGCAATGTTTCTTTGTGCGTATGTTTCAAATAAGTATTCAAACTTCAAATTACCAGTCTTGTCAGGATTTGTCATGTTGTACGGTGCGTCATTGTGTTCTAACGCGCTTCAAACTTGCATCTTGCACATCACAAGGAACAAAGAGAAACAGAGAGGTAGGCAGTGCGAAACAAACAGAAAAATATGCCATCTCGGCAGTAATAATTTAGAATCAATCTTAAAGATTTCGGTTTTTTGCTTCACCTAAGTGAAAGTGCCGATCATTCTAAACCATGCTGACGAAGCAATGTACTGTACTAGAAATCTTTACCCCGTCTAAACTTGTCAGTTAATCATTTGCCGCATAAACACGCCATAGTCAGTAGTACAGTACTTTACTCCCTCCAAAAAGAAAAGAAAAAAACAGTTTCCCTCCATTCCCTCGCCGGAGGGAGGAAAAAAAACAGAGAAATCGCGGAGTTTGCCGGAGATGTGGGCGGCGGCGGCGAGGCGCGCTACCGCTGCGGACAACGCCTCGGCGGAGGCTCAATTCCTCGTCGGCGTAAGAACCCCTATCTCCATGCATCTCCCCCCACTGCAGATTCCATCCGGGAAAACCCTAACTCTGTAAAAATCCCAAACCCGCAGGACATGCGCAATGCCCTCATCTCCATGAGGTCTCTCGCTGTCGAATTCGAGAGGTCCGAGCAAGGCCGACCAAGGCACACGACCGCACAAGACCCCCAAATCTGGCCTCGCCTCGAAACCACTAACCCGTGTGAATTTTCTCTAGGTGAAGCGGCTCGAGGAAGAGTGCTGGAGCTCATGGCTTCGTACGACGAGCTCCTACGGCAGTTCAGAGAGGCTGTTTCCTGTTTGGGTATGTGCTACAAAGGTTTTCATTGATGATTGTTGAGAACATCATTTACAATTTTGTTTTGCTACCTATTTCGGATGCATTTTTGCTAGATGCTCAGCAGCTCAGTCACTATTCGAAAGAGGCTCACAAGTTATACTGTATTGACTTCCATGATGCCTGCTGGTGCTGCTTTGCATCAGTCTCCTATCTTTTACCTTCAAAATCACCTTACTGTTGATAGTCCCAGCAGTACCTTTGGGTTTTGCACTAACGCGCTGAAATTGCCTTGCTATCAAGGTCAGAAAAGCTAGATTGCACACGTACAAAACCAGTGGAATCTTTACATGTAGAACTAGAAGTCTTGCAAAAATGCAGTCTATGGGTAAGAATCCTCGTCGTAATGATGATTAATTCTCCACCGAAGTCTTGTGGGTGTGTGCTACTGCTATCACAAAAAACTTTACTGATTAATTTGTCCACAAATGCTGTTTTGTTTGACTTCAAAATCAAGCTGGTTGACCCTGGAGCCTGCACCCTTCAGAAAGCCCGTTTATATGTGCGCGGTGTGCGCCTAGATCCCCTTGTTAAAGCAAAGTATATTGTCTTCTCGGTGGCACAGCTAGCTCAATGGCCACCGCCTCATCGTCTGCCCTCGTTTCAGTACTGGTCATAATGCTAGTGCTAGTACTGCCGACTGACATCTCGGCTACCTCTTTGTCTCAGGCCGAGGGCAACGGCAGCGACACGGATCTCGCCGCGCTTCTGGCTTTCAAAGCCCAGCTCGCCGACCCTCACGGCATCCTCTAGGGCAACTGGACCACGGGCACATCATTCTGCCACTGGGCCGGCATCTCGTGCAGCCGTCGCAGGCAGCGTGTCATGGCGTTGCGTCTAGCGAGGGTGCCTCTCTACGGGTCCCTTGTGCCTCAGCTCGGTAACCTCTCTTTCCTCTCCTTCCTACAACTCACCGACACAAACCTCACCGGATCGATCCAAGATGAGTTAGGAAGGCTGCGTCGCCTCAAGTTCCTTAACCTTGCCTTCAATGCTCTGTCAGGCAGCATCCCTCCTAGCATAGGAAACCTCACAAGCCTTCAACTTCTTGTCCTACAATGTAACCATCTTTCTGGTTCAATCCCGTTGGAGTTGCAAAACCTGCACAATCTTGCCAGGGTAGGACTCTACCTGAATTACCTCAGTGGTTCCATACCGACCGATCTGTTCAACAATACTCCTTTGTTAACTTACCTGGACATCGGCAACAACAGCCTGTCTGGGCCAATTCCACATTGTATTGCCTCTTTGCCAGTGCTCGAGTACCTTGACCTACAAGCCAATCATCTTGTTGGCATGGTGCCCCCGCCCATCTTTAACATGTCTCGACTATATGCTATATTTCTTGGTGGCAACAACTTAATTGGTTATATCCCTGGCAATGGAAGTTTTAGCCTCCCAGCGCTACAATATTTTTCCATCCAACAAAACAATTTCACAGGCCAGATTCCAGCGGCTTTCTCATCTTGTCGCCACCTCAGAGTTCTCGCCCTGCCTGATAACTCTTTCGAGGGTGTTGTACCCACATGGTTGAGAAAATTGAATCATCTTAGTTTCCTTTCCTTGGGAGGAAATAACCTTTTTGGTACAATCCCAGCTGTCCTTGCCAACCTCACTTTGCTAAATATCCTAGACCTCTACTCCAGTGGGCTGACAGGACCCATTCCGGCAGCATTAGGATGGCTGTCCCAATTGTCGGTGTTGCATCTATCGCAGAACAAACTAACAGGACACATCCCTGCTTCTCTAGGTAACTTGTCTGAGCTAACTGTCCTAATACTGGGCTCAAACATGTTGGTTGGATCGTTACCTCCAACAGTTGGTAACATAAACTCTCTCATAGAACTTGATCTTTCAAGTAACCATCTGCACGGGGATCTCAGCTTCTTATCCTTGTTTTCTAATTTCAGAATGCTCAAGTGGCTAGACATCTCATTGAATAACTTCACCGGGCTTCTCCCTCCCTGTGTAGGGAATCTATCAAGTCAGCTACAAATTTTCTTTGCGAATGGGAACAAGTTAGTTGGCGAATTTCCCGCTATGATTTCAAATTTAACTGGTCTTGTTTTGCTAGATCTCTCTGAAAACCAGCTGCATGGTGCAATTCCCGAACCATTCCGTTGCAGAATCTCCTAGTTGTTAACCTCAGAGAAAACATCTTGTCCGGACCCATCACAACACATGTTACATTTCTAGAGAATCTAGAACAATTGGACCTCAGCCACAATAATTTCTCTGGGTCCATACCAGAGGGCTTGGGCAACCTTACACACTTAGAACACTTGATACTATCTGGTAACCAGTTATCATCCACTATACCACCAAGTCTATTTCATCTTGATGGGCTCCTCGAGCTAGATTTGTCTCAAAACCTTTTGAACGGCTCATTACCAGTTGATATAGGCCATCTGAAACATATTGACACCATCGATCTCTCTATCAACCATTTGGTTGGCAGTCTCCCAGAGTCGATTGGACAACTTCAAATGCTAACATTCTTGAACCTATCACACAATTTATTCAATGATTCAATCCCAGAATCTTTTGTCAAGTTAATCAGCCTGCAAACTTTGGACCTGTCCCATAACATCATTTCTGGAACCATCCCCAAATATCTTGCCAACTTTACCATCCTGCAAAGCTTGAACCTCTCTTTCAATAATCTTCATGGTCCCGTACCCGAAGGAGGTGTCTTCTCAAACATTAGCATGCAATCTTTGATGGGGAACTCACATCTTTGCGGTGCTTCACGTTTCGGATTTTTGATGTGCCCAAGTAGCACCTCCCAAAGGAACAATGGCCACATGCTGAAAGTATTGTTCCCTATTATCATCATTGTTATTGGATCAATAGCCTTCGGTGCTTACATGGTGATGAGAAAGAAATTTAAGCAGCAACAATTGGAGATAGTTTCTGCTGGCACACTAGACTTGCATCAGTTGATCTCTTACCATGAGCTCGTCTGTGCCACGGATAATTTTAGCAACAGGAACTTGTTAGGGTCAGGAAGCTTCGGAAAAGTTTTTAAGGGCCAGCTACACAATGGTGAGGTGGTTGCATAAAAGTTCTTGACATGCTGTTGGAACCAGCCATTAGAAGTTTTGATGCTGAGTGTGGTGTGTTGCGCATGGCGCGGCACCGCAACTTGATAAGGATACTCAACACCTGCACCAACCTGGACTTCAGGGCACTAGTGTTGCCGTACATGCAAAATGGCAACTTAGAAATGCTCCTACATGACTCTCAAGGCACAAATCACTTGGGGTTCCTTGAGAGGCTACGTGTCATGCTCGATTTGTCCATGGCAATGGAATATCTACACCATGAGAATCATGAGGTGGTCTTGCACTGCGATCTAAAGCCGAGCAACGTGCTGTTTGATGAGGACATGACGGCCCATGTAGCAGACTTTGGCATCGCAAGATTGTTACTAGGTGATGATAGCTTCATGATTAATGCGAGCATGCAAGGCACTGTTGGATACATGGCACAAGGTATGTAACTAGAACACAAATTAATTTGTTATGATTGATCAAACCAGGCTCTCATTTTCTGTCTTTGGATTCCATGAGCAGAGTACGGTTCCTTTGGAAAAGCATCGAGAAAAAGCGACGTGTTCAGCTATGGGATCATGCTTCTTGAAGTCTTCACTGGAAGGAGACCCACAGATGCATTTTTTGTTGGAGATATAAGTCTTAGGCAGTGGGTTGTTGAGGCATTCCCTTCAGAGCTTGTCCGTGTTGTAGATGACCAGCTACTGCAAGGTTCTACTAGCATCAACTCAGAAGGCTTTCTTGTGCCGCTATTCGAGCTGGGTTTGCTCTGCTCCAGCTACTCGCCCGACCAAAGGATGACGATGAGTGATGTGGCCGTAAGGTTGAACAAGATCATGGTGGCGTGTACCGAAGCAAAGACAGCGGCACGGAGTACCGCCCCGTGATGCAATTGCCCTTGTTTGATTCAATTGCAGTGGCATGGAGCACTGCCGGTTGAGTGAATTATTGCTACAATATTTCCATCTATGCATGGATATGTATGTTCTTCTGCAATTTTTCGATAAAAGTCGCTTTATTACTTAAAAGTTTCAAGCATTACAATTAGAAGATCGTCTCCTGCTGAAGTAAACAAGTGGAGTACGTCTTATTTGTTTGTGCTTGTAATGATTTCTGCTGAAGTAAGCAGTTATGGCGTGAATGTTTTCCAGTTTTTGCACTCCATTGTAGAGTGAATTCACACGATGATCAAACTGCCTAAAAGCTACGGAGTAGCAACAAAATTGCAAAATGCTGGAGAGCGAACCTCTGGCGTAACGATAAATGCTTTCTTTTCTTAGCCTGGAAACAGGTTCTGAAGTTATGTGATCTGTGCTATGAATGCTGCCATGTAACGACATTAGTCGATGATAAAATGCAAAGGAAACATTCGTGATGTTATGACTGAGCCAGCTTATGGCGTGATAATGCTCATGAAGTCGGTGCGCGCACTGACTCTGCAATCATATTGCTCTTTCAATCTGAGACTAGTTAAGTTCAGCTCAACTATTTCAAGCTGAACTGTGATGCTTTTTCTACTTAATCTAAACCATCCGTAGTCACTCCTTGCTATAATATAGTGCTAGATGTTGATAATTTCCTTTCTTATATGCATTACATTTGGGCAAGGAGGGAGTATCGAACTTTCTAAAACCATTTGTCTTGCTCGGTTTCAGTTGGTCGTTTTCCGTGCCATAGAGAGAATGCATACACAAGAAGTTAAGAACTGATAAACGGGAGACAGGAGCAACCATGCCATGGCCAACTAGCATACGAATTATAGGAGAACCAGCTAGACAGGCCTGTCATAGCATACATGTTATACATAACACAGGTAGTTTCAGGTTTCCAGCAGCCACAAACACTGCTGACAGTGGCCAACTAAGGTACTAGACTCCACCAACAACTAACAAGATACAAGTTCGACTGGAATGGTCAGAGCAGAGGCTTTTCTGCTCTCAAGAATCACCAACACTACCATAATTTCCCTTCACCTCCAGACGACTTTCAAATTCGGCTCTAGTAACAGATTGTCATATCCACTGTTGGACGTCGATCGCCCTGCCAACAACAGGCCTTTGCTCATGAACCTGAAGAAATGAATGTTAGTTAGCAAAGCAGTTCACCATAGGAGGGCACAAGAGTTTGCAAAGCATAAAGCACTTACAGTAGCACAGCTGTTGCCGAGGGATTTTGGCACTTGTTGCTTCAAGGACTGCATTGGAGATGGAAAGTTGGCATCGCCACAACCAATTCCATCCCTTGCTCGAACCTTCTCAGCCAGAGAGATACCAAATATTTTGCAACTGTTAGGTGCAACATCCCTGTTGTCTGGTGGGGTGTGCAGCTTCTCCGCTGTAACATGACCATCAATCACTTCTCCTGGAAAAAGATGAGGCTGGAGCGACAATGCTTGCCCTGCCCTTCCAACACCTTCAGCAGAGACAAACCTAGCATGTCGATCGCCCTCATTCTTATCCAGGTGCCCAAGCCCAAATTCAAACTGAGAGACATTTGAATTAGCCTGCTGAAACATTAGGACAGAAGGTGGTGACATCGATGATTGAGACTGCAGCACTGGTGCTGGTGGCCCAAAAGGAAAACCATGCTGTTGTGAATGCCAATTATTCGCCACGGCAGGTGTATAAGGACCATCTTGTTGATGAAAACCGCTGCTTCTCATACGCGGATCGACCATACTTCCTCGGTAAGGACGGAAAACTTCTTGACCTTGCAAGACCTTTTGGAATCTCTGAGACTCCCCAAAGCCAGAGCAATGGTAGGGAACTCCAAGTGGTGTTCTGACACCGTGTCTTGTAATCCCTAGGACATTGTTACTCACACCATTGGAGCAACTTCGCTCATCAATGTACTGCAAGTTTCTTGCTTCACGTGGCTGTGAAGTAGCAACAGCAGTACCATCATGAGCTTTATAACCCAATAATTCTTGACCTTGCAAGACCTTGCGGAATTGTGCAGACTCCGCAAAATCAGGGCAACCACCTCCATCTTGGAAAAGGAAAAAAGATTATTTAGCAGGGCATATACAAGAGAATAATTTAGGTACCAATCGTTTTTAACTATGATAAAAGACATACTTGGACCCATGTATTCTGGATGGGGATGACAATGTTTCAGTCGCTTTGAAGTTGGTGTCGCCAGGTGGGATCCTGAAGCTGAACTGGTCAGCTCAATCTCCCAAGGAGATACCCTGTTTGGTCGACGGAACTCAGCATCATCATCCCACCTTACCTGTGAAGATGGGAATATGTTAATAAAACATATCTAGCATCCCATTTATGCAAAAGGCTCTTAACTCTTACGGATGCTGCTTGCCCCGATTTTCCTTTATTTCACTGATAATGGAACTTGGTTCATGGTTGGGATTGCATGGAAAAAAGATGCGAAGGCCCTTAATGAATGAACTCAACAGCACCATATGGTGGAAAAAAAAACGTAACTTTTGCCTTAAAATTCATGGCTACATGTTCCACGATAATTACTTTAGAGTCAAATATAAACTAAGAAGAAAACTTGCATCAACATTTAGTGTATCTAAGATCGTTTTCAAAATGTAAAATTCTGAAATGTTAGATAGCTTTCTGGATATTACAGTTGTCAGTGTGGAAGAGAATAATAAGAGATTGTAACTACCAAAATAAGACTAAGAAATCCTGCATAACCTTTTTCGTTTCGTTAATTAAATGAGTACAAATTGTAAGAGTATTTTGACTTCTGAGATCCCCAACAATATCTTAATGTTTTACAAAATAATGCCAATACATTTCATAAGAGGCCAATTTGGATTTTTAATATAAAAATCGACAGATATTTACTAATTATTAACCGCTAAATAAAATTAGTCACATGTCAAAAAAGAAGTCAGCTTCACAATAGCGTATTTAAAAAAAATCAGCATGTCACATGCATGCTTGGTTGTTAGTTAAACACTGTCTAAATAGCAAAAAGAGTTCAAGAGCAAGAGGAGTTCAAGGCAGCAACATAAATAGACAAAGCAAACACCGCAATGCACTAGTGAAAATAATGGATAAATCAGCACAGTGCAAAGTGCACACTTAGTTCTATTCATTAAAACATACATTACAACAGGTGTCTGCATTCGACCAAACTGAGTAGGTATTCAGCTCACACTCACATTCATTACAACATTTTTTATTACTATTTTCTACTCAAGTAATTTATGTTTTCGTTTAGAAGCAAGGTAAAACCTGGGGAAGAAAAAAATCAATTTGTCCTGTCAGGAATTCTGAACATAAAATGTATATTATTTAACTACCTGTCATCAGAATAACAGGGAGAAATTATGTTATGTTTTTGCGTCAAGTGTCTACCGGTTGTGGTCTGGTTTAGCTTGTTCCACCTTTTAATTATATGGGGGTCAATTTGACATCTAACTTGGTTACAGTGCAAGATAGAAAGTTTTTACTGAAAACCAACATATACTGTGAATGATCTACTGTGAGAAAAGGCATACCATCAAACATTTCCACTTTGAACCACGCCACATAGGGTCTGCATCACCAGTTCCAGTAATTATCCCTGTGTACCTGTAGGATAACCTCATGCAAATTAGAAATACAGTATTTCATTTCAAGATAATGTGAGTTATTAATAAAACAGTTGCAGCAGACAAACCTTCTTTCAGCAGCATCTTCACTTTCATATCTCATTTTGAACCTCAATCCAACCGAAAATGGTTGACTGAAGCTTTTTGTGAACTTCCAATAGGGCACAATGAACTCAGATTGACTTAACCTGTCAGTATTTGTAAGAAACAACCAACATCAGAACCTGCTACATTGCATTAAGAAAAGTAGGACTAGGCAACTAGCAGCATCAAGTATATCGGTATCTACAATTCTACCTTATCGATTTAGCATTACAAATACAGGAATTTACAGGTCAAAGTACGAAAGAAAAACATTAAGGTGACCATGCTGTTCAACAATTACACAAAACAGCTCCCAAAACAAGTTCAAAATTAACTGTCAAGAGCTCTTAAGTAGCCAAGAACACATCCTGAGTTTGTAACTTCAAATGTCAGAAAGAACACTAAAATGGCCAAGAAAACATGTAATGCAACGTACTATTGGGTCAGCATTACAAAACAATACAGCCAAATTATAAATACTGTTTTCAGTTAAGACCCACATGAGTCCCTAAATACAAAAAGTTCTAGCACAACTGTAAATTTCTGCATACACCAGACTTCTTCTGAAACCACAACGATCGTATTTTTCTACAACTGAAGTTTACCGAATATTAACAATGTAAGACATTCATAAAACAACCATTACGCTCATTGTTACCTGGGGTTGTAGTAGATGTTGAAGATGCCCTTTGTAGCCACAGCATGCGCCACATTAGCTAGTGAACCAAGGTTGGAACACTGGCTATAAAGCGCTGGGAAAGCAGATCCATTTTTAAGCTGAACCGCCCGGCGAACTCCCAGTCTCAGTTCCCCATCATCACCCCTAAAACCCAATGAACAATAATGAGGAAGGAGCAGAAACATTATGTGACAATTGTAGGCATGATCCTACTAGCCTACCTCAAAAATAGGACAGCATCCCCAGAGACGAGCTTCTTCTTGTTGACAAACGCACTCCATCCAGTGGTTAAAAGGTGCCTGCGCGGCTGGCCTGTATGACATTCAGTCAGATGTGGATGTATCAGCAACTAAGGAGCACTTAACATGTTGGGGTAGGCCTATACATTCCTTATAAAACGGGACCAGACCTCCACACAAAAAAAGTTGTCTAGGAAATGAACAATACACAGCTATCATTTCTAGCAAGTACTAGTACTATTAGCAAAGCTACCACACACCAAAGCTATTGAGGACATATGGTACAACACAAGAAAGGGAGTTAAGGGAATGCTAAGAATAAAAATGAACACAAACGCTTGGGAAACAATCATGAGCAAGGATCACGCAAAGCTCAGGTGGATATTCCGAAAGGACAAGCGAGCAAAGCGTAAACACAACTCCAGGTCCTCAAAGAGCAAAGATGATGGGAGGCTGTATTTCCTGTTTGCGGGTGCTTACTAGAACCAGAAATGCTGGTCCTCAGTGAACAAACAAAAACATCAATGCGTCATTACTCGATCTAACTTAACGAAATGATTCAAGTCAGCTCATATGGATATTCAAAAAGGACAAGTCCTCAACGAGCGGAATGCTTGATAAGCAACAACCAGGGGAAAAAAAAGGACAAGTCCTCAAAGAGCAAAGATGATGCAAGTTTTATTCTCAAGTTTTCACAGCTCAGCAGGAACCAGGAGTGGCTGGTCGTTGGTGAAGAAGCAGAAAATCAATGCATCGGTACTGCAACCCAACTCGGTTGAAACGGTTCAGCCCCGTTGCTGCGTCGGCAGCAGCAACAGCAGGACGGACCGGGAAGGATTAATGCACTGTACAGAAAGACTGGATGAAGAACTTGGGAATGTAGTAGTAGATGCACAACGGATAGAACAGCGAGCCATCGAAAGGAGGTGGTAGAAATCCTCAGGGGAATGCGTTTGTTGAGCTGAAGTAGTAGAGTACCTCTGTAGATGTGGCGGAACTTCCACTGGGTGCCGTGCAGATCCTTGGCGACGAGCTCCTGCGACGGGCGCTGCTGGCTGTAATCCTGCGAGACCAAACCAAACAGTTTCAGTAAAGCGCCTGAAGACAGTACAGTGGGCGCTAGAGACACGAATCGCTGGAGCAGCTTGGCAAATGTTGCGCACCAGAGGCGGGAAGCAGTCCTCGGCGGCGCGGCGCGGCACGGAGAAGCCGCCGTGGGTGCTGGTGTCGGAGGCGGTGAGCGTCTTGCAGAACATGTGCGGCATCCTTGCGACCCGCTGCTTGCCGGCCTCCTCGCCGTCGTCGCCGCCGCCGCCCGCGTCCTCCGCGGCGTCGCGCATCCGTCGCAGCGCCTCGTCGGTCTCCGGGAGGAGCGCGAGCTGCGCGTACACCTCGTCCGTGGACGCGTCCGCCTGCGCAAACCAACCAAGCAGAAGATCAGTGACAGAGCAGACAAGCAGCAGACACATTGAAGCTCAGAGGCAGCGAATCGGCGCGCGCGCGCGCGCACGCACGTGGAGGGAGACGTCGACGACGCGGCAGAAGACGTGCGGCGGCACGGCTGCGGCGGCGGCGGGTGCGGGAGGGGAGGCGGCGTCGGCGAGGTGGTCGAGGTGGCCCTGCGGGAGGTAGACGACGACGGCCCCCTTGCGCGGCGTGGGCGCGACGGGGCCCGCGCAGGCGTGCCAGAGCTCGAGGCACACCCCGGCGCGGTGGGGCTGCGGCGGCGGAGGCGTGGCCGCGGAGCTGGCCTGGCTGTGGTGGGAGAGGGAGAGGGAGTGGGAGTGGGAGTGGGAGGAGCAGTCGGGTCCGGCGAGCGCGGACGACTCCTCCTCGTCCTCCTCCACCGTGTTGAGGTCGATCCCGGCCATGGCGCAGCAGCAGCGGCAGGAACGACGGAGCAGACCAACGGAGAGCTAGCGCGCGCGGAGCACGAGGATCGATGGATGGAAGTGAAAAATGAAGCGGGTGGGAGAGGAGAGTCCGTCCGGGGCTCGGGTGGGGTGGCTATGGAGGGAGCTGTGTGGGAGTGGACATGGCCATGAATGGGGGTTATGGAGGTGCCGGGGACTAGTAGTAGCCAAAAGGGGAAGCGGCCAAGGCCACTGCAAGCAACGGCTGGCTGCTCTGTGTCTGTGTGAGAGGGAGGGAGAGAGCAGTAGAAATCAATACTTCTATTTCTGCTCGCCGCTCGGCTCGCTGGCGATATTTTCTTCTATCGCTCGGAAAAGGAGGGATTAAAGAAAGCAGAAAGGTGAAAAGGAGAGCGGAAGAGGCGGGAGGCGGGAGGCGGGCGAGCAGAGCTTGGTGGGGGCTGCTGCGGCAGGGAAGCATGTAGTAGTCACATACTCCACCCCCAGTAGAGTAGACCGTATCGTAGACTGTGCACTGGAGGAGTACAACTGGCAATGGTGAAAATTGCACAGCTCAAACGGCAACTACTCTACCGTAGGACTTGCGAATGATGTAGTAGTTCTAGCGTAGCGCTTTTTAGTCTCCCAGAGCCTTTTTTTTTCTGAACAAGAGGCTTTTCTCTGAACAAGAGGTTCTCGTGTAAAACCATGTCCACCCTAAAATCCATACATCTCCAAAAAAAACATAGATGTGCAACACCGATACGTATATTTTTGGATTTACTACAAGATGATAGCTCCTCCGTTCCTAGACATAACCCATATACACAGTGGTATTTCAAATCCAAAATATAAGGCGTATGTATTGCGTTGCACCACTTGTACGGAGAATATTGTTAGGGTTTTGATTATTTGCATCACCACAGTGCTTTACAGCATCCGTTGGAGCACATTTTTTTTGAGCCTAGATGATTTAAAAGTTTGGTTTTTGGGCACCTCATCTATTTTATTTCGTCAAACATGTTTCATATTATGGGCAGAAACTGTCATTCGATTGGAAATTCAAATGAATGGCTTGGTGTGTGAAGTCAATTACTGCCCTAACCGCGTCATTTCTCCGGTAAACATTTCGTTCCACAAATCCGTGTGCCATCCAAACTTGATTTTTTTTTGCAAAATCGCCCAGTTATTTTTAGAAATACCCAGTGATGCAAAGCACAAACTTGCGATATTTTTGGCAAAAATTTAGAAAAAGAGCATGTGCTAAACAAGATTGCTTTAAATGAGCTAGTAGTTTTTTTTTTCATTTCTACCGACGACCAAACATGCGTATTTTGTTCATTAAACTGTGCATACACAGATAAGACTCAAATATGCATGCCATGAGAGAATAAAAATAGTGCCTTTATTCTTCATCATCACCCGGAGCAAATGCATGTGAGAGCATAAACAAGCCCCAACACCCTCCCAGTAAATTACGTCAGTTGGATGATTGCTTCGATTTCAAAGTTTATTTCCATTAGTAAAAAAAAGTTAGTGTATGCTTGTGAAATCACATATCATGAACTGTTGGCAAACCGATCACAAGCAGATGTAGGAAATGTCCACATTGGCGTTTAGTTACTCTCATATTCACTTCAAATAGTAAAACCCTAGATTATCAAATTGTCTCCACCTGGCAAAATCAAAATCATCTTCCTCTGGCTAGCCAACGCCCCATACCCTCCATGGCCGCGTGAGGCTTTTTGTTTACTAGGAGACCCCTCAGAAACACTTTCTCTCGCAACCTATAGCTTGATGCTCTCCATAGCCTCGGCGAAACCCTTCCCAATCTGTTCAGTGACAAACTGACAATGGGTCACTCTGACTAGAAAATAACTTGCGGGTATATATTCATGTTTATTAATAGAGAGTATTTTTTAGGTTGCCTTTAAAGAAAGGCAATCAAAGGGCTTGCTCATGGTTATTTATTTGCCAGAGCAAAATTGAGTATCCGCGTATTTTAGTTGCAACATCGATTTAGACATAGCTAGGTTTCACACATGGAAATAGCAATGGCCTTATTTGTGCTATGATGCAGTAGTAGATTCAGAAATAACCAAAACTATGAGACACTGCCCTAGCATTTTTAGCTTAGCAGAATTGAACACCTACTACGTACTACATTTGTGTGTCTCAAAACTACCACCTGACATTAGAACTCTACACGCCGAGGAGTACATCACATCGTTGTCTGTTGTCTCCCCGCAATACGCGCTCTGCACCTTAATTTTGCCACCGTCACCAGCACGTACCAGTGCAGGAGTAGGAGCGACTCAAGTAGCTAGTAGGGGTGCGTGCGCACGCTGAACGGTACTGTGAGGAGCAAATGCCCCCGGGAGCAAAAACAATGTCCTCATGTTATGTTTCGTAACATTCTTTGGCCTTGTTATCTGGTAGAAAAGGGGAAAAAAAGTTAATTTGGTTTTGCGGTGAAAATAGGATGTACTCACTCGGTTTAGATTATAAGGACAAAGAACTTTTTAAAATTATTACTACATCTATTTCGATGAAGAAGACGCACACCCGTATTAAGATGATATTTCACCAAAACATTGAGCAATCAAATCTTGATTATATCATACTCCCTCCGCTTCAGTTTATTAGTCCTACGCATGTCTTAGATTGTTAATTTGATCAACTTAATGTAAGATATATATTATCAAAAATATACCACTAAAAACTTTAGTTTTTATACTTTCTACTTGTACATTTTTTGTGTTATACAATTTAAATTATATAGATCACATTGACAACCTAGGTACACGTGCAGGAATAGTAAACTGAAATAGAGGAAATATGTAATTAGTATTATTGGATTCGTATTTAAAAAAACTTTGTAACGATATTAGTTTTATACCTAATTTTTTTAATATTCAAAGTAATTTTTAATCAAAAGAATATACGCAAAACGAAGGCATCTTATTGATTGGAATGGAGGGAGTATGAATTATAAGGCATATCTCATTTATTTTCCACTCCCCTTTAATTTATTTATTTTTCTCTCTCTCTTCTCTCATGCATGTGGAACTACGTATTGGTGAATGCAATAATTAATGAGGTGAATTATGCATTTTCTTACCGTTTCCGAGTTGCCTCTCTATCCTTAGACTAGTCACAATGTTAGTACTAGTTTATGATACCACTTCTACAATACATAGTATCATGAGTTGGTATCATAGTTCCTTCGTATTTAATATTTTATCGAATCTCAATGCAAATTTATGCACATGAGGCTCAATGCAAACTTAAGCACATGATGTATTTTGCATTAATTTTTTTTAGTTCAAAGTGCTATGATATGGTACAAACTATCTCCCTACGATACTTCATCCGTCCTTAAATAATTGTACTATTTTGCATTAATTTTTTTAGTTCAAAGTGCTATGATAAGGTACATGCCTTAAGTCAACCTTTATCAACTTTGACCAATTTATTTGAAAAAATAGCAGCATTTATGACACTAAATTAATATTGTTAGATTCATCTTAACATGTAGTTCGATAATATGGCAATTTGATGTCACATAAGTTACTATTTTTGCATAGAAATTTAGTTAAATATTTCAAAATGTTTAACTTCTAAAAAATGAAAACGTACACTTATTCGCGAGAGGGAGTACCACCCTCACGTCTCTTTTCATTAATTATTGTGCCACTTCCAAAATATGACATGCATGATACTATGTCTAGTCTTATAATAACAAACAGATGGAGTATTTCCTATGAATAAGGCGCACATGTATTTAAGGCAAACTTCAATCGAATAAATTGGATAATAATATCTTAAATATATTATACAAAGCTGATATGTGCCAAAAACAAGGAATTAATTTGTGATATTTTCAATAAATGAAGAGAAAGAGCATGTTTTATCTTAAATTTTTGTCCGAAAGGAAAGATTTGGTTGTTTGTGCTAAACAAAACTGCTTCAGGTGAGGTAGTTTTTGTTCAATTTTACCTAGAGCGAAGCATAGGCCTTTTGTTCATTAAACTATGCATACACAGACTTAAACCTGCATGTACGGAGTGGTAGAGTAAGATAATAAAAATAGTGCCCTTATTCTTCGTCGTGACAAGTAGGAGATGCTTTGGGGAGCTAAAACAAGGCCCCCCTTGGAGCAAATTACTTCAGTTGGACGATTAGCTTGCTTTGGTTTCACAATTACTAAAAAAATAGGATGTTCTCAATACTAATTTTATTAGTTTATACTCCATCCTTACCAGGGCATAAGGCGTAATATTTTTTTCCAAAATTTCATCAGAGCTTAGGGCATCTCCAACCGGCCGACCCATCCCGCGCCCGCGCGTCCGGATGGGTCGAGCCGGACAAAAACGCGGCCCAGCGGGGGGACGCACCGCAAAAGCGGACGGCCGCGGCGTCCGGAACGACGCAAACCCGGCCCAAATCTGGGCCGGGTTTGCGTGGCCGCGGAAGGCTGGTCGCTCGCGACCGCCCCTTGTCCGCCCTGGCCCGCGTGTCATAGACATAAACATTTGTTTTCATTTAGAAGAACCTACTACATTTTTTTTTAACTACTACTTCTATCCTACTACGTACGGGGCCGGCGGCCTCGCCGGCGGCTCCTCGCCGGCTCGCCGTCGGGGCCGTGGATTTCACTCGACGCGGGCGGCCTGTACGCGTGAGGATTCCACTCCAGCTCACGAGCTGGGTGGTGCGGCGGCAGCGGCTGCGGCGGCCGCGGAGAATTTCATCCTCCTCCTTTCCGTCCACGCGCCTCGGGCGCGCTCGCGCTCCGCCTCCTGCTGCGGCATCATCCGCTTCCCGCATAGCTCCGGCTCTGCGCAGGCCGCGCGTTCCACGGTGTGCGCGCCTCCCGAGGCGGACGCGGCCGGCGGCACAGGCTTCGTGGTTCCCCGAGCGCCGGCGCATGCGCTCTTGCCGGCCGCGCTCCGCCGACGCAGCAGCCTCTCCCGGCGCGCCGCTCGGCGAGGGCATCTCGGACGAGGTGACGGGCTGCTCGCATAGCGAGCAGTGGTTCTTCGCCCGAGGAGGTCGCCCTGTCGGCGGCGGCCGGCCCGGCAGTGGCCTCGTGCTCCTTCGTCACGCGCGTGAGGTCGGCGAGACGTTCCTCGATGGCGACGTTGATGTTCGTCGCCGCGAGGTCCTCCTCGTCGACGGACTCCTCCGCGGCGGCCGCCCCTCCTCCGCGGCCTCGTACCCGGCCCGTCCGCGGTCTCGTGCCATCCGTCCGTGGCCGCCTCCACCATCTCCGCATCCCCTTCCTTCGCCGCCGCCGCCTCTGCCGCGACGCGGAGCGCCTCGTCGTCGGCGACCCACCGCGAGTCCGCGCGCTCCTCCTCCTCCGTCCGCGGGAACCTGGCCCGGGCGGCGAGGGAGAGCTTGGCCCACGTGGTCTGCTGGGTGCGCAGCATGGCGCCGGAGAAGGTGGAGGGGGAGAGAACGGTGATGCGGTGTGTGTGAGACCGGCTCCGTCTCTGAGAGCCGGCGGGCTGGCGGGACACGTGGGCGCGAGCGCGCGCCAATGGCGTTTTCGCGCGCGCGGGAACCTTGGTGCGCGCGGGATCTTTCCCGCGCGTTCCATTGCCCACCATGGCTGTCCCGTCGAGGCCTGCCATGGCGTAGCGCCGCGCAACGAAGACGAACCATGTGGCGTCTCTTTGGGTCGCCGCGTTGGGCGCCGCGTGCGACCCAAACGGACACGCGGACGCGGGGCGC
This sequence comes from Lolium perenne, assembly GCF_019359855.2. Taxonomy (NCBI): domain Eukaryota; kingdom Viridiplantae; phylum Streptophyta; class Magnoliopsida; order Poales; family Poaceae; genus Lolium; species Lolium perenne. The sequence continues at coordinate 249,247,120 of NC_067244.2, read as the reverse complement.
TGTCCGCGTGTCCGGGCGGCCACGCAAACGGCCCAAAACGGACGGCCCAGCGCGTCCGTTTGGGTCGGCCGGTTGGAGATGCCCTTAAGGCGTAGGTTGCATGCTGGTTGTAGCCTCCCCGAAATACCCTCATCAGATTTAAATGATCCTTAACATTCACGCTGCAGTTACCACTAGTCAGCCCACCAGCCATCCCCTTTTACTGCACTGGATTTAATTCTCCTCAATTCTCTCTCATCTCGCGTGACGTTAATTGGTTGTGCATGCATAAGAATCTCTATAATCAAGGGCATCATTAATCAGGCTCGTGCATGCATTGGAGTCTCCCGAGAGAGAATTAAGGAGGAGGTAGCGCTGCATGCAGGGGCAGGAAAGGAAACCTCCCGATTTTTTCTCTCCTGGCTAACGATGCCTCAACTCTTCTTAATAAGCGTGCAAAAATTTATACGCCTTATACCCTGGTAAGGAGGGAGTACTAGTGAAATCATGAGTCACCACCTGTTGGCAAACCTAGGACGACAAGTGGCCCAAGTAATGTCCATATTGACGTTTAGTTAGACTAATCATAGTGGGGAGTTGTGGTGACCCTGCATACCACTGCATGTTGTAGTATGCCAGTCGTTGATATAACATTCACGAAGTACCAGTCCGCAAATGTTACATCCCTCAGAGTAGTACAACAGAACATAGCAGATCCATAACTCATTCATTTATTATTACAAGCATAACAAACATATCGTCACGGAGCTCCTCTTGAGTCCTAAGAGGTTTACTCCTGGGTTCGAGGCGAACCCAACTTAGCTTACAATATAGCTATCCCATTAAGTTGTACATTTATTCTCGCGAGCAGCTAAGTATTAAGAGTTCGGGCTGCTCGGCTACTACTACTACTCGATGATTCTAGGCTTGATCTCCACCGGAAGCCTCCCCAGTTCCGTAGACTATAAGGTAGTCTACGCCTTCAACACCTCCAGAGAGGTCTGGTTCTTCATAGCCGATGATCTCGGCTCCTTCAGGGTTGTCGTAGTCCTCCTCCAGACGATTCAGACAATCTAAGCATGGGGTTTAAGAGTGGTATGAGTACGAGCGTACTCAACAAGTTCATTATAGAAAAGAGGTGTTTAATGCACTAGCTACGATACCAGACCAGAGAGTCTAATACCAATGCAAGTTTTGATAAACATTTCTTCAAGAGGTTGCTTTTATTTCAAAGAACTATGTCCGTCAGCCTTCACCAGTTTACTAGAACTTCATGGAGCTCCTTTCCAGCCGCGTTCGCAGTTCCATATCCCGGAACAGGGAGTGACCGGTCACAGTTCTTTACACTCTGCAGAGGTGTGTTGCTTTACCCATAAGAGATCTTAACCTTGGTGCCAACCGGGCAGCTTTCCCGTCCACACTTCCTTTGGTGTGAGGCCCGGTATAAGGTCTAGCCAATCATGTTCCTCCGCTACCTCGAACACCCACCCTTTGTTGCATGCCCCGACCCTGGGTCCTCGCCGGTCCCATTATTCCCATAAATTTCAGGGTGGACCCCGACCACGACGACAGTCTGGGATCGAACCAAACTCCTTCGCCGGTAGCTTCAACTCATCATAGACCGCAATACCGTGGGGACTTAAGGCTTCCCCAGCCTACCGCTTGCACTTCGAGCGACAAGTGTCTACGGACTATGCCGTGGGGACTTAAGGCTTCCCCAGCCTACCGCTTGCCCTGACAGATACAAGTGTCTACGGTAAAGCGCATCCGTTGATGAACGAGAGGTGGAAACACTTTTTACTACTCCGTCCCACTCCGGATCTTATGGTTAACACGGATATTACGGCACAAGAATCACTGGACGGCATTTGTTGTTTAATCCTAGATGGATATAAACCCGTGCAATGGAACCTCCACCATATCAACACAATCCATGGTTCCATTGCCCACCACATAGTCATATTCATAGTTATGAAAGTAGTGGTTTTGGTTTTTTATGCAATAGTGATAACCATAATACTTTGCAAGTAATTTGATAGAAATATTCAAATGACATGAGCAAGTGATGAACTTGCCTGAACACTGCAAAGTTTTGCAGTTGGATGGTGTGGACTGACTCTTGTCCCCTTCTGCTGAAAAATAGCATCATTGTCCGATAAGGGCAATGGTTAAAGAAGCAATTATGCATGATTCCAGTTTTAGGGTTTGTTCCCCCCTTCCGATGTCGTCATTATTTCATGTGAGAGGTTAATACTAAGAACAATTTTGGAGATACTTAATTTAGGGTAAAATACAATCTTGAATTATTGTCAAGATATTTTTAAAATCCAATTACATTAATGGACTTATTTTCATTATTGAAAATAATATGTGTGATTTAAGTTATTATTTAAATCATCCAACTAAGACTTATTCTTAATTGTCTTCAAAAATTCTTTTTAGTATTTTATTTAAATAGAGAATTTTATGCTGATCAATTTTCATATTTTTAATTATTTTTTTAGAGCTCTTATCAATTTTCTATTGAATTTCAAAGTTTCTGGTTTAATTGAATTGTGAAAAGACTATAATACCCCTGGGCCCCACCTGTCAGGTGGCCCAACGGGTTGAGTCTAACCCGAGCCGCCCCAACCGGCTCGGTCGGACCCAGACGTGCTCCTCCTCTCTCCTCTTGCGAAACCCTAACCTCTCCCGCGACGCGGTGGTCGCCTGCGCCGTCGCCGCTTTGTTCCGGCCACCTCCGGCCATCGCCGGCGGTGAGATGGGGCGCATCTGCACCGCCTCGTGACGGCGCACCAGATGCGGTGCTCCCCGACGCTTCTGGTGTGATGACGCCGTCGTGGCCTTCGCTGCCGTGGTGCGGGGCGTTGCGGCGCTAGTCGGAGCCTGGCCTGGCCTGGCCAGGTGCTGCCGTGCTTTCGGCACGCGCCGCCGTGGCCGCCATGGTTGCGCCAGTTGTCTGCTCGCTCCAGGTACACGCGCCACCTTTCTCTTTCTCCTGTGCTTGATCTTCCTCCTCCTCCAGTAGCTCTGGCCATGGCTTCCCTCCTCGTGGAGAGGCCTGCCGTGCCATTGCTGCTTCTCTGCTGGCCATGGTTGCTACGCTTGCTTGCTTGTTGTGTGCATACTGCTGGCTCTCTGATCTCTGGCCTTGGCCATGGTTGCTATGGCCATGCCAGGGCTTGCGGTGCTGCTGTGTGCAGCCCTGATATGCTATCTATTCCTTGCTTAATTTCTCCTCTGTGGTCCTGTTCTAGTTTCTATACTTGCCTGACACTCACGTGTATTCGTATATGCTTCAGTAGCTTAATTGAAGTATGCAATTCTTGCAAATTTGCAAGTGCCTGAGCTGCAGTGGCTAGTTCTTGTGCTCAAATTCATGAGCATGCTCATCTGAGCATTGCTGTTGATTTAATGGTATGCTTCTGTGATGAGCACTAAGTGCTTTACTTGTTTATCACGATTAAGGGGTTCATCAAGTCTTTGATGTGCTTCTGGATACAATTATCAATCATCCATTTGATTATCTGTGAAGCAACTGTTGATTATGTGTGACTAATTAATTATCTGGTTCATGCTTTGCTGCTCAGTGATGTTCTAACATGTATTGGCATGTCATAGCAAGTCCTGATGATTATATGATAATTTATTGATTGTGAATTAGTGGGTGCCCCTCTCTGTGACTCACTGGTGCTCATTCAGTGGTATTTGTGCTTCCTACAGACTTAGTCTGGGGTTGCTGGTGCTTGTCCAAGCATCAGTGACTGTGTGCAATGATCCTTGGGATCATCTGCAAGACCCTGTGCAACAGTAGCTTATCTGTTTCATTTATCTGTGTAACTCTGATTGCTTAAAAGGATAAATGATGTGAACTGCCCTGCAGTGATGATCATAACAGTGGATTTGGTAGAGCTAGAGGGATGCCAATCATTTATTGGGGACCCTAGCTCCATTTGAACCCTTCTGGGTAATGATATGCTTTCTGTCTTGATGGTTTTGTGGTTGAGGTGGCCTCAACAGCAATTTGATTGCTGTTCAGGAAGCTCCCACCTTAGTTGGCTTGATGTGTATGGACAAATGCTTTCTGGTTAAACCATATCTGGTTGCCAGTTGCTTTTAATGTTGACAAACATGTATAGACACTTGATTGTCTATCTGTCTGATGGTTTAGCTGGCTATAGGTTGTCAAGTGAACTTGTGTAGCTAGCTAGGGATTAAATCCATGTTGGATTTCTCTGATTGTGTCCCTGTGTGGACACAATCAGTGTTCCCTGGATAATTTCCTACTGGCTTTTTTCTATGTTTGCTTGTACCAAATGGCTAGATAGCCATATGATGACACAACAGTGCTTCCTACCCTTTTGGTGTGCTTGAGATCATGCCTGTGCAATTTATGAACAAAACCATCTGGTTTGTTCATGATGATGTGTATACCTCACTCCAGCACCTAGAATTTGATGTTGGTGTAGAGGTTTTGCTTCTGGTGGTTTGTTTAGCTTGCCCTGCTCCTCCTTGTGAGCTTGATGCTTCTTGGTTATTTGCTGTGGTGGTGAAAATGTGTTGAACAGCAGTAGCTGTTCAAGCTGTTCTTGTGTTCTTGTGTTCTTGTGACTTACTCTGTGAGGCTGCTGTCGATGGAATGATCTAGGGTTTACTGTGGCAAGGTTTTATATGCTCCTGGCTTTGCTCTGTTGGTTGACAGCATGGCCTGCAGTTTGTGGTGACTCACTCTGGCCTTGTGTGTTGTTACACATGCATACTGCCTGGTGAGCAGGTTGGCTGTGTGTGTGTCAAGTGCCTTGTACTTGGCTTGGTTCTGGTGGTGAGATGATCAGCTCGGCAGAGCTGATCCATATCTGCTCCATTCTAGTTTTCTTTTAACCTGCCAAGTGGCTTTGCCACTTGGCTTAATCCTTGTTTGGTTTTTTTGTGTGTGTGTGCAGGGATCAAGAAGATACTCAAGATGAACTCAAGATCCTGAAGATTCCAATGTAGTTTAGGCCATTTAGATACCTTGTAATTTTCCTTTTTCTTTTCTTTTTCTATCTTTGTCCAATTTTTGTAATGTGTTGTATAATTCCATTTATTTCAATTTTGAATATTGTAATTGACAATGTATCATGTGTGATTATCAATAAAGCTCAAATTTCCTTAATGAGCTTTATATATTTATTGTATTATTTATAATCTTGGTTGATGATAATTGTCTCAAATTTGAATTATGTGATATCCATTTGGTGTTTGAATTTGAAATTCAAATTCAAATTTGGTTTGAATACATTCAAACACTTAACTTATAATTCAATCATGCAACTTAAGGTTGGAATGCAAACTCTCCCCTCTCTTCTCAAAACCCTAGTTTGGTTGAATAAGTAACAGGTTTGTCGCACTCTCGAAACCCTAACCCTGTAAGGTGTCGAGAGAGAAACTTGTCCCCCTTCGATGCAGTTTTTGTTTAAAAGCGCGAAATTTCCCCGTAAATTACAATGCAATGCACATCCCTTTCTAAAATCTACCCCTCGATCGTCACTAAACCTGGGACATTACAGCCTTTCCCCCTTAAAGAAAACTTCGTCCCGAAGTTGTGGTTGTAATACCTGAAGAGTTCGGGGTATGTTTTCCTCAGGTCTTCCTCTTTTTCCCAGGTGGCTTCCCTCTCGGGATGATGCTTCCATTGTATCTTGCAATACTTTATAGCTCGATTCCTGAGTTGTTTCCAGTTTTCCTCGAGAATCTTCGCGGGCTTCTCGATGTATGTCAAATCTGGTTGTAACTCAAGCTCTTCATGTGATACTGGCTCATCTGGGGTCTTTAAGCACTTTCTGAGTTGCGACACATGAAATACGTTGTGAACCTGAGATAACTTTCCCGGTAGTTCCAATTCGAAGGCTAACCCTCGGTTTTGACTCAGAATCTTGAAAGGTCCTATGTACCTAGGACTTAACTTTCCTTTTACTCCAAACCTCTGAAGTCCTTTCATCGGGCTCACCTTAAGATATACCATGTCTCCAACTCGTGGCTCCCATGTTCTTCTCTTCTGATCTGCGTAACTTTTCTGTCGGCTTTGGGCTATCTTGAGCCTATCTCTGATAATGTCAATTATTTGTTGCTTTTCCTTGACATAATCAGGGTTGAACTCTTTGCTTGCTCCGGCTTCATACCAACATATGGGTGATCTACACTTTCTTCCATACAGAGCTTCGAACGGTGCCATCTTGATGCTGCTTTGATAGCTGTTATTGTATGAAAACTCTGCTAGTGGCAAGTGCTCCTCCCATGATCCTCCGAAGTCTAGGACGCAAGCCCTAAGCATATCCTCTAAAATCTGATTAGTTCTCTCCGTTTGTCCACCTGTCTGAGGATGATAGGCGGTACTATAATCCAACTTGGATCCTAAGGCTTCGTGTAATTGCTTCAAAAATGCTGACGTGAACACGGATCCTCGATCCGACACGATCTTCTTGGGCACTCCATGTTTACTCACGATCTCTTTGATGTAAAGATCGATGAGTTTCTCTCCTTTATCTTGCTGATTTACCGCTAAGAAGTGTGCACTCTTCGTCAACCGGTCCACGATTACCCATATCATGTCCTTCTTTTTATTGGTCATGGGTAGTCCGGTGATGAAATCCATTCCTATCTCCTCCCATTTCCATTCTGGGATTGGCAAAGGTTGTAACTTTCCTGCCGGACTCTGATGTTCAGCCTTCACTCTTTGGCAGGTATGGCATTCCGCCACGTATTGTGCTATTTCTCTCTTCATGTTGTTCCACCAGAATAGCTCCTTCAGATTCATGTACATCTTTGTACTTCCCGGATGTATGGAGTATGGTGTTTGATGAGCTTCCCGGAGTATTACTTCTTTGATTTCAGCAATATCCGGAACACAAATCCTCTTCTGGAACCATAATGATCCAGATTCTCCTCGGTGGAATTCTGATTGTCTACCCTCATCTATCCTTCTCATCTCCTCTACGATGAATGGATCATCCAATTGACCCATCATTATCTCATTCTTGAGGTTAACATTTAGCTCATCGGCTACTTGTAAAGCCGATAGTCCTTCATGAGCTTCCTTCTCCCAAAGTTGTATTTGGGCTTGACTTATTTCCTTCCTCAACTCTGGTGATAACTCTTGTTCTACTCCTCCAGTGCTCTTCCTACTCAGGGCATCTGCTACAACATTAGCCTTTCCTGGAGTATAATTGATGGTCAAATCGTAATCCTTGATTAGTTCTAGCCATCTTTTCTGTCTCATATTGAGTTCCTTTGGAGTAAAGAAGTATTTGAGACTCTTATGATCCGTATAGAGCTCACACTTGGCTTCATAAAGAAAATGTCTCCATGTTTTGAGTGCAAATACAACTGCTGCTAGCTCTAGGTCATGTGTTGGATAGTTCACTTCATGAGGTCTGAGTTGCCTTGATCCATAAGATATTACTTTTCGATCTTGCATAAGTACACAACCCAATCCATGTTTGGATGCGTCACAGTACACGGTGTAATCCTTGCCAACTTCAGGAACTGCTAACACCGGTGTTGTGGTGAGTTTCTCTTTCAGAGTTTGAAAACTCTTCTCACACTCCTCTGACCATACGAATGGTGTGTTCTTCCTTAACAGCTTCGTCATTGGTCCTGCTATCTTGGAGAATCCTTCAATGAATCTCCGATAATATCCTGCCATTCCTAGGAATCCTCGAATTTCCTTGACAGTCTTGGGTGCTTCCCATTCTAAAACTGCTGCTACCTTGCTCGGGTTAACAGCTATTCCATCCTTGCTAATGACATGACCAAGAAATTCCACTTGATCTAGCCAAAATTCACACTTGCTGAACTTGGCATAGAGTTGATGTTCTCTCAGTGTTTGTAATACTAACCTCAAATGTTCAGCATGTTCGGCTTTGTCTTTGGAATAGATCAAGATATCATCAATGAATACGATGACAAACTTGTCTAGATATGGTATGAAGATCTTATTCATAAGATTCATGAAGATTGCTGGGGCATTGGTTAATCCAAAAGGTACTACAAGGTATTCATGATGTCCATACCTTGAGACAAAGGCTGTTTTCGGAACGTCTTCCTTTTTGATCTTTATCTGGTGATAACCGGATCTTAGATCAATCTTGGAAAAGACTCCCGCGCCTCTAACCTGATCAAATAGATCTTGTATTCTTGGAAGTGGGTACTTGTTCTTGATTGTGACGTTGTTCAAATTCATGTAATCTCCGCACATCCTTCTACCTCCATCTCTTTTATCTACGAAGATCACAGGTGATCCCCATGGTGAAACACTCTCCTGTATAAATCCTTTATGTTCCAAGTCATCCAATTGCTCCTTGAGCTCTTTCAACTCCTTAGGCCCCATCTTATATGGTGCTTTAGCAATTGGAGCTGTTCCTGGAATTAGGTCGATAGTAAATTATATCTCCCTATCAGGTGGCATTCCAGGCAATTCCTGAGGAAACACATCCTGGAATTCATTCACTATAGGTATATCTTCCAACTTCACCTCCTTCATGCTGTTCAACTGTAGCTCAACTTCAATCTGTGTATGTTTGTCGCCTTGGTAGATCATTCTACTTCCATCAGGGCTTTTCAAAGACACCGTCTTATTCACACAGTCGATCAATGCTCCATTAGCTTCCAACCAGTTCATACCAAGAATGACATCAATGTCCTTCATCGGTAAAATGAACAGGTCTGCGTCAAATGCGCACTTATTGATCATGATGACTTGTCCTTGTTTGGTATGGGTTACTACTATCGTTCCCCCCGCAGAAAGTATGGTTATGGGTGTATCTAACTTAGTGCAACTAATCCCATGTTTGGTGATGAATTGTTGAGAAATGAATGATGTAGTTGCACCAGTATCAAAAAGTACTTTGCCAGGATGAGTGAGTATCTGGAGCGTACCTATCACCGCCTGATCGGAGTTGACCACCTCCTCCAGACTGGTGCAGTTCAGCTTGCCGAAGGGCTTCTTATTCTTCCAGTTCCCTCCGGTGTTTCCTCCTCGATTTCCTCCTCCTCCTGACTGACCTCCTCCACTATTTTTCTTGGGGCAGTCCTTCAGCATGTGCCCCTCCTGACGACAACTAAAGCATATTATCCTTGGCTTTCTACAGTCCTTGGCAAAATGCCCTGGAAGTCCACAGCTTCGACAGACCATTGGATTGGCAGTCTGGAAAGCTTGGTTCCTCCTACTACCGTAGTAGTTGCTATTGTTGTTGTTGTTGTTGTATCTTGGCTTGAAACTCAAGCTGGTATTGGGCTTGTTACTAACAAACCTCTTAGGCTCAAACTTGGCTTTTTTCCTTTTCTCCTCCTGCAGTTGTTTGAAATCATCTTCCAGAGTGATGGCAGCATCCACCAACTCTTGAAACTCCGTTGCTCTCATCATACGGAGCTGTACCTTGAACTGGGGACTTAACCCCCTCAGAAACCTTTTCTTCTTCTTCTTCTCCTCGGTGTTGACTTCTTCAACAGCATACCGGGACAGCTTTGAGAATTCCCTGACATAGGTCAGGATGGCCTTGTCCTTCTGCTCGAGACTTTCAAATTCTCGACGCTTCAGTTCCACAATACTTTCAGGGACATTGGATTCCCTGAACTTCCTTGCAAACTCCTCCCAGGTGAATACCTTTCCCGCCGGGTAAACGGCTACAATGTTATCCCACCATGATGCGGCGGGTCCACACAGCAGATGTGTAGCATAACGGACCTTCTCCTGGTCGTTACAACCAACGGTATTGAGCTTTCGCTCGGTGTCCATAAGCCAATCTTCCGCGTCCATTGGCTCGGGCGCGTATGCGAAAGATATAGGCTTGGTGTTTTGGAAGTCTGCTAAGGTGACTCCCTGATTCTCGGGTCTCTCTACCCGGTTCTGTTGCAGCAATTCTTGGAAGAATTTGTTCTGCTGCTCCAACGTTACACGTTGTCTTTCCTCCACCAGCTGCATGTACTGAACAAAATTCCGCTGCGTCATGGGTGGTGGTGGTGGTGGAAATTGATTTCTGGCTGCTTCGTCAGCCTCTTCCTTCTGTTTCGCCTCGCGCTCTATGCGCTGCGCGTCACTTTCCTCACCCGTCGATCCCGACATATCCCCCTAGTTCTGCAACACAAGATGATACTCATAATTACTCCATGCGCAAGTTTTCTTAGCTCAACTTTGTGCACAGAACTAGTCACGCAATGGAAATCAAGAAGCAAATCCAAATCATACAAAACATATACCATGTATTTACATACTTAAGTGGTCTTATTACAATACTCAAGTCAATGTGAGTATGCAAACTCACTTATTAAAGTATATATACAAATTTCTACAAATATTACACACTACGATACACGTGGTACTTGTATATCGTAGTCTCGCCTCCCTTGGTGGTCTCTATGCGTGCTTCACTCCCGGTACATTCCAGGCTTCCATCCAGTCGAACGCGTAGTCCTCCTGACGGATTCTGGAACATAGGGTCTTCCCGTTGGCTGGTAATCGGAATCCGAAGATGATCCCAGGGAGAAATCTGTGGTCATAAACTGATTATTCAGGGCATCATAATCCACCCATCGGGTGTACTCCCCGATGACTCCACCATAGGTATTCCCACCATCAGTATCCGACTCAATCAGTATCGGATACTCTTCATAGTCTCCCCTATTGTACTGATCGTACTGAGGCTGGTTTGTGGCATCTTCTTCCATCTCGAAATTACCTCTCACTGGATTGCCAGAGTTTCCTGTGTCTGACCCCCAACGCCAACCTGTTGAGTTCTCTATAGGAGTCTCGGAACGCTGATGGTTCCCAGATTCCTCTCCACCCTCATATCCCTTATAGGAGCTACTAGGATAGTACCTAGGTGTAATGGGTGTGGTTTGCTGTTCGGGATGATCAATACTAATGTAATCACCAGCTGAATAAACTGGTGTGTGTACCTCATCCACCACTGGTTCCTTCCCTTTCGCCTCCTCTTTGGGTTCCGTGAACTCTTCCAGCATTGTATCAATTGCTCCCGACAGATGTCGGTTCAACTGAGAGAACAACGATAATAGGTTACGGCTGTTGTCCATGTATTTTGTGGCTTCTGCTCGTTTGCGTTTTGCATACTTGAAGTGATTAAGCATAGGGTTATCTTCCTCCTCTAGATGTGGAATGTGGCTAAACTCGGAACCAATAAGCTCTTTCGTCTTATGTTCCCTGATATCAGTAATGGCTCTCATAACTGCAATATGGTAGGCTGTGTTAATAGTTCTGGCTTCCCCTGCTGGCATTACTATGCTCAACCCTAGGGATTCAGGAAGTCTAAGTCCCACCCTACACTTGGCCAATACTGGTCCGTCGTAGAACCAGTATTTCTTTACTTGGATCTGGGGATCACACCCAAATTCAAGTAACATGGCACGAAGTATATCTGCGAGTCCTCCTTCATATTCACTCAGTGTGGAATCCAACACCTTCACGTTTCGTCCGGGACGTGAACTTGCCATGTTGGCTGTAGAAATAGAAAGATTATATAAGATTAGTAATAATGCATCATAATGGAGATAATAAAGAATTTTCGCACTAAAAGATATGATTGTTTTATTCTCAAGTGAATATACACCATATTTTTAGAGAATTCTTTACTAATCCTATTTGACTCCTAACGTTTTGTCCCATTTACTAGGTTCCAACCTAAGGTCAAAGCTTTTGCTCTGATACCAACTGTGGTGACCCTGCATACCACTGCATGTTGTAGTATGCCAGTCGTTGATATAACATTCACGAAGTACCAGTCCGCAAATGTTACATCCCTCAGAGTAGTACAACAGAACATAGCAGGTCCATAACTCATTCATTTATTATTACAAGCATAACAAACATATCGTCACGGAGCTCCTCTTGAGTCCTAAGAGGTTTACTCCTGGGTTCGAGGCGAACCCAACTTAGCTTACAATATAGCTATCCCATTAAGTTGTACATTTATTCTCGCGAGCAGCTAAGTATTAAGAGTTCGGGCTGCTCGGCTACTACTACTACTCGATGATTCTAGGCTTGATCTCCACCAGAAACCTCCCCGGTTCCGTAGACTATAAGGTAGTCTACGCCTTCAACACCTCCAGAGAGGTCTGGTTCTTCATAGCCGATGATCTCGGCTCCTTCAGGGTTGTCGTAGTCCTCCTCCAGACGATTCAGACAATCTAAGCATGGGGTTTAAAAGTGGTATGAGTACGAGCGTACTCAACAAGTTCATTATAGAAAAGAGGTGTTTAATGCACTAGCTACGATACCAGACCAGAGAGTCTAATACCAATGCAAGTTTTGATAAACATTTCTTCAAGAGGTTGCTTTTATTTCAAAGAACTATGTCCGTCAGCCTTCACCGGTTTACTAGAACTTCATGGAGCTCCTTTCCTGGCTGCTGTCATAGCCTCCATATCCCGAACGAGGAGTGACAGTCTCGATTCTTTACACTCTGCAGAGGTGTGTTGCTTTACCCATAAGAGATCTTAACCTTGGTGCCAACCGGGCAGCTTTCCCGTCCACACTTCCTTTGGTGTGAGGCCCGGTATAAGGTCTAGCCAATCATGTTCCTCCGCTACCTCGAACACCCACCCTTTGTTGCATGCCCCGACCCTGGGTCCTCGCCGGTCCCATTATTCCCATAAATTTCAGGGTGGACCCCGACCACGACGACGATGCAGGATCGAACCAAACTCCTTCGCCGGTAGCTGCAACCCATCATAGACCGCAATACCGTGGGGACTTAAGGCTTCCCCAGCCTACCGCTTGCACTTCGAGCGACAAGTGTCTACGGACTATGCCGTGGGGACTTAAGGCTTCCCCAGCCTACCGCTTGCCCTGACAGATACAAGTGTCTACGGTAAAGCGCATCCGTTGATGAACGAGAGGTGGCAACACTTTTGACTACTCCGTCCCACTCCGGATCTTATGGTTAACACGGATATTACGGCACAAGAATCACTGGACGACATTTGTTGTTTAATCCTAGATGGATATAAACCCGTGCAATGGAACCTCCACCATATCAACACAATCCATGGTTCCATTGCCCACCACATAGTCATATTCATAGTTATGAAAGTAGTGGTTTTGGTTTTTTATGCAATAGTGATAACCATAATACTTTGCAAGTAATTTGATAGAAATATTCAAATGACATGAGCAAGTGATGAACTTTCCTGAACACTGCAAAGTTTTGCAGTTGGATGGTGTGGACTGACTCTTGTCCCCTTTTGCTGAAAAATAGCATCATTGTCCGATAAGGGCAATGGTTAAAGAAGCAATTATGCATGATTCCAGTTTTAGGGTTTGTTCCCCCTTCCGATGTCGTCATTATTTCATGTGAGAGGTTAATACTAAGAAAAATTTTGGAGATACTTAATTTAGGGTAAAATACAATCTTGAATTATTGTCAAGATGTTTTTAAAATCCAATTACATTAATGGACTTATTTTCATTATTGAAAATAATATGTGTGATTTAAGTTATTATTTAAATCATCCAACTAAGACTTATTCTTAATTGTCTTCAAAAATTCTTTTTAGTATTTTATTTAAATAGAGAATTTTATGCTGATCAATTTTCATATTTTTAATTATTTTTTTAGAGCTCTTATCAATTTTCTATTGAATTTCAAAGTTTCTGGTTTAATTGAATTGTGAAAAGACTATAATACCCCTGGGCCCCACCTGTCAGGTGGCCCAACGGGTTGAGTCTAACCCAAGCCGCCCCAACCGGCTCGGTCGGACCCAGACGTGCTCCTCCTCTCTCCTCTTGCGAAACCCTAACCTCTCCCGCAACGCGGTGGTCCCCTGCGCCGTCGCCGCTTTGTTCCGGCCACCTCCGGCCATCGCCGGCGGTGAGATGGGGCGCATCTGCACCGCCTCGTGACGGCGCACCAGATCTACGGCGTCGATCTGGTCCTTGCCGCCCCCTTCGCCGGCCCCCATCGCGTTCGCCCGCTCGGTGATGCGGTGCTCCCCGACGCTTCTGGTGTGATGACGCCGCCGTGGCCTTCGCCGCCGTGGTGCGGGGCGTTGCGGCGCTAGTCGGAGCCTGGCCTGGCCTGGCCAGGTGCTGTCGTGCTTTCGGCACGCGCCGCCGTGGCCGCCATGGTTGCGCCAGTTGTCTGCTCGCTCCAGGTACACGCGCCACCTTTCTCTTTCTCCTGTGCTTGATCTTCCTCCTCCTCCAGTAGCTCTGGCCATGGCCTCCCTCCTCGTGGAGAGGCCTGCCGTGCCATTGCTGCTGCTCTGCTGGCCATGGTTGCTACGCTTGCTTGCTTGTTGTGTGCATACTGCTGGCTCTCTGATCTCTGGCCTTGGCCATGGTTGCTATGGCCATGCCAGGGCTTGCGGTGCTGCTGTGTGCAGCCCTGATATGCTATCTATTCCTTGCTTAATTTCTCCTCTGTGGTCCTGTTCTAGTTTCTATACTTGCCTGACACTCACGTGTATTCGTATATGCTTCAGTAGCTTAATTGAAGTATGCAATTCTTGCAAATTTGCAAGTGCCTGAGCTGCAGTGGCTAGTTCTTGTGCTCAAATTCATGAGCATGCTCATCTGAGCATTGCTATTGATTTAATGGTATGCTTCTGTGATGAGCACTAAGTGCTTTACTTGTTTATCACGATTCAGGGGTTCATCAAGTCTTTGATGTGCTTCTGGATACAATTATCAATCATCCATTTGATTATCTGTGAAGCAGCTGTTGATTATGTGTGACTAATTAATTATCTGGTTCATGCTTTGCTGCTCAGTGATGTTCTAACATGTATTGGCATGTCATAGCAAGTCCTGATGATTATATGATAATTTATTGATTGTGAATTAGTGGGTGCCCCTCTCTGTGACTCACTGGTGCTCATTCAGTGGTATTTGTGCTTCCTACAGACTTAGTCTGGGGTTGCTGGTGCTTGTCCAAGCATCAGTGACTGTGTGCAATGATCCTTGGGATCATCTGCAAGACCCTGTGCAACAGTAGCTTATCTGTTTCATTTATCTGTGTAACTCTGATTGCTTAAAAGGATAAATGATGTGAACTGCCCTGCAGTGATGATCATAACAGTGGATTTGGTAGAGCTAGAGGGATGCCAATCATTTATTGGGGACCCTAGCTCCATTTGAACCCTTCTGGGTAATGATATGCTTTCTGTCTTGATGGTTTTGTGGTTGAGGTGGCCTCAACAGCAATTTGATTGCTGTTCAGGAAGCTCCCACCTTAGTTGGCTTGATGTGTATGGACAAATGCTTTCTGGTTAAACCATATCTGGTTGCCAGTTGCTTTTAATGTTGACAAACATGTATAGACACTTGATTGTCTATCTGTCTGATGGTTTAGCTGGCTATAGGTTGTCAAGTGAACTTGTGTAGCTAGCTAGGGATTAAATCCATGTTGGATTTCTCTGATTGTGTCCCTGTGTGGACACAATCAGTGTTCCCTGGATAATTTCCTACTGGCTTTTTTCTATGTTTGCTTGTACCAAATGGCTAGATAGCCATATGATGACACAACAGTGCTTCCTACCCTTTTGGTGTGCTTGAGATCATGCCTGTGCAATTTATGAACAAAACCATCTGGTTTGTTCATGATGATGTGTATACCTCACTCCAGCTCCTAGAATTTGATGTTGGTGTAGAGGTTTTGCTTCTGGTGGTTTGTTTAGCTTGCCCTGCTCCTCCTTGTGAGCTTGATGCTTCTTGGTTATTTGTTGTGGTGGTGAAAATGTGTTGAACAGCAGTAGCTGTTCAAGCTGTTCTTGTGTTCTTGTGTTCTTGTGACTTACTCTGTGAGGCTGCTGTCGATGGAATGATCTAGGGTTTACCGTGGCAAGGTTTTATATGCTCCTGGCTTTGCTCTGTTGGTCGACAACATGGCCTGCAGTTTGTGGTGACTCACTCTGGCCTTGTGTGTTGTTACACATGCATCTTGCACAGTGAGCAAAGTTGGTTTGTGTGTGTGTCAAGTGCCTTGTACTTGGCTTGGTTCTCAGTGGTGAGATGATCAGCTCGGCAGAGCTGATCCATATCTGCTCCATTCTAGTTTTCTTTTAACCTGCCAAGTGGCTTTGCCACTTGGCTTAATCCTTGTTTGGTTTTTTTGTGTGTGTGTGCAGGGATCAAGAAGATACTCAAGATGAACTCAAGATCCTGAAGATTCCAATGTAGTTTAGGTCATTTAGATACCTTGTAATTTTCCTTTTTCTTTTCTTTTTCTATCTTTGTCCAATTTTTGTAATGTGTTGTATAATTCCATTTATTTCAATTTTGAATATTGTAATTGACAATGTATCATGTGTGATTATCAATAAATCTCAAATTTCCTTAATGAGCTTTATATATTTATTGTATTATTTATAATTTTGGTTGATGATAATTGTCTCAAATTTGAATTATGTGATATCCATTTGGTGGTTGAATTTGAAATTCAAATTCAAATTTGGTTTGAATACATTCAAACACTTAACTTATAATTCAATCATGCAACTTAAGGTTGGAATGCAAACTCTCCCCTCTCTTCTCAAAACCCTAGTTTGGTTGAATAAGGAACAGGTTTGTTGCACTCTCGAAACCCTAACCCTGTAAGGTGTCGAGAGAGAAACTTGTCCCCCTTCGATGCAGTTTTTGTTTAAAAGCGCGAAATTTCCCCGTAAATTACAATGCAATGCACATCCCTTTCTAAAATCTACCCCTCGATCGTCACTAAACCTGGGACATTACAGGAGTAACATAGAGTAGTAACATGGCATGTTACAGTTACATATATGTGTGCATGTTACATTTATTAGATTATAGACACATCTTATCTTGAGAAGTGTGATGTTATGGTAACATAGCTACTAGTTACCACCTCACTCTCTTTCTTCATTTATTGTCATGACATGTCACCAAAATGCTTTGGGGTGTGTGATGTTACTACCTATGTTACTCCCACTATGAGCAGTCTTACTCTCATATTGTCTTTAAACACGTAAACCCTAGATTCTCAAATCTTCTCCATCCAGCAACCCCAGAAATCATCTTCCGTCGGCTAGCGAACGCCCAAAAAACCATCTTCTTTTGTATACCAGGAACCTCCGAAGATATTTACCCACAACTTAAAGCTTGATGCCCTCCATAGCCTCACCGAACCCTCCCCAAATTTTTCGATGGCGATGGGTTGCGGTAATAATCTACAAGTGTTCATGCTTGTTATTAGAGAGTACTTTATAGCCGCCTTCAAGAAAGTCAATTCTAAGAATATTGTTGTACCCAAAGAAAGCTGTGTATCCCCTTCCCATTTTAGTTGTAGCATACAGTATGTTTAGGCATGGATAGGCTTCAAACTACATGGAAATAGCAATGGTCTTAACTGTGGTACGCAGCATAGATTGAGAAAATACTATTTCGAGACCAAAACTGTGTGACACTCCTCAGTAGCATTTGTAGATTAGCAGAAGTGAACAGCTACCGCATCTGTTTGTCTCAAAACCGCCACCTAAAATTGGAAGAGAACGCTACTCTCGCGCCGAGGAGTCCAACGAACACTAGTATACGTGTCAGTACATCACCTCCTTGTCTGCTGTCTGTCTCTCCCCGCAATACGCGCGCTCCATCTCAATTTTTCCAGCGTCACCAGTACGTGTACCGGTGCCGGTGCAGGAGTAGGAGTAGGAGTAACTCGTCGTAGCAGGTAGGTGTACAGCTGTGCCTGCAGCATGGTACTGACTGTATTTACGCAGAGTACGTACGTATCCGCGCCCACGGAACCCACAGCTGCTGGCGACCACTCGGGCGCCATGCCATGTCGCCGTTCCTGTATTCGCAGCTTCCTGTCTGGGTACAGCTCGTATACTCCGATCGAGTTGGGTATGCGGTGTTGATAAATAGCTGGGGTCAAAATTGAAGCGCATCAAAGGCTGGGAACCGTACCTCCTGCAGCCCGGGCGTCCATTACTCCCGTGTCGATCTCGTAGCTATCCCAGCGGCAAGTGAGCAGGCAACATTAACAAGGGAAGTCTCGTCGTCCGTCGTCGTCCCGCCTGGTTCGTTGCGCTGTTGTTCGCTTGTGTTGTGTGTCCCTCGCGACCGGGGTTAATGTCCGTGCGGTGGCACGCCACCACCGCGCCATTATTGCACCGGTCGGCTGCTCCCGTCTCGTTCTTCGGCTCCTCTCGTGGTCCACCAACGTAACACCGGATTGATCACCGGTCGAGTCGAGATCAAGTCACTTGCAAGTGGTTGATGTGAGATGTGGTCCTCCGATAACCCCCGGGGTTAAGGCGCCGATCCGATTTGTCGCCTCTTTAATTCCGCGTCCGTCCCGTCCCGTTCCGTCTATCTCTTCATCTTTGCCTGGAAATGGCGACGGGTACCGCCCCAAAAGTATGGCCGCCACAACGTTGTTGGCCCGCCGCTACGCTACGTACGCTACTACCAGTACTCCTCTTCTGCCCTGAGAGACCATTTATTGCCCTACTTCCAGGACGCGTCGAGCTTGTCGGGGGGATGCATCGGCATCGGCATCGGCCGCGCTTAATGTAGAGTCCGGCCTAGCGTTGATCTAGTCGCACGTACAGGGTCCGCGTACAGAGTGGGCGAGCTTGATTTTTCGATAAAAGGAATATATTAATATCAAGAAGATATCAATTACACCGAGCCTCTGCAACAACGCACCACCCTAATAGCACTACGGATGCACACAACCAAAAAAAAAAAGGAAAAGAAAACTAAGAAACAAAAGTCCCGCTACAGTATCTCGGGCCTAACAACAGCAGTACAAACACCGCCAAGACAACACCTGAATTACAGACTCTCCAAAAAACGACGCCCAAGAAGAGAACAGTGCTCAAACACCATCGTCGCTCGATCAAAGATCTTAGGTAGATAGTCTCCGCTCTCAAAACAATGCCTCCACCAAGGCCATTGCCAGACACAACTAGTTAAAGCCAGACCTTGAGTTTTAACCCTGAAAGGTAGGACTCTGCGCTTCACCTGTGTTGTCGCCCCCACTTTCATACCGCTGATGTGAAGCCCGAAACACCAAGCCAGTCTCTCAACAGCGCGGAGACTTGAACCTCCCTTAGCTAGTCCTCCCCTCCGGCCTTCATGAAATTCTCTTCTTCCGACTTTCATCATGGATCCATAGTCACTTGATGTCAACACAGAAAAGAACTTCGCGCCGCTCCCTCCAGAACCAATCGGTCGGAATAAAAGCATGGGTGCGCACGACCGAATATCTCCGATCCAGCAAACTCCAGGCAAAACACTGTTACATTCACCGTGGAGCCTTCCGAACTCAACCCTCCGGTCGGATCACGAGTCCGGGCCTCCGGTAGGTCCTCCTCTTCACGCAAGAGAGGCCCTAGGACCGCCGCCTTTATACAGGTCGGACCCCAACGTCGGCGACCATCCCGGGCTGGCCAATCCAGCCCTCCACCGGCGACACCATCGCCGGCTTCCATACTCCTCCATCTCGCCGCCGGATCGCGGTGATAGATCAAAAGATCCACCACCACCAATCGCAGGCCGACCCTCTCCGGCGCAGAAGAGAGCCACCTCCTCCGTCGAACCCAAGGCTGCTGCCCCGGGCGCCCTCGTGACACAGAAGAAGCCCGAGATCGCTTCCACGACCGACTAGAGGCGGGGGGTGGGGGGGAGGGCATGTCGCAGACCGAGGGCCTAGCCGTCGCCCACCACCAGCCCCTGCCGGTGTGCTGTGGATGGAAGCCTACGGGGGGGAGGGGGACCGCAGCGCAAGAGCCGCCGCCGCCCCATCACCATCCGCGCCGGCCGCCGCCGCGAGCGTCGAGGAAGGGAGAGCCCGTCCGCCGTCCCCCACGCCGGCGAGGAAAGGCTCCCGCCGCCGCCACGCCCCGTGGGTCTTTGCCCCGGCGGCGCTACCGGAGGCGGCTGTTAGGGTTGGGGAGGGGTCGGGAGAGGAACAAACAAGACAAAGAACGGCGCTCGAGTGGGCGCTAATGATCGATCGATTTCAACATACTTGGTTTTCAAGCGACATACTCCGATGCGTCCAGGCACTTTTTCTCGGCACCTACGTGTATATAGACCTATAGTACAAATTTGAATTTTTCGGACAAATTCTAAATTTTACTTGAAAAATCTAGGCTGGTATATATGGAGCGGTATTTTTTTTAGAGAGAACAAGCGAAGAAAACCTTGGTGTGTACCGTCGTCGACGCAGACATCGGGGAACACAGAATTTTGTGCAGGGCCTATGTGGACGTACCGTGTCCATGGCCAGTTCGTTGGAGATCTGACGCTGCAATTACCAAGTTCCGTGCCGTGCGTCGCGCCTGGAAGCTTAGGCCATGCTTGGGCGCTTAGCCACACTGGTGGATAGATTAAGCTTTAGTTGGCCGGCCGATTAGCGGATCAGAAAACTCGGGTGTACCGGCGGAATAGATGCAAAACCTCCATCTCCGAATAGGAACAAAAAATCAATAGTACGGCAGTACCCATGCCCGGCTGAGGACGACTGCCAAATTTGATGGCGCTGTCGCTACCACGCATCGCTCCGCTACCAGGGCAAAAGGGCAGAGGCCCGGTGTGGTGTCTGTGGAAAGAAAACGACCAAAAGGAGGAGCTCGCAGTCACCGCGCCAGATACACGCCTTCACACGCATACATACAACACCCAGACCCAATGTATACACATTTGTACACAGAGACCATGACGGGGGACACAATCTACAGCGACGTGCGTCCATGGATCATCATGATCTACTAATGGCAGAGCCAGAGAGAGTGCGCATTTAAAAATGCTTGAATAGAAAAGAAATCGTTGTCTAGGAGCTGCTTGCAGCGAAAGCGGTGTAGCTACAGCTGCAACGGGACATAGGAGGGCAAGCAAATAAATTGGCGAGTAAAAAAGGAGCAGGGGCAGGCCGTGCTGGGAGGGGGCTAGCCTAGGAGACTAGGGCTGCACAGCACAGCTATAGCTAGTCGGGAAACTGAAACGGGGGTAGCCCAGCTTTCTCCTCGCTTTTATCGGGCGTGGGGCAGCGTTGCCACTTGCCAGGAAGCAGCCCTCTGCGCTGCACCGCGCGTCCGTGCCTGGGGACCCGGGCGCTCGCCGACCCTCTTCTGTTCAGTTCCATGGATCACGAGCGACTCTGCGGCCGTCACTGCACGCCGGCCGCTGCAATCGTGGTAAATGTGCCGTGCAGTGTTGACGCAGTCGCCACGGACAACCCTGCTGCTGCTGCTTGCTTCACTCCACCGTTGAGAAATGGCGCGTCTCCAACGCCGACCTCTCTCGTATAAAAATTCATTTCATATAAATCTAAGTTATCTCTAACTTAAGTTTTTGCATTTTCGATAGTGAAGGTTTTAGCATTTGTACGATACAGATAGCATTTGTTTTTTGTACTTCTTTATTGAACTATGATGTTTATCTGCACAATGTTGTAGAGCTCTTTATAGTGATTTCAACGAGTCCAAGATCATGAAATTGGATGTCCATGTGTGGAAGTTACGTGTTTTGGGGCATGTTGTTGCGCTGTAGCTAGAGTGGTCCGGTCAAGTGGGACCGACCAGCTCGAACTTGTTCGGCCTCGGTCTCGGTTAAATCCTCGGCACTCAGTAGCCTTCAATACCTTTCCACCGGTATTGTTCTGGCCAGTTCGATTGTCCTCCCGCTGAGTCTGGCCAGCTGGAGTGGTCCTCCTCGGCCAACTAGAGTGGTCCGGCTTAACCGACCAACCAATCCGAACTAGTCGGCCTCAGATCGTGTTAAATTCTTAGCGCATAGTAGCCTTCCTTGATTTTTCGCCGGTATTAATTTGGCTAGTCCAGCAGTCCTACGGCTGAGCTGACCATTCGGGGAAGTGGGAAAAAATGTTCGCCTTTTTCAGCGGTTAGATTTGGGTTGGGGGAGGGGCTATTTAAGGGATCGTCTTCCACAAAGTTTTCTAGATTCTTGAGAGCGTTTTTGAACCCCATTATTGACTCCCTTGAGTTTCGTTTCTTGTTGTTGCCTTGTGAACAATAGTGCCATGAGGGGGTCCTCAAAGCAAGTGTTATTAACGGAAATAGACGACAAGATGCTCGAGTAGGTGCAAGTTGGTGATTTTACGCAGTTTCACGTAATCTCGATGGAGGATCGCTACATCCTTACAAAATTTTTGTATAACACATAAAGTACATGTTAGAATGATATATTCTCTTCTGCCTAAAGGTTGTTCTCTGCCTGGCTTATAAAGGCGCTGGGGTTAGATAGATATAATGAGAGGAGAGAAAAAAGGGAAAATGTGGGGCTAACATGTGGGTCCCACGTCCAACTCGGCTCCTCCTCAACGTGTGCTTCCAAATTAGCACTGAGAAATGCCCCATTGGTCACCCTTTGCTCCTAAAATGCTATTAGACTGGAATCAACTTGACATGACTCCATGCCTCATAACCATTACCCTAACCTAAGCAGTGGTAGTTTTTTTTAATTTACTCAGGACCACCCACTTGAGATCGTCGCCTCTCGCATAGGTCGGCGGGTTTTCACCGTGCATTCGCTGCCAAGCTCTTCCCTCCTTTCCAAGGCGGACGAGCAGTTCATGGTCGCCGGCGACACCAAACATCACCAGCCGTGCGTGCCCAAACCCTACTCCTACGTTGCTGGAGGAGAGCATGAAGGGGGGGGGGGGGTCTACAACTCCGCTGCCGTGCTATCCTTCTTCTCGGACGGGAGATGCCCTAATCCACCCGGGCCATGGTGTCACCGGCTGGCCAATCAGTGTCACCATGTTTGTTGCCGAGCACCGGCTGATCCTCCAACTGTATCAGTGATGGTTTGTTGGCCTACGGAGAGCGGTTCCCGTGTCGTTTGCTTTGCTTTGCCGGTTTGGCCCTGGGCCACGTAGGGCCGCTGGCGTGTGGGGACGGGTCGCCATGGCCCGTCGCCCAGCTGTTCTAAGGGCATCTCCAACGGCGCGACGCATTTCGGACGTCCGTAATGTCCGCGGGCGTCCGTTTGCGTCGCCTGGCGGACGGGGAAATGGTCGTGCGTCCGTTTGCGTCTGGGGTTGGCTCCAGCGGGGCGACGCATTTTGGGCGCAAGCCAAAATTCAAAAAAGATGAAATAGCGTCGACTTTGCACGAAAATACAGCCGCAAATTGAGGGCTGAAAGAAGTTCATCACACTTTGCAGCTCGTACGGCGCAAAGTGGAGCAAAAGGGGCACAACAAGGCCTGAACAACAATAATAAAAAGTCCAAAAGGAGGCCAAGGTGTTGGGCGCATGGCGACGGCGATCAGGCGTCTCGCGCGCGGATTTCGGCGCGCCTCTTCATGAACCATGCCCTGGGGTCGTCGCCGACGCCGCTCAAGTCGGCAAGCATGATCCTTGTGTCTTCTGCACGCAATTTGGCCTCGGCGTCTGCCTTTTTGGCCTCGATGTCCAGCCTTTGGACATCGAGGACCTCCTTGGCGAGATTCTGGTAGATGGGAGCTGCGGCCTCTTTTTCCAGACGCCTCTTCTCGTCCCTAGCAGCCATGGTGGCACGGTTGTCGGCCATTATCTTCTCCATGCTCTGCGTGAACGCAATGGCCTGCACCTCCCGGACAAGATCGGCCTTGGTAGCCTTATGGCCTCATGGACGAGGTGGAAGGGCTGGACGGCCTTGATCGTCGTCTTCACCGTCGAGGTTGATCGCTGTCCCATTCCTCACAGCTTCTTTGTAGGCCGCTGTCGAGGGTACTCCTCGCCAATGCCCTCCGATAGGGGCTTAGGGTTGATGGAATCCTGTAGGCTGACACGAGACGTCGGTTCACAGACAAGCGGGGAGAGCGATTTACCCAGGTTCGGGGCCCTCGATGAGGTAAAACCCTTACGTCCTGCCTGTCTGTTCTTTGATTATGAAGACAATGGGTTACAATAGGGTGCCGAATAGTTCGGCAGAGATCTAGGCGAGATTGCTGTTGCTAGGGTTACCTAGCTCTAAGCTTTTCCTCGCTAAAATTGCTAAGATTGTTCGTGTCCTTCGGCAGCCCCTCTACTGGCCTTTATATAGGAGGCCAGGTCTCAAGAGATCTAACCGAATACGACTAGATTTACAGTAGTTTAGATCCAATCTTTCCTTGTTTGTTCGCTTCCTTGTCTTGCCCGTCAAGGAATCTTCTGGTGCACCGACCTAGTGGCCCATCTAACCTTCGGGTGTCTTCATGGGCCTCCAGTTGGTCAATACAGGATAGGGCAACGTCGGTTACTCGAAGGGTAATGCCCACGTCAGTAGCCCCCCGAGTGTCTAGCCGAAGATAATTCGGGTAGAGACTAATGCATGTCCTCTCATGATATTCTTCTCCTTCATTATTCTTGTTCATCTTGATTTTGCTTCATCTTCTTTTTATCGGGTGCGCGTCAGCGCTCCCGATGGGAGTAGCCCCCGAGTCTAGGTACGGATGCTTGCAATCCGTGCGTGGACTCAAGTTGTACTACTCGAATACTTTCCTCTGCCGAGTTTTTCGCAAGTCTTCATAGGTCATCCGATATATTTTCTTTACGCAAAGGATGATGAGCAACGTGCCCAACTTTTGTTGGTTAAAAAAAACGTTACTCTACACAGAATCAAGTCCCCGGGCATGATCCTGGAGTGTAAAGAACTTTTATTGGATGTACATCATGCGCTCCCGATGGGAGTGTCTAGGTGTAACCGCTTGTAACCGAGAGCAGACTCAGTCCTTTTTCCTTCGACTACTTATTCTGCCGAGTCTTCCTTTTTATCGGGTGCACGTCAGCGCTCCCGATGGGAGTAGCCCCCGAGTCCAGGTTCGGATGCTTACAATCCGTGGGTGGACTCAAATTCTTCATCCGATAACTTTTTATGTTTCCTTCGAATGCCTTGATGTCTACGCCCCCCTCCTTTTCCTGTAGACAGTGTTGGGCCTCCAAGAGCAGAGGTTTGTAGAACAGCAGCAAGTTTTCCCTTAAGTGGATCACCCAAGGTTTATCGAACTCAGGGAGGAAGAGGTCAAAGATATCCCTCTCATGCAACCCTGCAACCACAAAGCAAGAAGTCTCTTGTGTCCCCAACACACCTAATAGGTGCACTAGTTCGGCGAAGAGATAGTGAAATACAGGTGGTATGAATATATATAAGCAATAGCAATGGCACCAGAAAAGTGCTTTGCCCAGGACAGTAAACAAGCAGTAGTAACACAGCAGTAGTAACGCAGTAAAACAGTAAACAAGCAGCAACAGCAGTATTTAGGAACAAGGCCTAGGGATTACACTTTCACTAGTGGACACTCTCAACATTGATCACATAACAGAATAGATAAATGCATACTCTACACTCTTGTTGGATGATGAACACATTGCGTAGGATTACACGAACCCTCAATGCCGGAGTTAACAAGCTCCACAATTCAATGTTCATATTTAAATAACCTTAGAGTGCATGAAAGATCAATTCGACTAAACCAAGTACTAACGTAGCATGCACACTGTCACCTTCATGCTAAGAAAGGAGGCATAGATCATATCAATACTATCATAGCAATAGTTAACTTCATAATCTACAAGAGATCATAATCATAGCCTACGCCAAGTACTAACACGGATGCACACACTGTCACCATTACACCGTGCAGGAGGAATGAAACTACTTTAATAACATTGCTAGAGTAGCACATAGATAAATTGTGATACAAAACACATTGCAATCATAAAGGGATATAAATAAGCACTTCACTATGCCATTCGTAACAATGAATAAGTATTCTGTGAAATATAGCCTAAGAGACCCACACGGTGCACACACTGTCACCTTTACACACGTGGGACAAGGAGTCTCCGGAGATCACATAAGTAAAATTCACTTGACTAGCATAATGACATCTAGATTACAAGCATCATCATATGAATCTCAATCATGTAAGGCAGCTCATGAGATTATTGTATTGAAGTACATAGGAGAGAGATGAACCACATAGCTACCGGTACAGCCCCGAGCCTCGATGGAGAACTACTCCCTCCTCATGGGAGCAGCAGCGGTGATGAAGATGGCGGTGTAGATGGCAGCGGTGTCGATGGAGAAGCCTTCCGGGGACACTTCCCCGTTCCGGCGGCGTGCCGGAACAGAGACTCCTGTCCCCCAGATCTTGGCTTCGCGATGGCGGCGGCTCTGGAAGGTTTTCTCTGGTTTCGTCGAACGTATCAGGGTTTTCGCGACGGAGGCTTTAAATAGGCGGAAGGGCAAGGTCGGTGGACTTCTGGGGGGCCCACACTATAGGGGGGCGCGGGCCCCCCCTTGGCCGCGCCGGCCTAGGGTTTGGTGGCCCTGTGCCCCCTCTCTAGCGGTTCTCGTGTGTTCTGGATGCTTCCGGGCAAAATAGGAACCTGGGCGTTGATTTCGTCCGATTCCGAGAATATTTCGTTACTAGGATTTCTGAAACCAAAAACAGCAGAAAACAAAGAATCGGCACTTCGGCATCTTGTTAATAGGTTAGTTCCAGAAAATGCACGAATATGACATAAAGTGTGCATAAAACATGTAGATAACATCAATAATGTGGCATGGAACACAAGAAATTATCGATACGTCGGAGACGTATCATGCCTCTAGTTTTTTTTCCTCATGACGTCATAGTTGTGGGCCGATTGACGGGATTTGACTTGACGTGTAACCACTGTGGGCCAACTGATAGGACTTGACCTGACGGGCCCACCCTAGTCCTGCGCAGGCAGTTTTTAGGTCTTAACTTATGCACGCGCGGCGATCGAGGCGTCTCCTCATTTTTCGCGCGACGTGGGAATAATGGGCCGCCGGTTCCACTCCTTCTTCTAGCGCCACGTGTATAGTCAGATCTGCTTCTCTCTCCACGATGCTTTGTGGAGTTATGGCCACGTCTGGGCTCAAATTCTTACAGGATAAATAGGGAACCTCCTTTCTTTTTACCTTTTACCCCGTTCACTGCTCATCTTCTTCCTCAAGCCTCCTGTTCTCCTGCCTCTTCATCAGAAGCTTCGTTCGCCATGGGCAAGAAGAAGAGTGGCAGCACATCGGAGGCGGCTAAAGTTAGCCGCGACTGGAGCGCCTCTGCCATTACCAATCGCGACATCAACAAACTTCGCGCCCTCGGCTTCATCTCCGCATCTGAGGATGACGTTCGTCTCCCAGGTCAGGTTTCTCGCCCGAGTCCCCCAAAGGGCTTCACCGTCATGTTCGTCGCTTTTCTGTTCCGTGGCCTTTCTCTTCCGGCGCACGAGTTCCTTCGCTCCCTTCTTTTCTTCTATCGGATTCAGCTCTGGCAGCTGACCCCAAATTCCATCCTCCACCTTTCCATTTTTGTCACCGTTTGTGAAGCTTTCCTCGGCATTGAGCCCCACTGGGGCCTTTGGAGGAAGATCTTTTATGTGAAGCGTCACAATGATAGCAACGGCCCCCCCGTTGTCGGCGGCGTCGGCTTTGTTGTCAGGAAGGAGGTCGATTACTTCGACTATCCGATGAAGGAATCCGTCCAGGGCTGGCGCAACAAATGGTTCTACCTTCGGGACCCTGTCGTTCCTGGGCGGCGTTCAAATATCCCCTTTTTTGACGATGTCTTGGTGGCTCACAAGAAGAAGTCTTGGAACAACGCCCTTTCTCCCGAAGAAAAGGCGACAGCCGATGAGCTATTCAAGCAAATTGTCATTCTGAAGAATTCAGGAGGCATGACGATGCGTGGTACTGAAGTAGTTTCAGTGTTCCTGCAACGTCGAGTGCAGCCGTGTTGGCGTCCAAAACCCACCGGCGAGCTACGGCTGGCAACACGAAGAGCCGGGAACAACCTTAGGGCTGCGGCTGGCCCTGGTCCCTCCGAGCGACGGCCCGCAAAGCTCCTGGTACACACGTCCCGATGCTGGTGCAAGGGCATGCCACCTGATCTATACCTGATCAGGAAGGTGATGGATTTGCTTCGCTAAGTTTCCTGCATGGCATACACGTAAACATTAAATACGAGCCTCGATCGGCTCTCAGGTTGTCCTGTGGATCGGCTCAAGGAGCCGATCCACCCATGGTTCGTATAAGGTCTACGATCACATGGTGGTCCTGCTTGATCAATATGTAGCTAAAGCGACCTACGATGATTTATGGTTTTCACCGCATAATCGGAACATCCTACTCGTGATTGAGCCTGGCAGCTACGCACGGTGATAATAAACCGACCCTAGACAAGGCCTAAAAACCAACATTAAGTTGATCCCCGGAACATCTTGTCTAGGGTTAGCAAACTACACCCTACGCACCACTGGATCATTCAACCCGTTTGTAAGGCCTAACTATGCAGATATCAAACTAATCCTTGAAGAATCAAGGAGCAATCATAACGGATCGGATCTACTAAACAATGATCAAGCAAGGTGCCGCCCTTACACCTAAGAAAGGTGTAAGGATGGCTAGACGTCTAAGGGTTGCATGGACGAAAGCATGTAGTGCGGTAGAACAATGCTAACCCTAACATATCTATGATAACTACGTTGCTCGCCATAAAAAAGACTTCAGTACGAGCAACGCATGAACAGCGAATAAACGTATACTGCCTAGATCGCAAGATGCGATCTAGGCAGCATGATGCTTACCCGGAAGAAACCCTCGAAACAAGGGGTCGGCGATGCGCCAAGATTGGTTTGTGATGAACGTGATTGTTGTTTTTTCTTGATAACCCTAGATACATATTTATAGTCCGTAGACTTTCTAACGTGGGAATAATCCCAACCGTGCACGAGCCAAACTCTAACTAACCGACACGTATCCTACTATATTTACAGATACAAGGGCAAACTAGCCCAAACTTCGTATACAAGGCCGGTTCACGTATTTCTTCCATGTATATTCTTCAAGCCCAATCTTGATCGCGGCCCACCTCTGACTTGGTCAAATTCTGGTGATAACACATGCCCCCCTGGTTTTGGAATTGATAATTCCAAAATCACTCTGCTTTTTCTTCGCCGGGTCATGTCGTGGCAGGGCAAAACCGTCGCAGTATCCTTCACCATGATGCCTTGCCTTCTCAACTTCTCCGCGTGATTTGACCGTTGTTTTTTTTTCTTTGGGCACCACCTCCTCGGAAACTGCTATGGCATTGAATCTCCACTATATCGCCTCTATTTTAACCGCAACCTGCAGTTCACTTCTTCATCCCCTTCACATTAGCACTCCAAAAAGCCCTCCTCTGCCACCATGTCTTCTTCCTCCTCTGCCTCGTCGGGTCTTTCCACCCAGTCCTCCCCCTCCCGCGAGCCGACGCCGGAGTGGGACCCAGAGGAGGCCCACGAGGCCCACATTCACCGCGCCATAGAAGACGGGGACGAGTCCAGTCACGACTTCTCTGTCTGGTCTGAGGACGACAAGTCCTCGACCGACGGGGAAAGTGACCTCCGCTTCCTTGCCGACGGGGAAACGGAGGAGGAGAGCGATGACGATCGCTTCTCCTGGGACGACTTCACCTCCTTCGAGGAGGAGGAGGAGGAGGACGACACCTCCTCCGATGAACCGCCGGCCAAGCGCTTCTGCCCCTGGCCGGGGAACCTCAGCGACTTCGACAGCGACGACGACGCTGACGAGGAGGACGAGGACAACGAGGGCCCTGCCGGCGGCCGCGGCAGCAACGACGACGAGTCAGCCGGGAGTAGCGCCGACAGCGGCGACGACGGCGACGACGAGGGCAGCGACGGCCCATAGATAGGACCCTTAGTATAGGATCAGCAGTATTAGATGGGGCAATGTATCCCCTGGTACTTCCTTTTGAGAGCAATCAGCTTTTTATGTAAGGAATCCCGTTATCAATGAAGAATTTCCTTTAATTTGATTTTGCCGATTTCCTTTATGCTAATTTAGCCGATTTCCCCTCATACTGACTTTGCCGATTGTCAACTTAATCAATGCTCAATGAGCCGATGGCAACGCATCGGTCCCTCACAATATATCCTTCAAGGCGCGATTGTCAACTTGGTCAATGCTCAATGAGCCGATGGTAACGCATCGGTCCCTCACAATCTATCCTTCATCTCTTCGACTGACGACTTTGAGATCTGGTGTATAATGTGGAAGACCCATACCTTCAGGAGAGCCCTAGGACCGTTGCTGAAACAACTTGACGCTGAAGCTGATACTTCTGCAGAACAGGTGCCACTTGCTCGCAAATCTCCTCGCGATAGTTTCCAGTGATGCTTTATAACCCTGCTCTGTTTCTTTGCAGCAACAAGATGGCCCAGAGCCTGTCAACGATGATGGATCCCCTTTCAGATTCCTTTCAGCAGCTCTGGTGGTCTTCTCCTGCAACAATTCACCGCTTCTGAAGAAGGTTATGACGCAGGGCCAGCCGACGACACTCCAATCGGCTCCAAAAACAGAGTGTCTACCAGATCAGCTGCCCCCCGAGCCTCAGTTAAGGCGAGAACAGCGGCGAGGACACACAGTTCAGTCGAAGGGCCTCGAACTCGTGCAATTCGAGACAAGCCACCACGCAGAGCCAGCCAGACTTGCCACCGTCGGCTTCCAAGAAAAGGTCAGCCCCTGAACCTGCCGTTTCCCAAACTCCCACCAAAAAAGGGCAGGGCAGCTCCATCCTCTCCTCGGCTCATGTTGCATGCTGACCCCTTGTCGTTCTTATCGGCTAACCTCTTCCTCTCGCAACCGATGACACCTCCAGTGGGGATGTCGAGGAGGCACCCATGCCATCCGCCACTCTGGCCTTAGCAACTTCTATGAATGCAGTTGAGAAGGTGGCCAACTTGGCCAAACCGACAGCAGAAACACCAGAGCCGATCACCTCTTCTTCCGTTGAAAGCCGATATTGCAGACGAAATGCCAACGGCTTGATGAGCAAAAGGCTGCCTTGTACCTCTAACAGCACTGCTGAACTGGCGACCTTGCACAAAGGGTTGGAGGTCCTCGAAGAGAAGGTTCGGGCAACAAAACAGCTCATTGAAGCTGAGGAAGCTCTCATCGTTCACTCCCTCGAGGAAGCAGAAGGCCTCGGGGCTGAACTGAAGACCGACTTGGTCGAAAATCCGCGTCTTGAACACGCGGCTGGTAGATCCTGTGTAATTTGTACTAGAGTCGATGGCTATGCATCGGCTTTGTTTCTTAGTTCTAAAGTCGATGTCTGTGCATCGGCTGTTCATCATGAGAATTTTTTTTTACTGGTCGATTTTTCTATCGGCCCCCAATATTTCACTACACATGAATCGCACATGTTCATCTGATTAGGTGCCCCCCGAGCCGAATCTGCGCTGTGTAATCATGATATCGGCTCTGTAGTTAGCCAAGGCACTATATTTGAACGTCGGCTCTGTTAGGACCAATGTTGACTTCTTCCAGCTCATCAGCCGACGTAAATCCGTTGCCCGTTAGATCGATGTTGAACACAGGCAGAACGTATGGTGAGGATAATTTTGGCCGATTGCTGGAATCGGCCTCCATGTTGATTGAATCGCTCAATGAAGGTTTTGTAATGTTCGTCCATATCTTTGGGGCCGATCACAAGGATCGGCCTCGCCACGTTCGTCCATAGATTTGTTATTGCTATACGGTCAGGCCGGTGGATAGGACCAGCCTAACCCCGTCCTTCGTCACGTCGATGCGCTCGCAGTCGTCCAAATTGATGCCCGAGAGTGGCTCTTGGCCTGTCGTCTCCCAAACGTTCATGCCAGCCGTTGAAATCTCGGCTGAGTCATCTGCGTGGACGACCTCTACTTCATCTCCATCCCACTGTATTAAGCATTGGTGCATCGTGGATGGAATGCAACAGTTGGCGTGGATCCAATCTCTCCCTAGCAGGACAGCATAGGTGCTCTTGCTATCGACAATAAAGAACGTCGTAGGGATGGTTTTCCTTCCTACGGTCAGATCCACGTTCAGAACACCGTGTGCTTCAGATGCTTGGCCGTTGAAATCGCTCAGTGTAACATTGGTCTTGATCAGGTCCGAGCTAGAGCGTCCCAACCGACGTAGCATGGAGTATGGCATAATGTTGACTGCCGCTCCGGTGTCCACCAGCATCTTGTTGACAGGCTGCCCATTGATATAACCTCGCAAGTACAGGGCCTTCAGGTGTCTGTAGCTTCTTTCTCGTGGCTTCTCAAAGATAACTGGTCGTGGGTCGCAGTCAAGTTGTGCCACAGGTGCTTCGTCTAATCCTGGAGCACTAAACTCCGTCGGAAGGATGAACACCATGTTTGTGCCAGCCGATGTCTCATCATCGGCTTTCTTTTGTCTGGGGCGCCACTCTTTCTTTTGTGGCCGTCCTTCTTCGTCCAGAGTTCGTTGAATTTTCGCGGCCAGATCGGGCCGCGCCTTCCTTAGCGTGTGCAGGTATAACCTTTCGGCTTCCTCCAAGCCACGCAGTCGCTGAACCCTACGCTTTTGGGAACGGCTGAGTCCGTCAGGGCACCACCTTGGCCGGTGGTACTTGTCCTCTTCTTCTTCGTAGTCATCTTCTAACTCCTCGAGGTCTTCTTCCCGAGAGGACTCAGTTTGCTTGTTCCTAGATGGGAGAGGCCCAAGACGTTTGAACACTGATACGTCTGTTGCACCCTTCTTCTTCTGTCTACATTCTGGGCAGTTGCCGATTGTAGGCAATCGGCTCATTCCTGAATCCCAGCAGTTTTTGAAGAAAGGACAGTCCCAGTGCTTGTCCACGTCGTCTTGTTCTCTTGACCTTTCCTTGGCACGGCGCTCGTATCTCTCCTCATCGCAATCATGCCGACGATGTCTCCTGGCGTCCCTGCTAGCTAGACGATCCCTTTCATCGTCGCTGTTGTACCGCCGGCGTTGGTCGTACTGACTTACATATTTGTTGAGGAGATGATCAGAGAGAGGTCGTTGATATCGCACATTCCTCACTTCTCCCTCTGTGATGTAGCGTTTGCCATCGTGCCGGAGCCGATCGCGTGGAGCGGCTTCCTCTTTGTCCTTACTACGAGAGCGGCTGCTCTCGCCTTTGTCCTTACCAGAGTAGTGCCCAGGCTCGACCATGTTAATGCTTAACGAGAAACCTGGCTGGCACCCTTCGGGGTAAGCGTATTCCACCGTGTTAACGGCGGGGAAGGGGTGTGTGTCGACTTTCATGGCGTACTGGTTGAAAATTAGACGTCCTTGTTCTATCGCCATTTGGATCTGCTGACGCCACACCCTGCAGTCGTTGGTGGTATGGGAGAACGTGTTATGCCATTTGCAGTATGGCTTTCCGTTCAGCTCCTGTACCGTGGGGATTTTGAGGCCTTCGGGTAACTTCAGCTGCTTCTCCTTAAGTAAGAGGTCAAAAATTTGCTCAGCTTTCGTTACG
Source organism: Lolium perenne (assembly GCF_019359855.2). Classification (NCBI taxonomy): domain Eukaryota; kingdom Viridiplantae; phylum Streptophyta; class Magnoliopsida; order Poales; family Poaceae; genus Lolium; species Lolium perenne. The sequence goes on along the minus strand of NC_067244.2, from coordinate 249,213,877 downwards.
TCAAAATCAAACCCTCTGGGCGGACCTTGTGGCTTAACCCATTTGCAGGACACGGGGGTTGCCCCCCGGGTCCATTCAGCCACTGCCACCTCTTGATCTCCCGCAGACCCTTCATCTTCCTCAGTCTCAACCAGGACTACTGCACGCTTGAATTTGTCCTGGTACAGCTCCGGGTGGCGCTGTTCATATAATGACAGCTTCTGAACCATGTGCGCCAGTGAAGGGTAGTCTGCTTGGGAAGCCATATCCTTGATAGGTGATGCGAGACCCACCACCGCCAATTCGACTGCTTCCTTTTCAGTCAAACGAGCCAAATAACATCGGTTCCTTACGGTCCTGAAGCGCTGGATGTACTCTGACACTGTTTCCCCGCTTCTGTCGTACTTGGGCTAGATCGGCAATGCCGGCCTCGGAAGCCTCGAGTGATACCGCATGTGGAACTGTTCTTCCAATCGCTTCCAAGTCCGGATCGAGTCTGGTGGCAAGATGTGTACCACCCAAAAGCCGATCCTGTGAGGGACTGTGCAAAGAACCTCACGCGTAGTGCATCTGCAGCTGAGATCGTGCCCAGCTGCGCCAAATATCGGCTTACATGCTCGATAGAGCTGGAGCCATCTGACCCACTAAACTTGGAGAATTCAGGGAGCCGATATTTGGGTGGCAGTGGGATCAAATCGTAGTCGTTGGGGTACGGCTTGGAATAGCCGATTGCCCTCATTTTCGGCACCATGCCGAACTGGTCTCTCAAGATCGTGCTGATCTGATCCGCAGTGCTAGCTGCAGGAATGGAGCTCTGAAGATTCGCTGGCGTGGCATACTTAGCTAGCCACGCTTGCTTCTCAAGATCTGAGCTAGCTGCAGGAGTTGAGCTCTGGACGTTCGTCGGGGTGGTATACTTAGTTAGCCACGTCTGCTTCTCAAGATCTGATCCAGAGGCTCCTCCTGCTGTTCCGGAAGTCCCTGCTGTTGCAGCCTGGTTCGTGAGTGCCCATTTACTGCTGTCTGGCACGTATGTGCACGTGTATCCGTGAGGGATCTCCTTAGGCGCCTCGTACAAGAACTGGTAGTCGCTAGGATCGCCACCGATCTTGTAGACGACGAATGCCGGTGTACTCGGCACCTCTGGTGCTGCCAGTGCGAACGGCAGCGGTGGTCGGCTCTGGAGTGGCAGCTCTCCTTGGTGAGTCCCTAGAGCAGGTCCTGACGGAGAGTTCTGATGCCTCAAGATTTCATGGAGCACCCGAAGGGCGACACGCTCCAAAGTGTTCACCAGGCTCTCAGAATGGCGGTGTAGCGAATGAGCTACCATCAAATTGATCTCCTGACGCAAGGACCTGGTGCGTTCTTCTGAAGGGGAAGACAGGTCCACTCCATCGAGCGCGCCTTCGGGTGTGAACCCTCTCCACCTGATGCCGTGCGAGCGGGTCCTGTGAAAAGAGCCGATGAGGTCGGCTTCGAGGATAGCTTTGACATCGTCATACTTTTTCTTGAGCTCCTCGGGTAGATCCTCGTACGTGACTGGAGTACCTTCCGCCATCTCGGATGTAGATGGCGTTGCAGTTGATGTCGAAGACGGTCCCACCGGGCGTGCCAGAATGTGTTGGCGTCCGAAACCCACCGGCGAGCTACGGCTGGCAACACGAAGAGCCGGGAACAACCTTAGGGCTGCGGCTGGCCCTGGTCCCTCTGAGCGACGGCCCACAAAGCTCCTGGTACACACGTCCCGATGCTGGTGCAAGGGCGTGCCACCTGATCTATACCTGATCAGGAAGGTGATGGATTTGCTTCGCTAAGTTTCCTGCATGGCATACACGTAAACATTAAATACGAGCCTCGATCGGCTCTCAGGTTGTCCTGTGGATCGGCTCAAGGAGCCGATCCACCCATGGTTCGTATAAGGTCTACGATCACATGGTGGTCCTGCTTGATCAATATGTAGCTAAAGCGACCTACGACGATTTAGGGTTTTCACCGCATAATCGGAACATCCTACTCGTGATTGAGCCTGGCAGCTACGCACGGTGATAATAAACCGACCCTAGACAAGGCCTAAAAACCAACATTAAGTTGATCCCCGGAACATCTTGTCTAGGGTTAGCAAACTACACCCTACGCACCACTGGATCATTCAACCCGTTTGTAAGGCCTAACTATGCAGATATCAAACTAATCCTTGAAGAATCAAGGAGCAATCATAACGGATCGGATCTACTAAACAATGATCAAGCAAGGTGCCGTCCTTACACCTAAGAAAGGTGTAAGGACGGCTAGACGTCTAAGGGTTGCATGGACGAAAGCATGTAGCGCGGTAGAACAATGCTAACCCTAACACATCTATGATAACTACGTTGCTCGCCATCAAAAAGGCTTCAGTACGAGCAACGCATGAACAGCGAATAAACGTATGCTGCCTAGATCGCAATGCTTACCCGGAAGAAACCCTCGAAACAAGGGGTCGGCGATGCGCCAAGATTGGTTTGTGATGAACGTGATTGTTGTTTTTTCTTGATAACCCTAGATACATATTTATAGTCCGTAGACTTTCTAACGTGGGAATAATCCCAACCGTGCACGAGCCAAACTCTAACTAACCGACACGTATCCTACTATATTTACAGATACAAGGGCAAACTAGCCCAAACTTCGTATACAAGGCCGGTTCACGTATTTCTTCCATGTATATTCTTCAAGCCCAATCTTGATCGTGGCCCACCTCTGACTTGGTCAAATTCTGGTGATAACAAGCCGCTGATGTCTCGCCCTCACCAGCTATGGATTTTCGCTGGCAAAAACGATAAGTCAAGGGTCAACTCTGCCGACCTTTCGGCAGGTGAGCTCCTGAACGAAGTTCGTCGCCTAATATGCCTCAGCACCAAGGATACCATCGTCTTGACATCGGCGCGCCCTCCTGTTATCACCAGATTTTGGCCAAATCAGGAGGTGTGCCGTAAGGGAGATGGGCTTGGAAGATTACACGTGGAAGATCTCTGAAGTGGCCTTGCACGAAGAGTTTGGGCTAGATTGCCCGTGTATCTTTAATTATAGTAGATTACATCTTAGGTTAAAAGTTAGAGTTTATATCGTGCACGGTGGGGATTGTTCCCACGTTAGAAAGTCCCCTGGACTATAAATATGTATCTAGGGTTTATGAAATAAAAAACAACCAACGTTCAACCAACCAATCAATCTCGGCGCATCGCCAACTCCTTCGTCTCGAGGGTTTCTACCGGTAAGCATCATGCTGCCTAGATCGCATCTTGCGATCTAGGCAGCACAAGCTCCATGTTGTTCATGCGTTGCTCGTACTGAAGCCTTTTTGATGGCGAGCAACGTAGTTATCATAGATGTGTTAGGGTTAGCATAGTTCTTCGTGTAACATGCTATCGTAGTGCAACCCTTGCATATCTAGCCGCCCTTACACCTATCTTAGGTGTAGGGGCGGCACCCCGCTTGATCATTATTTAGTAGATCCGATCCGTTACGGTTGCTCCTTGTTCATCAAGGATTAGTTTAATATCTGCAATAGTTAGGCCTTACAAAGGGTTGGAGGATCCAGCGGCACGTAGGGTGTCGTTTGCTAGTCCTAGACAGGATGTTCTGGGGATCAACCTCGTGTTGGTTTTTAGGCCCTATCTAGGATCGGCTTACGATCACCGTGCGTGGCCGCGAGGCCCAATCGTGAGTAGGATGATCCGATTATGCGGTGAAAACCCTAAATCGTCGTAGATCTCATTAGCTTTATCTTGATCAAGCAGGACCACCATATATTCGTGCACCTCGTACGAATCATGGGTGGATCGGCTCCTTGAGCCGATTCACAGGATAACCTGAGAGCCGATCGAGGCTCGTATTTAATGTTTACGTGTATGCCATGCAGGAAACTAAGCGAGGCATCTCCATCACCTTCCTGACCAGGTATAGGTCAGGTGGCACGCCCTTGCATCAGCATCGGACGTGTGTACCAGAGGCTTTGCGGGCCGTCGCTCGGAGGGACCTCGGCCAGCCGCAGCCCTAGGTTGTTCCCGGCTCTACGGTGTTGCCCGTCGCTGCCCGCCGGTGGGTTTTGGCAGCAACACATTCTGGCACGCCCGGTGGGACAAGCTTCGACATCAACCACCTCGCCATCTACATCTGAGATGGCGGACGGCACTCCAGTCACGTACGAGGATCTGACCGACGAGCTCAAGAAGAAGTATGACGAGATCAAAGTCATCCTCGAAGCCGACCTCATCGGCTCTTTCCACGTAACCCGTTCACATGGCATCAGGTGGAAGGGGTTCTCACCTAATGGTGCACTCGATGGGATAGACCTCTCTGCCCCGTCGGAAGAACGCACCAGGTCCCTGCGGCAGGAGATCAACTACTTGGTGGCTCACTCGCTACACCGCCACTCTGAGAACCTGGTAAACATGTTGGAGCGTGTCGCTCTTCGCGTGATCCAGGAGATCATGAGGCACCAATACTCGCCGTCAGGACCAGCTCTCGGGACGCATCAAGGAGAGTTGCCACTCCAGTCCCGTCCACTGCTGCCATTTGCGTTGGCAGCACCAGAAGTGCCGACTTCACCGGCATTCGTCGTCTACAAGATCGGTGGTGACCCTAGTGACTACCAGTTCTTGCATGAGGCGCCTAAGGAGATCCCTCACGGGTACATGTGCACGTATGTGCCAGATTGCGGTAACTGGGCACTCACAAACCAGGCCACAACATCGTGGACTTCTCGGGAAAACAGGAGGAACGTCGGCGACAGATCTTGAGAAGCGTATGTGGCTAACTAAGTACGCCACCCCGACGAACCTCCAGAGCTCAGCTCCCAGCTTGGCTCGTAATCGGAAAAGCAAGCATGGCTGGCTAAGTACGCCACCCCGGCGAATCTTCGAGTTCAACTCCTGCAGCCAAGACAATGGATCAGATCAGCACCATACTGAGAGACCAGTTCGGCATGGTGCCGAAAAGGAGGGCAATCGGCTATTCCAAGCCGTACCCTGACGACTACGAAATGATCCCGCTACCACCTAAATATCGGCTCCCTGATTTCTCCAAATTCAGTGGATCAGATGGTTCCAGCTCCATTGAGCACGTGGGCCGATATTTGGCACAGCTAGGAACGGCCTCAGTGTCAGATTCCCCACGCGTGAGGTTCTTCTCACAGTCCCTCACGGGATCGGCTTTCAGGTGGTACACCTCGTTGCCACCAGACTCGATCCGGACTTGGAAGCAGTTGGAAGAACAGCCCATATGCGCACCACTCGTAGGCTTCCGAGTCCGGCCTTGCCGATCTAGCACAAATACGTCGAAGCGTGGAGAAACCGTGACGTAATACATCCAGCGCTTCAGAATCTTAGGAACCGATGGTATTCGGTTCGTGTGACCGAAAAGGAAGCGATCGAGTTGGCGTAGCGGGCCTTGCAACACCGCTCAAGGACATGGCCTCCCAAGCGTACTACCCCTCACCGGCGCACATGGTTCGTAAACTGCGGCATATGAACAGCGCCACTGGACTGTACCAGACAAATTCAAGCGTGCGGTAGTCCCTGGTTGAGGCAGAGGAAGACGAAGTTTCGCGGGAGATCAAGAGGTAGCAGTGGCTGAATGGACTCGGGGAGCCCCGTGTCCTGCAAATGGGTAAAGCCACCAGGCCCGCCTGTGGGGTTTGATTTTGACGTGACCAAAACTGAGCAAATCTTCGACCTCCGGCTCAAGGAGAAGCAGTTGACGATTCCCGAAGCTCACAAATTCCCCACGCGGCAAGAGCTGAACGGAAAGCCATACCGCAAATGGCATAACTCGCTCTCCCATGCCACCAACGATCGCAGGGTGTGGCGTCGGACATCCAATCGGCGATAGAAAAAGGACGTCGATTTTCAACCGCACGCCATGAATGTCGACACCCAACCCTTCCCCGCCGTTAACATGGTGGAATGCACTTACCCTGAAGGTTGCCAGCCAGGATCCTCGTTCAGCATCAACATGGTAGGACCTGGGCACCACTCTGGCAAAGATGGAGACGAGGGCAGCTGCTCTCGTAGCAAGGACACAGAGGAGGCCGCTCCACGCGATCGGCTCCGTCATGATGGCAAGCGCTACGTCACAGAGGGAGAAGTGAAGAACATGAGATATCAGCGACCCCTCTCTGATCACCTCCTCAACAAGTATGTGAGTCAGTATGACCAACGTCGACGATCCAGCGATGATGATGAAAGAGATCGTCTGGCTAGAGAAGCCAGAAGACATCGTCGGCACAATCACGATGAGGAGGAGCACGAGCGCCGTGCCAAAGGAAAATCAAGGGAGCAAGATGACAACGACAGTATCGGACTGCCCCTTCTTCAGACACTGCTGGGATTCAGGAATGAGCCGATTGCCCACAATCGGCAATTGCCCAGAATGCAACCAGAAGAAGAAGGAGGCAGCCAACGTGTCCGTGTTCAAGCGCTTAGGGCCTCTCCCGCCACAACGCAAACGTGCTGAGTCCCCTCGATGGGAAGATCTCGAGGATTCAGAAGACGAGGGACAAGAAGAAGAAGAAGACAGGTACCACCGTCCAAGGTGGTGCCCTGATGGACTCAGCCGTTCACAAAAGCACAGGGTTCAGCGATTGCGCGGCCTGGAGGAAGCCGAAAGGTTATACTTGCATACGCTAAGGAAGGCACGACCTGATCTGGCTGCGAAAATTCAGCGAACCCTGGACGAAGAGGGTCGTCCTTGGAAAATGGAGTGGCGTCCCAAGCAAAGGAAAGCCGACGATGAAACATCGGCTGGTACAAACATGGTGTTCGTCCTTCCGACGGAGCTTAGTGCTCCACGATTACACGATGCACTCAAGGTGGACGACAGCAAGCGCATCAACATGATAAAGTCAGAGATTGGGCTGGTTTTATCCACCAACCTGACCGAGTAGCAAGGACAAACCGATGAGCAAACGGGGCGAGGCTGATCCTTGTGATCGGCCCCAAAAATCTATGAAGGGACATTACAGAACCTTCAGTCAGCGCTTCAATCGATATGGAGGCCGATTCCAACAATCGGCCAAAATTATCTTCACCACATGTTCTGCTTGTGTTCAACATCGATCTATTGGGCAGCGGCCACGGCGACGGATGAAAGTCAGCCCGAATCCTCGCGGAGCCGACGTGCAAGTACAGTGCCTTGGCTAACCACAAAGCCGATATCTGCAGTCACCTAGCAGATTCGGCTCGGGGGGCATATAGTCAGATGAACATTTGCAGCTAAACATGTGTAAACATGTGTGCAGCGAAACATTATGAGCCGATTAGGAAAAATCGGCCAGTAAAAAAAAAAATTCTACCGACTATGTGCTCAGGGCTCACATTGTCGCCAAGATGGTCAACCCTTTGCTCATAATTGGCACATCTGGCTGATCAATGGGGGCAAGTCTGGCTGATTCTTCATGGTGGCTATCTCGGATTACCAGATTACCTAAGGTCAGAGCCTTTTTGTTTGATCTGTGCATCCATGCCGGTATTCTCGCCTTGATTGAGGCTTGGGGGGGCAGCTCGCCCTAAAAATATCTTTGTTTTGGAGAGCCGATTTCGTTGGAATCGGCCGGTTCCATATTAATAACTTGGAAGCCAATGGTAACGTGTTTGGCTGATTCATCACTATTCTCGCCTTGGGTGAGGCTTGGGGGGCAACTCGCCTGTAAGTTTCTTGGCTCTGGAGAGCAAATTTGGTTGGAATCGGCTGGCTCTACATCGCAACTGTTCTGAAAAGGGGTGCTTTTGCTACAGAGGTATCAGCTTTAGCATCCAAGCTGATTCAGCGACAGTTCCAGGGCCCTTGTAAAGACACCTGCTCAAGACTAAACCCACGGCTTACTGCGGTCGGCAGTGCTATCATCATCGGTAGGACTGGCTAACTTGGAGGGATGACTGAATTGACCTGTCTCGCAGATTATCGTGAGAGACCGATGCGTCGCCATCAGTCATTGGACATTGATTGGGCTAACGGTCGACAAAGTCAGATGAGGGAAAATCGGCTGAATCAGCATACAGGACATCGGCGAAGTCAAAAGAAGTTTCATTGATAATAAAATTTCTTACAAGGAGAAGCCGATTGTTCAACAAAAGGGAACGGATTACTACTGCCAACCCTATGCTAGTAAATCCCTACTCTAAGGGCTGTTGCTGTCATCGCCATCGCTGAGGTAGCTGCCGCCATTGCTGCTGTCGGCGAGTTCCTCGTTGCTGCTACTGTGACCTTCAGCAGAGGCCTCCTCCTCGTCATCATCGTCGTCCTCGTCTGACCAAGCCCAGCCCCGGATACGCTTTGGTGGTGGTTCGTCGGAGGAGGTGTCGTCCTCCTGTTCCTTCTTCAGGTCGGAGGAGACGTCTTCTTCTTCGTCGTCCTCTTCTTCCTTGGTGACGGAGGTGAATTTGCCCCGGAAGGGAGGGTCATCGTCATCGCTCTCCGCCTCCAGTGCTCCGTCAACCAGGTACCGGAGGTCATCTTCCCCGTCGGTTAGGGGCATGGCCCCATCTGACCAGACGAGGTCCTCACCCTCCGGCACGAAGTCGAAGTCCTACTCCCGCTTGTCCCAATGTTTGGGAGCCCGGCGGTTGTACGCCTCCATCTGGTCGTGCTCTGGGACCAACTCGCTTGAGGAAGAGGATTGGAGAGAGACGGAAGAGGAGGAAGAAGACGACATGGCTGAGGGAGAAGAGGGTTTTTTGGTGCCGATAGCTAGAACAGAGGAAGGGGATGAAGAGGGCTAATCGATCGGCACGGATAAATAATGAGAAATCTGGTGGAAATTTAATGCTATTGCAGTTTCCGAGGAGGTGATGCTAAAGCTATCGAATTTTGCAGAGAAGTTGAAAAGACAGGGCATCATGATGAAGAATACCGCGACATGTCTGCTCTGCCACGACATGACCCTTCGAAGGAAAAACAGAGTGGTTTTGAAATTATCATTGCCAAAACCAGGGGGGCATGTGTTATCACCAGATTTTGGCCAAATCAGGAGGTGGGCCGTAAGGGAGATGGGCTTGGAAGATTACACGTGGAAGATCTCTGAAGCGGCCTTGCACGAAGAGTTTGGGCTAGATTGCCCGTGTATCTTTAATTATAGTAGATTACATCTTAGGTTAAAAGTTAGAGTTTATATCGTGCATGGTGGGGATTGTTCCCACGTTAGAAAGTCCCCTGGACTATAAATATGTATCTAGGGTTTATGAAATAAAAAACAACCAACGTTCAACCAACCAATCAATCTCGGCGCGTCGCCAACTCCTTCGTCTCGAGGGTTTCTACCGGTAAGCATCATGCTGCCTAGATCGCATCTTGCGATCTAGGCAGCACAAGCTCCATGTTGTTCATGCGTTGCTCGTACTGAAGCCTTTTTGATGGCGAGCAACGTAGTTATCATAGATGTGTTAGGGTTAGCATAGTTCTTCGTGTAACATGCTATCGTAGTGCAACCCTTGCATATCTAGCCGCCCTTACACCTATCTTAGGTGTAGGGGCGGCACCCCGCTTGATCATTATTTAGTAGATCCGATCCGTTACGGTTGCTCCTTGTTCATCAAGGATTAGTTTAATATCTGCAATAGTTAGGCCTTACAAAGGGTTGGAGGATCCAGCGGCACGTAGGGTGTCGTTTGCTAGTCCTAGACAGGATGTTCCGGGGATCAACCTCGTGTTGGTTTTTAGGCCCTATCTAGGATCGGCTTACGATCACCGTGCGTGGCCGCGAGGCCCAATCGTGAGTAGGATGATCCGATTATGCGGTGAAAACCCTAAATCGTCGTAGATCTCATTAGCTTTATCTTGATCAAGCAGGACCACCATATATTCGTGCACCTCGTACGAATCATGGGTGGATCGGCTCCTTGAGCCGATTCACAGGATAACCTGAGAGCCGATCGAGGCTCGTATTTAATGTTTACGTGTATGCCATGCAGGAAACTAAGCGAGGCATCTCCATCACCTTCCCGACTGTATAGGTCAGGTGGCACGCCCTTGCATCAGCATCAGACGTGTGTACCAGAGGCTTTGCGGGCCGTCGCTCGGAGGGACCTCGGCCAGCCGCAGCCCTAGGTTGTTCCCGGCTCTACGGTGTTGCCCGTCGCTGCCCGCCGGTGGGTTTTGGCAGCAACACCTCCTTATGATTCCAAGCATCCTCCGTCCGAGGTAACCTTTTCGTCCTTCGTTTACTGTCATTACTCCTTTTTGTTTGTGCCTTACACGTTTTGCTACCTTTCTGCAGGTTCCCGCTGTCGCCCAATGTTATCCTCCCTTACCCGAGAGCGGAGCGGTGTTAGAGGATGACGATGACGATTCTGAAGGAACCGAGGATACCCAGCACGCCCTTGAGGACAGCGATGTCCAAGAGGAGGAAACTGCTGAAGATGACGCCTTTCTCAAGAGCAGACGTCGCAAGCAGGTACATGATGATCTTATCTCTTCGGCTGAATCAAGTCCTAAAGGAGGAGATAATGATGCCGACGAAGCTGCTTCGCCTCCTCCCGCTAAGAAGGGTTCAACCAGTTTCTTCGTGGACAAAGATGACATGGACTTGTGAGCATTTATACCCTTGTTACTTTCATTTCTTGTCACCTTGTATGCTAACTGCACACTGTACTTAAACAGCTCTGCCGATGATGATGACGATGTTCCTCTCGCAAAGAGGGCTAAACTAGCTTCTGAGAGAGCAGCATCGGCTAAAGAATCAAACCCTTCTCCTGCCAAGTCGACACCTCCATCCCGAACGAGTGTAGAGAAGGTCCCAGTGTCGAGAGTTATTCCTTCCGATGATGCTCCCACCCCGCCGGTTGGCCGCGATCACGTAAGTACTTTAATCTGTCAAGCTTTGCTGAATTCCCATCACCTGACTCCTCTTGACTTTTTCCTGGCTGCAGCCAATTTATGCTACAGTCGATGCTGTAGCGGACTTTGCGGAACAATTTACTCGCCTCGAAGCCGAAAACTCCCAACTTCGGAAGGCCGTCAAATCTTCGGCTGATCAGGTGGTCGAAGCCAACAGGCTTGCTGCCGATGCCAAAAGTGAGAATGCCTTGTTGAAGGAAGAAGTAAATCGGCTGAAGCATCAAATGAAGGATGACCAAGATGCCAGGCGTGCAGCGGCGGCTGCGATTGATGAGAAGGAGGGTGTCCTCCGTGAATCTATCAAGGATTTATTGGGTAAAAATCCTCACGATGCTCTGCCCCTTTCTTGATGCTTTCTCCACTGATTACTAATACTCTCTTTTCGTAGGCCGCCAATTTAATCGTCACCGACGCCATCAGCTTCGGGAGGACTCTACGGCCGACGCCTTGTCTCTTGCCGCTGAGTCAAATGTCCGCATCCTCGGACATCGCAGAAGTCCAAGGGAGCGCCGTCGAAATTATACTCAATGATCTTCCCTAAGGCGAAGCTGGACAAGACTCTCGACGAGATGGCGTGCTTTCCTTGTTGATCCCTCCGAACTCAGAGGTACTGAAACGTCGCAGCCGCTTGATTGGTGCGGTTCTTACTTTCCAATTGCTTATGGGCCACGGGATGGGGTCGGAATTGGAAGATTTCTCTAAGGCGCTGCCTGTTGATGATGAAAATCATCTAGTCAACCTTGAGCCTTTCAAGAGATCGTCAATAACTTGCGCCAACCGGCTTATGAAGTTGGTGGATGAAGCACAAGCCGAACCTGCTCCTGAGTCAGCCCTTGGTTCAACGTCGGCTAATCCTTGAACTGTTATTTGATCTGTTGTACATAATATTTTCGCGATACTTTTAAATTCGGCTCTGTTGCCAAACATCCTTTTGCCTGTATGATGTGCACTCAACGCTCCCGATGGGAGTTTTTATATTAATGCTTGGTCTGAAGTGAGGACGTGCTGCAGATTCCTTCATCTTCTTCCCGTGCCGAGCTTTTTCCGAATTCTTCGGGTAACGATGAATCAGGCCTTGTTCGTCAGTTACGTGACCAGGTGTCTAGTCTAAATAAGGACATTACTTCCCTTCGTGCGATGGCTGCCTTGGTGAAGAAGAAGGGAGAAATAGCGACTGCCATTGAACAATACGCTCTTGATGGTCTTCATGTTGCTACCGAAAGTTTGAACTGTGAGTATTAACCTGCCTTCTGATTCCAGGTATAGCTTGAATGTTCTAACATTCGTTCCTTTTCCAGTCGTGGCTTCAGATGCAGCTGAAGAGGACAGGAAGATTCATGAAGAGGTTGAGGCGATGACCGACGTTGCGCACCCAACACATGGTTTATGGCAGCATCGTCCGAAGGCCGTCATCATGGCGAAGTTCAAGTACCGGGTGATGAAGGCACATTACTATTTTGACAAATACTACGCCCTTCTCACGATGGTTTGGCACACCTTGTTTCCTCTGGATCAGGCACCCGAAACTTTGTCTGGCTTGTTCACCCGATTCAAGTCTCCAGAAAGGATTCGGCTGCTAGTGCGGAAAGAACTTCTAGCTGGTGCTGAGCTTGCTTTTGCTTCCATATTGGTGTGCCATCCATCTTTAGATTTAAGAGCCGTGGCTAACACTGAAAGGGATTTAGGCCAGTACTATGATGTTGCTAGAGGTCCTGCTCACACCGTTGTTTCTCGGATGGAATCATGCCTCGAGAAGGAACTGAAGGCCCACTAGAACCGGGGATCCCGATTATGAATGTAATAGCCTTGTATTTCACATAAGACTGTTTGCTGCGTACGCTGCACGCTTTGATTTGATTGATATTTTATTGTCGAGTGCGGCTGAGTGATCAGTTCAACCTGCTTACTCGACGACTTCGTTGTATTTTATGCAATGTGATTGCGAAGTCGATATGTAATTTATGCGAAAGTTCGGCTTCGTCACACGGTGCACCTGTTTGAGCCTTATCTTAATGTAACCATCGACTGCAGCACTCGCGTATTTTTCGAGGCTTGGATTGGTTGTTTTTGTGTGTCATTAATCTTAGCTCTCGTTGAGAGTATTTAATTAATGTTATCGTGTAAACACGTTTTTCCTGGGCCAACGCTCCCGATGGGAGTTAGAGCCAATGGAGACGGTTCCGAACGTTTACGTTCGGGTGTCAAAGCCTGAAGCAAAAAAGGATAACAGAAATCTGATTAGATCTTTATTCATAATGCAAAGTAACCTTGTAGGCCGTTGAAAAACAATTGTATCCTATGTATAAAATCGTCGCAAGTGTGCGATGTTCCACGGATTCTCGACATCTTTTCCTGAGGCTGGATTTTTGAGCCGATAGGCTCCTCCTGGTATCACTTCGGTGATGATGTATGGTCCTTCCCATGGGGATTCCAGCTTCAAGGGTCTTTTTTGCTTCAGTCGAAGTACCATATCTCCAACACTGAAATTTCGATTGCGTATTCGTCGACTGTGATAATTTCTCAGTGCTTGTTGGTAGACCGTTGTTCTTGCCAAGGCAATAACTCGTGCTTCATCAAGGAGGTCGACAACATCCTGTAGCGCTTTATGTTGGAGGAGGACTCTGTGTACGCTGTTACTCGAGGCGCTTCAAACCGGACGTCGGCTGGCAGGACTGCTTCGGCTCCGTACACCAAGAAGAATGGAGTGTATTGAGTCGACCTGTTGGGGGTGGTACGCAAACTCCATAGCACAGATGGTAATTCTTCAACCCAGGCTCCGGCTGCGCCTTTAAGGCGTTTCTTTGAACCATCCCCAATTAAACCATTGATCCTTTCCACCTAGCCGTTGGTCTGGGGGTGAGAGACTGATGCGAATTTCAATTTGAATCCTCCATCATCGCAAAATTTCCTGAACTCCTCAGAGTCAAAGTTGGAGCCATTGTCTGTGACGATGCTGTGGGGCATACCGAATCGACAGGTTATTCCTTTAAAGAATTGGACCGCTGTTTCAGCCTTTTGGTTTCGCACTGGTACTGCCTCTATCCACTTAGTGAATTTGTCGACTGCAACCAGTAAGTACGTGTGTCCTCCGGGTGACGATCTTGGCAGCGGTCCAACTTGATCGAGTCCCCATTGAGCGAACGGCCATGCCAAAGGTATTGTCATTAAATCCGTTGCTGGAGCGTGTGGTTTCGACGAGAAACGTTGGCACGCATCGCACTTCATGACTAGATCCCTGGCATCCGATGCTGCCGTTGGCCAGTAAAATCCTGCCCTAAAGGCTTTCGCCACAAGGGCTCTGCTTCCTGCATGATGCCCACAGGTTCCTTCATGTATCTCGCGTAACAATGCTTTTCCATCGTCAATGGCGATGCACCTTTGGAAGATCCCTGAGATGCTACGCTTGTAAAGCTCGCCATTTATCACCGTAAAAGCCTTTGATCGTCTGACGATTCGTTTAGCTTCCACAGGGTCCTCCGGCAGCTCTTGCTTCGACAGGTAGGCTAGGAATGGTTTGGTCCATAGTGGCTCGAGGAGGAGAACTTGTTCGGCAGGGAGACTTGGAGATTCTTCAGTCGAAGGTTTTTGTAATGAGCTTTTCTCCAACTCTTCAACCGATGGTTTTGCAGATGGCTTTTCTTTGATTGATCTTTGAGCGATCACTTCGTAAAAAACTCCATCTGGAATAGGGGAACACGTGGACCCGATGTTCGCCAGAGTGTCGGCTTCCTCGTTACTGGCTCTGCCGATGTGCTTAAGCTCGCATCCTTCGAATTTAGCCTCCATGTTCTGATACACCTGCCGATAAGCAACCATGTTATCACTGACTGCATCGCACAGGTTCATTGACTGCCGGACCACCAAGTTCGAATCTCCGTAGATCTCTAGGCGCGTAGCGCCACACGCCTTCGCCATTTTCATTCCGTGCAGCAGTGCTTCGTATTCTGCTTCGTTGTTTGTCGGCAGGGAGAAATTCATACGTAGTATATACTTCATTTTATCTCCCTGTGGTGATATCAGCACTACTCCCGCCTCGCTCCCGTACTCGTTTTGACCCATCAAAGTACATCACCCATGACCCTGACATGTCGGGTGTCGCTGGTGTCTGTGATTGGATCCAATCTGCCACAAAATCTGGGAGGATTTGGGATTTTACCGCCGTTCGGTTGACGTAAGTTATGTCGTGTGGTGCTAACTCGATAGCCCATTGAGACACTCGACCTGTGGCTTCCGGATTGGTCATTATGCTCTTCAGGGGTGCTTCGCTCACAACTTTGATCGGGTGCTCCGTGAAGTAGTGCCTCAGCTTGCGAGCCGACCTCCATACTGCATATGCCAACTTCTGGTGATGAGGATACCTCTGTCTTGCGGGGGTAAGTACTTCACTGAGGTAGTAAACGGGCCTCTGCACACCATGAACTCTCCCTGCTTCTTCTCGTTCGACAACCAAAACGCTACTGAAGACTTGAGCTGTGGCGGCTATGTACATCAGCAATGTCTCCTTTTCGCGCGGAGTTACGAGCACCGGGGAGGTCGATAGGATTTTCTTCAAGTTGTCGAAGGAGTCTTGTGCTTCCTTTGTCCACTCGAACTTTTCTGACTTTTTCATCAAATTGTAGAAGGGTAAAGCTTTCTCCCCTAGCTTCGCGATGAACCTGCTAAGCGCTGCTAACCGGCCTGCCAACTGCTGCACTTGGTGCAGATTCTTTGGCGGCTCCATGTCGAGAATAGCTTTGATCTTCAAGGGATTAGCCTCGATTCCTCTGGCTGATATGAAGTACCCGAGTACTTGTCCTCCGGGCACCCCGAAGAAACACTTTTTCGGATTCAACTTAATTCTGTATCTGTCCAGATTGTCAAAGGTCTCCCGCAAGTCATCGATGAGCGTGGCTGCGTGCTTTATTTTTACCACGATATCGTCGATGTAGACTTCAATGTTCCTTCCAATCTGCTCCGCGAGGCAGGCTTGCATGCAGCGTTGATAGGTAGCTCCTGCATTTTTTAACCTGAAGGTCATGACGTTGTAACAGAAAACGCCGCGTGGAGTGATGAATGCGGTTAGCTCCTGGTCCTCCTTCTTCAGTTTGATCTGGTTGTACCCGGAGTACGCAACGAGGAAAGAGAGACGATCGCACCCAGCTGTAGAGTCGACTATCTGATCTATTCGAGGCAGTGGAAAATGATCTTTCGGGCAATGCTTGTTGAGGCCAGTGTAATCGATGCACATGCGAAGGGCGGTTGTGTCCTTCTTCGGCACCATGACTGGATTAGCCACCCATTCAGATTCCTTAAGCTCTCGGATGAATCCCGCCTTGCGGAGCCGATTAACTTCTTCACCGATTGCTCTTCTTTTGGGTTCAGAGAATCGCCGCATCAACTGCTGTACTAGCTTGGCTGTCGGGTCAACATTTAGGGCGTGCTCAGCGAGTTCCCTGGGGATACCTGGCATGTCGGATGGCTCCCATGCAAATATCTCCCAACGCTCACGAAGGAACTCGATGAGCGCGCTTTCCTATGCGACATCTAGGTCAGCCGAGGTGTTGACCGTTTTCTTCGGATCAGTAGGGTGCACCTGCAGTTTCTTGGTTTCCTTCGCAGTATCGAACTCATCGGATCTTGCCTTTTGATTGTCGGCTGGTGGCTGTGTGTGATCTGTAATGGCGTCGATCGCGTTGAGTTCTTCCTTGGCTCCAAACTTCGAGGCGATCTTCTGAAATTCCCTGTCGCAGTTGTCTGACCGAGCGAAGCTGCCGTGAACGGTTATTGGGGTCCCGTTGTTACCTGGCATCTTTAGTTTCATGTATGCATAATGAGGCACGGCCATGAATTTGGCAAACGCAGGTCTGCCGAGGATGGCGTGGTACTGGATTCCCTACGACTACCTCGAACTCAATCCTTTCTTTCCTGAAATTACTGGGCGTGCCGAAGACTACGTCCAATGATGTTTTACCCAGCGAGTAGGCGGGTCGAGTCGGTATAATGCCGTGGAACCCTGTGTCGGATTCTTTTAGCATGTCGACTGTTAAACCCATTGCCCTCATTGTGCTGGCGAATAACAGGTTCAAGCCGCTTCCACCGTCCATAAATACTTTGCCCATATTGTATCCTCCAATCTGTGCTTCCAGGACAAGGGCCGCGTGACCGGGCCTTGGGACGGCCTTCGGGTGGTCCACCCTGCTGAAGGTGATGCTCTGATCTGACCAATCGATAAAATCCGGCGTATCAACCATGGCAACTTCCGCGTATTTTACTTCTCGGGAGAACTTTTTGATTTCTCTTTTCGAAAAGCTGGTTTTGTGGATCATGTTGATCTGTCCACGCAGTGCTGGGAATGCCTCGACTGGTTCATATTCGTCTTTTTCCATTGGCTCGTATGGTTCTGGTACATATGGTTCTGGCTGATGACTATAGGACCTTGCTTTCTCTTCCATTATGCGAACTCTTGATGTGGCTTCAGCTCTAAGATCGTCGCAGAACTGCCGAATCTCTAGGAAGTGTCGGCAGCTCTTACCGTATGGCTGGACTTCTCCCGACCATCCTTAGGATCGAAATAAGAGTGGAGATAACATGGCGCTTCAAGTTGCTCTATATCTGAGAGGTGTGGAGAACGGGTGCGTCCTCTGATTGATGACATGTCATAGCATCGAGAGTGGACTACTGTTCTGCCTTCCTCTTCACGGTGCGAACTCCTTCGTCTCTTTCTTTGTCTAGCTGCGGCGTCGAGATTTTCCCGGTTGCTCCCTCGTATGCTTCTGGGCGAAGCCTTTAAGGTTGCTGCCAAAGGGACACCCTCCTGAGGCACGACCTTTGAGTGGGACGCGCCGGCCCCGGGGAGGCAAAGAAAACCTCCGGAGTCGATGACGAAGTGGACGCCACCGAAAACAGCTTCCGTGTTGCGAGACGATGCCATAGAGTTCGGATGAAGCTCTTCGTGGTGCGGCACAAATTTGAAGGATCCGCAGCGGATCGGGTCTCTTGACTTTGCTGGCGTCGGTGACTGGAGTAAGAACG
This sequence comes from Lolium perenne, assembly GCF_019359855.2. Lineage (NCBI taxonomy): Eukaryota > Viridiplantae > Streptophyta > Magnoliopsida > Poales > Poaceae > Lolium > Lolium perenne. The sequence continues at coordinate 249,196,018 of NC_067244.2, read as the reverse complement.
CCGCGGACGTAACTGGTGCTGCCGATGACCTGCCTTGTGCCGACAGATTTCCCACAGATGGAGCCAATTGTCGAGGGTACTCCTCGCCAATGCCCTCCGATAGGGGCTTAGAGTTGATGGAATCCTGTAGGCTGACACGAGACATCGGTTCACAGACAAGCGGGGAGAGCGATTTACCCAGGTTCGGGGCCCTCGATGAGGTAAAACCCTTACGTCCTGCCTGTCTGTTCTTTGATTATGAAGACAATGGGTTACAATGGGGTGCCGAATAGTTCGGCAGAGATCTAGGCGAGATTGTTGTTGCTAGGGTTACCTAGCTCTAAGCTTTTCCTGGCTAAAATTGCTAAGATTGTTCGTGTCCTTCGGCAGCCCCTCTCCTGGCCTTTATATAGGAGGCCAGGTCTCAAGAGATCTAACCGGATACGACTAGATTTACAGTAGTTTAGATCCAATCTTTCCTTGTTTATTCGCTTCCTTGTCTTGCCCGTCAAGGAATCTTCTGGTGCACCGACCTAGTGGCCCATCTAACCTTCGGGTGTCTTCATGGGACTCCAGTTGGTCAATATAGGATAGGGCAATGTCGGTTACTCGAAGGGTAATGCCCACGTCAGCCGCAAAGCTTGTCATCCACTTGTTGTTGTTCTTGAGTAGGTCCCAGCAATGGACCATATGGTAGCCCTTCTTATGCGTCGCCTTGAACTTCTCCAAGGCGCGGGATACCTGCAATCATAGCCGCCAATGATGTACATACAATGATGCAAATTGTGTAGAATGATGATGGTTGTATCGTGTTTACCACTGTCAGAATGCCAGTGCTGCTTACGGGGTTGTTAATAGCATGTTCGACCGCCGAGCAGAACCTGATTGTCTCTTGTTTGATGCAGTTCCATCTTTTCCGGAGGGACTCTTCCGTCCGAGGGCCTGTGATATGGTAGGGCGGGTGCATCCTGGTCTCGTTGTACTGCTGCAAGACCTTGGCCCAATAGACCTTGCCCTTTTGCTGGGCGCCATTGATACAATCATGGGTCGTTGCCAGCCACGCTTCACACAAACACTTAGGGCCTGTTTGGTTCCTAGCCACACTTTGCCAAGCCAAAGTTTGGCAATTTGGCATGTGTTTGGTTCTTGCCACACTTTAGAGCTGCCACACTTCACTAATCATATGGCCCACTTGTCATAGAGTGAATTTTTTGTCAACTTTTGCCACACTTTGTGGCTTCCAAAATCCTAGCCACACTTTTGTGGCTGCCACACTTGCCAAAGTTAGGCTTGGCAAACTGTGGCTGTGAACCAAACGGGCCCTTATCCTCGTCGTCGACGAAGCCTTGTGTCCTCAAGCTCTTGCCCTTCTTCTTCGTCGCAATGTCCGTGGGGATAGGCTGTGTTGGCGCGTCGTCGAAGTCGTCGACGGACACGGGTGTTGGCTGCGTCTGCTGGGTGGCGAACAGGCGTGCGGTCTCGATGTCCTCCACATCTTGCGTTGGTGGCCAGTCATCATGTGCACCTGTCCCGGCCCGATCATCGCGAACGAAGCCGCCAACGTAGATAATTTTCTGGATGTCTGAATCATGGCGGTCCTTCCAATAGTCCTACGAACGATCGGACATCAGACGCATGATACACGACACTCGCACACATTGACAGAGCTCACGTACCGGGTCGTCCATCGTCTGGCAAAGTGCGCCATTTCGTCGAACAAAGTTGCGGGCTGCGACATGCTTTCCTCCGGCACCTGGCGCGTCTTCTGTGTCGCGCCCGGGCAGGAGTCACCGCTTCTAGGCGTCCGGTTGAGGTCGGGAACCGGAGCCCCGGTCAACTTCACCGGCGGCAGGCCGGAGGCGAACCGCGACGCTGCGTGGCCCTGCAAGGGAGCGGGAGTTCCAGGGCGCAGCTGGGAACTTACCGAGCTGACCGAAGTGGCCGGAGGAGCGACATCGGCGATCCCCTCTTTCTTGATGAGCATGTAGCCCTCCGCTAAGGTCGGATGGAGGGCTACTTGCGCGACGCCGGCTTTGAGCTGCATCTGCCAGGCCTGGTGGTTGGCCGCCGCGGCAGTCTTGATCTTCTGGTTCTTCCGCCGCCCGCGACGCTTCGCGGCCTCCACGATTTTCTCCTCCGCGGAGAGCACCTTCTTTGCCGCCTTCGGCTTTGACTCCCGGCCGCCGCCGGTGGTGGCCCGCTTTGCTTCCGCCGGAGTTGCAGCCTCCATCCTGGCTATGGTCGTGGCTACGGGGGAGTGTGGGGCGGCGGCTGGTGCTAGGGTTTGCTCCGCTTGCATGGCGGTAGCTGCGGCGGCGAGGACGTCCATCGCTTCTGGACTGCTTGCGCCGGTCTAGTTTGCAATTCGCGCGGGAGAATTGCCATTGGCGGGAATAATATCGGCCTCCAGCCACTGACGCGCGGGTCCTACGTCTTTTTCGGCGGACACATTCCGCGACCGCCGAGCGTCCGCGGAGACGCAAACCTGGCGCATATTTGGGCCAGGTTTGCGTCTCCGCGGACGGCCCGGTCACTTTGCGTTGCCCCGCTGAAACAGGCCCCGGACGCATTTCCAATCACGACGGACGAAAACGGTCGCTCAGCTCAATGACCGTTTGCGTCGCGCCGCTGGAGAGCCCTAAGGTGCTTGAACAGTCAAAAAGGCGTGTTGCCTTGTGACGAGATGCTAGCTCGCTACGGCGCTATCTACTAGCAATCTGCCGTAGCGACATACACCAATGGTGACAAGACAGGCCGGGGAAGAAGCCGCTCTGTTTTCCCGGGACCGAAAGGCATGGCAGGTACGTCATTTTTTGTGTGTATGAAAATGAAGGGCTAGCGATGTCATTTCGCATTTTTGCTGTTCCTGTGGGCCCGTGTACCCCCAAGCGAGATTACGGGGGACTTTTGTATGCGCGCTCGAGCCCGTCAGCTTTGGCTCGGCTTTGCGCCCTCTACGTGCAACGGCAGCAAAGCTGCTGGCATCGTCTGTTTGACCCCAACTTTTGTGTGTCACCAACGTGTCTTTGCGCTCTTGTCACCGAGGTCCTTTCAGTCTTGACGCACCCCCGACCTGCATCCCTAGCTTTAACAAAGATTTTGTCACGTACTAGCCATGGCTTATTTTCTAGCTTTACCAAAGATTTTGTCACGTACTAGCCATGGCTTATTGTCTAGCTTTAGCAAATATTTTGTCACGTTTAAAGCAACATGAATAAACGACGACCAAGAAACATAGGCATTCTGATCATATATCTGTCATGCATCTAAGTAGCTTCTGATATGTATCCTCTGATTAGTGTTGTCAATATCTTTAGTAATTAACTTCATGGTATTGACCTCACGTTAATGCTTATTTGGGTTTTGAATAGCTTTAGCAAAGATGTTGTCACGTACTAGCCCCTGGCTTATTGTCTAGCTTTACCAAAGATTTTGTCAAGTACTAGCCATGGCTTATTGTCTAGCTTTAGCAAATATTTTGTCACGTTTAAAGCAACATAAATAAACGACGACCAAAAAACATAGGCATTATGGTCATATATCTGTCATGCATCTAAGTAGCTTCTGATATGTATCCTCTGATTAGTGTTGTCAATATCTTTAGTAATTGACTTCATGGTATTGACCTCACGTTTTGAATGCTTATTATGGTTTTGAATAGCTTTAGCAAAGATGTTGTCACGTACTAGCCCATGGCTTATTGTCTAGCTTTACCAAAGATTTTGTCACATTTAAAGCAACAAAAAATCAATATATGCACTATCATCAGTTATCTATACCCCGCATCTGAATTTGCACTCGTACTCCCTACGTTTAAAAATAAAAAATAAATATCGCAGATTTACCAACTAGTTTTGTATGTATCCAACCACGTTTTTGTGTTCCATGTGAAGCCTCACACGGGATCGATTTCGATTATCGCCGGACAACAAAAAGCATATATAGTTCGAAAGCATCCATGTGAAAAGTAAAGCCAGATTAGTAAATGTTGTCTACTGGCGTGATCTTCAGGCTTCTAGGGCTATACGTTCGTCGAGCAGTGAAGGGATTAAAAAACATAGAACGAAGCAACAACATATACCACGATCGGCTACAAGAACCATCACATGCTCAACCTCAATATGTGTTTCTTCATATTTTGGAGTGTAACATGAGTCATCAATATTGGTATCCATCACCTAAAGCATCCCGATCTTCGTCATGACTTGCATCTTCCAAGCAAGCAACAAAAGAAGTGCGATCGGTCCCGTGTTCTCTTGGAGCGAAATCGACCAGACTTTGAGCTCCATTTCTCAAGGCATCCTGATCTGCAGGGTTATTTCGACATGCCCAATAATTCGTCAAGACATAAGGTTTCATCAGCTTTACTTCAAAACAAACTCTATCTTTCAGCTTTCAAATCATCCATCAAATGGAATAAATGCTAGCAATTTAAGTGTTGCGACTAGCAGGAACATATTTTGAAAACCACCGAGTTTGAGCACAATTACATTGGCCGCACAACTCCACACATATAGTATTGTAGTGACACAAAAACGAAGAAAAGATGCTATATACAGTACAGTCCTTTAAAAGAAATAGACGCTTGTACGTCCGTCAACACTTGTAGTAGGAGTATTAAAATGTGATGAAGACCAAGTCCAAGTGACGAAAGTGGTAATACACCATCAGGCCGTGCAAACAGTGAACATGTAGCTACTTGTAGCCTAGCCACTAGCTCATGGTTTTCAGCGCAGGTCAAGGCTCAAGAAAAGGAATTCATGACGACGAGACGTCGTCGGCAGGCTTCATGACGACGCGACGTGGTCGGCAGGCCATTTTGTTCGCCGCATGGGCAGTTTGGGGCAGCATTTCCAGACTAAAAAGAAGAAAAAAAATTTCAAGCCCGTTTGACCGTACATCGGCATGCATGCATCAGGCGCCAGGCGAGTCCAGTGGCCAGGCTGGCCATCAGTTCTCAGTTCGCACCACAGGCAGATGTCGGCGATCCTGTGCCGTTGTTGCTTGGCCCTCTGATTCTGATCGGACGGTTTGGCTCCACGTACGCATGCAGCGTCAAGTCCAGTCCAATCTGATTTGAGCAGGACCGGGGAGCGCGTGGTCTGAAGCGATGGCGAAGCGTGACCCGAGCGCAGACCGACCACCCGCCCGGCACGGGAGGCAGCAGCCTTCATGATTCCCCGTATGATTGATTGGACGAGATCATATCGGCATATCGCTGTGTATACGCTCCCTCCATTTTGCATGCACCACCCCATGCGCGCGTCAATGAACATGAGGCGCGTGCATGCCCGGACCTTTCACGCGTACATTTTTCGATAAAGGGAATATATTAATATCAAGAAGATACCAATTACACCCAGCCTCTGCAACAACGCACCACCCTAATGGCACTATGGATGCACACAGCCAAAAAAAGAAAAAGAAAACTAAGAAACAAAAGTTCCGCTACAGTATCTCGGGCCTAACAACAGCAATACATCCACCGCCATGACAACACCTGAATTACAGACTCTCCAAAAAACGACGCCTCCAAGAAGGGAACAAGTGCTCAAACACCGTCTGCCGCCCGATCAAAAATCTTAGGTTTTCACCCGAAGATAGTCCCCGCTCTCAAAACAATGCCTCCACCAAGGTCACCGCTGTGCAGGTACAACCAAGCTAAGGTCGACCTTGGGTTTTCACCCGAAAGGTAGGACTCGCGCTTCACCCGTGTTGTCGCCCCCACTTTCATACCGCCGCCGTGAAGCCGGACACCAAGCAAGCCCCTCAACAACCGCGGAGACTTGAACCTCCCTTAGCTAGTCCTCCTCCGCCTTCATGAAATTCTCTTCTTCCGAGCTTTCATCATGGATCCATAGTCACTTGATGTCAACACGTAAAAGAACTTCGCGCCGCTCCCTCCGTAACCAATCGGTCGGAATAAAAGCATGGGTGCGCACGGCGAATATCTCCGATCCAAAGAACTCCGGGCAAAACACATCACATTCACCACGTGAGCCTTCCGAACTCAACCCTCCTGGTCGGATCACGAGTCCAGGCCTCCGTAGGTCCTCCTCTTCACGCAAGAGAGGCCCTAGGACCGCCGCCTTTATACAGTCGGACCCCAACGTCGGCGACCATCCCGGCCGGCCAATCCAGCCCTCCACCGGCGACACCATCGCCGGCTTCCATACTCCTCCATCTCGCCGCCGGATCGCGGTGATAGATCAAAGATCCACCACCACCAATCGCAGCCGACCCTCTCGGCGCGTAAGAGAGCCACCTCCTCCGTCGAACCCAAGGCCGCCGCCCGGCGCCTCGTGACACGTAAGAAGCCCGAGATCGCTTCCACGACCGACTAGAGGCGGGGGTGGGGGGTGGGCCATGTCGCAGACCGAGGGCCTAGCCGTCGCCCACCACCGACCCCCGCCGGTGTCTTTGTGGATGGAAGCCTACGGGGGGAGGGGGACCGCAGCCGCAAGAGCCGCCGCCGCCCCATCACCATCCGCGCGGCCGCCGCCGCGAGCGTCGAGGAAGGGAGAGCCCGTCCGCCGTCCCCCACGCCGGCGAGGAAAGGCTCCCGCCGCCGCCACGCCCCGTGGGTCTTTGCCCCGGCGGCGCTACCGGAGGCGGCTGTTAGGGTTGGGGAGGGGTCGGGAGAGGAACAAACAAGACAAAGAACGGCGCTCGAGTGGGCGCTAATGATCGATCGATTTCAACATACTTGGTTTTCAAGCGACATACTCCGATGCGTCCAGGCACTTTTTCTCGGCACCTACGTGTATATAGACCTATAGTACAAATTTGAATTTTTCGGACAAATTCTAAATTTTACTTGAAAAATCTAGGCTGGTATATATGGAGCGGTATTTTTTTTAGAGAGAACAAGCGAAGAAAACCTTGGTGTGTACCGTCGTCGACGCAGACATCGGGGAACACAGAATTTTGTGCAGGGCCTATGTGGACGTACCGTGTCCATGGCCAGTTCGTTGGAGATCTGACGCTGCAATTACCAAGTTCCGTGCCGTGCGTCGCGCCTGGAAGCTTAGGCCATGCTTGGGCGCTTAGCCACACTGGTGGATAGATTAAGCTTTAGTTGGCCGGCCGATTAGCGGATCAGAAAACTCGGGTGTACCGGCGGAATAGATGCAAAACCTCCATCTCCGAATAGGAACAAAAAATCAATAGTACGGCAGTACCCATGCCCGGCTGAGGACGACTGCCAAATTTGATGGCGCTGTCGCTACCACGCATCGCTCCGCTACCAGGGCAAAAGGGCAGAGGCCCGGTGTGGTGTCTGTGGAAAGAAAACGACCAAAAGGAGGAGCTCGCAGTCACCGCGCCAGATACACGCCTTCACACGCATACATACAACACCCAGACCCAATGTATACACATTTGTACACAGAGACCATGACGGGGGACACAATCTACAGCGACGTGCGTCCATGGATCATCATGATCTACTAATGGCAGAGCCAGAGAGAGTGCGCATTTAAAAATGCTTGAATAGAAAAGAAATCGTTGTCTAGGAGCTGCTTGCAGCGAAAGCGGTGTAGCTACAGCTGCAACGGGACATAGGAGGGCAAGCAAATAAATTGGCGAGTAAAAAAGGAGCAGGGGCAGGCCGTGCTTGGAGGGGGGCTAGCCTAGCCTACGAAACTAGGGCTGCAGCTAGCTAGTCGAAACTGAAACGGGGCTAGCCCAGCTTTTCTCCTCGCTTTTATCGGGCGTGGGGCAGCGCTGCCGTTGCCAGCAAGCAGCCGCTGCGCTGCTGCACCGCGCGTCCGTGCCTGGGGACCCGGGCGCTCGCCGACCCTCTTCTGTTCAGTTCCATGGATCACGAGCGACTCTGCGGCCGTCACTGCACGCCGGCCGCTGCAATCGTGGTAAATGTGCCGTGCAGTGTTGACGCAGTCGCCACGGACAACCCTGCTGCTGCTTGCTTCACTCCTCCTTTGGGACATGGCGCACCTCCAACGCCGACCTCTCTCATATGAAATTCATTTCGTATAAAATTCATTTTCGATAGTGAAGGTTTTAGCATTTGTACCTTATAGCTAGGTTAGACCTTTCTTCATTTGTTTTTTGTACTTCTTTGTTGGACTATGATGTTTATCTGCACGATCCTTGTAGAGCTTTTTGTTGCGATTTCAATGAAATTCAATGTCCATGTGTGGATGTTACGATGTTTTTGGGCATGTTTTGTTGCGCTGCAGCTGGAGTGGTCCGGTCAAGTCGAACCAACCAGCTCAAACTTGTTCGGCCTCGGTCTCGGTTAAATCCTCGGCACTCAGTAGCCTTCAACGCCTTTTCGCAGATGTTGTTCTGGCCAACCCGACTGTCCTCCCGCTGAGTCTGGCCAGCCGGAGTGGTCCTCCTCGGCCAACTAGAGTGGTCCGGCTTAACCGACCAACCAACCCGAACTAGTCAGCCTCAGATCGGGTTAAATCCTCGGCGCTTAGTAGCCTTCCCTGATTTTTCGCCGGTATTAATTTGGCTATTCCAGCCGTCCTCCGGCTGAGCCGGCCATTCCGGGTAGCGGGGAAAATTGTTCGCCTTTTTCAGCGGTTAGATTTGGGTTGGGGGGGGGGGGGCTATTTAATTAAGGGATCGTCTTCCACAAAGTTTTCTAGATTCTTGAGCACGATTTTTGAACCCCATTATTGACTCCCTTGAGTTTAGTTTCTTGTTGTTGCCTTGTCAACAATAGTGCCATGAGGGGGTCCTCAAAGCAAGAGTTATTAATGGAAAATAGACGACAAGATGCTCGAGTAGGTGTAAGATGCTGATTTTACCCAGTTTCACGTAATCTCGTTGGAGGATCGCTACGTCCTTACAGAAATTTAGTATAACAAATAAAATAGATGTTAGAATGATATGTTCTCTTCTGTCGAAAGGTTGTTCTCTGCTTGGCTTATAAAGGCGCTGGAGTTTGATAGATATAATGAGAGGAGAGAGAGAAAAAAAAAAGAGAAAAATGTGGGGCTGATATGTGGGTCCCACGTCCAGCTCGGCTCCTCCTCAACGTGTGCTTCCAACTTAGCACTGAAAAATAGGCCCCATTGGTCACCCTTTGATGCTAAAATGATATTAGACTGGAATCAACTTGACTTGACTCCATGTCTCTAACCCGAGCAGTGGTAGTTTTTTTTTAATTTACTTTGGACCACCCTCTTGAGATCGTCGCCTCTGGCATAGGTCGACGGGTTTCCACCGTGCATTCGCCGCCAAGCTCTTCCCTCCTTTCCAAGGCGGACGAGCAGTTCATGGTCGCCAGCGATGCCAAACATCACCAGCGGTGCGTGCCCAAACCCTACTCCTACGCTGCCGGAGGAGAGCATGAAGGGGGTCTAGAACTCCGCCGCCATTTTGGTTGGTTTATGTTTGACCGCTGAATTGTTTTAGCTATCCGAGATGCCCTAAGACTACTTATAGTGGGAGTAATTAAGATAGTAACATATAGCTACATGCATTGCCAACTAGGCAAATTGATGACATGTCAAGATATTAAATGAAAAAAAAGATGGTTGTGGTAACTAGCTATGTTACCATAACATCACAGTTTTTCAAAATTGAATGAGTCTATAAGGATGTGTTCGTTTCTGGGACCAACCGGAATGGAATGGAACGGTTCCATTCCGTGAGCCCGTTCTTGTGTTCTTTTCTGGGATGGAGTGGAATGGGGTGGAATGGAGTGGTTCCAGAAAAAGGAATATGCCCTCAATATGCGGAACTGATCGGTCCGGCCGATTCGGCCGGATGAAGTGGAACGGCACAGTAATGATGGGTGATTAACTCTAATTTAATCAAGTTTGGCAATAATTAATTAAGATTAGAAATAATTAATCAAGTTTAGCAATAATTAATTAATTTTAGCAATAATTAATCAAGATTAGGAGAATAATTAATCGAGTTTGATGTCGTTCTCGTTCCATTCCATTCCACCCCATCCTAGAAAAGAACACAAGAATGGAACGGTTCCGTGACAATTTTTTGTCCAAAACGAACACCGGAATGGAACGATTCCATGCGAGTGGAATGGAATGGCCCGGTTCTAAAAACGAACACACCTTAAGCTAATTAATACACTCATGCATGTACTACATCTAATTTATTATGCATTATGAACGTACTAACATAGAGTATAGTATCATATATATATAACACTATTATACATTACTCCTCACTATGACTAGTCTAATTCACCCGGGCCATGGCGTCACCGGCCGGCCAATCAGTGTCACCATGTTTGTTGCCGAGCACCGACTGATCCTCCAACTGTACGAGTGATGGTTTGCTGGCATACGGAGAGCGGTTCCCGTGTCGTTTGCTTTGCTTTGCCGGTTTGGCCCTGGGCCGTGTAGGGCCGCTGGCGTGTGGGGACGGGACGCCATGGCCCGCCGCCCAGCTGTTCAAAGGTGCTTGAACAGTCAAAAAGTCTTGTTGGCTTGTGACGGGAGGCTAGTTCGCTACGGCGCTGTCTACGAGCAATCTGCCTTAGCGACATACACCAATGGTGACAAGACAGAAAGGCATGGAGAGGGACACACACGCAGGTAAAGAGGGGCAGCAACGTCAGTTTTTGTGTGTATGAAAATGAAGGGCTATCGATGTCATTTCGCATTTTTGCTGTTCCTGTGGGCCCGTGTACCCCCAAGCGAGATTAGGGGGGACTTTTGTATGCGCGCTCGAGCCCGTCAGCTTTGGCTCGGCTTTGCGCCCTCTACGTGCAGCGGCGGCAAAGCTGCTGGCGTCGTCTGTTTGACCCCAACTTTTCTGTGTCACGAACGTGTCTTTGCGTTCTTATCACCGAGGTCCTTTCAGAGCAATTCTAATAGTATAGCCAACTACTGGCTATAACAAGATGCCATATCATTTGTAGTCATCTTATAGCTAACATGTATAATAGTTGGCTACAAGAATGAAGCACTTTACTAACATATGGCCCACATTTCACTCTCACAAAGTCGCCAGAAAGACGTCTGAGAAATTTATTATCGATAAGAAATTTCACCTCCCTTCTCTCTCCTCTTCTCTCTCCTCCAACTCATCTAAAATATATTATTCAATGTCTTATAGTCAGCTGACTGGGCTCTATTGTACTTGCTCTCAGTCTTGACGCACCCCCGACCTGCATCCCTAGCTTTAGAAAAGATTTTGTCATGTACTCGCCCAAGCTTATTGTCTAGCTTTACCAAAGATTTTGTCACGTACTAGCCATGGCTTATTGTCTAGCTTTAGCAAAGACTTTGTCACGTACTAACCCTGGCTTATTGTCTAGCTTTACCAAAGATTTTGTCACGTACTAGCCATGGCTTATTGTGTTTAGCAAAGGTTTTGTCACGTTTAAAGCAACATGACCAAGAAACATAGGCATTATGATCATATATCTGTCATGCATCTAATTAGCTTCTGATATGTATCCTCTGATTAGTGTTATCAATATCTTTGGTAATTGATTTCATGGTATTGATCTCACGTTTTGAATGCTTATTAGGGTTTTGAATAGCCCTGGCTTATTGTCTAGCTTTACCAAAGATTTTGTCACGTACTAGCCATGGCTTATTGTCTAGCTTTACCAAAGATTTTGTCACATTTAAAGCAACAAAAAATCAATGTCGATCAAAGATATATGCATTATCATCAGTTATCTGTACCCCGCATCTGAATTTGCATTCGTACTCCCTACGTTTAAAAATAAAAAATAAACATCGCAGATTTACCAACTAGTTGTGTATGTATCCAACCACGTTAGTAATACACCATCGCACAACTCCACACATATAGTATTGCAGTGACACACAAACGAAAAAAGATGGTACTGTATATAAAATGTGATGAAGACCAAGTCCAAGTGACGAAGTAAGGGCATCTCCAACGGGGCGACCCAAACCGCGCCCGCGCGTTCGGATGGGTCGGGCCGGACAAAAACGCGGCCCAACGCGGGGACGCACCGCAAAAGCGGACGGCCACGGCGTCTGGAACAACGCAAACCCGGCCCAAATCTGGGCTAGGTTTGCGTGACCGCGGATGGCACGCGTCGTCCGCTCGCGTCCGGGCGCTGGTCGCCTCGTCTCCCTTGGGCCCACCTGTCGGTGACCAGGGAGGCTATTAAATGGGGACTGGAGGGGATCTGGCCCTCCACTCCACTCCCCACTCCACTCCCGCAGCGAAACCGCCGCCATGGCCAAGCGACGGTTCGCTTCCGCCAACGACGACGAGCCGAGCAGCAGCCGCCGTCGTCCGCCGGCGCTGCGGCCTGCGGGAGGAAACCGAGGCGGCTTCCACATCAGAGAGGCCGCCCGCGGCGGCGCGGCATTGCCGCAACCGCCGCCTCTGCTGCTCGAGCCGAAGCCCGAGTCCTCGGAGGAGGACCCGGACCTCCGCGCCGCGCCGATGATCTCGGCGGCGGAGGAGGAGGACGCGAATGGCCGCAGCTCCATGCGGCCATTCGCACCTCCGAGATGGAGGAGGCGGCCCGGCGAAAGGTCGAGGAGGCGGAGGGCGGGAGCTCTACGCCCAGGCCCGCCGAGCGCGACGGGAGGAGGAGGAGGCGGCGCGGCGGGAGGAGGCTAGGCGCCGCGCCGACGAGAGCGCCGCGAGGAGCAGCGGCGGTAGGAGGCCAGGCGCCGCGGGGAGCAGCGGCGGCGCCAGGAGGCCAGGCGCCGCGCCTGGCAGGAGAGGCAGCAGCGCCTCAGGGAGGAGGCGTGATACGTCTCCAACGTCACGTATCGATAATTTCTTATGTTCCATGCTTGTTTTATGACAATACCTACATGTTTTATATACACTTTATGTCATATTTATGCATTTTCCGGCACTACCCTATTAACGAGATGCCGAAGAGCCAGTTGCTGTTTTCTGCTGTTTTTGGTTTCAGAAATCCTAGTAAGGAAATATTCTCGGAATTGGACGAAATCAACGCCAAGGGGCTTATTTTTCCACGAAGCTTCCAGAACACCGAAAGGGAAACGAAGTGGGGCGACGAGGCGCCGCCACACTAGGGCGGCGCAACCCAAGGGGGGCCCGCGCGGCCCTAGTGTGTGGGGCCCTCGTGGCACCCCCTGACCTACCCTTCCGCCTACTTAAGCCTTCGTCGATAATAACTCCAGTACCGAGAGCCACGATACGAAAAAACCTTACAGAGACGCCGCCGCCAATCCCATCTCGGGGGATTCAGGAGATCGCCTCCGGCACCCTGCCGGAGAGGGGAATCATCTCCCGGAGGACTCTTCACCGCCATGGTCGCCTCCGGAGTGATGTGTGAGTAGTTCTCCCCTGGACTATGGGTCCATAGCAGTAGCTAGATGGTCGTCTTCTCCTAATTGTGCTATCATTGTTGGATCTTGTGAGCTGCATAACATGATCAAGATCATCTATTTGTAATGCTACATGTTGCGTTTGTTAGGATCCGATGAATATTGAATACTATGTTATGTTGATTATCAATCTATCATCTATGTGTTGTTTATGATCTTGCATGCTCTCCGTTATTAGTAGAGGCTCTGGCCAAGTCATTACTTGTAACTCCAAGAGGGAGTATTTATGCTCGATAGTGGGTTAATGCCTCCATTAAATCTGGTACAGTGACAGAAAGTTCTAAGGTTGTGGATGTGCTGTTGCCACTAGGAATAAAACATCAATGCTATGTCTAAGGATGTATTTGTTGATTACATTACGCACCATACTTAATGCAATTGTCTGTTGTTTGCAACTTAATACTGGAAGGGGTTCGGATGATAACCTGAAGATGGACTTTTTAGGCATAGATGCATGCTGGATAGCGGTCTATGTACTTTGTCGTAATGCCAATTAAATCTCACACTACTCATCATAACATGTATGTGCATTGTCATGCCATCTTTATTTGTCAATTGCCCAACTGTAATTTGTTCATCCAACATGCTATTTCTTATGGGAGAGACACCACTAGTGAACTCTGGACCCCGGTCCATTCTTTTACATCGAATACAATCTACTGCAATACTCGTTCTACTGTTTTCTACAAACATCATCATCCACACTATACATCTAATCCTTTGTTACAGCAAGCCGGTGAGATTGACAACCTCACTGTACTTTGGTTGTGTTGTGCAGGTTCCACGTTGGCGCCGGAATCCCTGGTGTTGCGTCGCACTACACTCCGCCGCCATCAACCTTCAACGTGCTTCTTGACTCCTACTGGTTCGATAAACCTTGGTTTCTTACCGAGGAAAACTTACTGCTGTACGCATCACACCTTCCACTTGGGGTTCCCAACGGTCGCGTGCTGTACGCGTGTCAAGGCGCTGCTCCGTGCGCCACCGCAGCCTCGGGTAGCTCCGGACCCCCACTCGGCCTGGGAGGAGGCCCTGCGGTCTCCGTGGCCGGAGTCCCCGGCGCGGTCGATCCACAACAGCGCCTCGCCGTCCGGGGACATCGTCCACGACGACGACGTCGCCGACGACGCCCACAGGGGCTAGGCGGCGCACCGGCGGCCACCGCGCCGCCGACCAAACCCTAATAGAGGGTTTTTATTAGTTTAAATTTAAAAGCACATATACGGGCTTCTTTTGTTAGTTATTTGCCCAAAATAGGACTATGTACAAATTTGCCCAAAATAGGGCATATGTTCAATGAAAATTCGTTTAAATTTGCCACTTTTCTCTTTTTTTCGTGTCTTCTCCGATTATGCGCTGCGTCCGCGCGTTGGGCGCAACGCGCGACCCAAACACACACGCGAACGCGGGCCGCTGTCCGCGTGTCCACTCGGCCACCCAAACGCCCAAACCGGACGGCCCAGCGCGTCCATTTGGATCGCGCGCTTGGAGATGCCCTAATACACCATCAGGCCGTGCAAAAGTGAACATGTCGCTACTTGTAGCCTAGCCACTAGCTCATGGTTTTCAGCGCAGGTCAAGCAAGGCTCAAGAAAAGGAATTCATGACGACGAGACGTGGTCGGCAGGCTTCATGACGACGCGACGTGGTCGGCAGGCCATTTTGTTCACCGCATGGGCAGTTTGGGACAACATTTCCAGACTAAAAAGAGAAAAAAAATTCAAGCCCGTTTGACCGTGCATCGGCATGCATGCATCAGGCGCCGGCGAGTCCAGTAGCCAGGCTTTTTTTTTTGAAAAAGGAGATTTTATTAATTTAGCAACATTTTACATATAGGAGCATGCACTCAGGCATGGGGAATACTGATGCTACATCAGTGTTTTGACATACTCCAGTAGGAGAGTTTAGACATCTAAAATATGAATATCTTCCCCGAAGCTTAAGAGCGAGCTTGGCCTGATGGTCGGCTTTGAAATTGAGGCTTCTGGATATGTGGAAGATCCTGGTTGCATTGAAGAAAGAGCTGGCCACTATACCTGCAAGTTGTGGCCTAATCATCCAGTGACCTGGGGATTTGAGGAGATCTTGGGAAGCTGCCGCCATTGCTAGCACGGCATTGTCCGTCAAAAAGGTAGCACACTGAACTTGAAGTACTTCTGCTGCCTTCGTTGCAAGCAGCAAGCCATAAGCTTCAGCTTGAATTGCTGAAGAGACCGGTGGAGAGACAGCCGAGATGTAAACCTGTGAGCAGGCCCTGTCATTACCAAACTGAATGAATAGACCCAATCCAGTCGACACCGGTTGGCCATCACTCCCTTGCGACCATGCAGCATCCGTGAAGATGATCGGCATTGGAATGATAGATGTGTCCTTGACTGTAGTTCCCGGAGAAGGTGGCATCTGCTGTCGAATAAGAGGCTGCACCCGCAAACTTGCTTTTGGGCCTGCAGGCAAAAGAGCAACAGGTGGTGCGGTAACAGATTCATGAATAGTCGTATTAGTATGAGTAACTAGGTGAGATTGTTCCTGTTGCATTGGTTGGTCTTCTATGCCATATGAAAGAAGGGCATCAACCGCGTGATGAACCTGCAATACTGACCAAATCTTCCTGTTGAACAAATAATCATTGCGTGCTTTCCAAATACACCAGAGCAAGGTAAAGATTTTGTCAATAGATACTCTAGATTGAGCAGTCTGTAACATTGATTGGATAATATTTAAAGGATAGAGTGTAGTACTAAAGGCATCAGCTTTAAATCCTATTGAAGAAGAAAACTAAACTGCTATGGCAAAGGTACAGTGGAAAAATAAGTGTGAGTCCGTTTCGAGCATACCACACCTTGAACATTCCTTGGCAATGTGTTTTGAGAATCTTGAGGCTCTGGCCCCCGTTGCAAGTGCCCTTCTAATTAATCTCCAAGCAAAGGTTTTGACCCTAGGCGCCGGCGAGTCCAGTAGCCAGGCTGGCCATCAGTTCGCAGTTCACACCGCAGGCAGATGTCGGCGATCCTGTGCCGTTGCTTGGCCCTCTGATTCTGATCGGACGATTTGGCTCCACGTGCATGCAGCGTCAAGCCCAGTCCAATCTGATTTGAGCAGGACCCGGGGAGCGCGTGGTCTGAAGCGATGGCGAAGCGTGACCTGAGCGCAGACCGACCACCCGCCCGGCACGGGAGGCAGCAGCCTTCATGATTCCCCGTATGATTGATTGGACCAGATCATATCGCTGTGTATACGCTCCCTCCATTTTGCATGCACCACCCCATGCGCGCGTCAATGAACATGAGGCGCGTGCATGCCCGGACCTTTCACGCGTACATTTTTCGATAAAGGGAATATATTAATATCAAGAAGATACCAATTACACCCAGCCTCTGCAACAACGCACCACCCTAATGGCACTATGGATGCACACAGCCAAAAAAAGAAAAAGAAAACTAAGAAACAAAAGTCCCGCTACAGTATCTCGGGCCTAACAACAGCAATACATCCACCGCCATGACAACACCTGAATTACAGACTCTCCAAAAAACGACGCCTCCAAGAAGGGAACAGTGCTCAAACACCGTCGTCGCCCGATCAAAAATCTTAGATTTTCACCCTGAAGATAGTCCCCGCTCTCAAAACAATGCCTCCACCAAGGTCACCGCTGTACAACCAAGCTAAGGCCAGACCTTGGGTTTTCACCCTGAAAGGTAGGACTCTGCGCTTCACCTGTGTTGTCGCCCCCACTTTCATACCGCTGCTGTGAAGCCGGGACACCAAGCAAGCCCCTCAACAGCGCGGAGACTTGAACCTCCCTTAGCTAGTCCTCCCCTCCAGCCTTCATGAAATTCTCTTCATCCGACTTTCATCATGGATCTATAGTCACTTGATGTCAACACAGAAAAGAGCTTCGCGCCGCTCCCTCCAGAACCAAACGGTCGGAATAAACGCATGGGTGCGCACGATCGAATACCTCCGATCCAGCAAACTCCAGGCAAAGCACTGTTACATTCGCCGGCGGAGCCTTCCGGAACTCAACCCTCCGGCAAGATCACGAGTCCAGGCCTCCGTAGGTCCTCCTCTACACGCAAGAGACGCGCTATGACCGTCGACTATATTCTGGTCGGAACCCCCCGACGGCGACCATAGCTGGATGGACAACCCAACCCTCCCCCGGCGACACCATCGCCGGCCTGCAATCTCCGCCATCGCACCGTCCGATGTAGGAGATAGATAAAATATCCACCACCCCCAACCACAAAGCCGACCCTCTCCGGCGAAGAAGAGGCCACCTCCTCCGTCGAACCCAAGACCGCTGCCCCGGGCGCCCTCGTGTCGCGGAAGAAGCCCGAGATCGCCTCCACGCACCGACGAGAGGCGGGGGTGGATGGCATGGCGCGGATCGAGGGCCTGGCCACCGCCCACCACCCGCCCCGCGAGTCTTTGCGGGAAGCCGACGGGAGGAGGGAGACCGCAGCGCCGCCCATCCCAGCTGCGTCGGCCGGTCCGCCGGGGACGGTGACGGGAGGAGGCCGCCGCCGCCGTCGCCCATCCCACGCGCGCCTGCTCCGCCATGCCTCGAGGAGGTGGGATCCGGCCGCCGTTCTCCATGCGGCGACGAGGAAGGGCCCCCGCCGCCGCCACGCCCCGAGGGACTTTGCCCCGGCGGCGCTGCCGGCGGCGGCGGCGGCGGAGGGTGGGTGCGGGAGGGTTAGGTTAGGGGT
Organism: Lolium perenne; assembly: GCF_019359855.2. Taxonomy (NCBI): domain Eukaryota; kingdom Viridiplantae; phylum Streptophyta; class Magnoliopsida; order Poales; family Poaceae; genus Lolium; species Lolium perenne. Next base: position 249,178,026 of record NC_067244.2, on the reverse strand, counting down.
GCGGGAGGGTTCAGAGAAAGGTCCATCTCCCGAGTCTCCCGGGAGGGTTCACGCGTACATGCAATGCAAGTATGCAACCTTGCGCGCATTTACAATGTTGAGGGCGGCGAAGCATTGAGGCTTGAGAGGGTTTAGCTAGCCCCTGCTCGCCCTGCTTCTGCCCCTATCTGCCTTTGTAACAATGCACTAGTATAGGCCAAAGGATAGAAATATATATTACCTCTATTTCAAAGCGTATTTTTTTTGAAGTCCACAGTTAAAACTATGTCAAGTTTTACTGAAAACTATTAGCATGTGAAATACAAATTCAGTATCATTAGATAGATAATGAAATATATTTTCATATGGTATCTACACCATATCATATTTGTTGATAGATTCTTCTAAAAAAATTACTTGCTTTGACTTGTAAAAAAAGCATTAAGCTTTGAGATAGAGGTAGTAAAGAATATTGATTTAGCAAATCGAATTAAACTCTCATTTATTCTTGCTCAATTTCTCGGCCCATTTACGCGGTGAACGTATACATATTTTTTTTTTGGAGAAAAGAAGATTATATTAAAATATGACAGAAAGATTCAGAAGGTGATGAAAATTACACAAAGCTCCTCTGAATCACGACCACACCGTCGGTCAGAACGACCTTCTTGGATTTCAACATCCGGAGCCGCCATCTCTGGATTCCGGCGACGACCGAACGTATACAACTATACATACATATGATAGGACCGTAGTAGATGAATAAAGCAGGGCCTCGTGTACGCGGGAGGAGATAGAAGCCAGCCTTTTACGAGTTACAAGGATCCACTCTCTGACTTTCTCCTTTATTTTTGCTGGGAGGATCCACTTGCTGTCCATCACAAGGAGACAAAGTTTTTTCTTTTCATTTTACGCGCGAGAAGAGACAGCCTCTTCACGTCGCAAGCATGTACCGCATTCCTCGTCACCTCGCTGAATCTCGGAAAATGTTGCGCCAGTAGGCTACGCAATACATGCAGCAGAATCTCCACCAAAAATGTAAGAACAAATGATGTGACATCTGCGGGAGGTACGCTACGCATGTAGTGCCAAAGCCTGTTGGATAAATAGGTCATCCGGAGACAGGACATATTAATTTTTTGAACTACTCGTCAATTGTGCACGGAGAATCTTTTCTCTTTTGGACCCGCTCGGGTATACTCCCTCCGTCCACAAATAAGTGTACATCTAGGTTTTTGGATAAGTCAAACTTGTTCAATTTTGACCAACTTATTATCAAAAATTATACGCATATGTGACATTAGATTACTATATTATGAAACTACATTTCAAGGTGGATCTAGTAATACTAATCTAGTAATACTAATCTAGTAATACTAATCTAGTAGACGACTCGTGCCTTCCAAGTCGGAATTGCCTCGGGTACGATAGAATTTTACGATCTCTGTACGACTAGACTCGAGATGGGGCTTCCATGATCTACGACCTGTAATTTGGGAGGGCTTTAACCATGCAGGACGGAAAAAGTTATGGCTGACACAAATCGGATATGATTTTTTTGGGTACCACTACCTAAAGACCAACCTTCGTAAAGGGAAAAATCAACCCGAATTTCGTACGATAGAGCGACACGTGTCTGCCTTCCGTGACGAGTATGCCAGCCCACGCGCAACGGGACAAGTACGCCCGCGCACCCTGCCAGGTGCCAGCGAGCTGAGGAGTACGTCCGCGCGCCTCCGAGCAAGTACGTCTGCGCGCCGAGCGAGTACCTCCGCGCGCCCCTGAGCTAGCCAAGGAGTACGTCCGCGGGTGTCGTGCGAGTACGTCCGCACTAGCGAGCTACACCTGCGCATGCACACAGCGAACGATGCAAGCTCCACTGTATGTGTGCAAAAGCCACACACGTCCCTCATGCATGCGTAGACTTCGTTAGATTTCTTCTTTTCCTAACGCATAACAATATTTGTCTCACGTAGGTTGACACGAGTACACTTAGGTATAACACACGAGTACAGTTACATACAATATACAGGTACAGTTATGTGCACCACACGAGTACAGTTGCGCACACGAACGAGTATAGGTACAGTCGCACACACGAGACAGGTACAGTTGCGCACATGAGTAAGTACATTCGCGTACATGAGGGAGTACACGTACAGTAGCGCACACGAGCAGGTACAGTCGCGCGTAAGTACAGGTACAGTCCCGCACACGGGCGAGTACAGTTAGCGAGTAAAGGAAAAAACTGCACCAAACACATTAAAAACAGAAGTACTTTTCAGTTGAAACACAGGTACAGTTAGGTACACACCACAGGTATAATCATAATATTATTGGAATTACAAAAAAAAGTATCTCCAAACCTATCAATATGGGATCTAGTTTTGAAGATCTCGACGCGAGGATCTCAAAAGTGAAAACGGTTCGCAATTTGGACTTACGGTTCTCAAGATATTTCATTTTGAAAAAACGAATCTAGAGAAAAAAGGGAAAAACTGACACAACCCAGTCTTCTCTCTCCTCCCCCATCCCCACCTTCCTTCCCCTTGCGACACGTGGCGAGCAGAGAGACCACTTTCCAGGGATTTTCTGGCACCACAGCGCGCCACTTGTCGCGTGCGGAGCGAATTACATTCCCTTCGCGAAGGTCGGCCTTTTTCTAGAGTTTTCCGATTTTTTTTAGGTTCGTTCGAATTGGAGGATGGGCTCCAAGATCGGCCTTCTGGCCACACTTATACGTTTGGGCAAGGGGTTGTCCCAACTACCGATCGCATTTGTTTTTCCAGCAAGTTTAATTTAAGATAGAAATACTACATAGGCATCATCGTTTACATGGTTCATGAGTCCATGATAGCGAAAAATCATTAATACCTAAACAAGAGGCTTGTGCTGGCCCTCCCTTCTTCTATGCGAAATAAAAATACATAGTAACTCAAACTAGAGGGTTCTGATGGTCCTTGCCTTCGTCACTACAAAGGAAAACAAACTTCTAAGTCGGAATTGCCTCCCGTACGATAGAATTGATACGATCTCTGTACGACTACCACTGGCGGACCGTGGCTGCCACTTAAGGCATGGCCGGTTGAGGTAGACTGGGCCAAGTTAAGCCACTGGACCAAATGTTGTTGACAAATCAATACTTAATTAAGTTGATAGCTGAAAATACCTTGCTAATACTACTGTTTTCAGTTTGGAAAGACCGGGCCATAGCCTGGTTTGGTCCCCAAGAGGGTCCGCCAGTGACGACTACTATGACTACCGGTGCCGTAGGGTTCATGGTGTAATTTGGGAGAGCTTGAATCATGCGGTAGGCGAAGCATCACCATTAAACGCGGCGCAGAGAAATGCAACGACGCGCTAGGAAGACGAAGCGGCCACGGTCGCTGCCAAGCGGGTCCAAAGAAGAGCGGCATGGACACTGCGCTGACCGTGTTGTGCCCATAGCGACTCATGCCTATCCAAATTTGGACCGAGAGTATGGTACCGCAGACAGACCGGTCTATTTGGATCGGGCCGCTAGATTGGAGTCACATCTAACTTTTAACCACGCGAACGAAAAAAACAGTTATAATTTGTTTGCGTCGAACAAACCAGACAATGCGAGCATTATTCACTTGACTACCGGGTCCAGCTAGCGCTAGTCAACCGACGCGGATGAACCAGAAAATGTGCAGCAATTAAGCAGCGCGTGAAAAGTCTAGTCATGAAATAAAAAAAACAGGCCTGGACTCACGTGGTGGGGAGTACATGTTTACATTGCCGTCTGCACTGTCGCCGTCTCCATCATCGGTGCGGCGCTCTGTCCCTCGGGTTCATGCATGAAACTATCTGCCGGAGTTATAGCTGGCTAAACCAGCGTGGTGGTAGTGTAGTGGCGCTAGCTCTTTCAGCTCGATAGTGACAGAAGAGAATGGAAGATACACAACAGCCAATATCCGGGCTAGTGCTACGGGGTTCAGTCATGTGTAAGCTGATTCACCGCAAAGAAAACAAAAGTCATGTCTAAGCTGATTCTCAACTAAAATAGAATTAATGATTAAGCTACACTCCTTATCTTCTCTACGAAAAGATACACCGTTTGTTCGTTTGTTAGCTAGGACAGGGTTAACTAATGCGCCTTTGATTTTGTGGCAACCTTAATGATTACAATCTATATTGTAATTAGCTAGCTATACTATCTTTGTCTGGGTAGACCAGGTGAATTGCTTTTGCCTACACTGGTGTACCGTATGGGGCGAGGCGAATTACAATTACCTAGCATACAATGGAGTATGGGGTACAAGTAGCTAAGCTAAAACGAGGATGAATCAGCTGATCGGATACTGGCGAGTGGGAACGGATGTGGATGTACCCAAATGTGGGTAAAACCGTAAAAGGACGCGTGTAGAACTGGCGACATTGCTCCATTGAAAGACACTAGCTAGTCATGCATCGGTTTCACGGGATTCCTCTTTTTCGTGTCGCTTCCAGTTAAATGTTTCCCTTTTAGACCAGCGAAACAAAGGGATTTCATGACGGCAAATAAAAAAACACAAATATTTATATCATGATTTCATTTTATTTTGTAACATACCTCTACCCATTAATTAAAGAGAAGAGGTTTAAAAAAAGGAAATTTCGAAAAAAAGATAAACATAAGGGACTACCATGCCGGTTAATACGAAACACAAACGCTTCGCTCCGGCGGTGAGCCAAAGTTTTGCCTCGGTCTTAATTTGTTGCGGGAAACTCTCGCGTTTGTTTCATTCCATATTATCCATACTAGTGAACATGGCGGGAAACTCTGTCGCACACATTGTTATCTTCTATGTACACATATAATACGAGAACAAGGCCCACATCAAGAACCAAACCTTGTTAAAAATGTGTCTTTGCATGGAGATTTTAATTTGTTGATCCGAGCATCCCCTTGGCTACAAATTCCGTGTGCTCCCACTAGTACACTAACTACATCTAAACCATCACGATTCATGATTTGGTATCCCTCGGCAATGGCCTTATTGGCCGTGTCGGCTGATACGTCTCAAACGTATCTATAATTTCTTATGTTCCATGCTACTTTTATGATGATACTCACATGTTTTATACACACTTTATGTTATTATTATGCATTTTCCGGCACTAACCTATTGACGAGATGCCGAAGAGCCAGTTGCTGTTTTCTGCTGTTTTTGGTTTCAGAAATCCTACAAAGGAAATATTCTCGGAATTGGACGAAATCAACGCCCAAGGTCTTATTTTTCCACGAAGCTTCCAGAAGACCGAAGGGGATACGAAGTGGGGCCACGAGGTGGCCAGACTATAGGCCGGCGCGGCCAGGGAGGGGCCCGCGCCGCCCTATGGTGTGGGGCCCCCGCGCCGCCTCCAACCCTACCCTTCCGCCTACTTAAAGCCTTCGTCACGAAACCCCCTGTACCGAGAGCCACGATACGGAAAACCTTCCAGAGACGCCGCCGCCGCCAATCCCATCGCGGGGGATTCAGGAGATCGCCTCCGGCACCCTGCCGGAGAGGGGAATCATCTCCCGGAGGACTCTTCCTCACCATGATCGCCTCCGGATTGATGTGTGAGTAGTTCACCCCTGGACTATGGGTCCATAGCAGTAGCTAGATGGTTGTCTTCTCCTCATTGTGCTATCATGTTAGATCTTGTGAGCGGCCTATCATGATCAAGATCATCTATTTGTAATGCTACATGTTGTGTTTGTTGGGATCCGATGAATATGGAATACTATGTCAAGTTGATTATCAATCTATCATATATGTTGTTTATGTTCTTGCATGCTCTTCGTTGCTAGTAGAGGCTCTGGCCAAGTTGATACTTGTAACTCCAAGAGGGAGTATTCATGCTCGATAGTGGGTCCATGCCTCCATTGAATCTGGGACAGTGACAGAAAGTTCTAAGGTTGTGGATGTGCTGTTGCCACTAGGGATAAAACATCAATGCTTTGTCTAAGGATATTTGTGTTGATTACATTACGCACCATACTTAATGCAATTGTCTGTTATTTGCAACTTAATACTGGAAGGGGTGCGGATGCTAACCCGAAGGTGGACTTTTTAGGCATAGATGCATGCTGGATAGCAGTCTATGTACTTTGTCGTAATGCCCTGATTAAATCTCATAGCAATCATCATGATATGTATGCATCTCTATTTGTCAATTGCCCAACTGTAATTTGTTCACCCAACATGCTATTTATCTTATGGGAGAGACACCACTAGTGAACTGTGGACCCCGGTCCATTCTTTTACATCTGAATACAATCTACTGCAATACTTGTTTTCTTTACTGTTCTTCGCAAACAAACATCATTTTCCACACCATACGGTTAATCCTTTGTTTACAGCAAGCCGGTGAGATTGACAACCTCACTGTTTCGTTGGGGCAAAATATTTTGATTGTGTTGTGCAGGTTCCACGTTGGCGCCGGAATCCCTGGTGTTGCGCCGCACTACACTCCGTCACCAACAACCTTCACGTGTTCCTTGACTCCTACTGGTTCGATAACCTTGGTTTCATACTGAGGGAAAACTTTCTGCTGTACGCATCACACCTTCCTCTTGGGATTCCCAACGGACGTGTGTCAACTGCACGCATCAAGGATTTTTTCTGGCGCCGTTGCCGGGGAAATCAAGACACGCTGCAAGGGGAGTCTCTCACATCCAATCTCTTCACCTTGTTTTTGTCTTGCTTTACTTTATTTATTTACTACTTTGCTTGTTTCTTTATATCAAAAATACAAAAAAATTAGTTACTAGTTTTACTTTATTTACTGTCTTGTTCGTTCTCTATATTAAAAACACAAAAAAATTAGTTACTTGCATTTACTTTATTTAGTTTGCTTTATTTACTACTGTTAAAATGAATACTCCTGAAAACACTAAGTTGTGTGACTTCACTAGCACAAATAATAATGATTTTCTATGCACACCTATTGCTCCACCTGCTACTACAGCAGAATTTTTTGAAATTAAACCTGCTTTACTAAATCTTGTTATGCAAGAGCAATTTTCTTGTGTTAGTTCTGATGATGCTGCTGTCCATCTTAATAATTTTGTTGAACTTCGTGAAATGCAAAAGTATAAGGATGTAGATGGTGACATTATAAAATTGAAATTGTTTCCTTTCTCCTTAAGAGGAAGAGCTAAAGATTGGTTGCTATCTTTGCCTAAGAATAGTATTGATTCATGGACTAAATGTAAAGATGCTTTCATTGGTAGATATTATCCTCGTGCTAAAATTGTATCTTTGAGAAGTAGCATAATGAATTTTAAACAATTGGATAATGAGCATGTTGCCCAAGCATGGGAAAGAATGAAATCTTTGGTAAAGAATTGCCCTACCCATGGACTAACTACTTGGATGATCATCCAAACCTTCTATGCAGGATTAAATTTTTCTTCGCGGAACCTATTGGATTCAGCTGCTGGAGGTACTTTTATGACCATCACTTTGGGGGCGGCAACAAAGCTTCTTGATAATATGATGATCAACTACTCTGAATGGCACACTGAAAGGACTCCACAAGGTAAGAAGGTAAATTCTGTTGAAGAAACCTCCTCCTTGAGTGATAAGATTAATGTGATTATGTCTATGCTTGTGAATGGTAGATCTAATCTTGATCTTAATAATGTTTCTTTAGCTTCATTGGTTGCTCAAGAAGAGAATGTTGATGTGAACTTCATTAAAAGTAATAATTTCAACAACAATGCTTATAGGAATAATTCTGGTAACAACTATAGGCCATATCCTTCTAATAATGGTAGTGGTTATGGTAATTCTTATGGTAATTCTTACAACAATAATAGAAGTGTACCCTCTGGTCTTGAAGCCATGCTTGAAGAATTTATTAGTACACAAACTGCTTTTAACAAATCTGTTGAAGAAAAGCTTGATAAAATTGATATTCTTGCTTCTAAGGTTGATAGTCTTGCTGCTGATGTTGATCTTTGAAAATTGAAAGTTATGCCTAATGAAGATAAAGATATTAAGTCATTTGCTACAGCAAACGCCATACAAGTTCGAATTAATGAAAATATTAGATTGATGGCTGAATTGCATGCTAGGTGGGAAAGAGAAGAAAACGAAAAACTTGCTAAAGAGAATAATGTAGCTAAAGTTTGGACTATTACCACCACTAGTAATGTTGATGCTTCTGTTGCTACACCTCCTACTATCAATGGTAAAATAATTGGTGTTGGCAATGTTTCTACTCCTAGTGCAAAGCGTACAAAACTGCTTGAAACTGCTAAAACTGCTGAAACTGTTTGTGATAAAACTGCTGAAATTTTTCAAAATAGTGGGGACAATGATCCCATTGCTGTAGATCATAATGGTTTATATTTTGATGATTGTCATATCTCTGAAGTTATAAAGTTCTTACAAAAACTTGCTAGAAGTCCTAATGCTAGTGCTATAAATTTGGCCTTTACAAAACATATTACAAATGCTCTCATAAAAGTTAGAGAAGAGAAACTAAAAGTTGAAACTTCTATTCCTAGGAAGTTAGAAGATGGTTGGGAGCCCATCATTAAGATGAAGGTCAATGATTTTGATTGTAATGCTTTATCTGATCTTGGTGCAAGTATTTCTGTTATGCCTAAGAAAATCTATGATATGCTTGACTTGCCACCATTGCAAAATTGTTATTTGGATGTTAATCTTGCTGATAATGCTATAAAGAAACCTTTGGGGAGGATTGATAATGTTCGCATTATGGTTAACAATAACCTTGTCCCCGTTGATTTTGTTGTCTTGGATATTGAATGCAATGCATCTTGTCCCATTATATTTTGAAGACCTTTTCTTCGAACTGTTGGTGCTACTATTGATATGAAGGAATGTAATATTAAGTATCATTTTCCTCTCAAGAAAGGTATGGAACACTTCCCTAGAAAGAGAATGAAGTTACCTTATGATTCTATTATTAGAACAAATTATGATGTTGATGCTTCATCTCTTGATGTTACTTGATTCACACTTTCTGCGCCTAGCTGAAAGGCGTTAAAGAAAAGCGCTTATGGGAGACAGCCCATTATTTTACTACAGTACTTTTATTTTATATTTGAGTCTTGGAAGTTGTTACTACTGTAGCAACCTCTCCTTATCTTTATTTTATTGCATTGTTGTGCCAAGTAAAGTCTTTGATACTAATGTTGATACTAGATTTGGATTACTGCGCAGAAACAGATTTCTTACTGTCACGAAATTTAGCAGCCCCGTCTGTAGGTAACTCAGAAAATTCTGCCAATTCATGTGCGTGATCCTCAGATATGTACGCAACTTTCATTCAATTTGAGCTTTTTCATCTGAGCAAGTTAAGGGCCCCAGAAAAATTCGTCTTTACGGACTGTTCTGTTTTGACATATTCTGCCTTTTATTTCGCATTGCCTGTTTTGCTATGTTTGATGGATTTCTTTGTTCCATTAACTTTTAGTAGCTTTGTGCAATGTCCATAAGTGTTAAGAATGATTATGTCATCTCTGAATATATGAATTTTCAATTCTGCACTAACCCTCTAATGAGTTTGTTTCAAGTTTGGTGTGGAGGAAGTTTTCAAGGGTCAAGAGAGGAGGATGATACAATATGATCAAGAAGAGTGAAAAGTCTAAGCTTGGGGATGCCCCGTGGTTCATCCCTGCATATTTCAAGAAGACTCAAGCATCTAAGCTTGGGGATGCCCAAGGCATCCCCTTCTCCATCGACAACTTATCAGGTCACCTCTAGTGAAACTATATTTTTATTCAGTCACATCTTATGTGCTTTACTTGGAGCGTCTGTTTGTTTTTATTTTTGTTTTTGTTTGAATAAAATCGGATCCTAGCATTCTTTGTATGGGAGAGAGACACGCTCCGCTGTTGCATATGAACACATGTGTTCTTAGTGCTACTTTTAATGTTCATGGCGAAGGTTGAAAACTGCTTCGTTCATTATTATATGGTTGGAAACGAAAAATGCTTCATGTGGTAATTGGTATAATGTCTTGAATAATTTGATACTTGGCAATTGTTGTCCTCATATAGATCATGTTTAAGCTCTTGCATCATGTACCTTGCACCTATTAATGAAGAACTACATAGAGCTTGTTAAAATTTGGTTTGCATGATTGGTCTCTCTAAGTCTAGATATTTTCTGGTTAAGGTGTTTGAACAACAAGGAAGATAGTGTAGAGTCTTATAATGCTTGCAATATGCTCTTATGTAAGTTTTGCTGTACCGGTTTATACTTCAGTTTGCTTCAAACAACCTCGCTAGCCTAAGCCTTGTATTGAGAGGGATTACTTCTCGTGCATCCAAATCCTTGAGCCAAAAACTATGCCATTTGTGTCCACCATACTTACCTACTACATGGTATTTCTCTGCCATTCTAAAGTACATTACTTGAGTGCTACCTTTAAAATTCTATTCCTTGTCTTCGCAATACATAGCTCATGGGAAAATAGCCTTAAAAACTATTGTGGTATTGAATATGTTGCTATGTATCTTATTTCTTATAAGTTGCTTGTTGAGCGGTAACCATGTTTCTGGGGACGCCATCAACTTTTACACCTTTGTTGGATATCATGTGAGTTGCTATGCATGTTTGTCTTGTCTGAAGTAAGGGCGATTTTCATGATCAAATGGTTTGAGTATGCATATTGTTAGAGAAGAACATTGGGCCGCTAACTAAAGCCATGAATCATGGTGGAAGTTTCAGTTTGGACACAAATCCTCAATATCTTATGAGAATATTATCTGTTGTTGAATGCTTAAGCATTAAAAGAGGAGTCCATTATCTGTTGTCTATGTTGTCCCGGTATGGATGTCTAAGTTGAGAATAATCAAAAGCGAGAAATCCAATGCGAACTTTCTCCTTAGACCTCTGTACAGGCGACATAGAGGTACCCCTTTGTGACACTTGGTTGAAACATATGTTATGCAATGATAATCCATGTTAATCCAAGCTAATTAGGACAAGGTGCGAGCACTATTGGTATTCTATGCATGAGGCTTGCAACTTATAGGATGTCTTATACATAACACATATAAATTATTACTACCATTGACAAAATTGTTTCTATGTTTTCAAAATGAAAAGCTCTAGCACAAAAATAGTAATCCATGCTTCCCTCTGCGAAGGGCCATTCTTTTACTTTATATTGAGTTAGTTTACCTACTTCTTTCTATCTTAGAAGCAAACACTTGTATCAACTGTGTGCATTGATTCTTACATGTTTACCTATTGCACTTGTTATATTGCTTTTATGTTGACAATTATCCATGAGATATACATGTTGAAGTTGAAAGCAACCGTTGAAACTGATATCTTCCTTTGTGTTGCTTCAAAGCTTTCTACTAAGAATTTATTGCTTTATGAGTTAACTCTTATGCAAGTCTTATTGATGCTTGTCTTGAAAGTACTATTCATGAAAAGTCTTTGCTATATGATTCAGTTGTTTAACCATTGTCTTTACCATTGCTTCGAATCGCTGCATTCATCTCATATGCTTTACAATAGTATTGATCAAGATTATGATAGCATGTCACTTCAGAAATTATCCTTGTTATCGTTTACCTACTCGAGGGCGAGTAGGAACTAAGCTTGGGGATGCTTGATACGTCTCAAACGTATCTATAATTTCTTATGTTCCATGCTACTTTTATGATGATACTCACATGTTTTATACACACTTTATGTCATTATTATGCATTTTCCGGCAATAACCTATTGACGAGATGCCGAAGGGCCAGTGATACGTCCAAAACGTATCTACTTTCCCGAACACTTTTGCTATTGTTTTTCCTCTAATTTGTGTATTTTGGATGCAACTAACACGGACTAACGCTGTTTTCAGCAGAACTGTTCTGGTGTCTCGTTTTTGTGCAGAAATCCAACTTTCAGGAAAATCCTCGGAATTTATGCGGAAGGTCATATTTTCCCAGAATATTGGCGGAGCCAGAAGGGCAAGCCAGGTGGGGGCCCGAGGGCCCCACACACTAGGCCGGCGCGGCCCTAGTGTGTGGCGGCCTCGGCTGGCCCCTGACGCCCTCTTTCGGACTACTTATTGCCTTCGACCTAAAAACGCACGGGGGATAGTCGAAGTCGCTAGAAACCATCCAGTACGGCGCCACCGTCGCGAAACTCCGTCTCGGGACCAGAAACTCCGTTCTAGCACCTCGCCGGGACGGGGAATTGGAGGAGATCATCGCCATCATCATCACCGACGCCTCTCCATCAACCAGCCATGTTTCTCCCATCCATGCAACGCCCATTATCCGTCTCCGTGCCTACAGTATTTTAATCCTGTTGTTTACTATAATCACTACTGATGTCTCTGTTACTCTGCTGCTGTTATTTCACTACTGCTACTGCTATAAAACTGTTACTACTGATAAACTCTTGCGAGCAAGTCTGTTTCCAGGTGCAGCTGAATTGACAACTCCATTGTTAAGGCTTTCAAGTATTCTTTGTCTCCCCTTGTGTCGAATCAATAAATTGGGTTTTACTACCCACGAAGACTGCTGCGATCCCCTATACTTGTGGGTTATCAAGACTGTTTTCTGGCGCCGTTGCCGGGGAACATAGCTTTATTTCGAAGTTCACTTGGATTGATATTGTTCGCTGCAAATTCTCCATCATGGGTAAACCTCGCGATCCTAAAGTCGCCATATTACCATCCACTACAAGAAAAGGTACAACTCTGAGTACCTCTGCTACTCTTGATTCACCATCTGTGATAAGTCGACTTGTTTCACCACCACAAGCTTCACTTGCTGGTACTTCTGCTGAATCTGAAAACTCTCATAATATTGATAATGTTTCTGCTGTGCTTGATGATAGTGGTTCATTGGAATCCTTTCTAGATGCTACAATTGCTAGGTCTAGACAAATTGAAAATACTGAAACTCCTAATGCTACTACACCTGTTAATTCACCTGAACTTGATTATTCTAGTGATGATCCTGATGAAGATTATGTGGAGCTTAATGATGATTTTATTACTAGATGCAATGCTACTGCTGATGCAAGCAAAATTAAAAAGTTTCTCACACAATATACTGTTAGACATAAGTTATCTCCTGATCCTAAATTTGCCACATCTCCTATATGCATTAAGGATAAAGATTATGATTTTTCTCTTGATCTATCTCATATAGCTATTGTAGAGAAACAACGCTTTTGTGGTACTGAAAAACAAAGTGCTGTAGAACACATGATTGAACTTTCTTCTATGAGTAGCTTGTTTTCTGATGATGTCAAGATACGTACTTATTTTGTCGCTAAATTTTTTCCTTTCTCATTAAAGGATGATGCTAAAACTTGGTATAATAATTTGCCTCCTGGTTCTATTAGAAGTCCAACTGATTTGCGTGATGTTTTCTTTCGAAAATACTTTCCTGCTAGTGCTCAACATGTTGCTTTACAGAAAATTTATAGATTTGACCAGGGAGATGAAGAGAAATTGCCTGAGGCTTGGGCAAGATTTTGTTCTCTTATCAGAGCTCGACCTGTACATGATTTAGAAAAGAATGATCTACTTGATATATTTTATAGTGGACTAACCATTGAGTCTAGGGCATATTTGGATAGTTGTGTTGGTTGTGTTTTCAGGAAAAGAACTCCAGACGAAGCTGAAGAATTATTGGCTAAAATAGGCCGGAATCATGATGATTGGACTACGCCTGAACCAATTCCAACGCCAATATTGAAGAAGAGGGGTTTAATTAAATTGAATGATGAAGATATGAGGGAAGCCAAGAAGTCTCTCAAGGAGAAAGGTATTAAATCTGAAGATGTGAAGAATCTACCTCCCATAGAAGATATATGTGAGATAATTCCCCCTTCATCCATGATTGAGGTAAACTCCCTTCAGCGCTTTACTAGGGAAGATATTCCGTATTCAAAACCTCCTGCGCAATGCTTAGATGAGTTTGATAATTATATTATTAAGCAAAGTAATTTCAATATGAGAGTAGAGAATCATTTAATGGAAAATTCTCGAGCTATTGGTGAATTGCATGGTATTGTGGAGAGAACCTCCAATGATGTTAAGATGCTTGTTAAACATTTTCAAATGGTTCAAACTCAAATTGATCAGCTTACTAAAGTGCAAAATGACTTATTAAAAAATAATTCTAAAGAGAAACATGCTTATGAAGTAACAACTAGAGGTGGTGTCTCTACCCAGGATCCTCTATATCCTGAAGGGCATCCCAAAAGAATTGAACAAGATTCTCAACGAACTGAAACTAGTGCTCCATCTAAGAAAAAGAAAAAGAAACATAAAACTGTTGTAGAATCCTCTGAGCTTGTTAATGATCCTAATAGTATTTCTATTTCTGATGCTGAAACTGAAAGTGGTAATGAACATGATAATAATAATGGTAATGATAAGAATGATGTTTCTGATAAAGAAGAAGTTGAAGATGAACCTGAAAAGCAAGATAAAAATAAAAAGTATACTAAATAAGATTTTATTGCTAAGAAACATGGTAATGAAAGGAAACCTTGGGTTCAAAAGCAAATGCCTTTTCCTGCTAAGAAACTAAAATCAAAGGAAGAAGAACACTATAACAAATTCTGTGATTGGATGAAACCTTTATTCCTGCAAATACCTTTGACTGATGCTATTAAATTGCCTCCTTATTCAAAGTATATGAAAGATATTGTGTCTAACAAAAGGAAAATTCTTAATGAGGAGATTTCCACTATGCTTGCTAATTACTCTTTTAATGGTAAGGTTCCAAAGAAGCTTGGCGACCCAGGTATACCGACTATTCCTTGTTCTATTAAGAATAATTATGTTAGAACTGCTCTATGTGATTTGGGAGCGGGTGTTAGTGTTATGCCTTTCTCTCTTTATAAGAGACTTTATTTAGATAAGTTGATACCGACTGATATATCTTTGCAAATGGCTGATAAATCTACTGCTATTCCTGTTGGTATATGTGAGGATGTTCCTGTTCAAGTTACTAATAACTGCTTGATATTAACTGATTTTGTTGTGTTGGAAATGCCTGAAGATGATAATATGTCTATTATTCTTGGGAGACCTTTTCTTAACACCGCAGGGGATGTTATTGATTGCAATAAAGGAAAAGTTACTTTCAATGTTGATGACAAGGAGCATACCGTTTATTTTCCCAAGAGGATTGAGAAAGCATGTGGAGTTAATACAATTTCTAATGTGAGAACTATCAAAGTGGGAACCATTGATTGTCCTATATATGAGCCTGAACAAGGATATCAAAATATTATGATTGGATCAATGTCAATACAATTCAAGGTAACATGATTGATTTGAGGTTTAATTCTTCTTATGTTATGTAAAATTTATTTGGTGGCAAGACTTGATCAACCTTGTTAACAAATTCATTTTATATGCATAGAAGAACTAAACAACATCTCTTTCTTCCTCCACTTGTTCTACTTGCTGTAGCACTTTTGTTTTGTAAAGTTCCTTAGTCAATTAGAGATTTCAAAAATTTTCCTGGCCAGTAATAATAAACTTAATACCCAGAAATGTGCATTTTTCAAAGTTTTCAAAAATTCACAAAAATTATACCATTGGTCCTATTTTTCGAAAATGCACCTGGGAGCACCTGGGGATGACTAGTGGGGCACCCCAGGGTGGCACCCCACAGGCCGGCGCGGCCAGCAAGGGGGGCGCGCCACCCTGGTGTGTGGGTCCCCCTTTGCCCCACTTCATCATCTCTTCCTCCCACTCTTTTCTCTCTCCCGAAAAAACTCGCACCAGGTTCCTCTCACTCGTGCTTTTGCTCAAGAGCTCCAGATTTCTCGTTCTCTTTGCTCAGCCCAGATTTCTGTCTGAAATTTGGCACATTTGCTCTCCGGTATGTGACTCCTTCAATTATCCAAGTAGAATTTTGTTTGGTGGAGTATATCTTGAATATTCTGCTGCTGTAGGTAACATGTTTAGTGAGCTTGCATGATTGTTCTAAGTGGTAGAAACTAGTTTTGATGCATGATTAGTACTCTAGCAAGTTCCTATGGAAGTTTCCCTCAATTATATGTCACCAAATCAAATTTTATAATGTTTGTTGAAAAATTTCAGAAAAGGAAGATGGATAATTGTAACTTTGGAGAAGTGTTTGAAAGAGAGATGATGGCGTGTAACTCACACGCTCGTTGGGAACCCCAAGAGGAAGGTATGATGCGCACAGCAGCAAGTTTTCCCTCAGAAAGAAACCAAGGTTTATCGAACCAGGAGGAGCCAAGAAGCACGTTGAAGGTTGATGGCGGCGGGATGTAGTGCGGCGCAACACCAGGGATTCCGGCGCCAACGTGGAACCTGCACAACACAACCAAAGTACTTTGCCCCAACGAAACAGTGAGGTTGTCAATCTCACCGGCTTGCTGTAACAAAGGATTAACCGTATTGTGTGGAAGATGATTGTTTGCAGAAAACAGTAGAACAAGTATTGCAGTAGATTGTATTTCAGTAAAGAGAATTGGACCGGGGTCCACAGTTCACTAGAGGTGTCTCTCCCATAAGACAAACAGCATGTTGGGTGAACAAATTACAGTTGGGCAATTGACAAATAAAGAGGGCATGACCATGCACATACATATCATGATGAGTATAGTGAGATTTAATTGGGCATTACGACAAAGTACATAGACCGCCATCCAACTGCATCTATGCCTAAAAAGTCCACCTTCAGGTTATCATCCGAACCCCCTCCAGTATTAAGTTGCAAAGCAACAGACAATTGCATTAAGTATGGTGCGTAATGTAATCAACAACTACATCCTTAGACATAGCATCAATGTTTTATCCCTAGTGGCAACAGCACAACACAACCTTAGAACTTTCTGTCACTGTCCCAGGTGTCAATGCAGGCATGAACCCACTATCGAGCATAAGTACTCCCTCTTGGAGTTACAAGCATCTACTTGGCCAGAGCATCTACTAGTAACGGAAAGCATGCAAGATCATAAACAACACGTAGATATAACTTTGATAATCAACATAACAAGTATTCTCTATTCATCGGATCCCAACAAACGCAACATATAGAATTACAGATAGATGATCTTGATCATGTTAGGCAGCTCACAAGATCCGACAATGATAGCACAATGGGGAGAAGACAACCATCTAGCTACAGCTATGGACCCATAGTCCAGGGGTAGACTACTCACACATCACTCCGGAGGCGACCATGGCGGTGTAGAGTCCTCCGGGAGATGAATCCCCTCTCCGGCAGGGTGCCGGAGGCGATCTCCTGGATCCCCCGAGATGGGATCGGCGGTGGCGGCGTCTCAGTAAGGTTTTCCGTATCGCGGCTCTCGGTACTGGGGGTTTCGTCACGGAGGTTTTAAGTAGGCGGAAGGGCAAGTCAAGAGGCGGCACGGGGGGCCCAAACCACAGGCCGGCGCGGCCAGGGGTGGGGCCGCGCCGCCCTAGGGTTTGGCCACCCCGTGGCCCCTCTTCGTTTCGTCTTCGGACTTCTAGAAGCTTCGTGGAAAAATAGGCCCCTGGGCGTTGATTTCGTCCAATTCCGAGAATATTTCGTTACTAGGATTTCTGAAACCAAAAACAGCAGAAAAACAAAGAATCGGCACTTTGGCATCTTGTTAATAGGTTAGTTCCGAGAAAATGCACGAATATGACATAAAGTGTGCATAAAACATGTAGATAACATCAATAATGTGGCATGGAACATAAGAAATTATCGATACGTTGGAGACGTATCAGCATCCCCATGCTTAGTTCTGCTCGTCCCGAGCAGGTAAAACGATAACACAGATAATTTCTGGAGTGACATGCCATCATAATCTTGATCATACTATTTGTAAAGCATATGTAGTGAATGCAGCGATCAAAACAATGTATATGACATGAGTAAACAAGTGAATCATAAAGCAAAGACTTTTCATGAATAGCACTTCAAGACAAGCATCAATAAGTCTTGCATAAGAGTTAACTCATAAAGCAATAATTCAAAGTAAAGGCATTGAAGCAACACAAAAGAAGATTAAGTTTCAGCGGTTGCTTTCAACTTGTAACATGTATATCTCATGGATATTGTCAACATAGAGTAATATAATAAGTGCAATAAGCAAATATGTAGGAATCAATGCACAGTTCACACAAGTGTTTGCTTCTTGAGGTGGAGAGAAATAGGTGAACTGACTCAACATTGAAAGTAAAAGAATGGTCCTCCATAGAGGAAAAGCATCGATTGCTATATTTGTGCTAGAGCTTTGATTTTGAAAACATGAAACAATTTTGTCAACGGTAGTAATAAAGCATATGCATCATGTAAATTATATCTTATAAGTTGCAAGCCTCATGCATAGTGTACTAATAGTGCCCGCACCTTGTCCTAATTAGCTTGGACTACCGGATCATCACAATGCAATGTTTTAACCAAGTGTCACAAAGGGGTACCTCTATGCCGCCTGTACAAAGGTCTAAGGAGAAAGCTCGCATTGGATTTCTCGCTATTGATTATTCTTCAACTTAGACATCCATACCGGGACAACATAGACAACAGATAATGGACTCCTCTTTTATGCATAAGCATATAACAACAATTAATAATTTTCTCATTTGAGATTTGAGGATATATGTCCAAAACTGAAACTTCCACCATGGATCATGGCTTTAGTTAGCGGCCCAATGTTCTTCTCTAACAATATGCATGCTTAACCATAAGGTGGTAGATCGCTCTTACTTCAAACAAGACGGACATGCATAGCAACTCACATGAAATTCAACAATGAATAGTTGATGGCGTCCCCAGTAAACATGGTTATCGCACAACAAGCAACTTAATAAGAGATAAAGTGCATAATTACATATTCAATACCACAATAGTTTTTAAGCTATTTGTCCCATGAGCTATATATTGCAAAGGTGAATGATGGAATTTTAAAGGTAGCACTCAAGCAATTTACTTTGGAATGGCGGAAAATACCATGTAGTAGGTAGGTATGGTGGACACAAATGGCATAGTGGTTGGCTCAAGTATTTTGGATGCATGAAAAGTATTCCCTCTCGATACAAGGTTTAGGCTAGCAAGGCTTATTTGAAACAAACACAAGGATGAACCGGTGCAGCAAAACTCACATAAAAGACATATTGAAAACATTATAAGACTCTACACCGTCTTCCTTATTGTTCAAACTCAATACTAGAAATTATCTAGACCTTCGAGAAACCAAATATACAAACCAAATTTTAGCATGCTCTATGTATTTCTTCATTAATGGGTGCAAAGCATATGATGCAAGAGCTTAATCATGAGCACAACAATTGCCAAGTATCACATTACCCAAGACATTAATAGCAATTACTACATGTATCATTTTCCAATTCCAACCATATAACAATTTAACGAAGGAGAAACTTCGCCATGAATACTATGAGTAGAAACCAAGGACATACTTGTCCATATGCTACAGCGGAGCGTGTCTCTCTCCCATAAAGTGAATGCTAGGATCCATTTTATTCAAACAAAACAAAAAACAAAAACAAACCGATGCTCCAAGAAAAAGCACATAAGATGTGATGGAATAAAAATATAGTTTCAGGGGAGGAACCTGATAATGTTGTCGATGAAGAAGGGGATGCCTTGGGCATCCCCAAGCTTAGACGCTTGAGTCTTCTTGATATATGCAGGGGTGAACCACAGGGGCATCCCCAAGCTTAGAGCTTTCACTCTCCTTGATCATGTTGCATCATACTCCTCTCTTGATCCTTGAAAACTTCCTCCACACCAAACTCGAAACAACTCATTAGAGGGTTAGTGCACAATATAAATTGACATATTTAGAGGTGACACAATCATTCTTAACACTTCTGGACATTGCATAATGCTATGGACATTAGTGGATCAAAGAAATTCATCCAACATAGCAAAAGAGGCAATGCGAAATAAAAGGCAGAATCTATCAAAACAGAACAGTTCGTATTGACGAATTTTAAAATGGCACCAGACTTGCTCAAATGAAAATGATCAAATTGAATGAAAGTTGTGTACATATCTGAGGATCATGCACGTAAATTGGCTTAATTTTCTGAGCTACCTACAGGGAGGTAGACCCAGATTCGTGACAGCAAAGAAATCTGGAACTGCGCAGTAATCCAAATCTAGTACTTACTTTTCTATCAACGGCTTAACTTGGCTCAACAAAACACAAAACTAAGATAAGGAGAGGTTGCTACAGTAGTAAACAACTTCCAAGACACAAAATAAAAACAAAGTACTGTAGGTAAAAACATGGGTTGTCTCCCATAAGCGCTTTTCTTTAACGCCTTTCAGCTAGGCGCAGAAAGTGTGTATCAAGTATTATCTAGAGACGAAGTGTCAACATCATAATTTGTTCTCATAATAGAATCAAAAGGTAACTTCATTCTCTTTCTAGGGAAGTGTTCCATACCTTTCTTGAGAGGAAATTGATATTTTATATTACCTTCCTTCATATCAATAATAGCACCAACAGTTCGAAGAAAAGGTCTTCCCAATATAATGGGACAAGATGCATTGCATTCAATATCCAAAACAACAAAATCAACGGGAACAAGGTTATTGTTAACGGTAATACGAACATTATCAACTTTACCCAAAGGTTTCTTTGTAGAATGATCGGCAAGATTAACATCCGAATAACAATTTTTCAGCGGTGGCAAGTCAAGCATATTATAAATTTTCTTAGGCATAACAGAAATACTTGCACCAAGATCACATAAAGCATTACAATCAAAATCTTTAACCTTCATCTTAATGATGGGCTCCCAACCATCCTCTAGCTTTTTATGAATAGAGGCTTCGCGCTCTAGTTTCTCTTCTCTAGCTTTTATGAGAGCATTTGTAATATGATGCGTGAAAGCCAAATTTATAGCACTAGCATTAGGGCTTTTAGCAAGTTTTTGCAAGAACTTAATAAATTCAGAGATGTGGCAATCATCAAAATTCAAACCATTATAATCTAAAGCAATGGGATCATCATCCCCAATGTTAGAAAAAATTTCAGCAGCTTTATCACAGGCAGTTTCAGCAGTTTAGCTTTTCGGAGTTTCTCGCTTTGCATTAGAAGTGGAAACATTGCTAACACCAATTCTTTTATTAGTATTAGTAGGAGGTGCATCAACATGTGTAGCATTAGCATTACTAGTGGTGGTAATAGTCCAAACTTTAGCTACATTCTTCTCTTTAGCTAGTTTTTCATTTTCTTCTCTATCCCACCTAGCACGCAGTTCAGCCATTAATCTTATATTCTCATTAATTCTAACTTGGATGGAATTTGCTGTAATAACAATTTTATTATGATGATTATCATTAGGCAAAACTTTTGATTTCAAAAGATCAACATCAGCAGCAAGACTATCGACTTTAGAAGCAAGTATATCAATTTTCCCAAGCTTTTCTTCAACAGATTTGTTAAAAGCAGTTTGTGTACTAATAAATTCTTTAAGCATGGCTTCAAGTCCAGGGGGTGTGTTCCTATTATTGTTGTAAGAATTCCCATAAGAATTACCATAGCCATTGCCATTATTATAAGGATATGGCCTATAGTTGTTACTAGAATTGTTCCGGTAAGCATTGTTGTTGAAATTATTATTTTTAATGAAGTTCACATCAACATGTTCTTCTTGTGCAACCAATGAAGCTAATGGAACATTATTAGGATCAATATTAGTCCTATCATTCACAAGCATAGACATAATAGCATCAATCTTATCACTCAAAGAAGAGGTTTCTTCGATAGAATTTACCTTCTTACCTTGTGGAGCTCTTTCCGTGTGCCATTCAGAGTAGTTGATCATCATATTATCAAGAAGCTTTGTTGCTTCACCAAGAGTGATGGACATAAAGGTACCTCCAGCAGCTGAATCCAATAAATTCCGTGAAGAAAAATTTAGTCCTGCATAGAAGGTTTGGATGATCATCCAAGTAGTCAGTCCATGGGTTGGGCAATTTTTAACCAGAGATTTCATTCTTTCCCAAGCTTGAGCAACATGTTCAGTATCTAATTGTTTAAAATTCATTATACTACTCCTCAAAGATATAATTTTAGCAGGGGGATAATATCTACCAATAAAAGCATCCTTGCATTTAGTCCATGAATCAATACTATTCTTAGGCAGAGATAGCAACCAATCTTTAGCTCTTCCTCTTAATGAGAAAGGGAACAATTTTAGTTTAATAATATCACCATCTACATCTTTATATTTTTGCATTTCACATAGTTCAACAAAATTATTAAGATGGGCAGCAACATCATCGTAACTAACACTGAAAAGTGCTCTCGCATAACAAGATTCAGTAAAGCAGGTTTAATTTCAAAGAATTCTGCTGTAGTAGCAGGTGGAGCGATAGGTGTGCATAAGAAATCATTATTATTTGTGGTTGTGAAGTCACACAACTTAGTATTTTCAGCGTTGGCCATTTTAGCAACAGTAAATAAAGCAAACTAGATAAAGTAAATGCAAGTAAACTAATTTTTTTGTGTTTTTGATATAGCAAACAAGATAGCAAATAAAGTAAAACTAGCAACTATTTTTTTTGTATTTTGATTTAGTGCAGCAAACAAAGTAGTAAATAAAACTAAGCAAGACGAAAACAAAGTAAAGAGATTGAGAAGTGGAGACTCCCCTTGCAGCGTGTCTTGATCTCCCCGGCAACGGCGCCAGAAAATATGCTTGATGGCGTGTAACTCACACGCTCGTTGGGAACCCCAAGAGGAAGGTATGATGCGCACAGCAGCAAGTTTTCCCTCAGAAAGAAACCAAGGTTTATCGAACCAGGAGGAGCCAAGAAGCACGTTGAAGGTTGATGGCGGCGGGATGTAGTGCGGCGCAACACCAGGGATTCCGGCGCCAACGTGGAACCTGCACAACACAACCAAAGTACTTTGCCCCAACGAAACAGTGAGGTTGTCAATCTCACCGGCTTGCTGTAACAAAGGATTAACCGTATTGTGTGGAAGATGATTGTTTGCAGAAAACAGTAGAACAAGTATTGCAGTAGATTGTATTTCAGTAAAGAGAATTGGACCAGGGTCCACAGTTCACTAGAGGTGTCTCTCCCATAAGACAAACAGCATGTTGGGTGAACAAATTACAGTTGGGCAATTGACAAATAAAGAGGGCATGACCATGCACATACATATCATGATGAGTATAGTGAGATTTAATTGGGCATTACGACAAAGTACATAGACCGCCATCCAACTGCATCTATGCCTAAAAAGTCCACCTTCAGGTTATCATCCGAACCCCTCCGGTATTAAGTTGCAAAGCAACAGAACAATTGCATTAAGTATGGTGCGTAATGTAATCAACAACTACATCCTTAGACATAGCATCAATGTTTTATCCCTAGTGGCAACAGCACAACACAACCTTAGAACTTTCTGTCACATCGTCCCGGTGTCAATGCAGCATGAACCCACTATCGAGCATAAGTACTCCCTCTTGGAGTTACAAGCATCTACTTGGCCAGAGCATCTACTAGTAACGGAAAGCATGCAAGATCATAAACAACACGTAGATATAACTTTGATAATCAACATAACAAGTATTCTCTATTCATCGGATCCCAACAAACGCAACATATAGAATTACAGATAGATGATCTTGATCATGTTAGGCAGCTCACAAGATCCGACAATGATAGCACAATGGGGAGAAGACAACCATCTAGCTACAGCTATGGACCCATAGTCCAGGGGTAGACTACTCACACATCACTCCGGAGGCGACCATGGCGGTGTAGAGTCCTCCGGGAGATGAATCCCCTCTCCGGCAGGGTGCCGGAGGCGATCTCCTGGATCCCCCGAGATGGGATCGGCGGTGGCGGCGTCTCAGTAAGGTTTTCCGTATCGCGGCTCTCGGTACTGGGGGTTTCGTCACGGAGGCTTTAAGTAGGCGGAAGGGCAAGTCAAGAGGCGGCACGGGGGGCCCAAACCACAGGCCAGCGCGGCCAGGGGTGGGGCCGCGCCGCCCTAGGGTTTGGCCACCCCGTGGCCCCTCTTCGTTTCGTCTTCGGACTTCTGGAAGCTTCGTGGAAAAATAGGCCCCTGGGCATTGATTTCGTCCAATTCCGAGAATATTTCGTTACTAGGATTTCTGAAACCAAAAACAACAGAAAACAGCAACTGGCACTTCGGCATCTTGTTAATAGGTTAGTTCCAGAAAATGCACGAATATGACATAAAGTGTGCATAAAACATGTAGATAACATCAATAATGTGGCATGGAACATAAGAAATTCTCGATACGTTGGAGACGTATCAAGAGACAACAAGCACGGGGAGGCCTGATGGCGTGTAATTCACACGTTCGTTGGGAACCCCAAGAGGAAGGTATGATGCGCACAGCAGCAAGTTTTCCCTCAGAAAGAAACCAAGGTTTATCGAACCAGGAGGAGCCAAGAAGCACGTTGAAGGTTGATGGCGGCGGGATGTAGTGCGACGCAACACCAGGGATTCCGGCGCCAACGTGGAACCTGCACAACACAACCAAAGTACTTTGCCCCAACGAAACAGTGAGGTTGTCAATCTCACCGGCTTGCTGTAACAAAGGATTAACCGTATTGTGTGGAAGATGATTGCTTGCAGAAAACAGTAGAACAAGTATTGCAGTAGATTGTATTTCAGTAAAGAGAATTGGACCGGGGTCCACAGTTCACTAGAGGTGTCTCTCCCATAAGACAAAAGCATGTTGGGTGAACAAATTACAGTTGGGCAATTGACAAATAAAGAGCGCATGACCATGCACATACATATCATGATGAGTATAGTGAGATTTAATTGGGCATTACGACAAAGTACATAGACCGCCATCCAACTGCATCTATGCCTAAAAAGTCCACCTTCAGGTTATCATCCGAACCCCCTCCAATATTAAGTTGCAAAGCAACAGACAATTGCATTAAGTATGGTGCGTAATGTAATCAACAACTACATCCTTAGACATAGCATCAATGTTTTATCCCTAGTGGCAACATCACAACACAACCTTAGAACTTTCTCATCACTGTCCTGTGTCAATGCGGCATGAACCCACTATCGAGCATAAGTACTCCCTCTTGGAGTTACAAGCATCTACTTGGCCAGAGCATCTACTAGTAACGGAAAGCATGCAAGATCATAAACAACACGTAGATATAACTTTGATAATCAACATAACAAGTATTCTCTATTCATCGGATCCCAACAAACGCAACATATAGAATTACAGATAGATGATCTTGATCATGTTAGGCAGCTCACAAGATCCAACAATGATAGCACAATGGGGAGAAGACAACCATCTAGCTACTGCTATGGACCCATAGTCCAGGGGTAGACTACTCACACATCACTCCGGAGGCGACCATGGCGGTGTAGAGTCCTCCGGGAGATGATTCCCCTCTCCGGCAGGGTGCCGGAGGCGATCTCCTGGATCCCCCGAGATGGGATCGGCAGCGGCGGCGTCTCAGTAAGGTTTTCCGTATCGTGGCTCTCGGTACTGGGGGTTTCGTCACGGAGGCTTTAAGTAGGCGGAAGGGCAAGTCAAGAGGCGGCACGTGGGGCCCACACCATAGGGCCGCGCGGCCAGGGGCCAGGCCGCGCCGCCCTAGGGTTTGGCCGCCTCGTGGCCCCACTTCGTTGACTCTTCGGTCTTCTGGAAGCTTCGTGGCAAAATAGGACCCTGGGCGTTGATTTCGTCCAATTCCGAGAATATTTCGTTACTAGGATTTCTGAAACCAAAAACAGCAGAAAACAGCAACTGGCACTTCGGCATCTTGTTAATAGGTTAGTTCCAGAAAATGCACGAATATGACATAAAGTGTGCATAAAACATGTAGATAACATCAATAATGTGGCATAGAACATAAGAAATTATCGATACGTTGGAGATGTATCAGCATCCCCAAGCTTAGTTCTTCTCGTCCCGAGCAGGTAAAACGATAACACAGATAATTTCTGGAGTGACATGCCATCATAATCTTGATCATACTATTTATAAAGCATATGTAGTGAATGCAGCGATCAAAACAATGTATATGACATGAGTAAACAAGTGAATCATAAAGCAAAGACTTTTCATGAATAGTACTTCAAGACAAGCATCAATAAGTCTTGCATAAGAGTTAACTCATAAAGCAATAATTCAAAGTAAAAGCATTGAAGCAACACAAAAGAAGATTAAGTTTCAGCGGTTGCTTTCAACTTGTAACATGTATATCTCATGGATATTGTCAACATAGAGTAATATAATAAGTGCAATAAGCAAGTATGTAGGAATCAATGCACAGTTCACACAAGTGTTTGCTTCTTGAGGTGGAGAGAAATAGTTGAACTGACTCAACATTGAAAGTAAAAGAATGGTCCTCCATAGAGGAAAAGCATCGATTGCTATATTTGTGCTAGAGCTTTGATTTTGAAAACATGAAACAATTTTGTCAACGGTAGTAATAAAGCATATGCATCATGTAAATTATATCTTATAAGTTGCAAGCCTCATGCATAGTGTACTAATAGTGCCCGCACCTTGTCCTAATTAGCTTGGACTACCGGATCATCACAATGCACTGTTTTAACCAAGTGTCACAAAGGGGTACCTCTATGCCGCCTATACAAAGGTCTAAGGAGAAAGCTCGCATTGGATTTCTTGCTATTGATTATTCTTCAACTTAGACATCCATACCGGGACAACATAGACAACAGATAATGGACTCCTCTTTTATGCATAAGCATGTAACAACAATTAATAATTTTCTCATTTGAGATTGAGGATATTTGTCCAAAACTGAAACTTCCACCATGGATCATGGCTTTAGTTAGCGGCCCAATGTTCTTCTCTAACAATATGCATGCTTAACCATAAGGTGGTAGATCGCTCTTACTTCAAACAAGACGGACATGCATAGCAACTCACATGAAATTCAACAATGAATAGTTGATGGCGTCCCCAGTGAACATGGTTATCGCACAACAAGCAACTTAATAAGAGATAAAGTACATAATTACATATTCAATACCACAATAGTTTTTAAGCTATTTGTCCCATGAGCTATATATTGCAAAGGTGAATGATGGAATTTTAAAGGTAGCACTCAAGCAATTTACTTTGGAATGGCGGAAAATACCATGCAGTAGGTAGGTATGGTGGACACAAATGGCATAGTGTTGTTTGGCTCAAGGATTTGGATGCATGAGAAGTATTCCCTCTCGATACAAGGTTTAGGCTAGCAAGGTTATTTGAAACAAACACAAGGATGAACCGGTGCAGCAAAACTCACATAAGAGACATATTGTAAACATTATAAGACTCTACATCGTCTTCCTTGTTGTTCAAACTTAATACTAGAAATTATCTAGACCTTAGAGAAACCAAATATGCAAACCAAATTTTAGCATGCTCTATGTATTTCTTCATTAATGGGTGCAAAGCATATGATGCAAGAGCTTAATCATGAGCACAACAATTGCCAAGTATCACATTACCCAAGACATTTATAGCAATTACTACATGTATCATTTTCCAATTCCAACCATATAACAATTTAACGAAGGAGAAACTTCGCCATGAATACTATGAGTAGAAACCAAGGACATACTTGTCCATATGCTACAGCGGAGCGTGTCTCTCTCCCATAAAGTGAATGCTAGGATCCATTTTATTCAAACAAAACAAAAAAAAAAACAAAAACAAACCGACGCTCCAAGAAAAAGCACATAAGATGTGATGGAATAAAAATATAGTTTCAGGGGAGGAACCTGATAATGTTGTTGATGAAGAAGGGGATGCCTTGGGCATCCCCAAGCTTAGACGCTTGAGTCTTCTTGATATATGCTGGGGTGAACCACCGGGGCATCCCCAAGCTTAGAGCTTTCACTCTCCTTGATCATGTTGCATCATACTCCTCTCTTGATCCTTGAAAACTTCCTCCACACCAAACTCGAAACAACTCATTAGAGGGTTAGTGCACAATATAAATTGACATATTCAGAGGTGACACAATCATTCTTAACACTTCTGGACATTGCATAGTGCTACTGGACATTAGTGGATCAAAGAAATTCATCCAACATAGCAAAAGAGGCAATGTGAAATAAAAGGCAGAATCTGTCAAAACAGAACAGTTCGTATTAACGAATTTTAAAATGGCACCAGACTTGCTCAAATGAAAATGCTCAAATTGAATGAAAGTTGCGTACATATCTGAGGATCATGCACGTAAATTGGCTTAATTTTCTGAGCTACCTACAGGGATGTGGACCCAGATTCGTGACAGCAAAGAAATCTGGAACTGCGCAGTAATCCAAATCTAGTACTTACTTTTCTATCAACGGCTTAACTTGGCACAACAAAACACAAAACTAAGATAAGGAGAGGTTGCTACAGTAGTAAACAACTTCCAAGACACAAAATAAAAACAAAGTACTGTAGGTAAAAACATGGGTTGTCTCCCATAAGCGCTTTTCTTTAACGCCTTTCAGCTAGGCGCAGAAAGTGTGTATCAAGTATTATCTGAGGGTGGTGCATTATCCTTACCTTGGGCTTTAGGAGTTGCCTCAACAATGCATGTTATCTTATCTATGTAAGTTTCAGAGGCTCCTTTTTCATTAGTCTTAGGCTTGCTACTCTCATCAAACAAATTTTCAGGAACAAGCCAAGCATAGTTATTTTCTAGTGCATCATTCATAGCTAGAAGTTTACATGGTATTGGTGCTTTGATCTCCCCACCATCATCAATATCATTAGTGTATCTTATTCTATCCATGTCCATCTTTTCAAGGAGACTAACAAAATTGGTATATGAACCAAGCATATCATATTTAGCAAAGACCTTTCTAGCCTCTCTTGCTATACCACCAAATTCTCTAAGAAGGGTTTCTAGAACAAAATCTTTCTTTTCCCCTTCTTCCATATCACCAAGTGTGAGAAACATGTGTTGGATTATAGGATTAAGATTAACAAATTTAGTTTCCAACATGTGAACTAAAGAAGCAGCAGCAATTTCATAAGTAGGCGCTAGGTCTACCAAGTGTCTCTCTTCAAAGTCATCAATGGTACTAACATGATTGAAAAATTCTTCTATATTATTTCTCCCAACTATAGACCCACGTCCTACCGGTATGTCTTTTGTGGTAAAATTAAAAGGAAACATGATGAAATAAGTAAAGTAAATGCAAGTAACTAATTTTTTTGTGTTTTTGATATAGCAAACAAGATAGCAAATAAAGTAAAACTAGCAACTAATTTTTTTGTATTTTGATTTAGTGCAGCAAACAAAGTAGTAATTAAAACTAAGCAAGACAAAAACAAAGTAAAGAGATTGAGAAGTGGAGACTCCCCTTGCAGCGTGTCTTGATCTCCCCGGCAACGGTGCCAGAAAATATGCTTGATGGCGTGTAATTCACACGTTCGTTGGGAACCCCAAGAGGAAGGTATGATGCGCACAGCAGCAAGTTTTCCCTCAGAAAGAAACCAAGGTTTATCGAACCAGGAGGAGCCAAGAAGCACGTTGAAGGTTGATGGCGGCGGGATGTAGTGCGGCGCAACACCAGGGATTCCGGCGCCAATGTGGAACCTGCATAACACAACCAAAGTACTTTGCCCCAACGAAACAGTGAGGTTGTCAATCTCACCGGCTTGCTGTAACAAAGGATTAACCGTATTGTGTGGAAGATGATTGCTTGCAGAAAACAGTAGAACAAGTATTGCAGTAGATTGTATTTCAGTAAAGAGAATTGGACCGGGGTCCACAGTTCACTAGAGGTGTCTCTCCCATAAGACAAAAGCATGTTGGGTGAACAAATTACAGTTGGGCAATTGACAAATAAAGAGAGCATGACCATGCACATACATATCATGATGAGTATAGTGAGATTTAATTGGGCATTACGACAAAGTACATAGACCGCCATCCAACTGCATCTATGCCTAAAAAGTCCACCTTCAGGTTATCATCCGAACCCCCTCCAGTATTAAGTTGCAAAGCAACAGACAATTGCATTAAGTATGGTGCGTAATGTAATCAACAACTACATCCTTAGACATAGCATCAATGTTTTATCCCTAGTGGCAACAGCACAACACAACCTTAGAACTTTCTGTCACATCGTCCCTGTGTCAATGCGAGCAAGAACCCACTATCGAGCATAAGTACTCCCTCTTGGAGTTACAAGCATCTACTTGGCCAGAGCATCTACTAGTAACGGAAAGCATGCAAGATCATAAACAACACGTAGATATAACTTTGATAATCAACATAACAAGTATTCTCTATTCATCGGATCCCAACAAACGCAACATATAGAATTACAGATAGATGATCTTGATCATGTTAGGCAGCTCACAAGATCCGACAATGATAGCACAATGGGGAGAAGACAACCATCTAGCTACTGCTATGGACCGATAGTCCAGGGGTAGACTACTCACACATCACTCCGGAGGCGACCATGGCGGTGTAGAGTCCTCCGGGAGATGATTCCCCTCTTCGGCAGGGTGCCGGAGGCGATCTCCTGGATCCCCCGAGATGGGATCGGCGGCGGCGGCGTCTCAGTAAGGTTTTCCGTATCGTGGCTCTCGGTACTGGGGGTTTCGTCACGGAGGCTTTAAGTAGGCGGAAGGGCAAGTCAAGAGGCGGCACGGGGGGCCCACACCATAGGGCCGCGCGGCCAGGGGCCAGGCCGCGCCGCCCTAGGGTTTGGCCGCCTCGTGGCCCCACTTCGTTGACTCTTCGGTCTTCTGGAAGCTTCGTGGCAAAATAGGACCCTGGGCGTTGATTTCGTCCAATTCCGAGAATATTTCGTTACTAGGATTTCTGAAACCAAAAACAGCAGAAAACAGCAACTGGCACTTCGGCATCTTGTTAATAGGTTAGTTCCAGAAAATGCACGAATATGACATAAAGTGTGCATAAAACATGTAGATAACATCAATAATGTGGCATAGAACATAAGAAATTATCGATACGTTGGAGACGTATCAAGGCCCTCGAGGTCATCCACCCGATTCAGGCAATCCTATAATGAGGACCTCATCGCACCAAGCTTCGCACCCGAAGAGGACAATGGAGTCCCTAATGCTTCATCCTTCCCATGTTATGACTTTTTGAGAAATGCAGGTTTGTTGGATGATTTCTTGACCCTTGTCGGTAAGGCAGGCTTAACCACCTATGTGGGAGATGAGAGTGAGCAATACTATACGCTCACTAAAATCTTTGTGGAGAGCTTCAAGTTCAACAATAAGCACTTTCGCCCGACAGTTTCATTCAAAATCTATGGTAAACCTATTACTATGAAGTTGGAAAATTTTTGTGCTGCATTGGGTATTGCCCCTGTAGGTATGATATGTCCAATTTGCATCACTATTTTATATCATAATTTGCTGTTATTCATTGATATATTTCATATTGGGACACAATACTTATGTTATTTCATCTATTTTGCATGTTTCATCATTATTGGAGGATCAAGCACCGGAGCCAGGATTCTGCTGGAAAAAGCACCGTCAGAACGCAATATTTCGGAAGATCAACTGTGGAAGGAAATTATACCAAAAATCCTATTTTTCAAGATGACGAAGGAAGCCAGAAGGAGGAGCTGAGAAGGCCCAAGGTGGGGCCAGACCACAGGCTGGCGCGGCCCATGGCCTGGCCGCGCCACCTTGTAGTGTGGGGGCCCCACAGCCCCTTTCGCCTCCTTTTCTTCGCGAAACCCTTCGTCCCGAAAACCTAAGCTACAGAGGGTACCTCGCAAAGAGCCACAGCCGCCTCTGCGAGGCGGAGAACACCAGAGAGAAAAGAACTCTCCGGCGGGCAGGAATCCGCCGGGGAAATTCCCTCCCGGAGGGGGAAATCGACGCCATCGTCACCGTCATCGAGCTGGACATCATCTCCATCACCATCATCATCATCTCCACCATCATCACCGCCGTCTCCACCGCTGGACACCGTCACCGCCGTAGCAATTTGGGTTTGATCTTGATTGTTTGATAGGGGAAACTCTCCCGGTATCGATTTCTACTTGTTGTTGATGCTATTGAGTGAAACCATTGAACCAAGGTTTATGTTCAGATTGTTATTCATCATCATATCACCTCTGATCATGTTCCATATGATGTCTCGTGAGTAGTTCGTTTTCTTGAGGACATGGGTGAAGTCTAAATGTTAGTAGTGAATTATGGTTGAGTAATATTCAATGTTATGATATTTAAGTTGTGGTGTCATTCTTCTAGTGGTGTCGTGTGAACGTCGACTACACGACACTTCACCTTTATGGGCCTAGGGGAATGCATCTTGTACTCGTTTGCCGATTGCGGGGTTGCCGGAGTGACAGAAACCTAAACCCCCGTTGGTATATCGATGCAGGAGGGATAGCAGGATCTCAGAGTTTAAGGCTGTGGTTAGATTTATTCTTAATTACTTTCTTGTAGTTGCGGATGCTTGCAAGGGGGTATAATCACAAGTATGTATTAGTCCTAGGAAGGGCGGTACATTAGCATAGGTTCACCCACACAACACTTATCATAACAATGAAGATTATTTAGCCGTATGTAGCGAAAGCACTAGACTAAAATCCCGTGTGTCCTCGAGAATGTTTGGTCATTATAAGTAAACAAAACGGCTTGTCCTTTGTGCTAAAAAGGATTGGGCCACTCGCTGCAATTATTTCTCTCGCATTTTACTTACTTGTACTTTATTCATCTGTTACATCAAAACCCCCTGAATACTTGTCTGTGAGCATTTACAGTGAATCCTTCATCGAAACTGCTTGTCAACACCTTCTGCTCCTTGTTGGGATCGACATTCTTACTTATCGAAGATACTACGATACACCCCCTATACTTGTGGGTCATCAAGACTATTTTCTGGCGCCGTTGCCGGGGAGTGAAGCGCTATTGGTAAGTGGAATTGGTAAGGAAAACCTTTACTGTTTGTGCTGATTTTATTTCTGCCTGCTGCTATAAGTCATTATGGAGAGATCTTCTCTTCAATTTCTATTTGGGAAATCTACTACTACTACAACGGTAGTGGATGAGGCGCCAGGTGAGGAAATGATACCATATAAAATACCTATGAAAATTATTGAACGTGTTATGGATAACCGCTATGAAGGGGATGGAACTGTCCATCCCGGTGATCATTTACTATTTTTGCATGAATTATGCGGGTTATTCAAATGTGCAGGTATTGCCATGAATGAAGTTAGAAAGAAACTATTCTCTATATCGCTGTCTGGTAAAGCGGCGCATTGGTATAAATTGCTGAAGAATGGTGATTCTCTTGATTGGGAGGACATTGTGCCTTTATTTTATTCTAAATTATATCCTCCAAGTGAAATTCACAAAGATCGTAACCGCATATATAATTTCTGGCCTCATGATGGAGAAAGTATTGCCCAAGCTTGGGGGAGATTGAAGTCTTTAATGCTCAAATGCCCCATTCATGAGCTTCCTGGTAATGTTATTATTGATAATTTCTATGCAAGACTTTCTTTTCAAGACAAGACCTTGCTGGATACTTCTTGTTCTGGATTATTTACATGCAACAAAGAAGAGTTTAAAAGGGACCTTCTTGATCGGATCCAAGAAAATACTGAAGGTTGGGAGAACGACAAGGATAGAGAATCAGGTATAATTTATGATTATAAATGCATTGAAGCTTTTATGGATACTGATAAATTTCGTAATATGAGTGCTACATATGGTCTTGATTCTCAAGTTGCTGCAAATCTTTATAAAGCTTTTGCCTCTCATTATGAATTGCCTAAGAAGAATTTTGATAAGTATCATGAACCGTATAAAGATAAAATTGATTCATCTATTAATAAATGCGTTGTAGTTGAAACTGCTGATCATGTTATTCCTGAAGCTTATATTGAAAAAACTCCTTTCCCTGCTAAAATGAAGGAGTACTCTGTTATAAATAGTGCGGTTCATAAAAGTGAAAAGAAACCTATAGAACCTGAAGAACAAATAAAAGTTGAACCTGGTGTTGCAATAGTTAAAGATCTTGTGACTGAAAATGTGGAGGATGGTCATATTATTTTCTGTGAAGATGCTTCTAATATTGTTTCACATCCTAATAAACCCAAACAAGTTAGTGTTCCTATGCTATCTGTTAGAATTGGTGATCATTGCTATTATGGTTTATGTGATATTGGTGCAAGTGTTAGTGCTATTCCTTATGAGCTTTACACGGAGATTATGCACAAAATTGAATCTTGTGAACTTGAAGATATTGATGTGGTTATTCAGCTGGCTAATAGAGAAACTATTTCTCCAATTGGTATTGTTCGAGATGTAGAAGTTCTATGTGGTAAGATTAAATATCCTGCTGACTTTTTGGTACTTGGTTCTGCTGCTAGTGATTATTGTCCTATCATTTTTGGTAGACCTTTTCTAAATACTTGTGGAGCTATTATAGATTGCAAGAAAGAGAAAATTTTGACTAAATTTGCTGGTGAATCTTATGAGTTTAACTTCTCTAAATTTACCAAAACTCCTTATAAAGCTGATTTGCCTAGTGATGATTTTAAAATGGAGCAGTGTGCATCTATTGTTCTTGTTCCTAATAATCCTTTCCAGCAACATTTGGAGAATAGCGAGAGTGAAGTTTTTAGGAAAGAAAGAGATGAGCTTGAGGAAATTTTTCTTCGCCAACCTATTCTCAAGCATGATTTACCGGTGGAAGATTTGGGTACAACACCGCCACCAAAGGAAGATCCTGTTTTTGATTTAAAGCCTTTACCTGATAATCTTAAATATGCTCATATTGATGATAAGAAAATATATCCTGTTATTATTAGTTCTAAGCTTTCAGAGATTGAGGAAGAAAGGTTATTGGAAATATTGAAGAAACACCGAGGAGCTATTGGCTACACTCTTGATGATTTGAAGGGGATTTCTCCTTCTATTTACCAACATGCTATTAATATGGAAGATGATGCAAAGCCTGTTGTTGAACATCAGCGTCGTCTAATTCCGAAGATGAAGAGGTGGTAAGGAATGAGGTATTAAAATTTCTTGAAGCTGGTATTATATATCCTATTGCTGATAGTAGATGGGTTAGTCCTGTGCATTGCGTTCCCAAGAAAGGAGGAATGACTGTTGTGCCTAATGATAATGATGAGCTCATCCCTCAAAGAGTAGTTGTACGGTATAGAATGTGCATTGATTTTCGAAAAGTTAATAAAGTCACTAAGAAAGATCATTACCGTTTACCATTTATTGATCAAATGCTAGAAAGATTGTCTAAAAATACTCATTTTTGCTTTCTTGATGGTTATTCTGGGTTTTCACAAATTGCTGTTAAAACTAAAGATCAAGAGAAAACCACTTTTACTTGTCCCTATGGAACTTATGCTTATAGGCGTATGCCTTTTGGTTTATGTAATGCTCCTGCTACTTTTCAAAGATGCATGTCTGCTATTTTTCATGGCTTTTGTGAGAGTATTGTGGAAGTATTCATGGATGATTTTTCCGTCTATGGGAATTCTTTTGATAGTTGCTTGCGAAACCTTGATAAAGTTTTGCAGAGATGTGAAGAAACTAACCTTGTTCTTAATTGGGAGAAATGCCACTTTATGGTTAATGAAGGAATTGTATTGGGACATAAAATTTCTGAGAGAGGTATTGAAGTTGATAGAGCTAAAGTTGAATCAATTGAGAAGATGCCCTATCCGAGGGATGTTAAAGGTATTCGTAGTGTTCTTGGTCATGCTGGGTTTTATAGGAGATTTATTAAAGATTTCTCCAAGATTTCAAAGCCTCTTACTAATCTTCTTCAAAAAGACGTACCTTTTGTTTTTGATGATGATTGTAAGGAAGCTTTTGAAACTCTAAAGAAAGCCTTAACACCAGCTCCTGTAGTTGAACCTCCTGATTGGAATTTGCCTTTTGAAATTATGTGTGATGCTAGTGATTTTCTTTGTAGGCGCTGTTCTTGGACAGCGAGTAGATAAAAAACTGAATGTTATTCATTATGCTAGTAAAACTCTTGATGCTGCTCAAAGAAATTATGCTACAACTGAAAAAGAATTATTAGCTGTAGTCTTTGCTTGTGATAAATTTAGATCTTATATTGTTGATTCAAAAGTTACGATTCATACTGATCATGCTGCAATTAGATACCTTATGACAAAGAAAGATGCTAAGCCGAGGCTTATTAGATGGGTACTTCTTTTGCAAGAATTTGATTTACATATTGTAGATAGGAAAGGTGCTGATAATCCTGTTGCTGATAATTTGTCTAGATTGGAAAATATTGCTTATGATCCTGTTCCTGTCAATGATAGTTTTCCAAATGAACAATTGGCTGTAATAAAGGTGAGCTCGCGAGACAGTCCTTGGTATGCTGATTATGCTAACTTTATTGTTTCCAAGTACTTGCCTCCAACCTTTTCAGCTCAGCAAAGGAGGAAATTCTTTTATGACTTGAGGCATTATTTCTGGGATGACCCACACTTATATAAAGAAGGAGTGGATGGTATTCTGCGAAGGTGTGTTCCCGAATATGAACAACAAGAGATATTGAGTAAATGTCATGGTAGTGCTTATGGAGGACATCACGCCGGAGAAAGAACCGCGCAAAAGGTTCTACAATCAGGTTTTTATTGGCCAACTCTCTTCAAGGATGCGAGAAAGTTTATTTTATCTTGTGATGAATGCCAAAGGGTCGGTAATATCTCCAGACGCAATGAAATGCCTATGAATTATTGAACCATTTGATTGTTGGGGATTTGACTTCATGGGACCTTTTCTGTCTTCAGAAGGTAACACTCATATACTTGTTGCTGTTGATTATGTTACTAAATGGGTGGAAGCCATACCTACAAAAAGTGCTGATGGTGAGACCTCTTTAAGAATGCTTTTAGACATTATTTTTCCTAGATTTGGAGTGCCTAGATATATTATGACTGATGGAGGTTCTCATTTTATTCATGGAGGTTTTAGAAAAACTCTTGCTAGGTATGGTATTAATCATAGAATTGCTTCCGCTTATCATCCTCAAATTAGTGGGCAAGTAGAATTATCAAATAGAGAGATTAAATCTATCTTGCAAAAGACTGTTAATAAAACTAGAAAGAATTGGGCTAGTAAATTGAAGGATGCACTATGGGCTTATAGAACTGCTTATAAAAATCCCATGGGAATGTCACCTTATAAAATGGTTTACGGAAAAGCTTGTCATTTACCTTTAGAACTAGAGCACAAAGCTTATTGGGCTGTTAGAGAATTAAATAAAGATCCTAAACTTGCCGGTAATAAGAGGTTGTTGCAATTAAGTTCTCTAGATGAATGGAGAAGTGAAGCCTATGAAAATGCTAAACTCTTTAAAGAGAAAGTAAAAAAATGGCATGATAGGAGGATTATCAAAAGAGAATTTACTATTGGGGATAAAGTCCTATTGTATCGGTCTCGTCTCAGATTCTTTGCAGGGAAATTACTCTCGAAATGGGAAGGACCGTATGTTGTTGAGGAGGTGTATCGTTCAGGAGCAATTAAAATTAGCTCTCTCCAAGGCAATGCCACGTAAGTGGTGAATGGACAAAGACTCAAGCATTATATCTCAGGTGATTCTTATAATGTTGATGTTGATATTATTCAAGTGGAAACACCGAAGGCTTTCATTAAAGGACAAATTGACAAATCCGCGTAACTCGACTTTGAATAGGTAACGATCGGTAATGAAAAGTTCGCAATTTACTTTCCGAACAATATTTTTGCTGTTTTTGGAAAATATGAAAAATTACGAGATCGAAACGGAGTGGAAAAGACGCACGAGGGCGTGCCACCATAGGCCGGCGCGGCTGACACAGGCCCGCGCCGACCTATGGTCTGGCCGCCTCGTCGCCCCTTTCCGACCCTGGTTCGATCTGGTACTTTCCTTTTGTCGTGAAATTTTTTGCTATATAATCCCCCGGACCCCTGGAGGCCCGTATATCGTTTTCTCGACGTGTTTTGTTTCGAGCTGTTTCTGCCAGGATTTGCTTCGGATCTAGAGCCATCATGTCTTCGTCGGAAACTCCGAAGGACAGCTCCTGCAAGGATGTTGGCAACTTGTACATGGAGGAGCTGAGGATGCACCCCAAGGAGTTGCTGCTCGTTGAAGGAGAACTGCAGATCAAGGATGTCCAGGGTCCTAAAGGAGAAGGAAGCTTGGAAGACAGGATGGAGAAGCTAGAACAAGAGGTTTTCAAATACAAGAAGATGGCTGAGCGTGTGATACGTCTCCAACGTATCGATAATTTCTTATGTTCCATGCCACATTATTGATGTTATCTACATGTTTTATGCACACTTTATGTCATATTCGTGCATTTTCTGGAACTAACCTATTAACAAGATGCCGAAGTGCCAGTTGCTATTTTCTGCTGTTTTTGGTTTCAGAAACCCTAGTAACGAAATATTCTCGGAATTGGACGAAATCAACGCCCAGGGTCCTATTTTGCCACGAAGCTTCCAGAAGACCGAAGAGGAGACGAAGTGGGGCCACGAGGTGGCCACACCCTAGGGCGGCGCGGCCCCCCCCTTGGCCGCGCGGCCCTGTGGTGTGGGCCCCTCGTGCCGCCTCCTGACCTGCCCTTCCGCCTACTTAAAGCCTCCGTCGCGAAACCCCCAGTACCGAGAGCCACGATATGGAAAACCTTACTGAGACGCCGCCGCCGCCAATCCCATCTCGGGGGATTCAGGAGATCGCCTCCGGCACCCTGCCGGAGAGGGGATTCATCTCCCGGAGGACTCTACGCCACCATGGTCGCCTCCGGAGTGATGTGTGAGTAGTCTACCCCTGGACTATGGGTCTATAGCTGTAGCTAGATGGTTGTCTTCTCCTCATTGTGCTTCATTGTCGGATCTTGTGAGCTGCCTAACATGATCAAGATCATCTATCTGTAATTATATATGTTGCGTTTGTTGGGATCCGATGAATAGAGAATACTTGTTATGTTGATTATCAAAGTTATGTCTATGTGTTGTTTATGATTTTTGATGGCGTGTAACTCACACGCTCGTTGGGAACCCCAAGAGGAAGGTATGATGCGCACAGCAGCAAGTTTTCCCTCAGAAAGAAACCAAGGTTTATCGAACCAGGAGGAGCCAAGAAGCACGTTGAAGGTTGATGGCGGCGGGATGTAGTGCGGCGCAACACCAGGGATTCCGGCGCCAACGTGGAACCTGCACAACACAACCAAAGTACTTTGCCCCAAAGAAACAGTGAGGTTGTCAATCTCACCGGCTTGCTGTAACAAAGGATTAACCGTATTGTGTGGAAGATGATTATTTGCAGAAAACAGTAGAACAAGTATTGCAGTAGATTGTATTTCAGTAAAGAGAATTGGACCGGGGTCCACAGTTCACTAGAGGTGTCTCTCCCATAAGACAAACAGCATGTTGGGTGAACAAATTACAGTTGGGCAATTGACAAATAAAGAGGGCATGACCATGCACATGCATATCATGATGAGTATAGTGAGATTTAATTGGGCATTACGACAAAGTACATAGACCGCCATCCAACTGCATCTATGCCTAAAAAGTCCACCTTCAGGTTATCATCCGAACCCCCTCCAGTATTAAGTTGCAAAGCAACAGACAATTGCATTAAGTATGGTGCGTAATGTAATCAACAACTACATCCTTAGACATAGCATCAATGTTTTATCCCTAGTGGCAACAGCACAACACAACCTTAGAACTTTCTGTCACTGTCCCGTGTGTCAATGCGAGGCATGAACCCACTATCGAGCATAAGTACTCCCTCTTGGAGTTACAAGCATCTACTTGGCCAGAGCATCTACTAGTAACGGAAAGCATGCAAGATCATAAACAACACGTAGATATAACTTTGATAATCAACATAACAAGTATTCTCTATTCATCGGATCCCAACAAACGCAACATATAGAATTACAGATAGATGATCTTGATCATGTTAGGCAGCTCACAAGATCCGACAATGATAGCACAATGGGGAGAAGACAACCATCTAGCTACAGCTATGGACCCATAGTCCAGGGGTAGACTACTCACACATCACTCCGGAGGCGACCATGGCGGTGTAGAGTCCTCCGGGAGATGAATCCCCTCTCCGGCAGGGTGCCGGAGGCGATCTCCTGGATCCCCCGAGATGGGATCGGCGGTGGCGGCGTCTCAGTAAGGTTTTCCGTATCGTGGCTCTCGGTACTGGGGGTTTCGTCACGGAGGCTTTAAGTAGGCGGAAGGGCAAGTCAAGAGGC
Source organism: Lolium perenne (assembly GCF_019359855.2). Taxonomy (NCBI): domain Eukaryota; kingdom Viridiplantae; phylum Streptophyta; class Magnoliopsida; order Poales; family Poaceae; genus Lolium; species Lolium perenne. The sequence goes on along the minus strand of NC_067244.2, from coordinate 249,137,848 downwards.
GGCACGGGGGGCCCAAACCACAGGCCGGCGCGGCCAGGGGTGGGGCCACGCCGCCCTAGGGTTTGGCCACCCCGTGGCCCCTCTTCGTTTCGTCTTCGGACTTCTGGAAGCTTCGTGGAAAAATAGGCCCCTGGGCGTTGATTTCATCCAATTCCGAGAATATTTCGTTACTAGGATTTCTGAAACCAAAAACAGCAGAAACAAAGAATCGGCACTTCGGCATCTTGTTAATAGGTTAGTTCCAGAAAATGCACGAATATGACATAAAGTGTGCATAAAACATGTAGATAACATCAATAATGTGGCATGGAACATAAGAAATTATCGATACGTTGGAGACGTATCAGCATCCCCAAGCTTAGTTCTGCTCGTCCCAAGCTGGTAAAACGATAACACAGATAATTTCTGGAGTGACATGCCATCATAATCTTGATCATACTATTTGTAAAGCATATGTAGCGAATGCAGCGATCAAAATAATGTATATGACATGAGTAAACAAGTGAATCATAAAGCAAACACTAGTAGGAAAACCCTTATAGGCAAAGCTTAGTTCTGTGGCGCACCACTAAAAATGCGCCACAGAAACTTTTTTTGTGGCGCACCAGGCAAGGTGCGCCACAAAAATAGCTTAATTTTGTGGCGCACCAAAGAACCCTGCGCCACAAAAACTTGGTGGGCCCCACCAGCTGACACCCCCAATCATTGGTTTTACTATTTCTATGGCGCACGTACAGCAGTGCGCCACAAAAATAAGATATTCTGTGGCGCACGGCCACGGTGCGCCACAAAAATAAGCTATTCTGTGGCGCAGCTTGGCTCGTGCGCCACAGAAATAAGGTATTCTGTGGCGCATTTGTTCAGGTGCGCCACAGAATTAGCGAACCAGATATACAAAAGTGAGCCAACCTCCCACCTACCACACTACACAAGTCATTCTTCTTCCTCCATCTAGCTCGTCCCCCCTTCTCTCTCATACCATTTTGACTCTACTTTTCACTTGCTTGGGTATTTATTGCACTTACTTTGGTTGATACTTAATTGGAGTTGAGGAGAAGGCTCTCCATACTCTCTCCTCCTCTCGAACTCATCGATCGCGGTCTCGTCTCGGTATCGAATCTAGAAGGTGAGTAGTTGGAGGAGACATACATATGCTTGGAGGAGACATGCATATGCTTGTAGATCTTGTGTGGCCGTCGTGTGTATGGATGCTTGTTGCAGGTGAAGCGCTTGTGTGTGTCGGTGTGGTGCATGGATGTTTGCCGAAATGTTGATTCATTTCCGTTTCGGCAAGTTTTGCACTACCCATATGTCCTACTTTGAGGAGAGGTCATGCCGAATTTTTCCGCTCCATGTAATACCTTGAGGAGAGGTACGGCCCATGCATGTGTGTGCATTTGGTGCGGTTCTAATTTCCTGTTCTATGTATACCATTTGCAGGCAAGCATGGTCCTCTCGATGAGTTCCGCTCGAATCTCTAGATACAAGATAGACGCGAAGGAGGACATGATTCGGAACAATAGGCGCCAGATAAGATGTCCGTGTCGATCATGCAAACTCGAGCGCTGGATCAACCCCGATTCCGGACAACCGGAGGAGCACCTGCCGAGGCGCGGTTTCATGCAAGACAACCAGGCGCGGCCGGCCCCATCAAATGGTGCGCATGAAGACCATGTCGAGCGAGATGACTATCATCATGAAGAAGACTATCATCATGCCGACGGGGACTATCATCATGAAGAAGAAGTCGGCGGAGAAGATCATCATGAAGAAGAAGATGCCGGCGGAGAACATCATCATGATGAAGAAGAAGATTCCGGCGCGACCCCGCTAATTTCGGCCTTGCGGGACTCTCATGTTCAAGATCTTCTCCTCCAGGAGACGAGCAACGATAGAGTTGCAGCTAGAGAGAGAGCCAAGCTGTCGCAAATGGAGAAAGACGGGATGACTCCGATCTTTCCTGGGTGTCGTCCGCAGGATACGCGCTTGCATGTAACGCTTGATTACCTGCAGATGAAGACGCAGAACAAGTGGACCGATTCCAGCTTCAGCAAGAACTTAAAATTCTGGCACGATCGTCTCCCGGAGGGGAACACATTGCCAAGTAGTACCGAGGAGGCCAAGAAAGTCGTGTGTCCCCTTGACCTACCGCACGAAAAATACCACGCCCTGCATTAATGATTGTGTGATTTATAGGTGCGAGTACAAGGACAGAACCACATGTCCGGTGTGTGGCCACGGACGGTACAAGGTTGGGAACAAGAAGGTACCTCGAAAGGTGGTATGGTACTTTCCTATCACTCCCCGTCTGCAGCGGTATTTCGTGGACCCTAAGGAAGCAAAGCTCATACAATGGCACGCGGAAAGGCGAAGCCCGAAGAAGATCCGGAGATGGGCTATATGCCGACACACCCTTCGAGACTGGACAGTGGCAAACATTGGACATCGCCTTCCCTAGGTTCGGGCGACGCAAGGAACATCAGGCTGGGTATGAGCACCGATGGACTCAATCCGTTCGGCAACCAGAGTAGCACGCATAGCACCTGGCCTGTGTTTGTATGGCCTTACAACCTACCCCCGTGGCTGTGCACCAAGCAAAGGTACATACACCTGAGTATTCTCATTCGGGGGCGAAACAACCAGGTGTCGACATGCATTTGTATCTCGGGCTGCTGAAAGAGGAGTTAGACACGTTGTGGAAGACGCCACCCCGTACGTGGGACGCCTACACTAGAACTTATTTCGATATGAGAGCCGCGTTGATCACGACGGTCACGGACTATCCTGGTTACGCATATGTATCTGCCCGGGTGGGCCACGGATTCAACGGGCTGTGTGAAGTGCATGGACGATACCCCGCATCTACAACTACCAAGGGATCCCGGGTCCTCGAAAACCGTCTACCCAGGTGCTCGAAGGTGGCTTCGCTTGGATCACCCGTGGAGAAAACGCGGTGATCTGTTCAATGGTAAAGATGAGCCCGATGGACCCCCACGCCCGAGGAGCGGCGCAGAAATCGATGATCTTCTGAAAAATTGGAAGGAGTGCCCAGCGCCGGGAAAGAAGCGACCGAAGCGAGCCGCTGCTCGGTGTATGGAAAGCGAGGTCTGTTTTCCACAACTTGGAGTACCGAAGGTCCTCCACACGCCCCACAGCCTCGATGTCATGCACATTACGAAGAACGTTACCGAGAGTCCGCTTGGCACTCTTTGCAACTCGGAAAAGTCCAAGGATGGACCGAAAGCAAGATACGATTTTAAACATTTTGGCATCGTGAAAGATCTTCAAGCCCCGATACCGACGATGATGATGATGATGATGATCGGACGGAAGGGACTCAACGTCTCCGTAAAAGGGCTAAGAAGAACGCGGTGCAGCTTCCCGCTGCACGCTTCTACAACGAGTCCGGAGGAGCTCGAGCAGTTTTTCAGGTGCCTCCTAGGAGTGAAAGTTCCTCACGGTTACTCGGGGAATATAAGCGAGATATCCTGGACGTAGCGAAGAAGAGGTTCACCGGGATGAAGTCTCACGATTGCCACGTGCTAATGACGCAGATACTTCCCGTTGCGATCCGAGGCATAATGGACGAGCACGTCCGTGATACGCTGTTTGGCCTATGCAACTTTTTTGACGTTATCACCAGGAAGTCGATCGGCGTGAGGCAGCTCAAGATGCTACAGGATGAGATCGTGGTGATACTATGTGAGCTCGAGATTTACTTCCCTTTGCATTCTGTGATATATGCGTCCATCTCCTTCTCCATGTCGTTGAAGACATCAAGCAGCTCGGCCCAACGTTCCTCCACAACATGATGCCTTTCGAAAGGCAGAACGGTGTCATGAAAGGATACGTTCGCAATAGGGCCCGTCCGCACGCAAGCATGGCCAAGGGGTTTCTAACCTACGAGTGCATCTCCTTCTGCCAGAATTATCTAAGCACCGAGGACGACGAGGATCATGTTGGTCTACCCCCAGGACACACCTCGGGAGGCTCGCTGAGTCGGTCACCGCGAGGGCTACCGCTCAGTCCATGTCGGCATTGAAAATCGACGCGACGACTTTGACAGGGCTCACCGGGTCGCGCTACAACACTTAAAACTGATCGAACCTTTCGTGCAAGAGCACAAAAGCATGGTCGAGCAGAATTACATCGATATGGGCCGGCCGAGGAAGATGGGAGACGTAACCAAAGAGCACAACTCCAGCTTCACGCGTTGGTTCAAGCAAACTCAACTGCTTGAAGCACGTAGAAATACGCCTTCTACCGAAGATGAAAAACTCATATACACCTTATCATAGGGACCCGCGCATAACGTAAGGACCTATCAGGAGTACGACATCAACGGTTACAGATTCTACACCGAGGAAAAGGACAGAAATAGTGAAAATCAAAACTCAGGAGTAACTATGCCGTCATACGCCGATGACGAGACTAATGTCAATGAAAGATTTTTTGGAAGGATCGAGGAGATATGGGAGCTCAATTACTGTGGAGAGACGGTGCCAATGTTTCGTGTGAGATGGGCCAAGAAGGTCGAAAAAGAAGGCCGATATTTCACAACCATGGTTATACCCGATGCAAAATCGAAGAACGCATCCGCGAAAAATGAGCCATGGGTACTCGGTAGCCAAGTTGACCAATGCTTCTTCATCACCGATCCGTCGAGGCCTAGCCGTGTTGTCGTCAGGAGGGGCAAGAGGAGCATCATAGGAATGCAAGGAGACGCCAACGAGGAAGACTTGGACAAGAACGGTGACCCGAAGATTGAGGAGGAATTCGACAGGCACTTCGACATGCCTACTACTAGTAAAGTAAGAAGGAAGACCTCCCTACCCTCTAAAGGTTGTCCGTTCACGCGAAGAAATCTCAAGGTGGCCGGCATAAAGTATTCAACCGCCAACAACCGAAAGGGCAAGAAGATTGCGAAGAGACGCTAGCTAGAGCTCGAAGCCGGGACGAAGAAGATCTTTTTGGTCTATCACATGTGTGTGAGTGTGTGTTAGACAAGTACATCCATGTGTGTGTGAGAGAAACAAGAACGTACATGTTTGTATGAGACAATTAATTTATAATACTCTACTAATTACTAAATAATGTTGTGTTATTTATTGAAATGTAACTAAAATATGAAAAAAAGGAAGAAAAATTGTGTGGCAGCCAGGGTTCGAACCTGGCTACTAATGGGCTAACATTGACCTTAACCACCGGGCTAGTGCTAAGTAACTGTCGGTACACAGCGGTAAACCATTTTGTTTTGCTAAGTGTCTAAATTCTGTGGCGCACGCCCCTTTAGGTGCGCCACGAGATTAAGGGATTCTGTGGCGCATGTCGAGCTGGTGCGCCACGGAATGCTTAATTACGTGGCGCACATGGAGGGGTGCGCCACGTAATTTAGACACTTGGTGAAATATCGATCGACCCTTTCTTCCCCACACTCACAACAGCAGTTTCCTTCCCCGACAACCCTAGCGCCACTGCAACCACCACCACCGCCAAGCGCCGCCACCTAAGCGCTGCTGCCGCCGAGGAGGAGGAGGAGGAGGAGGACGGCCACGCCACCGCCGAGCAGACGCCCAAGCCCGAGCCGCCACCGCAGATCGAGGAGGAGGACGCGCGAGCCCGAGCCGCCGCCGCAGAGGAGGAGGAGGAGGACCGCCACGCCGCCACCTAGCGCTGCTGCCGCCGAGGAGGAGGAGGAGGAGGAGGACGGGCACGCCACCGCCGAGCAGGACGCCCAAGCCCGAGCCGCCACCGCAGATCGAGGAGGAGGACGCGCAGCCCGAGCCGCCGCCGCAGAGGAGGAGGACGTACAACGCCATCACCACCGCGCCCTGCCACCGCCGCCGTTCGGTGAGAGTCCCTCTCCCCTCCCCACTCCCTTGTCCCCTCCCCACTGCCTTGTGCCCGAATTTCGGAGAAGAAGGGCAACATTGGTCAGATTTTGTATTGTCTCATGTTCTTGTTGTTTGCATTGCCATGATCCAAGCCATCCAAGCCATCAAAGAATTGCCATGATCCTAACAGTAGCTAATTTCTTGGTTATGGCATTATATTCTTTCTATGTGATGAAATTCAGGGGCTCCATAGCTAGATGTAGAAAGTTCTTGCTATTTTTTTAATTCATTGGTTGCTGTTTTTTTTAATTCATTGCTTGCACTAGAGCTAATAAAGTTGGTTGATTTAGGACAAATAATTGGTTGATTTAGGTTTTGAATGTAGTTAGTGAATTGGCAGATACAAATTGGTTAGTGAATGTAGTTAGTGAATTGGTTGATTTAGGTTTTGAATGTAGTTAGTGAATGTAGATACAAATTTACTACTGCTAGGTAATGTTTTGAATGTGATTTAGTTTTCGAATTGGCAGAGAAATGTAGATATTAATCTTGTCATTTAGTAAGAACAGAATTAGGGTGAGAGTTAGTGATCATGTGTGTGTTGCATGTGCTAGTGAATCACTTGTGTCTCCTGCTGCCATTTTATGTTTTGAATTCATTTATGAAATGATCATGCTCATGCTTCCTAGTTGCAAGATAAGAATGCATAGATGGTTTTAGTTCACCTTTGGCCACTGATTAAATAGATGGTTTTAGTTCACATATGACCACTAATTAAATACATGATTAAATGCATAGATGGTTGCAGTATATATACAGTATATATATAGTATATATGAACTGTGTTCGTTGAGAAAATGCAGTAGAGCTAATAAAGTTCTTGAAGTTCTCTCTGAAAAAGAATGAAGTTTGTTTAAATGAAAATTAAAATGAAGCTGCTACTACTCTGTTGATGTACATGGTTCAATAAAATGAACAATGCAGTAGGTTTTTTAATACAATGCAATAGGTTTTTTAATACAAATGAAAAAATGAACAAGCTAATGATGAAATGATACTGCCTAGTTGATTTTGAATGAAATGCTATGGCCTACTATTGAAGTCATTTTTCTAAGTCATTAGCTACTGCCTTGGCTGCACTAAATATGCTAACAGTTGGTTAAAAAGATGCTCCAGGTTTGTTGTAGTGCTCCAGGTGATTGCTCCAGGTTTTGTTTGATGTATTGTAGATTCTCCAGGTTAATTTGTTGTAGATGCTCCAGGTTAATAATATCTGTTGTATTGATGCTCTAGGTTAATAATGCCTCCTGTATAGATGCTCCAGGTTTTGTTTGATGTATTGTAGATGCTTCAGGTTAATTTGTTGTAGTGCTCCAGGTTAAAAAAAATAGGAACTATATATGTCCAGCAATATATGTCCAGGTTTTTACGGTTTGTAGTACTAACTGATATGGTGGATATGGTGGATATATGGTGTATATGGTGGATATATGGTGTATATGGTGGATATTTTTGCAGGGATTTCATTGAGTTGCCCATTTCTCCCGAAGCGTTGATTAACTTCCGTTTCGGTTGAGAAATGGGCACTCCTACGTAGAAAAAATAGCAAAGGTCATGCCGAATTTTTTGGTTCACTTTTGTACTAACTTGTTGCCTCTTTTTAATGAAGTGCAAAAATAAACATGTCGGGCAACACTTCTAAGCCCAGGAGCCAGAACGAAGAAGCGAGAGAGGCCAACAAGGACTTCTGGGAGGACTACGAGCAGCCCCGGAAGGCCGCCGCCGAGTCGCCCGACGATGAGGAAGAGGGCCGGGACACTGCCTCCGAGGGAGAGGGCCGGGGGGCCGCCGCCGACACCGGCAACGATGACGATACCTGGGACGACGCCGCCCAGACCGGTGAAGAGACGACCGGTGAAGAGAACGCGGCCAACCGCACGGAAGGTGATAGCGGCGGCAACCCTCAGGAGGGTAAGAAGAAGAGGACGGCGAGGAGGGCGAGGAGGGATCGGAGGCCGCAAGTGCTCGCCAACGTCACCGATGTTGTCACGGTAGTCTCCCCAAGTGGCCTACCGATGGAGCCTTCGTGGGTTGCCAAAGGGTACGGCATGCAACTAGGGTGCATCGTCCGTGAAACCGTGCCGATCCTAACTCATGACCTCAGAAGCAAGGAGAACGAGGCTATCGTCCAATCCCTCCTCCAGAAGCTTCACCAACGATACATGTTCCCGGAGCCGTTCAATAAGAAGGTGGACTCTTTAGCTCTCACGAAGATGAGCACCGCCTTGAGCAGCTGGAAGAACCGGCTGAAGAAAAAGATCGACGCCGGTGAAAGCTGGGAGAGGATAAGTACCAAAGAACCGTCGCTCTCCTTACAAGACTTTAATGCATTCAAGTCTTACTTAGAGAGTGACGATGTTAAAAAATGGACCGCACAGGGGAAGAAAATGCGGGATTTGAACTTAGGGACCCACCATTGCGGAAGCGGCGGTTACCGAGGAAAACAGCCCACTTGGGACAAGGAGGATGCCGAGATGGTACGTCCTGGGAAAGAAAACCCACGGCACAAAATCCAGGATGAACAGGCTAGGAACTTTGTCCGGTCCCGCTACTACTTAGACTGGAAGACGGGGGAATTTATTACGGATCACGAAGACGTGAAGGATTTCGAGAAGTACCTGGTAAGGATAGTTCTATATTATTTCGCTCATCTTATTAGGCAATGAAGCCAAATGGGCTAACCTTAAGTTCCTTTGTCTGAAGGATGAAGAGTTGACGAAGGCTGGCCCGTCGTCCTGTGGGTCGACGGAACCGTGGGACACGCCTTTCAACAGGGCGATGAACAAATACAAGGAGAGGGAGCTAGACAAGCCACCGACGTCGGGTGGCCGTGTGTCCGGCTTTGGCACAAGTATGAAGCTATCCGAGTACTACGGATCGGATGCCAAGACGAGAAAGCTGGAGAGGAGGTCATCGGCAAAGGATAAATCCGAGGTTCAGGAGCTGAAGAAGAAGGTGGAGTCACTAGAGAAGCTGGTGGCCGAAAAGCCTCTGGAGAACACGGAGATGATGAACAAGTTATTGGACGAGAAGATCCGGCAGATCATCCCCCCGGGTTGATGGAGGGGTTAGCTGCTTGGAATGCGGGAGGTCAAGTGGGGCCGATACATGTGCCCAGCATTAGCGGCAGCAACTCAAGCTTCCACGTGTCGCCGACGGTGCCGCTCCACCCGACGCCGGCGTCGGGGCTCCACCGTACGCCGCCGCAGCTCCAACCGCCGCCGCAGCTCCAATCGTCGCATCGACGCCCCAACCGCCGCCCTTGTATCGACAGAGTCGAGATCGACACCATCAAGGAGGTAAACTCATTAGTTACTCCTTCGCGTCATCTTCTTTAACTATATATGCCTTTCGTGATCGCCATCTCACGATGCCCAACATGGCGCCCGACTCGGGATGAACAATGCATACTTCGCAAACGGTGGAGCCCGGCGGCAAGTTGGTGGAAGTTGCTAGCGGCTATGTCATGGCTTCCCGCGTTATGCCCGGCACTACATTGGCGAACGACGTGGCGAAGGTCAAGTTGGGAATGGTAGTGCCGGAGTAGCGCTACGCCATCCCCCCCTTTCAACCTCCGGCACGTACGAAGGTGACGTTTTCCCCTTGGGGATTGCACCTCATGGCTTATGACATGGCCGAAGAACCAGATTCGTCCGGGGGGGTCTTCCGAGTGGTAAGAAAAGCACCGGCGCCACCTCCCCTATCATCCGGCCCAAGATCGCCGCCGCCGACGACACCCTTAAGGAAACGGCGGTCGCCGCCCCACTACCCTGAAGGAACCGGCGGTCACCGCCCCCACTACCCTGAAGGAACCGGCGGTCGCCGCCGCCACCCGGAAGGAACCGACGATCGCCGTCACCACCGTACTCCACATACAGTTGTTGGGAGCGCTACCGCAACGACCGTCTACTAGACACGCGGTACGCCAAGCGGCGGCATCGCAACCGCCACCACCTAAGGTCCAGGACATGGCGCCACTTGATGGCAACGATGTAGATGATGATGATGACATCGATGCCTACATCAACACCGGCGCCCGCAGCCAAGATATGTACATGCCTCCTATGGATGAACCAGCCTGCCGCACACCCGCCGATCAACTAACTCCTCCCCCTACAGTCACGAAGCAGCGCCTGGTCTTCACGGGTCTTTCTCAAGACACTCCTCCGAGGCCGGCAATCCAGCTCAAGTCAAGCCTGCTACCGTTTTCAGCCCTAACACGCTGCGTAAGACGATCATCGGGGAGCCACCCAAATCAACCCCGGCAACCTCGAAGCACCACCAGCACCCGAGCACCACCATCAGCACCACAAGCACCCCCGGTAGGTCAGGTGAAGAAGGGAAGGAAGAGAGGAGCCAAGAAGGGCGCATCTTCGAGCCAGCCTGCTCCTAAGAGGATCCGGGCCGACGACATGGTACCACCTACCCCGGATGGCTTGCCCCGGTGTCATGAGGCTGGTAAACCTATACTGCCTCCGGACATGGAACACCTCGCAAGTGGACAAATGCTCCCTTTGCAGCACTCTATTCATTATCAAGAGAGCGTCCTTCTTAAAGAAAAGGATCCAAATTACCCGGTGTTCTCGGTCAAGGTGCCGTCCGACCGAGAGCTTCGTCAATGAAGACCCCGCGGATATCTTCTTCATAGCGTTCGAGGACGTCTTCAATCTATTTCACTCGAAACGGCTCGACTATAACTTGGTGCGCCTATACGCGATCAATCTTCGTATGAAGATCAACGAGAGAGAGACCCCGCCACATCGCGGTAGCGGATCCCTACTACATGCGCGATAGCCAGCTCCAGGACGGCTCAAGGACACGGACCAAGGCGGTGCGGTACCTCCGAACTTCATGCTAATGCACAAAGAGAGCAACACCATTCTTCTGCCTGTCTTTCCCGAGTAAGTACACATCCGCTCACGGCCATCGTAACTTATGCTTTCTTATATATTTCTTCCATTGCCGATCATTTCCAACATTCCATTTCAATTGCATGTGTTGAGCAGGGACAAATACTGCACACTCATCATCCTAGTGCCATAGTGGTCACTAGCCCAGGATTTCGACTCGTCGAGTACGACGACGAAGAAAGACTACACGAGAATAAGGGGTGTTCTCGATGAGGCTATCCTTGGCTACTCCAAAAGTGGAGGCACCTTCGACAAGAATGGGCAATATATCAGGCCGGACACTAAAAAGATCGGGTTCAAGCACGTGATCAACTTCCCTTGTATCAAGCAGCCACCGGGCAGCATTAAGGAGGCCTTCTATGTCCTCCATCACCTTAAAGGGTTTGTCGAGGATGCAGAGATGATGTCTCTGCCACCTAGTAAGCGAGACCCCATTAAAATGTCGGGGGAAATCAACGATGATGATCTTAGAGAAGACTTCCATCGCATCCAAGTAAAGCTCTCGGAAATTATCTTACAAGATGTATCCAACGGATCGGGGCTCTTACACGCAGCCAGAGCGTTGCCTAAGAGGGATATCGAAGAACGCCTACATAGGCAGGGTGATGGAAGGACGTGGACGATGAAGGACTTGTACAAGCCGTTCCCGGAGCCGCTCAAGAAGACGTCTCGTTGACCGAGGCCGGTGTGCCTAGCTAGCATTACTTTGAATCGATAGACAATTTGTACCGTGTTGTAAACTAAACTTGCTTAATTTGCTCGAAACGGTGGTCGTCGTTGTTGGACTTCAATTTCTATTGTAGTCGTTATCGTTGAACCATATTACTTATGTGATACCGATGCTATATTTCTTTTAGGTTTATTATTATTTCCTTGCTTTAATTCTTGTGAATATGTATGCATGTGAACCCTCTAACTCTTTCCATTGCGTTATATACTAATATGCCTTGTGTCCATAGAGATGACGTACTACGTCGTGTTCGAGGGGCGGGTTCCAGGAGTGTACGAGGAGTGGGAGGAGTGCAAGAAACAGGTGCACAAGTTCAGCGGCAACTGCTACAAAGGGTACCCGACTAGACACGAGGCGGTTGCCAAGTGGAGGGCGCACCAAGCGAACAAGAGCAAGATGAAGGCCTTCCTTGTGCTCTCGCTCTTGCTCACCATCGTCGCGGCGGTACTCTATTTCATCCTAGTGTAGGCGGCGGCCGGTGTCACTTCGTTTGTATCTAGAGATGATGAGAACTTTCTTAATTTGCATGGATTATGAGTTGTATGGAGCTATATGTATAACTCGATCGGGCTCTAAGTAATGTGATGATGATGTGATGATTATATATGTCCATATTATATCTGTCTATATTATATCAGTATATAACCTGTATACTGTGTATAAAACCAGTATAAAACCTGTATAATACACCAGGGAGCACAAAATCGAGTATACCTGTAGATAGTTCTGTGGCGCACCAAAAAATAATTCTGTGGCGCACCTATTTCTGTGGCGCAGCTATATCACATGCGCCACAGAACTACTTATTTCTGTGGCGCACCGGCCCAAGTGCGCCACAAAAACCTTAATTCTGTGGCGCACGGCCAGATGCGCCACAGAAAGCTTATTTTTGTGGCGACGTTTCTGTGGCGCACCCTCCATGCGCCACAGAATCGAATTTTCGTGCGCCACTGATGAGGCTTTTCCTACTAGTGAAAGACTTTTCATGAATAGCACTTCAAGATAAGCATCAATAAGTCTTGCATAAGAGTTAACTCATAAAGCAATAATTCAAAGTAAAGGCATTGAAGCAACACAAAAGAAGATTAAGTTTCAGCGGTTGCTTTCAACTTGTAACATGTATATCTCATGGATATTGTCAACATAGAGTAATATAATAAGTGCAATAAGCAAATATGTAGGAATCAATGCACAGTTCACACAAGTGTTTGCTTCTTGAGGTGGAGAGAAATAGGTGAACTGACTCAACATTGAAAGTAAAAGAATGGTCCTCCATAGAGGAAAAGCATCGATTGCTATATTTGTGCTACAGCTTTGATTTTGAAAACATGAAACAATTTTGTCAACTGTAGTAATAAAGCATATGCATCATGTAAATTATATCTTATAAGTTGCAAGCCTCATGCATAGTGTACTAATAGTGCCCGCACCTTGTCCTAATTAGCTTGGACTACCGGATCATCACAATGCACTGTTTTAACCAAGTGTCACAAAGGGGTACCTCTATGCCGCCTGTACAAAGGTCTAAGGAGAAAGCTCGCATTGGATTTCTCGCTATTGATTATTCTTCAACTTAGACATCCATACCGGGACAACATAGACAATAGATAATAGACTCCTCTTTTATGCATAAGCATGTAACAACAATTAATAATTTTCTCATTTGAGATTTGAGGATATATGTCCAAAACTGAAACTTCCACCATGGATCATGGCTTTAGTTAGCGGCCCAATGTTCTTCTCTAACAATATGCATGCTTAACCATAAGGTGGTAGATCTCTCTTACTTCAGACAAGACGGACATGCATAGCAACTCACATGAAATTCAACAATGAATAGTTGATGGCGTCCCCAGTAAACATGGTTATCGCACAACAAGCAACTTAATAAGAGATAAAGTGCATAATTACATATTCAATACCACAATAGTTTTTAAGCTATTTGTCCCATGAGCTATATATTGCAGAGGTGAATGATGGAATTTTAAAGGTAGCACTCAAGCAATTTACTTTGGAATGGCGGAAAATACCATGTAGTAGGTAGGTATGGTGGACACAAATGGCATAGTGGTTGGCTCAAGTATTTTGGATGCATGAGAAGTATTCCCTCTCGATACAAGGTTTAGGCTAGCAAGGCTTATTTGAAACAAACACAAGGATGAACCGGTGCAGCAAAACTCACATAAAAGACATATTGAAAACATTATAAGACTCTACACCATCTTCCTTGTTGTTCAAACTCAATACTAGAAATTATCTAGACCTTTGAGAAACCAAATATGCAAACCAAATTTTAGCATGCTCTATGTATTTCTTCATTAATGGGTGCAAAGCATATGATGCAAGAGCTTAATCATGAGCACAACAATTGCCAAGTATCACATTACCCAAGACATTTATAGCAATTACTACATGTATCATTTTCCAATTCCAACCATATAACAATTTAACGAAGGAGAAACTTCGCCATGAATACTATGAGTAGAAACCAAGGACATACTTGTCCATATGCTACAGCGGAGCGTGTCTCTCTCCCATAAAGTGAATGCTAGGATCCATTTTATTCAAACAAAACAAAAAACAAAAACAAACCGACGCTCCAAGAAAAAGCACATAAGATGTGATGGAATAAAAATATAGTTTCAGGGGAGGAACCTGATAATGTTGTCGATGAAGAAGGGGATGCCTTGGGCATCCCCAAGCTTAGACGCTTGAGGCTTCTTAATATATGCAGGGGTGAACCACCGGGGCATCCCCAAGCTTAGAGCTTTCACTCTCCTTGATCATGTTGCATCATACTCCTCTCTTGATCCTTGAAAACTTCCTCCACACCAAACTCGAAACAACTCATTAGAGGGTTAGTGCACAATATAAATTGACATATTCAGAGGTGACACAATCATTCTTAACACTTCTGGACATTGCATAATGCTACTGGACATTAGTGGATCAAAGAAATTCATCCAACATAGCAAAAGAGGCAATGCGAAATAAAAGGCAGAATCTGTCAAAACAGAACAGTTCGTATTGACGAATTTTAAAATGGCACCAGACTTGCTCAAATGAAAATGCTCAAATTGAATGAAAGTTGCGTACATATCTGAGGATCATGCACGTAAATTGGCTTAATTTTCTGAGCTACCTACAGGGAGGTAGACCCAGATTCGTGACAGCAAAGAAATCTGGAACTGCGCAGTAATCCAAATCTAGTACTTACTTTTCTATCAACGGCTTAACTTGGCACAACAAAACACAAAACTAAGATAAGGAGAGGTTGCTACAGTAGTAAACAACTTCCAAGACACAAAATAAAAACAAAGTACTGTAGGTAAAAACATGGGTTGTCTCCCATAAGCGCTTTTCTTTAACGCCTTTCAGCTAGGCGCAGAAAGTGTGTATCAAGTATTATCTAGAGACGAAGTGTCAACATCATAATTTGTTCTCATAATAGAATCAAAAGGTAACTTCATTCTCTTTCTAGGGAAGTGTTCCATACCTTTCTTGAGAGGAAATTGATATTTTATATTACCTTCCTTCATATCAATAATAGCACCAACAGTTCGAAGAAAAGGTCTTCCCAATATAATGGGACAAGATGCATTGCATTCAATATCCAAAACAACAAAATCAACGGGAACAAGGTTATTGTTAACGGTAATACGAACATTATCAACTTTACCCAAAGGTTTCTTTGTAGAATGATTAGCAAGATTAACATCCAAATAACAATTTTTCAGCGGTGGCAAGTCAAGCATATTATAAATTTTCTTAGGCATAACAGAAATACTTGCACCAAGATCACATAAAGCATTACAATCAAAATCTTTAACCTTCATCTCAATGATGGGCTCCCAACCATCCTCTAGCTTTTTAGGAATAGAGGCTTCGCGCTCTAGTTTCTCTTCTCTAGCTTTTATGAGAGCATTTGTAATATGATGCGTGAAAGCCAAATTTATAGCACTAGCATTAGGGCTTTTAGAAAGTTTTTGCAAGAACTTAATAACTTCAGAGATGTGGCAATCATCAAAATTCAAACCATTATAATCTAAAGCAATGGGATCATCATCCCCAATGTTGGAAAAAAATTCAGCAGCTTTATCACAGGCAGTTTCAGCAGTTTTAGCAGTTTCAGGCAGTTTCTCGCGCTTTGCATTAGAAGTGGAAACATTGCTAACACCAATTCTTTTATTAGTATTAGTAGGAGGTGCAGCAACATGTGTAGCATTAACATTACTAGTGGTGGTAATAGTCCAAACTTTAGCTACATTCTTCTCTTTAGCTAGTTTTTCATTTTCTTCTCTATCCCACCTAGCACGCAGTTCAGCCATTAATCTTATATTCTCATTAATTCTAACTTGAATGGCATTTGCTGTAGTAACAATTTTATTATGATGATTCTCATTAGGCAAAACTTTTGATTTCAAAAGATCAACATCAATGACAAGACTATCGACTTTAGAAGCAAGTATATCAATTTTCCCAAGCTTTTCTTCAACAGATTTGTTAAAAGCAGTTTGTGTACTAATAAATTCGTTAAGCATGGCTTCAAGTCCAGGGGGTGTGTTCCTATTATTGTTGTAAGAATTCCCATAAGAATTACCATAGCCGTTGCCATTATTATAAGGATATGGCCTATAGTTGTTACTAGAATTGTTCCGGTAAGCATTGTTGTTGAAATTATTATTTTTAATGAAGTTCACATCAACATGTTCTTCTTGTGCAACCAATGAAGCTAATGGAACATTATTAGGATCAATATTAGTCCTATCATTCACAAGCATAGACATAATAGCATCAATCTTATCACTCAAGGAAGAGGTTTCTTCGACAGAATTTACCTTCTTACCTTGTGGAGCTCTTTCCGTGTGCCATTCAGAGTAGTTGATCATCATATTATCAAGAAGCTTTGTTGCTTCACCAAGAGTGATGGACATAAAGGTACCTCCAGCAGCTGAATCCAATAAATTCCGTGAAGAAAAATTTAGTCCTGCATAGAAGGTTTGGATGATCATCCAAGTAGTCAGTCCATGGGTTGGGCAATTTTTAACCAGAGATTTCATTCTTTCCCAAGCTTGAGCAACATGTTCAGTATCTAATTGTTTAAAATTCATTATACTACTCCTCAAAGATATAATTTTAGCAGGGGGATAATATCTACCAATAAAAGCATCCTTGCATTTAGTCCATGAATCAATACTATTCTTAGGCAGAGATAGCAACCAATCTTTAGCTCTTCCTCTTAATGAGAAAGGGAACAATTTTAGTTTAATAATATCACCATCTACATCTTTATATTTTTGCATTTCACATAGTTCAACAAAATTATTGAGATGGGCAGCAGCATCATCAGAACTAACACTGAAAATTGCTCTCGCATAACAAGATTCAAGAAAGCAGTTTTAATTTCAAAGAATTCTGCTGTAGTAGCAGGTGGAGCAATAGATGTGCATAAGAAATCATTATTATTTGTGGTTGTGAAGTCACACAACTTAGTATTTTCAGCGTTGGCCATTTTAGCAACAGTAAATAAAGCAAACTAGATAAAGTAAATGCAAGTAAACTAATTTTTTGTGTTTTTGATATAGCAAACAAGATAGCAAATAAAGTAAAACTAGCAACTAATTTTTTTGTATTTTGATTTAGTGCAGCAAACAAAGTAGTAAATAAAACTAAGCAAGACAAAAACAAAGTAAAGAGATTGAGAAGTGGAGACTCCCCTTGCAGCGTGTCTTGATCTCCCGACAACGGCGCCAGAAAATATGCTTGATGGCGTGTAACTCACACGCTCGTTGGGAACCCCAAGAGGAAGGTATGATGCGCACAGCAGCAAGTTTTCCCTCAGAAAGAAACCAAGGTTTATCGAACCAGGAGGAGCCAAGAAGCACGTTGAAGGTTGATGGCGGCGGGATGTAGTGCGGCGCAACACCAGGGATTCCGGCGCCAACGTGGAACCTGCACAACACAACCAAAGTACTTTGCCCCAACGAAGCAGTGAGGTTGTCAATCTCACCGGCTTGCTGTAACAAAGGATTAACCGTATTGTGTGGAAGATGATTGTTTGCAGAAAACAGTAGAACAAGTATTGCAGTAGATTGTATTTCAGTAAAGAGAATTGGACCGGGGTCCACAGTTCACTAGAGGTGTCTCTCCCATAAGACAAACAGCATGTTGGGTGAACAAATTACAGTTGGGCAATTGACAAATAAAGAGGGCATGACCATGCACATACATATCATGATGAGTATAGTGAGATTTAATTGGGCATTACGACAAAGTACATAGACCGCCATCCAACTGCATCTATGCCTAAAAAGTCCACCTTCAGGTTATCATCCGAACCCCCTCCAGTATTAAGTTGCAAAGCAACAGACAATTGCATTAAGTATGGTGCGTAATGTAATCAACAACTACATCCTTAGACATAGCATCAATGTTTTATCCCTAGTGGCAACAGCACAACACAACCTTAGAACTTTCGTCACCTTGTCCTGTGTCAATGCAGGCATGAACCCACTATCGAGCATAAGTACTCCCTTTTGGAGTTACAAGCATCTACTTGGCCAGAGCATCTACTAGTAACGGAAAGCATGCAAGATCATAAACAACACGTAGATATAACTTTGATAATCAACATAACAAGTATTCTCTATTCATCGGATCCCAACAAACGCAACATATAGAATTACAGATAGATGATCTTGATCATGTTAGGCAGCTCACAAGATCCGACAATGATAGCACAATGGGGAGAAGACAACCATCTAGCTACAGCTATGGACCCATAGTCCAGGCGTAGACTACTCACACATCACTCCGGAGGCGACCATGGCGGTGTAAAGTCCTCCGGGAGATGAATCCCCTCTCCGGCAAGGTGCCGGAGGCGATCTCCTGGATCCCCCGAGATGGGATCGGCGGTGGCGGCGTCTCAGTAAGGTTTTCCGTATCGTGGCTCTCGGTACTGGGGGTTTCGTCACGGAGGCTTTAAGTAGGCGGAAGGGCAAGTCAAGAGGCGGCACGGGGGGCCCAAACCACAGGCCGGCGCGGCCAGGGGTGGGGCCATGCCGCCCTAGGGTTTGGCCACCCCGTGGCCCCTCTTCGTTTCGTCTTCGGACTTCTGGAAGCTTCGTGGAAAAATAGGCCCCTGGGCGTTGATTTCGTCCAATTCCGAGAATATTTCGTTACTAGGATTTTTGAAACCAAAAACAGCAGAAACAAAGAATCGGCACTTCGGCATCTTGTTAATAGGTTAGTTCCAGAAAATGCACGAATATGACATAAAGTGTGCATAAAACATGTAGATAACATCAATAATGTGGCATGGAACATAAGAAATTATCGATACGTTGGAGACGTATCAATCTTGCATGCTCTCCATTATTAGTAGATGCTTTGGCCAAGTTGATGCTAGTAACTCCAAGAGGGAGTATTTATGCTCAATAGTGGGTTCATGTCTCCGTGAATCTGGAGGGGTGACAAGAACCTCTAAGGTTATGGATGTGCTGTTGCCACTAGGGATAAAACATTGGTCCTATGTTCAAGGATGTAGTCACTGATTACATTACGCGCAATACTTAATGCAATTGTCTATTGTTAGCAACTTAATACTGGAGGGGGTTCGGATGATAACCTGAAGGTGGACTTTTTAGGCATAGATGCATGCTGGATAGCGGTCTATGTACTTTGTCGTAATGCCCAATTAAATCTCACAATACTCATCATAATATGTATGTGCATGGTCATGCCCTCTTTATTTGTCAATTGCCCAACTGTAATTTGTTCACCCAACATGATGTTTATCTTATGGGAGAGACACCTCTAGTGAACTGTGGACCCCGGTCCAATTCTCTATACTGAAATACAATCTACTGCAATACTTGTTCTACTGTTTTCTGCAAACAATCATCTTCCACACAATACGGTTAATCCTTTGTTACAGCAAGCCGGTGAGATTGACAACCTCACTGTTTCATTGGGGCAAAGTACTTTGGTTGTGTTGTGCAGGTTCCACGTTGGCGCCGGAATCTCTGGTGTTGCGCCGCACTACATCCCGCCGCCATCAACCTTCAACGTGCTTCTTGGCTCCTCCTGGTTCGATAAACCTTGGTTTCTTTCTGAGGGAAAACTTGCTGCTGTGCGCATCATACCTTCCTCTTGGGGTTCCCAACGAACGTGTGAGTTACACGCCATCAAGCTCTTTTTCTGGCGCCGTTGCCGGGGAGATCAAGACACGCTGCAAGGGGAGTCTCCACTTCCCAATCTCTTTACTTTGTTTTTGTCTTGCTTTATTTTATTTACTACTTTGTTTGCTGCACTAAATCAAAACACAAAAAAATTAGTTGCTAGCTTTACTTTATTTGCTGTCTTGTTTACCATATTAAAACACAAAAAAATTAGTTACTTGTTTTACTTTACTTAATATCATGCATGTTTTTATTTCACTAGTTAAGCATAATGGAAAACAACAAAAATATGAGAGATCTTTATGAACTTTATCTTGAATTAGGACATGATGTGTTTGAAGAGAGAATTAAAAAACCCATGGAACTTTATATGCATGCTAATGGGAATGTTATTACTATGAATGCTTTGAACACCAATGTTGCTAATGCTATGGAAAATTCTAAGCTTGGAGAAGCTGGCTCTGATGAGCATGATCTTTTTAGTCCCCCAAGCATTGAAGAGAAAATTTTCTTTTATGATTACAATACGCCTCCCATATATGATGATAGCCACTTTGTTGAATTTGCTCCCACTACAACTAATAAAATTGATTATGCTTATGTGGAGAGTAATAATTTTATGCATGAGACTCATGATAAGAATGCTTTATGTGATAGTTATATTGTTGAGTTTGCTCATGATACTACTGAAAGTTATTATGAGAGAGGAAAATATGGTTGTAGAAATCTTCATGTTACTAAAATGCCTCCCTATATGCTGAAATTTTTGAAGCTACACTTGTTTTATCTTCCTATGCTTGTCACTTTGCTCTTCATGAACTTGTTTATTTACAAGATTCCTATGCATAGGAAGCATGTTAGACTTAAATGTGTTTTGAATTTGCCTCTTGATGCTCTCTTTTGCTTCAAATACTATTTCTTGCGAGTGCATCATTAAAATTACTGAGCCCATCTTAAAGGCGTTAAAGAAAAGCGCTTATGGGAGACAACCCATGGTTTTTACCTACAGTAATTTGTTTTTATTTTGTGTCTTGGAAGTTGTTTACTACTGTAGCAACCTCTCCTTATCTTAGTTTAGTGTTTTGTTGTGCCAAGTAAAGTCGTTGATAGAAAAGTTCATACTAGATTTGGATTACTGCGCAGTTTCAGATTTCTTTGCTGTCACGAATATGGGCTAAATTCTCTGTAGGTAGCTCAGAAAATTAAGCCAATTTACGTGCGTGATCCACAGATATGTACGCAACTTTCATTCAATTTGGGCATTTTCATTTGAGCAAGTCTGGTGCCATTTTAAAATTCGTCTTTACGAACTGTTCTGTTTTGACAGATTCTACCTTTTATTTCGCATTGCCTCTTTTGCTATGTTGGATGAATTTCTTTGATCCATTAATGTCCAGTAGCTTTATGCAATGTCCAGAAGTGTTAAGAATGATTGTGTCACCTCTGAACATGTTAATTTTTATTGTGCACTAACCCTCTAATGAGTTGTTTCGACTTTGGTGTGGAGAAAGTTTTCAAGGATCAAGAGAGGAGTATGATGCAACATGATCAAGAAGACTCAAGCGTCTAAGCTTGGGGATGCCCAAGGCATCCCCTTCTTCATCGACAACATTATCAGGTTCCTCCCCTGAAACTATATTTTTATTCCATCACATCTTATGTGCTTTGCTTGGAGCGTCGGTTTGTTTTTGTTTTTGTTTTGTTTGAATAAAATGGATCCTAGCATTCACTTTATGGGAGAGAGACACGCTCCGCTGTAGCATATGGACAAGTATGTCCTTAGCTTCTACTCATAGTATTCATGGCGAAGTTTCTTCTTCGTTAAATTGTTATATGGTTGGAATTGGAAAATGATACATGTAGTAATTGCTATAAATGTCTTGGGTAATGTGATACTTGGCAATTGTTGTGCTCATGTTTAAGCTCTTGCATCATATGCTTTGCACCCATTAATGAAGAAATACATAGAGCATGCTAAATTTGGTTTGCATGTTTGGTCTCTCTAAGGTCTAGATAATTTCTAGTATTGAGTTTTGAACAACAAGGAAGACGATGTAGATTCTTATAATGTTTACAATGTGTCTTTTATGTGAGTTTTGCTGCACCAGTTCATCCTCGTGTTTGTTTCAAATAACCTTGCTAGCCAAAGCCTTGTATCGAGAGGGAATACTTCTCATGCATCCAAAATACTTGAGCCAACCACTATGCCATTTGTGTCCACCATACCTACCTACTACATGGTATTTCTCCGCCATTCCAAAGTAAATTGCTTGAGTTCTACCTTTAAAATTCCATCATTCACCTTTGCAATATATAGCTCATGGGACAAATAGCTTAAAAACTATTGTGGTATTGAATATGTACTTATGCATTTTATCTCTTATTAAGTTGCCTGTTGTGCGATAACCATGTTTCTGGGGACGCCATCAACTATTCTTTGTTGAATATCATGTGAGTTGCTATGCATGTTCGTCTTGTCTGAAGTAAGAGAGATCTACCACCTTATGGTTAAGCATGCATATTGTTAGAGAAGAACATTGGGCCGCTAACTAAAGCCATGATCCATGGTGGAAGTTTCAGTTTTGGACATATATCCTCAATCTCATATGAGAAAATTATTAATTGTTGTTACATGCTTATGCATAAAAGAGGAGTCCATTATCTGTTGTCTATGTTGTCCCGGTATGGATGTCTAAGTTGAGAATAATCAACAGCGAGAAATCCAATGCGAGCTTTCTCCTTAGACCTTTGTACAAAGTGGCATAGAGGTACCCCTTTGTGACACTTGGTTAAAACATGTGCATTGCGATGATCCGGTAGTCCAAGCTAATTAGGACAAGGTGCGGGCACTATTAGTATACTATGCATGAGGCTTGCAACTTGTAAGATATAATTTACATGATACATATGCTTTATTACTACCGTTGACAAAATTGTTTCATGTTTTCAAAATCAAAGCTCTAGCACAAATATAGCAATCGATGCTTTTCCTCTATGGAGGACCATTCTTTTACTTTCATTGTTGAGTCAGTTCACCTATTTCTCTCCACCTCAAGAAGCAAACACTTGTGTGAACTGTGCATTGATTCCTACATATTTGCATATTGCACTTATTATATTACTCTATGTTGACAATATCCATGAGATACACATGTTACAAGTTGAAAGCAACCACTGAAACTTAATCTTCCTTTGTGTTGCTTCAATGCCTTTACTTTGAATTATTGCTTTATGAGTTAACTCTTATGCAAGACTTATTGATGCTTGTCTTGAAGTACTATTCACGAAAAGTCTTTGCTATATGATTCATTTGTTTACTCATGTCATATACATTGTTTTGATCGCTGCATTCGCTACATATGCTTTACAAATAGTATGATCAAGGTTATGATGGCATGTCACTCCAGAAATTATCTTTGTTATCGTTTTACCTGCTCAGGACGAGCAGAACTAAGCTTGGGGATGCTGATACGTCTCCAATGTATCGATAATTTCTTATGTTCCATGCCACATTATTGATGTTATCTACATGTTTTATGCACACTTTATGTCATATTCGTGCATTTTCTGGAACTAACCTATTAACAAGATGCCAAGTGCCGATTCTTTGTTTCTGCTGTTTTTGGTTTCAGAAATCCTAGTAACGAAATATTCTCGGAATTGGACGAAATCAACGCCCAGGGTCCTATTTTGCCACGAAGCTTCCAGAAGACCGAAGAGGAGACGAAGTGGGGCCACGAGGTGGCCACACCCTAGGGCGGCGCGGCCCCCCCTTGGCCGCGCGGCCCTGTGGTGTGGGCCCCTCGTGCCGCCTCTTGACCTGCCCTTCCGCCTACTTAAAGCCTCCGTCGCGAAACCCCCGGTGCAGAGAGCCACGATACGGAAAACCCATCGAGACGCCGCCGCCGCCAATCCCATCTCGGGGGATTCAGGAGATCGCCTCCGGCACCCTGCCGGAGAGGGGATTCATCTCCCGGAGGACTCTACGCCGCCATGGTCGCCTCCGGAGTGATGTGTGAGTAGTCTACCCCTGCACTATGGGTCTATAGCTGTAGCTAGATGGTTGTCTTCTCCTCATTGTGCTCCATTGTCGGATCTTGTGAGCTGCCTAACATGATCAAGATCATCTATCTGTAATTCTATATGTTGCGTTTGTTGGGATCCGATGAATAGAGAATACTTGTTATGTTGATTATCAAAGTTATGTCTATGTGTTGTTTATGATCTTGCATGCTCTCCGTTATTAGTAGATGCTCTGGCCAAGTTGATGCTAGTAACTCCAAGAGGGAGTATTTATGCTTGATAGTGGGTTCATGTCTCCGTGAATCTGGAGGGGTGACAAGAACCTCTAAGGTTATGGATGTGTTGTTGCCACTAGGGATAAAACATTGGTGCTATGTTCAAGGATGTAGTCACTGATTACATTACGCGCAATACTTAATGCAATTGTCTGTTGTTAGCAACTTAATACTGGAGGGGGTTCGGATGATAACCTGAAGGTGGACTTTTTAGGCATAGATGCATGCTGGATAGCGGTCTATGTACTTTGTCGTAATGCCCAATTAAATCTCACAATACTCATCATAATATGTATGTGCATGGTCATGCCCTCTTTATTTGTCAATTGCCCAACTGTAATTTGTTCACCCAACATGATGTTTATCTTATGGGAGAGACACCTCTAGTGAACTGTGGACCCCGGTCCAATTCTCTATACTGAAATACAATCTACTGCAATACTTGTTCTACTGTTTTCTGCAAACAATCATCTTCCACACAATACGGTTAATCATTTTTTAAAGAAAGCAGGTGATATTGAAAACCTCACTTTGTTTCGTTGGGGCAAAGTACTTTGGTTGTGTTGTGCAGGTTCCACGTTGGCGCCGGAATCTCTGGTGTTGCGCCGCACTACATCCCGCCGCCATCAACCTTCAACGTGCTTCTTGGCTCCTCCTGGTTCGATAAACCTTGGTTTCTTTCTGAGGGAAAACTTGCTGCTGTGCGCATCATACCTCCCTCTTGGGGTTCCCAACGAACGTGTGAGTTACACGCCATCAGCGTGAGGTGGATATCTTCCACAGGATTGTGTCTGAACTCATTGCTGAACATGAGAAGGAAACTGCAAAGCTTTGGGGCGACATCCTCTCACTTCACGACACCACCAACAAGCTCCAAGCACAACTCTATGACGTTCAGAATCAGAACTGTGAGTATGAAAACAGGTTTAAATACATAAGCCGTGCTGCTAGTTTCAGGATTCCCGAGACCAAGATGTCGTTTCTTGATGGAGAGCCTCTTCCTTGGAAGTTTGATGACGGGAGTTCATCACCACCATCGCCGAAGGAGTAATGCATCATCGGTATTGGCATCCCCTTGGTTTGTTCCAAGCTTGGGGGAGTGCCGCGGTATCACATCATCACTATCTTTTACTTTTTACTGTCAGGTAGTGTCATATCATGAGTAGGGAAGTTATCATATAAGATGGATTGCAGTTTGGAAGTATCTCTCCTTTAGTTGGTTATCTATGTATCCCTTGGTGTGAGTTATCGTTATGGAATATTAATGAGAAGTCTTATCATTTACATATTGCACATCTTATTTTAGTTTGCAATCTCTATTATATGATTTACCTTGTTGTTAGTATTGGTATCACTTTGGGAGCATTGAATAAATCTATTTGGTTTTGGCAAACTTAGCATTGGTCAATAGCAACAACACTTTGAGGTTTAAGTAGAAAAGAGAAATACATGTAGTTATTTCATTGTCTTTCTTTCTTGTTAGCTCATAGCTTATTATTCTGAAGTTAAAATTGTTTGTGCTTACAAGGGGGATGCATGATTGTTTCTATCACATGTATATTTGTTTGTTTCCTTCAACTCTTATGCTTGCTAATTAGCCTTGCTAGCCAAAGACTTGTACTGAGAGGGAATACTTCTCGTGCGTCCAAACCTTAGTCCAAACCTATGTCATTTGTGTCCACCATACCTACCTACTACATGGTATTTTCTGCCATTCCAAGTAAATACTTCATGTGCTACCTTTAGACAATTCAAAACTTAGTATCTCTTATTTGTGTCAATGTTTTATAGCTCATGAGGAAGTATGTGGTGTTTTATCTTTCAATCTTGTTGGGCAACTTTCACCAATGGACTAGTGGCTTCATCCGCTTATCCAATAATTTTGCAAAAAGAGCTGGCAATGGGATTCCCAGTCCCAAACTAATTAAACTAATTAGACACTCCTCCATGTTATGTGATTGATGGACGGCACCCGAAGGATTCGGTTAGCCATGGCTTGTGTAAGCAAAGGTTGGGGGGAGTGTCATCATAATAAAACTAAATAAAAAGGCACTCCTTCATGGTATGAGATTGTTGGCAGGCACCCGAGGATTCGGTTAGCCATGGTTTGTGAAAGAAAGGTTGGAAGGAGTGCCACACAAAATAAAAATAAAATGGGAGCCGCTCTTTGAAGGTTGTCTGGCAAGGGGGTTAGAGTACCCGCTACCAGTCGTTGACAACAACAAACACCTCTCAAAATGTTACTTTTATTATCTCTATATGATTTCAAAACTGAAAAAGC
Source organism: Lolium perenne (assembly GCF_019359855.2). Taxonomy (NCBI): domain Eukaryota; kingdom Viridiplantae; phylum Streptophyta; class Magnoliopsida; order Poales; family Poaceae; genus Lolium; species Lolium perenne. Next base: position 249,111,555 of record NC_067244.2, on the reverse strand, counting down.
TCTAGCACATGATTTAATCCCTGCTTCCCTCTGCGAAGGGCCTGTCTTTTATTTTATGTTGAGTCAGTAAACCTATTTCCCTCCATCTCAAGCAAGCATTTTAGTTGTTGTGATCAAACTATTATATTGTGATTTGCTTTATCATGTCTTTTATTCTTCCTTGTTTAGTACAAGTTTTATCTGAATGAATATAGCTTTGCAAGTTATCAATGATCATGAGGAGACCATTATGATTGAGTATGCAAGTTGTGCCTTATAAACTTTAACATGAGAGCGCTGCTCAATGAGATAAGTATAATCTGTTAATTGTTCTCTGACCAAGAACGAAGTTTGCCATCACCAACCATGATTTCTTATGCACCTTTATTTGTGATTACTTTATACTTGTTTCAAGTTGAGTTATATGAGGAAGTTGTTTACTAGAATGTCTTGTGTGAATGAATATGATGCTTCTTGTCTGTATTTTATTTATCGACTCTTCACTCCATAAACATGTGGTCCTGTTTACCGAGTTCAGTTTCGCTTGGGGACAAGCGAAGTCTAAGCTTGGGGAGGGGGGGGGGGTTGATACGTCCAATTTGCATCACTATTTTATATCATAATTTGCTGTTATTCATTGATATATTTCATATTGGGACATAATACTTATGTTATTTCATCTATTTTGCATGTTTCATCATTATTGGAGGATCAAGCACCGGAGCCAGGATTCTGCTGGAAAAAGCACCGTCAGAACGCAATATTTCGGAAGATCAACTGTGGAAGGAAATTATACCAAAAATCCTATTTTTCAAGATGATGAAGGAAGCCAGAAGGAGGAGCTGAGAAGGCCCAAGGTGGGGCCAGACCACAGGCCGGCGCGGCCCATGGCCTGGCCGCGCCACCTTGTGGTGTGGGGGCCCCACAGCCCCTTTCGCCTCCTTTTCTTCGCGAAAACCTTCGTCCCGAAAACCTAAGCTACAGAGGGTACCTCGCGAAGAGACACAGCCGCCTCTGCGAGGCGGAGAACACCAGAGAGAAAAGAGCTCTCCGGCGGGCAGGAATCCGCCGGGGAAATTCCCTCCCGGAGGGGGAAATCGACGCCATCGTCACCGTCATCGAGCTGGACATCATCTCCATCACCATCATCATCATCTCCACCATCATCACCGCCGTCTCCACCGCTGGACACCGTCACCGCCGTAGCAATTTGGGTTTGATCTTGATTGTTTGATAGGGGAAACTCTCCCGGTATCGATTTCTACTTGTTGTTGATGCTATTGAGTGAAACCATTGAACCAAGGTTTATGTTCAGATTGTTATTCATCATCATATCACCTCTGATCATGTTCCATATGATGTCTCGTGAGTAGTTCGTTTAGTTCTTGAGGACATGGGTGAAGTCTAAATGTTAGTAGTGAATTATGGTTGAGTAATATTCAATGTTATGATATTTAAGTTGTGGTGTCATTCTTCTAGTGGTGTCGTGTGAATGTCGACTACACGACACTTCACCTTTATGGGCCTAGGGGAATGCATCTTGTACTCGTTTGCCGATTGCGGGGTTGCCGGAGTGACAGAAACCTAAACCCCCGTTGGTATATCGATGCAGGAGGGATAGCAGGATCTCAGAGTTTAAGGTTGTGGTTAGATTTATTCTTAATTACTTTCTTGTAGTTGCGGATGCTTGCAAGGGGTATAATCACAAGTATGTATTAGTCCTAGGAAGGGCGGTACATTAGCATAGGTTCACCCACACAACACTTATCATAACAATGAAGATTATTTAGCCGTATGTAGCGAAAGCACTAGACTAAAATCCCGTGTGTCCTCGAGAACGTTTGGTCATTATAAGTAAACAAACCGGCTTGTCCTTTGTGCTAAAAAGGATTGGGCCACTCGCTGCAATTATTTCTCTCGCATTTTACTTACTTGTACTTTATTCATCTGTTACATCAAAACCCCCTGAATACTTGTCTGTGAGCATTTACAGTGAATCCTTCATCGAAACTGCTTGTCAACACCTTCTGCTCCTCGTTGGGATCGACATTCTTACTTATCGAAGATACTACGATACACCCCCTATACTTGTGGGTCATCAAGGTACAGCAAGGAAGATCGAGGATAACCCCAAGGAATTGCTGGAGCTCTATCGAGGGATCACCAATGATGATTGTCGCACCATTCAGCGTGGCAAGATAAGAAACATTCAACTCCCCGCCATTAAGTATTTTGCTTATTACATCGGTACTAGCATTCTTGGTAGGGAGAACACTAGTAACATATCTAACTATCACCTGGGTTTCTTAATTGCTGCACTCACTGGGGACACGCCTTATCATCTTGGTGCTCTTGTTGCTCGCCGCTTGTCTAACAAGGGGCCTATATTTGGAGGAATTATTGCTTCGCACGTTTTAGCATATTTAGAGCTTCCTCTTGACCCTACTGATGTGAAAATAACTCCTATGAGGCTTGATATTGCTGCTATGAAGAGTCATCAATTTGTTACAACTGACTCTAGTTTAGATAATATTGTCTATAGAGTGTTGTTTGCTGACGGGAAAGAGAGGGAAGTCCCTTTGCCCCAACCGGATTTGTTCAGTATCGATAGGAAACCATGGTCGCGCTCTAAGGAGGAGGTGGATGAGCAACTTAAGATACACAACTTCCACCAGCAGCATGACTCCGAGAACGCCGAGCCCTCCTACGACTACACCGTCACGTATCCGGGTGCTTCTTCTAGCACATACCCGGAATATGATCCATCTTCGGCGTACTACGGAGGTGCTACTTCATGGGCACCATGGGGTTGATCTCCACTTAGGCCAAAAGCCTAAGCTTGGGGGGAGGTATACCGGCATCACTCATTGTTTGCATATTATGGTTGCTGGATACTTGGATATACTTGTTTAGTTTCTTTGAGTGGTTTTCTAATGAGAGGAAGATGATATTTGGGGAAGTACTGCCTGAAAACAGATTCTGGACTGTTACTAAACAAATTCGTGCGCACAGCCAGAACGTTATTTTGAGCTGCCAATTTTTGTGCATGTTCCCCAGGTTGTTATCTAACTTTCATTAGTTGAACACTTTTCGAACTGAGCAACGGAAGATTTTTGTAAAAATCGATTTCTGTACTGCTGTCAAGTTTTGGCAGATTTCTGCCATCTTGCTTTTCTGTGTTTCTTTTAGTTTTCATTTTCTTATTCGTACTTTGTTTCTTTCCTAAAACACCAAAAGACCAAAAATATTTCTGTTGTTTCTCTTCACCACTTGTTTATTTTAGTTTCTTTCTTTTATCTTGCTATATTTGCTATCGTTGGTTTGCTATAAGAAAATCCAAAAAGATTTTGCTTTGTTTGCTTGTTTCCTTTTGTTCTTGTTCCCAATTCGAAAACACCAAAAATATTTGCTGTTCTTCTTTGGTTTTGTAAATTTCATAATGGAGTTCAATGGTCTTCGGTGGTTGGAGCTGGGTTTTCATTCCATATTATTCAAGCTACACAAGTGAAAAAGCAATAATGACGATCTACAACAATCTGATTGTGGTGAGAGGCTGGTATGAACTCTATTTGTTTTCATTTTTGTACATATACTCATCCATGTGAGCATGCTTAGTTGGTTCATGTGAGGTATATGTCATTTAAGAAAGTCTAGTAGTTCATGATCTCTCATGTTTAGCTCCAATTTATTAATATGAGTAGCATGGCATGGATGTTTGCTTGCATTGTTTTATTCATAAATAGGTATGATATTGTGGTATCCTCCTCTGAATAATTCTCTTGAATCAACTTGGCACATGCTCACGCATGCATATGACTGAACAAAATGTCAATTAAGCCTCGATGATTTGCTTTACCTCAGAGTTCTTGTATCACTTTTATGCCTCCGTTAATTTATTTTTGTCGCAAGCATGATTATGACAGTTACTGCTCTCTTGATTGTCGCTTCCTAGTCTATTGCTAGCCTTCACTTGTACTGAGCGGGAACGCTGCTCGTGCTTCCAAACACATGAAAACCAAGTTATTCCAGAGTGTCCACCATAAATACCTATGCATAGCATTTCAAACCATTCCAAGTAAATTCTCATGTGCTACCTTTAAAACCTTCAAAATGCTTCTCAATTTGTGTTAATGTTTTATAGCTCATGAGGAAGTATGTGGTGTTTATCTTTCAATCTTGTCATTTACTCCGGACGGACTTTCATCAATGGACTAGTGGCACATCCGCTTATCTAATAATTTTGCAAAAAGAGCTGGCAATGGGGTTCCCAGCCCCAATTTATTAACTTTCATAAATTTACAAATAGACACTCCTCCATGGTATGTGATTGTTGGTCGGCACCCGAGGATTCGGTTAGCCATGGCTTGAGAAAGCAAAGGTGGGGAGGAGTGTCATCTAAATAAAACTAAAATAAAAAGGCACTCCTTCATGGTATGAGATTGTTGGCAGGCACCCGAGGATTCGGTTAGCCATGGTTTGTGAAAGCAAGGTTGGAAGGAGTGCCACCCAAAAATAAAATTTCATGGGAGCCGCTCTTGAAAGTCTGGTTGATGAGGTAGTTAGAGTACCCATTACCATTCGTTGACAACAATAAACACCTCTCAAAACCATTTTACTTCTGTTTTTAGAAAAATGAAAAGCTCTAGCACATGTTAATCCCTGCTTCCCTCTGCGAAGGGTCAATCTTTTACTTTTACATTGAGTCTCCATCCTTTCTTTGAGTACTTTCTTGAGAGCACAACTGTCATTCTTAGTATAATATGCTTGTCCCAAAATGTGATTAATTGTGGTATAACTTTGATGCTTTTATCTTTGATAATCTTTACTTCCAGTCTTCTCATGAACCTCAAAGGTGCCCAAGCATTTATGTTTTGCTGTACAAACACAGGCAAGCGAGATACCACTTTATCATATCCTTTTATGAACATTGCAATCCTGCTGATAGACATGATTCATGATGCTTTTTATTAATTTGTTGGTACCTTTTCCATGATTGATATAGCTATTAGATGATTTTATTTGCATGTATCTTATTATGAATTGCTTAAGTACTTGCCATATCATGAGAATATTTACATCATATGAGCAAATGTGTTCGTGAAAGTTCTTTTATCGCACTCAGTTGTTAACTGAATTACTTGAGGACAAGCAATAAGCTAAGCTTGGGGGGAGTTGATACGTCCAAAACGTATCTACTTTCCCGAACACTTTTGCTATTGTTTTGCCTCTAATTTGTGTATTTTGGATGCAACTAACACGGACTAACGCTGTTTTCAGCAGAACTGTTCTGGTGTCTCGTTTTTGTGCAGAAATCCAACTTTCAGGAAAATCCTCGGAATTTATGCGTAAGGTCCTATTTTCCCAGAATATTGGCGGAGCCAGAAGGGCAAGCCAGGTGGGGGCCCGAGGGCCCCACACACTAGGCCGGCGCGGCCCAGGAGGGGGGCGCGCGGCCCTAGTGTGTGGCGGCCTCGGCTGGCCCCGACGCCCTCTTTCGGACTACTTATTGCCTTCGACCTAAAAACGCACGGGGGATAGTCGAAGTCGCCAGAAACCATCCAGTACGCCGCCACCGTCGCGAAACTCCGTCTCGGGACCAGAAACTCCGTTCTGGCACCTCGCCGGGACGGGGAATTGGAGGAGATCATCGCCATCATCATCACCGACGCCTCTCCATCAACCAGCCATGTTTCTCCCATCCATGCAACGCCCGTTATCCGTCCCCGTGCCTACAGTATTTTAATCCTGCCGCTTACTATAATCACTACTGCTGTCTCTGTTACTCTGCTGCTGTTATTTCACTACTGCTACTGCTATAAAACTGTTACTACTGATAAACTCTTGCGAGCAAGTCTGTTTCCAGGTGCAGCTGAATTGACAACTCCGTTGTTAAGGCTTTCAAGTATTCTTTGTCTCCCCTTGTGTCGAATCAATAAATTGGGTTTTACTACCCACGAAGACTGCTGCGATCCCCTATACTTGTGGGTTATCAGCCAGTTGCTGTTTTCTGCTGTTTTTGGTTTCAGAAACACAAAGGAAATATTCTCGGAATTGGACGAAATCAACGCCCGGTGTCGTGGATGTAGCCACGGCAGATGCTACAGGGGGTAGCACTTCATTGATGCGAGGGGAAGGGAACATTGCCATCTACGGGTCGAGGTGCAAGAGACGCAAGGGTTTTACCCAGGTTCAGCCCCTCCGGAGAGTAAAAGGCCTACGTCCTGCTAGATCTCTATTGCTCAGTGGAGAATTACAATGGGGGGGCTCAGTCGGCGGCTACGCCGAGAGCTTACAGGGGGAGATTGGATCTCGAGTAAGGTGTCCTCTAGGGCCTAAGCTCGGGGGTTTATATAAGCACCCCCGGCCTAGGGTTACATGGAGATAACTCCGAATCATATCAGTTGCTACTAACCCGGGATCCGCTATCCCTCTCGCAAGTAATCTTCTTGCCCAGCCGTGTGGACCTCCTCCTTGGGATCACGGCCCAGTCGCCTTAGGGCCCAGTCGCTTAGGCGACTGGCGATCCACCCAAGCCTCTATCTTCATGGCGACTGGGACTGGCGACCCACCCCCTATGGGCATATCCCCATCAGTAGTCCCCAAGCGCGGTGGTGATGAAGCGCGGATCTGGAACAAGTCTCGGAGAGGCGCGGTGATGGATCAAGATGAGTCGCCGCCGGGCTTCCAAAGATAAAGTCGCGGGTGCGGTGGCAGTCTCAGTCGCCATAACTTGATCAGTCAGTCGGCGTGTGACAGTCGGCTCTAGCCAGTCGCCGTTTGCCAGTCGACGCGTAGTCACCATAGAGACACGTGGAGAGGCCAACGGCTAGATTTCACGTTGACCGAGGCGCACACCGTCTGCATGTTGTTGACCGTTGGGCTCGACGTGACCGCTAACGGCTAGTTTAACGGCTATTCAGCCGGTGACGGCGCAGATCTCGACCGTTGATTGCGGGGCGGCGATTCCGGGACAATTCAACGAACAGATCTCATCCTCAATCTGAGCGAGTGCGGGCGGTATAAAGGGTCGCCCCTAGGATTAGGGTTCAACACTCCTCCGCATTCATCCCCCATCTTCTCTTCATCTCATCTTCATTCCACACTCCACACGCATCCATGGCGGCGAAGGGGTGGGGCAAGTCGAAAGGTCACGCGGGAGTCTCTCCTCCCGTGCGTCGCCTCCCGGAGTCATCCCGGAGTTCAACCGGGAGCGATGGCGGGTTCCGCCGGCGAACGAGACGGAGCCCCTCCCACGGCCTGGGGAGTTCGTGGATCTTCATGAGCTTCCTCGATCGCGGGTTCGCTCTCCCCACCTCCGATTTCCTCCGGCAGCTTGCTGGCCTTCTACAGCATCAAGGTTTCCGACCTCGGGCCGCACGGCGTCCGGCAGATTTCTCTGTTCGTGGCGCTGTGCGAATGCTACTTGGGCTGTCCGCCCTACTTCCCGCTGTGGGTGTCCATCTTCCACGGGCGGGCGACTCGGGCCAGCAAGAACAGCGAAGCACTCATCCCGAACGGGGGATCACCTTCCGAGGTGAAGTCCGGGGAAAGCTTCATCGACATGGCGCTCCCCAAGAAGGCGCGATCGCTGTGGCGTCGTTTCTGGTTCTACGCCAAGGAGTACACTCCCCGGGCGAGGTATGCATTCCCCAATACAGTCCCGAGCCGAGCGTCCCGCGGCGCCTCAATGTCCGGTCGCTGCCGCGCGAGCAGGAGAAGGTGGTGAAGGATATGCGCCAAGCGATCCGGGCGCTAAAGATGACGGCACGACGGCGGTCGACATGTACAACTGTTGGCTTGGCCGGCGGCTGATCCCCTGCGGTGCCGAGCTCACCCCATGTGGGAGTACCGGGGACAGAACGACCGCACCCGGTCGACGGCGACCGAGTGGGACGAGGGCGAGTACCGGAAGGCGCTCGCTAAGATCACCACTGCCACCTTTACTTCCTTCGAGGACGGCTTGCAGCCCTACACCGAAGACACCCCAGCGCCTCGTAATGCTTCGCATGGCGACTTCGCACGGCTTAGCCGCGCTTCTTCCTTTCGACTTGTTCCTTTGATTCGATTGCAGCGTTGGCGGAAGATCGCGGACCACCTCCCTCCTCTCGCCGGAAAGGAACCACCGGAGATGACCGAAGGCGAGGAGGAAGAGGTCGACGAGGAGGAGGAGCGCACCGAGTCGGACTCGGAGGCGCGGGACTTCATCGGACTCCCGCGCGGGTCGAAGAGGGGTGTCGAGTCCTCGTCCCGGGCGCGGGCGAAGAGGAGGCGACCTCCGTCCGGAGGACAAGGCGGAGCCCTCCAAGGAAGGGGCCGAGCCGCTATCGAAGCGATCGCGCCCCACTCTCTGGAAGGGTCCATGAGGCTTCGGCGTCCCTTGAGGGACGCGATCGATGCGGGAGCTCGGGCCGGTCCGGGCGTAAAGCGATTCCCACGGTGAAGTAAGTATTTCTTGTCGAATTTATCCTTCCTGCGATCGGACCGAGTGTCGACTCACCTCGCCTCTCTGTAGGTCCAAGAAGAAGACCTTGGCGAAGCCGCCCGCGGCCGGGGTGGCGGCCACGAGGGCGGCCGAGGCAAAGAAGAAAGCCGCGGAGAGGAAGGCGGCGCCGTCCGACCTTGGGGGTGCGGGGTCGGCTCCGAAGAGCCCGCCGCCGGGAGTCAAGCGGAGAAGGAGAGCACTAGCCACGTCGAGCCCTCCGCCAACGTTTTCCTCTACCCAGCATGGCTCGCGGGGGCATGGCGAGTGCGGCGACGGGTCCGGACGTTGCTCCGCCTGTGGTGGAGGAGGAGTCGGCGACATTGGATCGACCGAGGCGAAGGCACCCGAAGTTGAAGAGGACATCGTCGAGGAGGGCGGTGCTGTCGGAGCCACCGAAAGAGCGCCGGTCCAAGGCCGCCGGGGACCGCGCCCCGCCCGGCGACACCGGCACGCGGACGGGCGAGGTTCCGTCGGCGAGGCGGTGATGCGAGCGGACGGGGCGACCGAGTCGCGTCATCCGCCGCCGTCTTCATTGACCTTCACCGAGCTCCACACGGCGCTTGGCGAGGCGCATGTGGTAAGTGTCGCTGAACACGTGGCCTAGTCACCCCCGGTCCCCGAGGGTCGACTTGGTCCGAAAGGGCGAGTCGAGTCTCTATTTGCTTTTTGTTTGTTGACCTTGGCATTTTTGTTTGGTTTCCGTAGGCGGAGATTAAGCGGCTGACCGCGCTTGTGGAGGAGGCGGCGCGGAAGAACCGGAAGCTGATTGCCCTGGGCGATAAGTCATGCCCACTCGCCGTCCTCATTCAGTGTCACTGGCCCGGGCGTTCGTTCTCACCGTTTCCTTTTCTTGTAGCAGAGGCGCAGGCAAAGGCTCTTGCCGAGGCTCGGGAAGGGTTCGTCAAGGAGTCCTTCTACCGTGAAGCCGAGTTCCGGGCGCAGCAGGCCGAAGAGGCCCGGAAAAGGGCGAAAGCGGAGGTGGCGGAATTGACGAAGGTCCTGGAGCGAAGGGCCGGGAGCTGGAGGACGTCATCACCGAATACAAGGTGAAGCTGGAGGCCGCGACGGCGATGCGCGGGACTCTGCACGTGGGGCTGCCGCGTCTCTGCGGGAGGAGGTGGCGGCCTTGAAGCAGCAGCACGCCAAAGAACTTGCTGCGGAGAAGGAGGCGTCCGAGGGCATCGTCCTGGCGGTGCAGGCCGAGAAGACCAACTTCGAGGCTTTCGTCAGGGAGATGTCGCGGCAGATTCTTGGTAAGTTCTTGTTGTCGCACTTCTTGTTTTATTTGCCGGGGTTTGAGTATCTGAACACGGCGAGTCGGCCTCGGGGTCGGTCCCCGAGCGTGGCGAGTTGGCCTCGGGGCCAGTCCACGAGCGTGGCGAGTCGGTCTCGGGGACCAGTCCCCGAGCGTGGCGAGTCGGCCTCGGGGGCCAGTCCCCGAGCGTGGCGAAGTCGGCCTCGGGGCCAGTCCCCGAGCGTGGCGAGTCGGCGTTGAAGGGGAAGTTCTCATTTTTCCCTTTTCCTTGTGTTGTTGACTGCAGTACGTGCGACTTCGTGGAGACGGCGACTCCACGGGAATGCCTGTCGACCGCGACCGCGCGTATCATCGCTGCGCGGGGAGATACTTGCCGCGCTCCGGTGCACGAGCCCGCGGGAGGTGATTCCGCGGGACACGCCATCCGTCTTCAAGGCCGTGTCCAACATTCCGGCTGTTGTTGGACTGGCTTCGTCGCTCTTCTGCCGCGTTGGCATTACCATGGCTCGAGCATGGTGCGGCGCATTATTACGAAGGGTTCGACGTGGAGGAGGTCACCGCTGGCTTCCCCTCGGAGGCGGGAGTTCGATGTTGCCGAAGTGCTGCGGCTGATGGATGCGGTGCGCCCCTTCGCCGACCGAGTACTGGCGACCGCGGACTTGGAGACTCATATCCCCAGCCAAGCGGCTCCTGGTGACGCGGAGAAGGAGCAGGGCCCGGTGGACTACCCCGCGGAGCGCCTCTTCCATGCTGCTGCCGCCGGCTCGCTGTCTACATATCCGGTCGTGGTGTACACGCCGAAATTTCGTCACGGCGATGACGGCGTCGAGCCTGTCGTAGAGGGGCTCCGGGTCGTCCTCGTAGTTTCTGAGTACTGTGTAAGAAGTAGCTAGATTTCCCGCGAGCGGGTGTTAGTTGTAAATAGAATGATGACTTTTGCTTAAATGTGATTCGGTGGTTGCTTTTGCATTATTTGAGACGGCGATGCATTGGAGTTGGTTCCGACTATCCATGGCCTTCAGGTCAGTCGCCTTGCGACCCCAATGAAGGCTATCGACTTGACTGTTTTCCTTTTCGAGCTGGGCGTCCCCAGTCGCAGTACGTAGTCATTATAGTACGAATAGCAGCCTCATGGGTGGAGTAGTGGTGTGGTGTAGTTTGCGCTGTTCGGATGTAGCGCGCCACTCGTCGTGGCTCGGTGAGCCAGTCGCTAGGCGACTCCAAAGGGGATCATTGCGGGCGTATTTTCCTTGGCGAGCCGCGGGTCCGTTTTGCGGGGTCCCTAGTCGAAGTACTTAGCCGCGCAATTCGCCAACCTAAGGTAGAGGAGGGCATTGGTGTGCTTTATAACGTAGCACAAGGCGGTCGCCGAGGCCCGTGGGGCTGGCCGAGCGTGCGGCCCTGCTGTGGGTTCCAGTCGCCGTTTTCACCCGATGGCGTGAGAGATGGTGGGTGACCGGGCCTGGTGTTGCGCCTTGGTCACGCCGCCATCCCGTGTTAGCCCGGCTACTTGGCCGATCGTGGACTTCTCTCTTCCGGCGGCGGCGACCGGAGGTCTCTCAGTTCCTAGTCGCTTGTCGCGGCGACTAAGCCGGTATGTCCCGGGATGAGAGATGACGATATTTGGCGGGTGAAGGGGAGGTAGTCGGAGCTTGAGATCAAAAAATGGTCGGCGATTTTTATTACCCTCTGAATTTTCGGATTACATTTTTCCCTTAGGTATAGAACCGCCGGAGGAGGTTGATGTTCCAGGGCGCTCCACCTCTTTAGTGAGCGGCTCGCCTTTGTCGTCCTTGCGGACGTCGATGAGGTAGTAGGAGTCGTTGCCGAGTACGCGGCTGACGGCGAATGGTCCTTCCCAGGCGGGGACAGCTTGTGCATCCCTTTCTTGTCCTGGATTAGCCGGAGTACCAGATCGCCGACTTGGAAGGAGCGACTCCGAACGGCGGCGTGGTAGCGACGGAGGTCCTGCTGGTAAATGGCGGTTACGGAGAGTGCGAGGTCTCTGGCCTCGTCGAGGAGATCGATGTCATCTTGGCGAGCTCGCTCGTTGTCTTCTTCGGCGTAATTGGCGACCCGAGGTGAGTCGTAGGCGATGTCCGTGGGCATGACGGCTTCGGCGCCATATACCAGGAAGAAAGGCGTGAAGCCGGTTGACCTGTTAGGCGTTGTGCGGATGCCCCATAGTACCGAAGAGAGCTCCTCGCCCAGCAGCCGGCTGCGCGCTCTAGGGGCACGACCAGGCGTGGTTTGAGTCCGTGCGGATGCTCTGGTTTGCCCTTTCGCTTGGCCGTTCGACTCGGGGTGGGCGGCGAGGCGAGATCGAGTCGGATGCCCTTTTCTTCGCAAAGTCAGCCATCTCCCCTTTGGCGAAGTTGGTGCCGTTGTCGGTTATGATACCGTGAGGGTAGCCGTACCGATAGATGAGCTCGCGTAGGAACTTTGTGGCCGTCTTCCCGTCGCACTTCTTTATGGGCTTTGCTTCTACCCATTTGGTGAACTTGTCCACCGCTACCAGGAGGTGAGTATATCCGCCGGGGCCGTTTTGAATTTTCCCACCATGTCCATGCCCCATACGGCGAAGGGCCAGGTGAGGGGGATGGTCTTCAATGCCGATCCTGGCATGTGCGACTGGCTTGCATGCTTTTGGCACCCGGCGCATGAACGGACAAGGGCGATTGCGTCTTCGTGGGCTGTTGGCCGGTAGAAGCCGTGACGAAAGGCCTTGGCGACGATTGACCGCGCGCTGCGTGGTGGCCGCAGTCCCTGCGTGGATGTCGCGCAGAATGTTGCGCCCTTCCGCCGTGGTGACGCATCGTTGGAACACTCCCGAGACACTGCGCTTGTATAGCTCATTGTTGATGATGGTGAAGGACTTGCATCTGCGCACGATGGCGCGTGCTTTGGTTTCATCCATCGGCGGTGCAGCTCTCGAGGTAGCTTATGTATGGCTCGGTCCAATCGGTGTTGTCGACGGCGAGTGCGACTAAGGCGGAGTCGGGAGCAGGTGGCTCGGCAATGTCCAGCTCGCGCGGTGCGCGCACCGAGGGGTGGCTGAGGATGTCCGGGACGACGCCCGGAGGAGGTTGAAGTCGCTTGGACCCGATTCGGCTAGCGCGTCGGCTTCTTCGTTCTTGCGCTGTCAACCCACTCGACGACGTGACCGGCGAAGCTAGCGCCGGCTTGGTCGACGGCGCGTTTGTATGCGATCATGTTGGCGTACGTGGCGTCGCAGTGCCGGAAGTTTGGCTGGCGACTAGGTCGGAATCGCCGAGGCAGCGCAGCCGTGTTGCGCCCATCTCTTTGCGACTCGCATGCCGTGCAGAGCGCCTCGTACTCGGCCATGTTGTTGGTGCATGGCTCGAATCTGAGTTGCAGGACGTACTTCACCGTGTCGCCCTTTGGTGATGTGAGGACGACTCCCGCGCCTGCTCCTTCGAGGTTTTTAGAACCGTCGAAGTGCAACGTCCAATGTTTGAGGTCCGCGGGGAGCTTGGCTGCTGGGCCTCTTCCCGATCGGCGAGGAAGTCGGCGAGTGCTTGAGATTTGATGGCGTGGCGTGACTCGTCGGTGCTGTTGTGGACGCCGAGCTCGACCGCCCACTTGGCGATCCGGCCCGTTGCGTCGCGGTTGCGGATGATGTCGGCGAGTGGTGTTGAGGCGACTACCTTGATGGGGTGCTCGTGGAAGTAAGGGGCCAGTCGCCGCTGGGCCCCGAGGACGGCGTACACCAGCTTCGGTAGTGTGGATACCGTTGCTTGGATTCGATTAAGGCTTCGCTGATGTAGTAGACCGGGCGTTGTACCGATTGCTCCCTTCCTTCCTCCTTCCGTTCGACGACCATGACTGCACTTATAGCGCGGTTCGACGCGGCGACGTATAGGAGCATGGTTTCTTTTGGCAGCGGGGCCGCGAGGATAGGGGCATTCGAGAGGGCGTGCTGGAGTTCCTCTAGGGCCCGCTGCGCCTCGTCTGTCCACCGGAATGATTCCGACTTCTTGAGCAAGCGGTATAGTGGCATGGCCTTGTCTCCGAGCCGGGGTATGAAGCGGCTGAGGGCGGCGACTCGACCGGCGAGTTTTGCGCGTCGACTAGGCATGCTGGCTGCTTGGTGCGCATGACCGCCGGTGTCTTCTCCGGGTTAGGTTCGATGCCTCGCTTGGAGACGACGTAGCCTAGCAGCTGTCCCGATGGAACCCCGAAGGTGCACTTCAAAGGGTTGAGCTTGATCTTGTACCGCCGTAAGTTGGCGAATGTTTCGGCGAGGTCGCCGACGAGGTCGGTCTGTCGAGTCGATTTGACCACCACATCGTCGATGTAGACATGCACGTTGCGGCCGATCTGGCTTTCTAAGCAGCTGTTCATGCACCGCTGGTACGTTGCTCCGGCGTTCTTGAGGCCGAAGGTCATGGACGTGTAGCGATGGCGCCTAGGGGTGTGATGAATGCAGTCTTCTCTTGGTCTTCCTTGGCCATCTTTATTTGATTGTACCCGGAGTATGCATCAAGGAAGCATAGCGACTCGGACCCGGCGACCGCGTCGATAATCTGGTCGATTCGCGGTAGGACGAATGGGTCCTTGGGGCACGCGCTGTTGAGGCTTGTGTAATCGATACACATTCGCCACGTCTTGTTCTTCTTTAGCACTAGGACTGGGTTTGCCAGCCATTTCGGGTGCTTGATTTCTATGATGAAGCCGGCAGCGAGCAGCCGGTTTACTTCTTCGGCGATTGTGCGTCGCCGTTCTTCTCCCACAGGCGCATTGCCTGCCTAACGGGTCGCGCGGTGGGATCGACGTGTAATTTGTGCTCAGCAAGTTCTCTCGGGACACCTGGCATGTCGAGATGGTTTCCATGCAAAGATATCTCGATTCTCACGGAGGAACTTGATGAGCGCGCTTTCCTATTGGGCGGACAGGCCCGTCCCAATGGTAACTTGCCTACTTGGATCGTTTTCTACAAGATCTACTTGGCGGGTGCCTGCTGCGGCCTTGAAGGTTGCTGCGGACGAGTCGAGCTCGGTTGGCTTCTCCAGGATGGCGGGGTCGTTGCGGTCGGCGGGTACTTGGCGAGCTCGGCGGAGTTGTCTTGTTCGTCGGCGATGACGGCGTCGGCGAGCTTGGCGCTGTCGTCCTCACATTCCAATGCCATCTCCGGGTCGCCATGGACGGTGATGACGCCTCGAGGCCCTGGCATCTTCATCATGTTGTACGCGTAGTGTGGGGTCGCCATGAAGCGGGCGAACGCTTGTCGGCCGAGTACGCAATGGTAAGAGCTTTTGAAGTTCACCACCTCGAACGTTATCCGCTCGGTACGGTAGTTCACGGGCGTGCCGAAGGTGGCGGCAGCGTCACCTTGCCGATCGGGAAGGCCTTCCGCCCGGGGACGATGCCGTGGAACGTGACCTTGGTGTTCTCAAGGCGTGAGTCCGGCAGGCCAAGCCGCCGGAAGGTGTCGTAGTACATGATGTTGATGGAGCTTCCCCGTCCATCGGGGTTTTGGTAGCCGTGGTCGGCGACCTTGGGCACGACGACTAGCGCCACTCGCCCGGGGTACTCGATGCGGGGGCGTGATCTTCGCGGCTCCAGGTAATGCTTTGCTCGGACCGGTTGAGCCACCGGGGTACGTCGGAAAGTATGACTGCGTGTACCGCCACCGCCCTTGCGAGGACCTTCTGTCCCGCTGTCGCCGACCCCGGTGAAGGTGTGGAGCGAGCCGGCGCTGCGACCGAAGCCCTCTCCCTTGTGCTGGTCTTGGTCCTTGGCGCGCTCCTTGTGCTGGTTGCCGCCGTCGTTTTCCTTGGCGCGGCGAGCTCTTTCTATCCGCTTCGAGGAGTAGCAATTTCCCGTCGTGTGGTTGGCGGGCTTGCCCTCCTTGCTGTGATAGATGCATGGTGCGTCTAGGAGGCTGCGGGCGTCGAAGCGCTTGGGCTGAGGCCGATCCTCCCGAGGTGGACGAGTGTCGCGCCGAAACGATTTTGGCTCGCGCTGCTCGTAATCGGTGGTAGCAACTAGCTCGTTGTGTCCTCCCTCTCCGCGGCGCTTGCCGTTGTTGGACCGGCCGGCGAAACGGTAGTCGCCACGCCGAGGCTCCGTGTGCGCAGAGGGCGGCGATTGCGTCGTTGACCGTACTCGTCGTCCGAGTCGGCTGTAGGGTCTTCATCGGCGTAGCGGGTGGCGATGTCGAAGAGCTCGGAGATTGAGATATTGTCCCTGGCGACGCGACGGAGCTTGGCGCTTAGTGGTTCGTACCGGCAGCAGCGTCGGAAGCGATGATTGCCGTGTCCGTGCGATGCCGCTGGAGGTCGTCCACATGTCCTGCCAGCGCTGCACCCACCGGCGGGTCGACTCGCGCGGGCCTTGGACGCAGCGATCTAGGTCTTCTATGGTTGTGGCACGGTGTATGCGCTGGCGAAGTGCTGGATGAACGCGGCGCGGGCTTCTTCCCAGGAGTCGATGCGTTGACGGTGAGGGTGTTGAACCAATGGCGATTGACGCCGTCCATCATGAGGGGCAGGTATCGCGCTGCGAGTAACTCGGGTGGCCCTGGATCCCCATTGCCATGGCGTACGAGTCGATCCGGACAGTGGGGTCAATGCTTGTATCGTACTTCTCGATGTCGCGGGGTCCTTTGAACCCCACGAGTGCGGCTCGCCTCTAATCATCGGCCCGAAGCAAGCGGGGCCGATTCGGGTGAACGCGCTCGGCGCGGGGCTTCATCGGCGTGGCGGTCGTTCAATCGATTGCGCGCCCGCCATTCTTGGTCGTTGACGATGTGGGTTCGGGCGTCGGCGGCTGCCCGTTAGCGGCGACCATCACCCGCGCGGGCGCGGCTCGACTCGGTTGTTAGACGAGTGGGCC
Source organism: Lolium perenne (assembly GCF_019359855.2). Classification (NCBI taxonomy): domain Eukaryota; kingdom Viridiplantae; phylum Streptophyta; class Magnoliopsida; order Poales; family Poaceae; genus Lolium; species Lolium perenne. The sequence goes on along the minus strand of NC_067244.2, from coordinate 249,094,981 downwards.
GCGCGCGGTGCTGGCGGCGGGCCGTTGTTGGCGTTGACGATTGCGCGGTTTGCCGCGTCGACGGCCGCGCGCGGCTGGCGGATGTGCGCGAATAGAGTCGCCCCTGCGAGTCGGCTGCGGCGTGCTGCTGCTCCAATGCCTTGGCTACCAAAGCCTTGGCGTGCTGACGAGGATCGCGCCGTCTCCCGTTTCGGGATTCTTGCGAGGACGGCCGGCGCAGGTGCCAGGTTGTGGGCTGGTGACGAGTGGGGTGGTCGGCCGTTGGCGTCGACCTCTGCCCGAGGAACTTCGGGTGGTGGTGGTGGGGGTGGCGGTGGTGCTCCGCGCGCTGGTCTATCTGCGGCAGCCCGACTTCCTTCCGGGCTGTCAGGGTTGTGGACTCGGGCGACCCGGATTTCTCCGTCTGGGTCGTCGCGGTTAAGGCGGGCGCGGGGACAGTCGCTCGCGCGGGCGCGCTCCATGCGCCGGCGGTTTCGCTGCGGACGATAGTGGGACACGGCCCTTACTTCATCTTGCTCGAGGCGGAATTTCGCCTTTCGGCGAGCTCCTTTTCCTCTGCTCCTCGAGGGCCGCCCGGTGCGCCTCGATCTCGGTCGCGGTGGCGGTTGCGGGGAGGAGTGGTGAAGGCGTCGATCTCTCCTTCACCCCCTGCCATGAAGACTGCGGTCGGGTAGCGGTAACGCGGGGCCTCGACAGAGTCCGAGTCGTAATCGCTGCCGAAGAGGGAGAGGATGGAGTCGTCCTCGAAGCCACCTTCGAAGTCGCTCGGGTGGGAGACCAGGGAGATAGAGTCCTTGGTCGATGCTGTGGCGATGGAGCGGGCAGTCGGGGACGCAGCGGTGGATCCCGCAACCGACGTTGTAGCGATGATGTCGGTGAAGTCGGCGTCGATCGCAGCGATGATGGATTTGATGGCCGGGATGGTGTCGGCGGAATCGGCGACTGGAGCGGTGTCGGCGGAGTCGGTGGCTGCCGAGGCAACGGTGGAGTTAGCGGTCGGTGCCACGACCGCCGACTCGGCATCGTCTCCCGGGGCCGCCTCGGCCTCCGCGTATACCTCGCCGGTGACCAGGGCGAGTAGCGGTGAGGAGCTGCCCGGGCGCGAAGGGGTCGTGTGAGCGACGGGGCGAGGCTCGGAGGGATCGCTGACGCCGGCGAGCCCAACGAAGAGGTTGATGGAGCCGATCGGCACCATCCAGGCGTGTGTGAGAGGTGACGAGGCGGGCCGGTAGGTGCTTGGCTGGATGTGGAAGAAATTGCCGGTGGCGATCATCCTGCCGGAAGCAACCGGCCGCCGAACTGGCGAGTAGGGCCTCGCCGTAGCTCGAAGGCTTGATGTCCCATGCCCCACGGTGGGCGCCACTGTCGTGGATGTAGCCACGGCAGATGCTACAGGGGGTAGCACTTCATTGATGCGAGGGGAAGGGAACATTGCCATCTACGGGTCGAGGTGCAAGAGACGCAAGGGTTTTACCCAGGTTCAGCCCCTCCGGAGAGTAAAAGGCCTACGTCCTGCTAGATCTCTATTGCTCAGTGGAGAATTACAATGGGGGGGCTCAGTCGGCGGCTACGCCGAGAGCTTACAGGGGGAGATTGGATCTCGAGTAAGGTGTCCTCTAGGGCCTAAGCTCGGGGGTTTATATAAGCACCCCCGGCCTAGGGTTACATGGAGATAACTCCGAATCATATCAGTTGCTACTAACCCGGGATCCGCTATCCCTCTCGCAAGTAATCTTCTTGCCCAGCCGTGTGGACCTCCTCCTTGGGATCACGGCCCAGTCGCCTTAGGGCCCAGTCGCTTAGGCGACTGGCGATCCACCCAAGCCTCTATCTTCATGGCGACTGGGACTGGCGACCCACCCCCTATGGGCATATCCCCATCACCCGGGGTCTTATTTTTCCACAAAGCTTCCAGAAGACCGAAGGGGATACGAAGTGGGGCCACGAGGTGGCCAGACCATAGGCCGGCACGGCCAGGGAGGGGCTCGCGCCGCCCTATGGTGTGGGGCCCCCGCGCCGCCTCCAACCCTACCCTTCCGCCTACTTAAAGCCTTCGTCATGAAACCCCCTGTACCGAGAGCCACGATACGGAAAACCTTCCAGAGACGCCGCCGCCGCCAATCCCATCGCGGGGGATTCAGGAGATCGCCTCCGGCACCCTGCCGGAGAGGGGAATCATCTCCCGGAGGACTCTTCATCACCATGATCGCCTCCGGATTGATGTGTGAGTAGTTCACCCCTGGACTATGGGTCCATAGCAGTAGCTAGATGGTTGTCTTCTCCTCATTGTGCTATCATGTTAGATCTTGTGAGCGGCCTATCATGATCAAGATCATCTATTTGTAATGCTACATGTTGTGTTTGTTGGGATCCGATGAATATGGAATACTATGTCAGGTTGATTATCAATCTATCATATATGTTGTTTATGTTCTTGCATGCTCTCCGTTGCTAGTAGAGGCTCTGGCCAAGTTGATACTTGTAACTCCAAGAGGGAGTATTCATGCTCGATAGTGGGTTCATGCCTCCATTGAATCTGGGATAGTGACAGAAAGTTCTAAGGTTGTGGATGTGCTGTTGCCACTAGGGATAAAACATCAATGCTTTGTCTAAGGATATTTGTGTTGATTACATTACGCACCATACTTAATGCAATTGTCTGTTATTTGCAACTTAATACTGGAAGGGGTGCGGATGCTAACCCGAAGGTGGACTTTTTAGGCATAGATGCATGCTGGATAGCAGTCTATGTACTTTGTCGTAATGCCCTGATTAAATCTCATAGTATTCATCGTGACATGTATGTGCATTGTTATGCCCTCTCTATTTGTCAATTGCCCAACTGTAATTTGTTCACCCAACATGCTATTTATCTTATGGGAGAGACACCACTAGTGAACTGTGGACCCCGGTCCATTCTTTTACATCTGAAATACAATCTACTGCAATACTTGTTCTTTACTGTTCTTCGCAAACAAACATCATTTTCCACACCATACGTTTAATCCTTTGTTTACAGAAGCCGGTGAGATTGACAACCTCACTGTTTCGTTGGGGCAAAGTACTTTGATTGTGTTGTGCAGGTTCCACGTTGGCGCCGGAATCCCTAGTGTTGCGCCGCACTACACTCCGTCACCAACAACCTTCACGTGTTCCTTGACTCCTACTGGTTCGATAACCTTGGTTTCATACTGAGGGAAAACTTTCTGCTGTACGCATCACACCTTCCTCTTGGGGTTCCCCACGGACGTGTGTCAACTGCACGCATCATCGGCACGTGCACCATGATGGGGCGGAGCCTCCAAATCCGTCAGGATGAGTAGGTGGCAACCTAACGGAAGTCATTGCGGTTCCAATGCTATGTTGTAGTGGCCCGCATGTGAATGATCGATAAGGTGGTTCGGCTATGACTAGAAAAATGCACTTACATCGTCCATTCCAACAAATTATCTGTTGGTCGGCTAGTTGTCATAATCATATTGGTAGATAGCTAGATGGCTATATTGGTCCTTCACATGGGTTTGAAGTCTTTGGGTAAAAACCCATCATTTAGCCATCTGACTGGATCAGATAACTAGCGTTGACATTTCTATGTTGTTCTCTTGTTGAAGGAGTATGTTCAAAGTTCTTCTTTGGAGGTAATCTCTAGGTATGTTCAAATCGGCGGACATCATGATTATAGGGTTTGTAGTTGGATTTTTGGAGATACTGCCTCGAGCAAAGTCCTGTGTAGATGGCCTCTTTTATGTTTAAGATGGTTTGTTTGGCATTAATACATTACATTGTTTTCAATTATCAGGAATGTATTGATTCAGTGGCTGAGGATATCCTCATTTATGAAAAAGAATTCCTTGCAAACAAAATAGATGAAGGAATGTCCCCCAACTCCCTCTTTATCGGATTTTTAGTCTTATGTGTAGGCCTAGGTGATCATTTTGATCAACTTAGTATGAGATATATATTATAAAACAATTTCACTAAATGTTTTGTATGTTATATTTTCTAATGATATAATTTTTATGTTATATAGTTTATCTTACATAGTTTAAATTGGTAGTCTAGGTACACGCATAAAGCTAATAACCAATATATAGGAAGTAATCATTTTGATCCTCGGTTTGGCAAAATGATAAGCGTCTTGTCCTCTTAGCTTTAGAAATCAAATGTAGCTCTCACAAACCCAGGGTAAAAGCCACCTTTCGATTGTTTCCCCGCTTTGCCACAAAAACCAAAGAAAATTAGGGTGTGAATAATAGTCAAGGTTCAAAGTATCATGTATCAGACGATTTGATTATATCAGAGACAATATATCATTATACATGTTCAAATAAGACTTACCGGTGAAGATTGTATGAACGATCGATGTATGTCTTTGAGCATAGCGAATACATGGTTCCAAATTTGTTAACTAGTCAAGTAAAAAGTAAAATAAGAAAGTCAAAATGTATGTACTCTAACATCAGAAAGTGCAGTATATATGTGTATATACAGAACATTAGTATGAATTAATGACTCCAACAATTTGGTAAAAGTATAAGTAACTTGTATTATTTCCAACATTTTTGTGTCAAGAAACAATTAGTATCATATACGTATTGGTTGATATCGTTGTACATACCAGGTGAAATATTGACCATGTCGATAGATATATTGGCATATACAAAACGATATGTTACATCTATATCGGTATATACCCACAAAAGTTATATATAGGCTGACATATCGGTCCTATCGGACTTGTTTAAGAGCTTGGCAATGGTGTTTACTCCGAAGTTTGTAAAGATTGTTAAGTACAAAATTTTGTGACGTGGAGAAAAGGAAAGGAGGTGGGAGAAATAGTCCATCCCTAAAACCTTGAACAATTAGTAGGACTTCTAGAGATAACTTATATACGGGAATATCGTCAATGAATTATACTCACAAATAGGTGTAGCTAAAAATACATGATGAAGGGATAGATCAACATTGCATAATTTGTCTATATAACCGTATGCAATTGGCACACAATGAGTTTACAGAGAGGTAGTTTCCGGTATTATTGTATTCCATCCATTCCATAATTCTTATTGTAAATTTAGATTTATGCAAACATATTTTGAAATTGGTATATCCATGTAACGGATGGAGTATGTTGCCATTGCTAGTGTTATCGTCTCCGTGGTGTCAAGCGAGGGAAGTAGCATTTGGTTATAGACGCTAATGCAGCATTGTGCAAAATACTACGGTTGACCTTCCTGTCAGGCTAAGACGAGACAGTAACCTAATCGACATCCATGTCTCCACAATTGGATGCATTTCCCGCACATAGCGGACACGTAAACCACTCCACAGTCACAGGGTAGCCAGCACGGGGAGTGATCTACGGGTCTAGCGCAGCAACAGGACAGGGATAAGCTTCCGACTCGATACAGCAGTAAAACAATGCCCACGCTAGCTACACTGCCGCCAGGGCATGGGGCATGCAAATGTTCAAATCATCGCAGCAGCTGCCCTGGATAGCTGGACCACGCTATGACACTAACCTAAGCCTGCGCAAACTCAAAAGAGGCTGCAGGAATTTTCCCGAAGAAGGCGGGGGGTTGCATTGGGTGACGACGACACGCCTATTCGATTGCTGGACGGTCAGCGAGAGCGAGATCGATCAAGTGGACGGGTGTGGAAGCGAGATCGATGAGATTCTAGCTAGGGCCCCGCGTCGATTAGCCCTGATGCGCAGAGATTGATGAAGATAGAAAGAAAGGCATGCAACAACTAGCTCGAGACTGCAATATAGTACTCTGTATAGATTGCAGACTTGCAGTGTTTCTTCTGCTTGCCCTTGCATGGCTTTGCGTTGCATTGCATCGCCACAATGAACGTCGTGCATGTGAAGATACACAATATAAATGATCATCTAGCTGACTTTTACTTTATGTGGAATGTCTGATTTAAAGGAATGGATGTATATGGATTTTTCCTATGGTAACAACAATGGGCATCTAATATTTTGGAAAAGGTTAAATCATACTACATCTATTTTTCTATTGCACAAACAGGAAATATCTGCTGGAAATTAAAAGAAGATGATGTATTTTAAGCTTTTGTCGGATTAGACATGCCGCGACATCATATCTCCGTGCCTTTAAAAATCATATGAACCAAGGAATCCTTTTTTTTATTTGCTTATCTTGTAGTAGTCGTTTTGTTAACGCATTAAGTTGAAAGGAATCTGAATCCACCAAGTACCAATTTCTAAAAGTGGCAAACGCACTATGTAGCTGTAGGATTAGCGAATGACACATTAGCTAGCCGCTGCTTCATTCGAAAATAGCTAGCTACTCCATGGAAATGCTAGATTAGGCAGGTGCTCTAGGCAATCAGAAGATAGAGAACCTAGCTAGCTACTCTATGAAAATGTCAGCTTGGGCCTTTTCTTTTTTCAGCTCGAACATTTGTCTGATAGCATCTTGCTTTCACTTTCTTTGGATTGGCCTACTTCCTACACTTTCCCGGTTTAGAAGGATCAACTAGTTGGTACCACTAGTACTAATCTTGCAGTTTTCTCTTGTAAGTAACCCCTAGCCAGTGATGTTGCCATTTAAAGCATAGCAGCTTCAATGTTGCAGAAAAATACGCACAGGTGGAAATCGTATGTAGGTAGCCAGTATCTGCACAATGGTAATACTCCCTCCATTCCTTTTTAATTGACTCGGATTTAGTACAAACTTGTACTAAATTTGAGTCAATTAAAAAAGAACGGAGGGAGTAATGCATAGTAGCAGGACACATAATCTTCAGTTTTTTGTCTTCTTAAAAAGTGTGATTAGTTGAGATTTGGGAGACACGCACCGCACCGGATCGACCAAACGGCGTCTGCAAGATTCTGTTGCAAATGGTGCTGCAAAAAGTAGAAAAACCATGGGTGCAATTCCGGCAGGACCACATGGCGTTTCAGCAGCCCGTCTTTTGCTAATCAGGTAACGATGGGACGTGTCTTTGGTTCAGATTCAGACAGGTAACTGGTTTGCTTTGGATGATCTGGTAAGGCAATAATGGCTACATGAAAATGAGAATAAATCATGCATATGATGACAATATGCAGCGCTAGTACTATGTATGCAAAAAAATTCTGCGTCAACATGGCCAATATATGTTTGTATTTTGAAACTAGTCCAAAGGAGAGAAATTGAGAGGGGGGCAGCCATGTCATTTCGATGGACAAATAGTGCGAAGGGGCAACGGTATCATTTTGCACGATCAATGTTTGCTTACCTGTCGCCTATGTCCACGTGGAATTATCAAGGTGTCAAGTAAAATTCCGCATAAATCCTATCTATAATTGATACTACACATTTGCTTCAGCGTGTCCCCTTGGACGAAACACAACTTGTATCAAACCTGTGGACGGCTAGGATGAAACCTTGGACAGCCCCACCAAGGTAAAATGGTCTGTCAGGAATTAAGGGTGGGAGAGCCCATGTATTAACCCGTGTGGCCCGCTATTTTTCGACGATGTACAAGGATACATATTTTTACGAACTACGTCTAGATCTAAAATGCGAGAAAAATAAATGGTCGTCTCGGCCGTGTCGTCTTCACTTCTAAAGCCACTTCCATCCCCAAATCGGGAAATCTGCAGATCTAGCATTTGCGTCGGTGGTTTCAGCGGTGAATCCTCCCGTCTTCGCCTCTGCCGTGGCACCATCGGCTATGGTGAAGCGCGGTTGGGTTATGGAGGCAATGGAGGCGCAGATTCGCCGAAAGAAGACGAATAAACAGAAGGAAGTGGAGGGAGAGGAAGGAGGTAGGGCTCAAGATCAACCCTCCAAACGATGTGGAAACCTTCGAGGGGGAACATAGCGGCGACGCCGCTAAGGTAAAACCGTAAGATTTTCTTTGTCCTAGGGTTAGATCCGTAAGATTTATCCGTCCTTCCGTTAGTTCGTGGTATGGTTCGCGTTACGGATTTTTCATCCTATAGTTAGTTTCGCCCACCCTACTAGTTCTAGACGGATCGGTTCGATGTAACCCTAGCAGTCAAGGGACAAAATTATGAACGTATGGCGCTTGGTCTTATATGTAGTAATCTATTTTGAAAATTCTATGCTTGTCATGATGTACACTAATGTTAGTGTTACTGTAAGTGGTACACGTGCACATTAGAAGTAAGTGAAAATTTTGGCAAATTCCAATATTGCTATCTCGAATGGATTTATAATTATGGAAATATCATAGGTTGCGTGTCACAATTGTTGATTCATAATTGGATTACTAGTATTTATTAAGATGACAGATTGACGAATCACAACTATCCGTTATAAACTTAGACTCTACAGCTGAGAACGGAAATTTAATTCAGCTCCCGGGTGCATATGCTCCCTCTACCAAAAAAATACATTTTGAAATGTCAAAAAAATTTGACATTTTTTTGCGCCGCCTCCGTGTAGCCTCCACCGTCGCTAGACGCACCACCGGAGCTTTAGGATAGGACTGGAAGGATTTTATTCTGACTTCAGGATGTAGCCGCCACTTCATCATCCCAAAGAATACATTGTAAAGAAACTAAACAAAGAAGAAAACCTTCTTGCCGGTGAGAGGCAGCGGTCCGCCACGCCTCGAAAGCCCAGAGGACACTAGAGGCGGAGCGGAGCAGCAACGTCACCAACGAGAGGGAAAAAACCCTAGATGGGTTTTAGAGATTCATGATTGCCTTGTGTGTCTTCTCTTCCCGTACTGGTTCAAGCTGGAACGGTTTTTTCGGTCTAACCATCTCAACTAGTGTATCATGTGCTTTAATTAAGCCATCCACACTGATAGAAAATAGACCTTTCGTTCGGAGTAGTTCCAGCCGCGTTTCTAACCGGGACTAATATAAGCATTAGTCCCGGTTCCAATGGCTATGATGCCGCACGATTTTAGTCCCTGTTTAAACGGGACCTTTAGTCCCATTTGGAGACCAACCGGGACTAAAGGGGTTGTGGCAGGCCCTACCGGTGCGAGCCTCTTTAGTACCGATTGGTGCTCCAAAGCTGGAGTAAAGATCTACCCTTTCGTTCCGGTTGGAGACACCATCTGGACTAAATATTTTCTGGGTTTTTCTTTTGACTCCATCGCCATGTGGATCGCCTTTTTTTTTAGCTTTGTAAAATACAAAAGAAGATGATAGAAAATTTCAAATTTCAAAATCCTTTTAGATGCAGGTAGGTTAGGTGATCTAATTATTGTGAAAAATAACAAACATGAATTTTAACTTATTTTGAAGAAAAAAACTATATTTTTCGGTAAAATGGCAATATCTTTTGCATACGAACATGAAAAAAAAGTTTAATATATGGAAATCTATCTACCCAAAAAGTTACGTCGGATTTCACTTAACCAATTTTTAGATTCTCAAAATGCCAAAGGAAAATATGAATTTTTTAGATTTTAGGTTTTGCAAAAAAAATTACAAAATTATTGTTATTTATTTATTCAAGATTATTATTACATCATTACTTTTGTTTATCTAAAAATTTATTTGGAATTCAAACAATGAACAAGTGTGACATCGTGACCAGTAAGTTAATACGATTGATATGATAGTAATATCAATTGACGTGTGTGCAAAGGACTTGAAAGCGGGACGAAAAAGACTTACAAATTAAACGTGCTAGTGCTGAAGCAGTTTAAGGATGAGTGACCAATCGAAAAAGTACAACCGGAGACTTAAGGTCCTCCGTCCCATGCGCACATGTAGTCCACTAGAAGAACCTTTAGTCCCAATTCATAACCGAACTAAAACTAAAGCGGAGGGTTTAGTCCCGATTCCATAGTTCCGTTTGCAAAACCAGGACTGAACCATCTTTTGTACTAGTGTATGTAAAGGTTTCAAAACTGCTACTCAAAAAGACGGATCATCAATCGGGGTATGGATTATGAGACACGTCCTAGCTTTTTTAGCTCAGCAGAAGTGAACAGCTACCATGTTTGTTTGTTTGCGTGTCTCGAAACTGCGCCCCCTCCCTGAAAATGGAACGCTACAGTACACCCATGGAGTCCAACTAACGCTGGAACAATGTCAGCACATGACATCCTTGTGTGTTTCCTCCCCGCAATACTGGCGCTCCGCTTTAATTCTACCACCACACCGTCACCGGCGCAGGAGTAGGCGTGCACACTGCACGGTACTGACTGTATTTACGAGGAGGTACGTACGTATCCGCGCCCACCCACCCATGACCCAGTGGTGGTGCTGGCAGCCATGCATGTCGCCGCTGCTGTATCCGTAGCTTCCTGTCCGGGTACAGCTCGTATACTCCGATCGACAACCGGCCGTTTATTACCTGGGGTCAAGTTGAAGGAAGCGCATCAAAGGCTGGGAACCGTACCTCCTGCAGCCCGGGCGTCCATTACTCCCGTGTCGATGTCGCGTGTCGCCATCCATCTCGCAAGTGAGCAAGCAACATTAAGGGCATCTCCAACCGGCCGATCCAAACGGACACGCTGGATCGTCCGTTTTGGGCCGTTTGCGTGGCCGTCCGGACACGCGGACAGCGTCCCGCGTCCGCGTGTCCGTTTGGGTCGCACGCGGCGCCCAACACGGCGACCCAAAGAGACGCCACGTGGTTCGTCTTCGTTGCGCGGCGCTGCGCCATGGCAGGCCTCGACGGGACAGCCATGGCGGGCGGTGGAACGCGCGGGAAAGATCCCGCGCACCAAGGTTCCCGCGCGCGCGAAAACACCATTGGCGCGCGCTCGCGGCCAAGTTTCCCGCCAGACCGCCGGCTATAAAAGACGGCGGCGGTCTCACACAGACCGCATCTCACCTTCCTCTCCCACTCCACCTTCTCCGGCGGCCACTCCACCTTCTCCGTCGTCATGCCGCGCACCCTGCAGTCCACGTGGGCCAAGCTCTCCCTCGCCGCCCGGGCCAGGTTCCCGCGGACGGAGGAGGAGGAGCGCGCGGACTCGCGGTGGGTCGCCGACGACGAAGCGCTCCGCGTCGCTGCCGAGGCGGCGGGAAAGAAGGCAGCCGACGCCGAGATTGTGGAGGCGGCCGCGGACGGCCGGGCACGAGACCGCGGACGGGCCGGTACGAGGCCGCGGAGGAGGGGGCGGCCGCGGAGGAGCCCGTCGACGAGGGGGACCTCGCGTTGGCGAACATCAACGCCGCCATCGAGTAGCGTCTCGCCGATCTCACGCGCGTGACGAGGGAGCACGAGGCCACCTGGCGCGCCGGCCGCCGCCGATTAGGCGACCTCCTCGGCCAGAAGAACGAGCTGCTCGCTATGCGAGCAGCCCGTCACCTCATCCAGATGCCCTCGCCCGAGCGGCTCGCCCGGGAGGATGCTGTGTCGGCGGAGCGCGGCCGGCAAGAGCGCATGCGCCGGCGGCAGGAGAACCACGAGGTCCAGCCCCGCGCGCGTCCGCACGGAGGCGCGCACCGCCGTGGAACGCGCCGCCTGCAGAGCTTGAGGTATGCGGGAGGCGGATGGTTCCGCCGCAGAGGCATCTTGCTTGAGGTATGCGCGGGCGGAAAGGAGGAGGATGAAGGCCTCCGCCAAAGCCGCCGCCGCCGCCGGCCGCGCCGCCGCCGCGCCACCCAGTAAGCTAGAGTCGAATCCTCACGCGTACGGGCCGCCCGCGTCGAGTGAAATCCACGGCCCCGACGGCGAGTCGAGCGAGAGACGGCGCGAGGCCGCCGGCCCCGTACGTAGTAGGATAGAAGTAGTAGTTAAAAAAAATTGTAATGATTTCTTTCTAATGAAAACAAATATTTATGTCTATGACACGCGGGCTAGGGGCGGACAAGGGGCGGACGCGAGCGACCAGCCTTTCGCGTCCGCGGCCACGCAAACCCGGCCCAGATTTGGGCCGGGTTTGCGTCGTTCCGGACGCCGTGGCCATCCGTTTTAGGGATGGGTCCGCGCGCTGGACCGGGTTTTTGTCCGTCTGGACCCATCCGGACGCGCGGGCGCGGGATGGATCACCCCGTTGGAGATGCCCTAACACGGGAAGTCTCGTCGTCGTCGTCGTCGTTGCCTCGCCTGGTTTGTTGCGCTGTTGTTGGCTTGCGACCGGGGTTAATGTCCGTGCGGTGGCACGCCACCACCTTACCATTATTGCACCGGTCGGCTGCTCCCGTCTCCCTCCGCCTCCGCGAGTGGTCCACGGGCCACGGTCGCTCGGATCGATCACCGGTAGAGTCGAGATCATATGTTGATGTGAGATGTGGTCCTCCCATTAAACACGGGGTTAAGACGCCGATCCGATTTGTCCCGTTCTTAATTCCGCATCCGTCCCGTCCCGTCCGTATATATGCGGGGTTGCATGGAAATGGCGACGGGTTCCGCCCCAAAAATATCGCCGCAACAAAGTTGGCCTACCTCTAGGTACACCTCTTCAGCCCTGAGACAATTTACTGTACGCGTCGAGCATGTCGGGCGGGACGGATCAGGCCGTGCTTAATCTAGTCCGGCCTAGCGTTGATCTAGTCGTGCGTACAGGGTTTCGTAGAGTGGTGCTGATCATCGGGGTTAACGTTGGGTCTGTACTTGTGTACCGTCGTCCATGCAGAAATTGTCGACACTGAATTCGTGTACGTATAACCTATGTTTCCACGTACGTATATACAACCCAGCCCATGACCATTCAAGCAGGACCAGTTCGTCCTAGATCTGACGCAGCAATTAACACGTTCCGTTCCCCGCCTAAGGTTTTTGTCCCAGCTAAAAGCATAGACTAGTCACAATAGAAATTATTATATAGTAGTACAATGTATATCATACTAGCGTACAATATTATATAGTATTTAATAATTTGTAGAATTTCAAGATAAAAGTGTGTAAAAAATTTGTTTGGCATAGCTGCGAATTAGGGCTTGGAATAGGAACAAAATATCCATAGCTCCCCATTGTTAGGATGATCTCCTCGCGTCCGAGCCCAACGGCTCGAACTCGGACCCTTGACCTCGTCCGCGCCCTGATCGGGGGCGCCCAACCGCACCTGGTTGGTGGGCCCCTGTCGCCTGTGCTATATATACAGTGGTGGGGGCGGTGGCACACGAAACGAGGTTGACCGGAGTGCCACTCGCCCCACCAACACACCCACCGATTAGGGTTCGCACAGTGCCGACAGGAAGCTCCGCCACCACCTCACGCCATCGCCGTCGCCACCATGTCCAGATCGGCGAGCTCCACCTCCAATGGAGAAGGTAAACCCACAGTATCTTTACTTCTACCCGGTATTGATCTACACCTAGTCGATCCAGCAATGTTGACATTGGTATCAGAGCCTCTCTGGTGTGTAGATCTAGTGCCATTACGGGTAGAAAAGAAACATAACGCAAAATTAGAAACCCTAGTTCATCCCTGCGACCAAACCCTGCCAAAAGAAAAGGGAAAAGAAAGTTTCCTACTGACCGGGGCCTTGGGCTCGCCGGCAATATAGAACAGGGGAAGTGGGGCCACCGCGCTGCCACCGCCAACAGTCATCGGCTGCTGGCGCACGCCGGCAAAGAAAGAAAAGAGCACCACCTCTTGAGCCGCTTGCCGACGGTGCGCCCACGCAAGGGTGCACGCACGCGCCGGCAAGAGGGCCAAAGGGGGCGCTGCTGCTGCGTCTCCTGGTCGCCGTCGGTGGATGGTGGCTGAGAGAGAAGGGAGGAGCTCCGCCGTGGCCGGCGAGCTCACAGACGGGGCGGCGCCGCGCGGAAGGCTGCTGCTAGGCAGGGCAGGCGCGGGCAGCTGCCGCCGTCACCGGCAGCGAGCGAGCGGGACGGGCGGCGCGCGGAAGAACAATGCTCTCCGCCGCCGTCGGACGAGAGACACGAGAAAGGGGCGCAGGTCGAATGGGGGGTAGGGTTAGGGTTTGGCCGTTTGGCACCCTTTTTATGCCGCCCGAAAGTGATGGCCGACCGTCGGATCTAATCGACGGCCGAGAGCAGCGGCGGCGCTGGCAGCGTGGTCTCCGCGGGCCGGGCCGCGTGGAGGCCGCGTGGGCCGCGTCGCCAGCGTGGCCGAGCCGCGTTTCTTCCAGGCCGCGGGAGGGCCGAAGAAGGCCGCGTGGGCGCCGCGTTTTGGGCCGCGTTGGCAGCCCGCGTGGGTGCCGCGTCCTTGTGCGCCGCTCGGCCGCGTGGGCGCCGCGTCGGCTGCGTGCCGCTCAGTGCGTAGCTGGCCGCATGGGCCGCGGGCTGCGCTATACAGTAACAGTCAGTTTTTACTGTTATATTAATTACAGAGGCATTTTAGGCAATTTTTTGGTCTGTTTTTTGGCCATTTTTTGTCTAGTTTTTTTTTCCTAACAAATTGAACCAACGAGATATTTGTTTTAGGAAATGAAAAGTAACAGTAATGTCTCTGAAAAGTTAAAAAGTTAATAGTTTGAAGTTAAAGTTTCCGCTTCAATAGTAAAAGAAGCATTTTTGTTAAGTTTTTTTTCCTGAGCAAATTGAACCAACGAGATATTTGCTTTAGAAAATTAAAAAAAAAGTAACAGAGATGCTTCTAAAAAGTTCAAAGTCACAGTTTCCACTGCAAATAGAAAAGTAGCATTTGAAAAATGCAAAAGTGAGGGTTAAAATTCAAAAAGGTTGATCAAAAGTGATTGTTGAAACAATTATGACCTTGTCATTTTATGACCAACGTTGTTAATGGCATTATCATGTTTTGTTGTAATAATATGTGCAAAAGTGACAATTGAATTTTCAAAGAGATGATTGAAGTAATTATTGTGACAATTATGGTTATGTTATTTTTGGACCAACGTTATTAATGACATGATCATGTTTTGTTGCAATAAGGTGTGCATTTATCTCTATTTTCTGCCAAACGGTGATATAGTTTTAATTGCATAAACAGTTGTATGTTCTAATTTTGACCAACGTTGGATTATTGCATGCAATTGTTGTTATGATCTCTTTTCATTATGGTTTAAAGGAGAGTACTACTTTGATGAGCTGCATCAAGGATGTTCCAACCCTCAAAGGTGACAACTACACTGAATGGAGAAAGAAGGTCGATCGGTGCTGAGGTGGACTGGGTTCCCCACAGCCGGTCAGACCAAAAGATCCAGTCAGAAATGACAAGAAAGATGATTCTGCATGGCAGAATAAAAGTGGCTAAGTGCCATTTATAAAGAATACAATTGAGAACGCTATTGTGGGCTCAATTGCAAAGTGTGCTTCCGTATGGGAGTATCTTGAAAGAATAAAGAGCCAGTTCACTGGTTCTTCAAAGATATGTGTGACCCAGCTGCTGAAGCAAATGGTGACAGAAAAGTACACATGGACAGGAAGGACATGACAAGTGTGCCATATGTTGTAATAATGCTTATGTGGGGGTTGTCTGTGTGTAATGTGAGTGAAAGAATGTTGTCCGCGTTGGACAAAGAACAAAAGAAAAGAAAAAGAACTGATGAATCACCGAAATTATGGCACTATCGCTTAGGCCATATTTCGAGGGGGAGAATAGAAAGACTCGTTAAAAATGATATTCTTCCTCCATTAGAATTCTCAGACATAGAACAGTGCATCGATTGCATTAAAAGAAAATTTGTAAAGCAAATTAAAAAAGGGTGCAAATCGATGCACATCAACACTAGAAATAATTCACACCGAGATATGTGGATCATTTCCTGTGAAAAGTGTGGATGGCTATGGTTCATTCATAACATTCACGAATAATTACTCCCGATATGGTTATATTTATCCAATAAAAGAAAGAACAGAAGCGTTGGATAAATTCAAAATATTCAAAGCTGAAGTTGAAAATCAGCATGATAAAAGAATAAAGATAGTCAGGTCTGATCGTGGAGGGGAGTACTACGTTCGACATACTCCATATGGCCAAGTCCCTGGACCCTTTGCAGGGTTTCTACAGGAGACTGGAATAGTAGTCCAGTACTCGATGCCGGGCGAACCTCAGCAGAATGGGGTAGCTGAAAGGCGCAACCGTACCCTTATGGATATGGTGTGCAGTATGATGAGCTATTCCACCCTACCATTGGGATTGTGGATTGAGGCGCTAAAAACCTCTATTCACGTTCTAAACAGAGTACCAAGCAAATCGGTGCCCAAAACGCCGTATGAGCTATGGACAGGGAGAGTGCCTTCTCTAAACCACCTGAAAGTGTGGGGGAGCCCTGCTGAGGCCAAAGTATTTAATCCAAACATCGCAAAGTTATATACCAAAACAGTCAGCTGCCATTTTATTGGCTATCCTGAAAAGTCAAAAGGTTATCGTTTCTACTACCCAGAGAAATACACAAAGTTTGTGGAAACGAGACATGGTGTCTTCTTAGAGGACGAAATGATGAGGGGGAGCATGGTAGCTCGAAAAATTGATCTTGACGAGAAGAGGGTGCATGCACCTAATCCGATGACTCAGGAGCCATTTTTGCGCTACCATGTGCACCTGTACCGACGATCCCTGCCATTGTGGTGCAAGCGCCTGTTGTAACTCCACCCATGACAACGATGAGTGAAAATTCGGAACCTGTCCGTCAGGAGCCGAATGAACCATTTGTTGAGCATGAAAGGGAGCAACAACAGCCACCTCTAGAGGCAAAAGGATTTACACAAAGAGAAGGGATAGATTACAATGAGACATTTTCTCCGGTCTCATGTAAGGATTCCTTCAGAATCATCATGGCACTAGTTGCGCATTTTGATTTAAAGTTGCATCAAATGGATGTAAAGATGGCATTTCTAAACGGGGATTTAGAAGAAAATGTCTACGTGAAACAACCCAAGGGTTTTATCATGGAAGGCAAGGAAGAAATGGGATGCCGCCTAAAGAAATCCATTTATGGATTAAAGCAAGCCTCCAGACAGTGGTATCTAAAGTTTAATGAAACAATCAAGAGATTTGGATTTAAAGAAAATATTGAGGACAATTGCGTTTATGCAAAGTTTAAAAGTGGGAAATATATTTTCCTAATCTTGTATGTGGATGACATTCTGCTTGCCAGCAGTGATGTTAGTCTACTGCAAGAGACAAAGAAGTTCTTGTCCTCAAATTTTGATATGAAAGATCTTGGTGAAGCGTCATATGTTTTGGGCATAGAAATTCACCGAGATAGAAACAATGGAGTATTAGGACTATCGCAAAAGGCTTATTTAGAAAAGATTCTAAGTAAGTATAATATGCATAAGTGCAGTGCCACACCTGCCCCTATAGTCAAGGGCGACAGTTTTGGGAAACATCAAAGTCCCCAAAATCAATACGAGCTCGATCAAATGAAAGCGGTTCCATATGCTTCGGCCATTGGAAGCCTACAGTATGCACAAGTGTGCACTCGCCCTGACTTAGCATTTATCACCGGAGTACTCGGTAGATATCAAGAAAATCCAGGTTTTGAACACTGGAAAATGGTAAAGAAGGCATTGCGTTATGTGAAAGGCACAAAGAACTACATGCTAACATACAGAAGATCTGATTCCCTAGAAATAAGAGGGTATTCAGATGCAGATTTTGCGGGGGATAAAGATGATAGAAAATCCACATCTGGATATGTATTCACCCTCGCAGGGGGAGCTATTTCGTGGAGAAGCACCAAACAGATGATAGTTGCATCATCCACGATGTATGCAGAATTTATAGCATGTTATGAAGCCACGGGGCAGACATTATGGTTAAAGAAATTTATACCCGACTTGAAAGTGGTAGATTGTATTGACAAACCACTAAAGATGTACTGCGACAATGAGCTTGCAGTATTTTATGCTCACAACAACAAGTCGAGTAATGCTACGAAACCGATTGAGGTTAAGTATTATGTTGTGAAACACAACGTCCAGGATCAAACTATAAGTCTCGAGCATATAAGGATAAAAGATATGCTTGCGGATCCGCTAACGAAAGGCTTACCACCCAGCGTGTTCAAGGAGCACGTAGCCGGCATGGGTTTAAGGGAAAGTCTTACCTATCCTGGATCATAAGAGGCCCAAAAGTAAAAGAATTTGTTTCAAAACAGAGAAGTGCATTGTGGCTGTCTGATTCTATCGGCAATAGAGCTGTGACGATGAAACATGCCCTATATACCGATCCAAAATGAAATGAATAAAACGAAAGAATAAAGTTAAAAGAAAAGTTGAGATCAAGGGGGAGAATGTTAGGATGATCTCCTCGCGTCCGAGCCCAACGGCTCGAACTCGGACCCTTGACCTCGTCCGCGCCCTGATCGGGGGCGCCCAACCGCACCTGGTTGGTGGGCCCCTGTCGTCTGTGCTATATATACAGTGGTGGGGGTGGTGGCACACGAAACGAGGTTGACCGGAGTGCCACTCGCCCCACCAACACACCCACCGATTAGGGTTCGCACAGTGCCGACGGAAAGCTCCGCCACCACCTCACGCCGTCGCCGTCGCCACCATGTCCAGATCGGCGAGCTCCACCTCCAATGGAGAAGGTAAACCCACAGTATCTTTACTTCTACCCGGTATTGATCTACACCTAGTCGATCCAGCAATGTTGACACCCATCACCCTGCCTAGGTCAGGACGACTGGCAAATATGATGGCGCTGTCGCTAGCACGCACCGCTCCGCTCCCAGGGCAGAGGCCCCCGTGTAGAAAGGTAGGGAGGAAAACGACCAAAAGCAGCAGGCCGTGACCGCGCCAGATACACACATTCGCACGCATACACCCAATGTACTGTATACTACTACTCCATGAGCCATGAGTACAACATTCTGCAGGGAGAGAGAGTGTGTGATAGGGGCGACACTATCTACAGCGACGTGCGTGCATGGATCATCATCATGATCTACTCATGCCTCAAGGCAGAGCTAGAGTGAGTGGGCATTTAAAAACTCTTGAACTGAATGGCAAAAAAAAAATTTAATATGTGTAGGAGGCAGCGGTGTAGCTACAGCAGCAACGGGACATAGGTGGAGGGCAAGCGAATAAATAGGTGAGTAAAAAAGGAGCAGGGGCAGGCCGTGCTGGGAGGGGGGCTAGCCTAGCCTAGGAAACTAGGGCTGCACAAGCACTGCATGCTAGTCGCGAAACTGAAATGGGGCTAGCCCAGCTTTTTCCTCGCTTTTATCGGGCGTGGGGCAGAGCTGCCGTTCGCAGGAAGCAGCCGCTGCCGCCTGCCGCGCGCGCCCCTGGGGACCCGGGCGGGCCTGTTCCGTTCCATGGATCACGAGCGCCTCTCTACCAGTATCCTGCTGCTGCCATTGCACGACGCTGCAATCGTGGTAAATGTGCCGTGCCGTGCCCTGCTGAGTTCACGCAGATTTCTCCCAGTTTCATTCGCTCCACCAAAATCAAAATAGCCGAAATGCTGCTCTTTCTATACCGATATAGATACGGTATATATTTATAATATTGATTCACGTGTATTTGCATAATATATCTAGATAACTCTATGACAAGTAATTTAGCGCAACTCAGCCATCCGACGCTCGCGCTGGACATATCAAATGGGGGCGTCGTCGCGGGTTAATTTCTTTGGGCCACACATACACACACGTCCTTACTTCGCGCATGAGCCGGTGCTCGACCGCCACCAGTGAGGGCAGAGCATCCCTGCGTCGTTGGCCCATCGGCAACGCCTGTCTCAAATGGAACTCCTCGTCATGGGTAGGCCGCGCTGATACATGGGCGGTGGCCCTGAAACACGTACGAGCGTTGAGCTCGAGGATCCCAATCGCTCCCATCCCTGCTGTGGCACCAGCGACTTGGGAACCTCCGGTGGCTAAGGAGCACTGGGGATGTGGACATCATTCCACAAAGGGGTGCATGACGTGCGCTTCGGTATGAGGTTGGGCCACGTCGATGGTGTTGTTGACGCAGATGCACAATTTCTTCTTCGCCACCTACGACCCCACCTCTTGGTCGATCTTCGGCTTCTGCCACAGCCATCCCTCGTCCATAGCTGAAGTTTCGCCACCTGTTCTGTGTGATGTAGAAAGGGCTGGGAGTTGAAGAAGATTTGGGGTAGATGGCGGCAACGACGAGGCAAAACCAATGCCCTTATAAAGGGCAGAGAGGTGGCCTCTATGAATGCATGCGCTGATTTTCAGGCGCGTGCCATCGATGACGACGCGGAAGCCTAGCCGCTGCCCGCCACTCCCGACGTTGCTGCTGATGCGGAAGCGTGTCCATTGATAGCATCACAACAACCAGACACATGCTAAATTAAGGAGGTAAGACACAAATTTTGGTAGCAAATGCATAAGTGTGAATACACCGATTAGTTTGCGTCTACTGACTGCTAATCTAGAGTTCTGGCTCAAATTTTAAATAAGTGAATACAAATAGATATTTTTAATCAATTTGCGTAGGCCCACATGTCGTTAGACTACTTATAGTGAGGAGTAACATATGTAGTAACATCAACAATATACAATGCTAACTAAGCATTTTGATGACATGATATTTTATTAATTGAGAAAAGTGAGGATAGTGTTCACTAGCAATGTTACCATCACATCATATATTGAAGGCAAGATAAATCTACAATTTAATAAATATAGAATTTTATGTACTACATATAACTATAATACTAACCATATTAACATGTGTATCTTACTATCTAATGTGACTCTCAGTGTGACTAGTCTTACATAAACAGGATTAATCGGCCGGGGCCACGGATAGACCGACCAATTAGTGCCATTTTGTTCGCTGCCGAGTACCGGCTGAACGCCCAGCTCTACGATTGATGCTGTCCAGGCCTACGGAGAGGGGTTCCCGTGTCGTTTGCTTGTGCTGCCCTGGTCTGTGTAAGGTCCCTGGCGTGTGGGGCCGGCCCGCCGCCCAGCTGTTCAAAGGTACTTGAACAGTCAAAAGGCTTGTTGGCTTGTGACGAGAGGCTAGCTAGCTATGGCGCTGTGTACAAGCAATCTGCCGTAGTGAGACACCATGGATGACAAGACGGGCCGGGGCAGAAGCCGCTCTGTTTTTCCGGGACCGAAAAGAATGGAGAGACACACACACGCAGGGGCTACCCATGTCATTTCGCTTTTCTGGTCGCTGTTGTTGCTTGGATAGTCGTGCAAGCGTATCTGAGATGAATCTGTAAAAAATATTAAGCAACAAGATTTTGAGAATATTTGAAATGATTTCTGATCAAAGAAAAACAAGAAAAATAAGGACGTGTTACTCGTTGGGATAGAGAGGATAGTAAGTGTTTTTCTTTGGTTTATAAAACTTCAAGTAAAGGACTGCATCGCCTGTGCCCCCGTGGGCCCATGTCCCCCCCGTTCTGTTGATTGGCTCGGCTTTACGCCTTCTACGTGCAACTGCAAAGCCGCTTGCATCCTGTGTTTGACCTCAACTTTTTGTGTGACGAATGTGTCTTTGCGCTCTTGTCCTCTCGAGTCTTGACGCATCCCGACCTGCATGGCTTGCTTTAGCAAAGATTTTGTCACTTATTCGACCTGTCTTATTGGCTTGCTTTTGTAAAGACTTCGTCACAGTCACAGCTGCAAAAAAAAAAAAAAAAAAACGTCGGCCAAAAAAGATCAAAGTTAAGTATGCATCATAATTTTCGCAAAAAAAAAAAGGGTATGCATCATGATCATCTGTGCCCCGCGGTTGTTTTACCGTGCCGAGGTACCACCCCGACTTCCAGCATAGAACATTGACTAAATTCTGTTAGACTATATCGTTCGTACACTGAGACCAAAGACCAAGTCAAACTGAGCAAAGATGTACGCAAACAGTGAGCATAGCAAGTAGGCTAGTACTACAAGCTACCACAAGGTTTTCAGTGTAGGTCAAGGCTAAAAAAAAACGAATTCATGACTACAAGACGTGGGCGGTAGGCCATTTTGTTCACCTCATGGGAAGTTCGGCACAACGTTCACGCTGCAAAAAAAAAACTTTAATTCCACAAATATAAAGCGTATTTGATTATTTTCAAATATTAGCATGGTATCAACGAGTCTCTTTCGGGCTGGGTGAACCCGACCGGCCTAGATTTTGTGGGCTCCCTCCTACGACAGAATATGTTGGGTGGTCGACCTTGATTGGGCTGGCCCTGTCTCGGCTATGACAAGTAGGGTATAACACGATAGGGATTTTGGATTAGCAAGTCCGGGTGAATGATTTGGGTGGCTAAGATCTTGGTCTAGCCGGGTGGCTCACTTGCTTAGAAGATGGAGAGGTCCAGCCGACTGAGGATGTTCGAGCTGGATTTCAGAAGGTTCAGGAAGATGAAGACTTGAAGTAGAAGACCTAGTACAATTGCCGTGATAGATTAGGACTCCGTAGTCGGTCAGGTCTATACTTCCATCAAACCCTAGCTCTGGCGTGTTTATAAGATCACCTTTAGGGCATAGCAGCTGTACCTTTGTCCATTATACTGAATTTCTAGCAGGACGTAGAGGTCCCCCATCGAGGCGTCTTGAACATTAGTAAATCAACGACTCACTCCGACCCAAACATCCTGTCATCCAATTTCCCTAATAAGGCTAGCCTTGAGGACCCCCTCTCATGGCACTCTCATTGACAAGGCAACGACAGTTGGTGCCCACCATAGGGTTGCCAACATGTGGAGTAAAGCTTCAGACGAAAGCACTTGGTGGCATCGGCGATACCATGGCAGCCGGACAATCGTCTGCTTTGGTGAAAATTTGTTCATTGCAACGGAACCCTACACGCCCGCAACCGGTCACATCATCGTCGACATGGTCCTTCCGATTGGCGGTGTCAACTTCTTCGCCGGCTTCACTTCGGTGCAGGCGGCACTTGAAGCAATACGTCCCAACCAACCCTCCCTAGGTGCGAAAATAGCAGTGTGGTGAGATCTAGATCCACCCTCTCAACTGAAGCATCCGAGTACCAGATTGGATGGAACCCTAACCAGACTCTATCCATCCTTGGGGAGGAGATCGTGGTTGAAGATGGATCTACATATATACGTCCTCCTAATCGAGAGTCCCTTCTATGACCAATACCACTTCGCGGGACACATTGACACCGGCCCGGGTTCACCCAATGGCGACGGCGGCCCCGACATTGCCAACATTGTCCTCACCTTCGACGCCTTCGACCTCCCCCATTAGATTTTTTTTGACTAGTATTATTTATTCTGCAAACTATATCCAAGTTCGAAGGAAATCCAACATTTTTTGTGCAATTTAAAATTCAACGCAATTCTGAATTTATTGGGGTCGCCATTTCACAATCGCAGATATACGCAATCTCTCCTTAAATTGAGGAGCAGAGGCCGGCGTGCCTGATGAGACGCTCTGGAGTCTGGTGGGATGCTCTGACCACTCTGATTCTGATCAGACGCGTTGGCTCCACGCATGGAGCGTCCACGCGCGTCAAGTCCAATCCAATTCGAACAGGACCGTGATCCGCTGCCGGGCTAGCGTCAGCGAAACATGTGACGGGCTGACGGTGCGATGGCGACGCCCCAAGAACAGACCGACCGCCCGCCCGCCCACCCGGCACGGGACGCAGGGCAGCCTTCATGATTCTGCGAATGATTGATTGGACGATTGGGCGATATCGCGGTGCACTCCTTCGGTTCTGCATTGCATAGGTAGACGGACAAAACAAAAATACACCCGGAAAAAAATCACGCGGGAATAAAGCAGAGCCTCGTGTACACATGAGAAAGAGGTAGAGTAGAAACCACATGTAGAAACCAGCCTTTTACTAGTACAAGGATTCGCTTCTTTGCCACTTGCTGTCCACCACATGGAGACAAAGGATACTTTCTTTTTATATTTTTTCCCGCGAGAAGAGACAGGCTCTTCATGTCGCAAGCACGTAGCTGAATCTCGGAAAATGTTGCGCCAGTAGGCTACTACGCATGCAGCAGAATCTCACCCAAAATGTAAAAACAAACGATGTGACATCCGCGGGAGGCATGCCGTGCCAAAGCCTGCCGGATATACAGTATATGTCATCCGGGACAGAATTTTTTCTGAATTTTTAGAAACTATGCACTCGTGAATTGTGCGCAGAGAATCTTTATCTTTTGGACAGCCTCTTGTATAGTAGACTCTAGCCTACCAAGTATTGGAACAACGGTCTCTGTCGAGAGCATCTCTTCACCAGCTGTTTCAATAGCGTCTCAAGATATTTTTAGTGTCGATCATATTTTGGACTCACATCGACATGTCAAATAATATGTTGGCTGGATTTGGAGCTTAATAAAGCTGCTGGCAACTCCGTATCAGCCCTAACGCACATGATGAATGAAGGGCGTACCGGTGGCTCACGTGATGTCGGATATTGCTGGAGAGACCCGAATGGCAGCGGCACAAAGGAAGATTTTCTCTTTAATGAGACGCCTCGGATATTGTTTGAGGTAGGTCACAATCTTTTGATGGAAGCGCCAGGTTCATACACGGAGAAGCCTCGGATACCATCGCCATATAAATGCATACACCGGCCGTTCCTCCTATTTATCATCCTCTCGGCTCGCCTCTGTCGAATCGCCCCCACTCTCGCCACAATGATGCAGCGACTCGCTATCACTTACTCCATGATGGGCCGCAACGGCCACACATAGCCGGCGCTGCAACCCTAGCCCGAGCTCGACCAAAAGGCCTTCCCTTCGGATGGCGACTCCGATGACTCTGAATTCGCCGAATGGCACGAGGTGTTCATGGAAAATGTGGAGGCTGATGTTGTGACGGAGGCGGCGCGGTGGTACAGGGAGGCAGAGCTAGCAAACCTGAAGCAGGCGGCAATCCTAGCCTCCTTCAACACAATGCGTGGCTTAAGAACGAGAGCCCTAGTCTTTGAGGAGACCAATGCGGCATCCTTGAGCGCACCGCCAAGATCTCCCGTGAGCGGGCTCCAACGGAGGAGGTTGGTCGCCTCCTCATGCCGTCCGAGCGACAAAGCCTGCTCGAGCTCAATGCTCAGCGCCAAGCCAAGGCCATTGCCCACGAATTAGCACGAGCCGCCCAGAACGAGGCGTCCCACCAGTGGCGTGTTGCGTTGAAGGCCCAACATCACAGAGAAGCTCCGAAGACACATGTAGCGCTGCTGCACCGCTAGATGCGCAAAGGAAGACGCGGATAGGAGGGTGCGAGAGGAGGCATAATAGGCCAAGGGGAAGAAGTGAAGAACAACAACGAGGCTAACCTATTGCACACCCTGACTTACGGCGGGTAGGCTAGGTTTTAATTAAAAAATTATCTATTTGTATTCAGATATTAAAAAAATATTAGTAATATATACGTGCTATGATATGGTATCTATCTATAATAATACTATACTCTTTGTTATCTTTAATTGCACTACCATATCAGATTTTCGCATGTATAAAATACATGATAGTACTACCCATGTAACCCATGACAGGTTTATTGTGGGTTGTCTTATCATCTCTCCATGGTGTTGGGTGAGAGAAGTAGCATCTATCTATCTATTATATACTAAAAGCAAAATACAGGTGTTTTAATGGAGACACCAGGTTAATCCACATAAGCTAAAATTACTAGCTCCGTTCATTGTAATAGTAACGGATGAGATTAAAGTACGATCAAAGTTACGCAAAATATTGTCACGTTACAAAACGCACACATGAAAAGGTACGGACCGTGGTGTCCATATAAACTTTCAGGTGTGCACGAGAAAAGAGTCTATATGCTTTACGTAAAAAAAAAGGCTAGCTCTAACTCTTACCTTTTTTTAAGCCGTATTAGACTAGGCCACTAGAGCCTTACGTAGCTACGCATGAGAAACTGAAAAACACATCACATTAAATGGTATATCAAGCGGATGAGTTCAATGAGTACATATAAAAGAGTGAAATGCATCTACAATCCCTAAACTTACCGGCTATGTCTAAAACAGTCCTCAAATTTAGAAACTGCGCTAATGCAGTCCTTTATATCGCTCCAGAGGTCCACGTACGGTCCAAAATACGAGTGAACCAATGTATACCGCTGACATGTCCATGAATCAGGCCCACAAGGGCAGCATCCATGAGCTCGCATGCCCTCCAATTTCGCGGCGACCTTGGACCACGCTGCCGACGAGAAGAAACATAACATATTCTGGCTGCGCTCTTTATCACCAAGGCTAGCTGCTGGGAGCATGGAACTTCTTCCGGTAGGTGAACAGACGCTGTAAAAATCGGCGAGCTATACGTAGGTTGCACCGAGGTGAAAGTTGCCCCGCTGGAAGCGGCATTTTACGGCGCGTGCTCGGACGGAAAAAGTGCTCCTCCGTCGGGCGTCATTATGCAGTGCGCGGCGCGGCTGCTACTTTGACCGTTTTTCATTTCAAATTAAATCAAACAAATCAAATAAACGACGAAAATTTAATTGAAACTACGAAATATATTAGAAGTTCGACGATACGAAATACATTTATTTAAAACTACTCTATCCTACTCCGAATCCCAGTCGTAGTCGGAGGAGTGGCTGCTCGGAGTCCTCTCGGACACCGGCGTTGAAGTCCACTCGAAGGAGGAGGAGGAGGAGGAGAGAATGATGGTGGACGGCCCTGCGCCGTTTTTTTCTCCTCCTCCTTCCTCGCCGCCTTCTCGGCCCTCGCCGCCTTCCTCGCCGCGGATTCCGCCCGGCGCTTCTCGCGGCTTGCCTTTTTCTTCGCCTTCGCCGCCTCCTTCTGCGCGTAGAAGGCTTCCGTGGCAGCGATGAGAAGGCGCTGCTCGAGCTCCCGTTGGCGGCGCTGCTGCTCGCGCGTGATGACCGGTGGCGGCGGCGCGAGCTCCTCCGCCTGCTGCCACGTCCAGATGTCGTGGAAGTTCATCGTCCGGCGGGAGCAGCCGAGGCGCCAGGCGACGGCGTCGTACGCCCGCGCCGCCTCGTGCGCCGTGTCGAATGTCCCGAGGCGGATCCGCTCGTCGCCGGAGCGGATCTCCGTGTCGAAGCAACCGCTTAGCCGCGCCGCGGCGGCGCGAAGGTATCTTGCCGGAGACGGAGGCGGAGCATCGGCACGAGAGGGAGAGCGGTGGGGAGAGAGAGATAGAGAGAGAGGCGGAGCGGCACACGGAAGCTTCAGACGGTTGGCGCGTTCGCGTGTCGCATTTATAGCGCGCGCGGCAGCCCACGCGGCAACTTTCCCGCGCAGAATAGCGCAAACGCGGCAAAGTTTCATCTCTCTAGAAACGTCCTCACAAACAGGGGAGATGGGGGTAGCATTGCAATCATCAAAGAGTTTCAAGGGGTGTTAATGCAAACATGCAAAAAATGACATTGGATGCCACCAGCGGGTCCGCTGGTATGAAGCAGTGGGCCTGATACGGTGCCATGTCAGCAAAATACGGGTTCATTCCAGTTTTGGACCGTACATGTCTCTATAGAACAAGTTTAAGGACTGTATTAGAGCATTTCCTGATTTCGAGGATGGTTTTGGACATAGCCGGTAAGTTTGAGGACTTCAGTTGCATTTCACTCCATATAAAATTTGATCTATCTTACACGCGTATATATTGACACTTAATTAGGATATCCTTGATTCTCAAAACGAAAATATATACAGAAACTCAATTCGGCTTCCGGATGCGTATGATCCCTCTACCATAAAAATATATTTCTAAGTGTTAAAAAAATTTGACAGAAAAATTTACATGTATATCTCCATAATATATGTGCATTCGTCAAGTTTCACGGAGATTTACATGTATATCTCCATAATATATTTTTTGTAGTCTAAGCAAAAAAGAGAAAATTAATCTTGTGACAAGTCTTTGTTTCAGCACCGAATTTCATCTTTTTTACACACGCCACATGACATGTCGATTTTTCATGAAACGACTTTGTGAGCGTGTAGCACGTGAAGATGTACGTGCGAAATTTTGTTTCAATTTTTTGACATTTTAAAATGTGTCTAACATGTATTTCAAAATAAAGGGAGCATACGCTCCCATGTACTAAAACATCACTCCTACATAGTGTCGTGCAATTTGAATTTTACGTACAAATACATAGATTTCCTAATAAAAAAATAGTAGGAATAGAAAAAACATAAGACTATTGTCGTGGAAATTCGGATTTTCCAGAACTCGATTTGTTTACTCTTCGTCAACTATGTATGTATTAACGGTGGCCAGAGATTTAAAATATATGCATAAGGAGTATATTTCGGAAAGGAACAAATGTGACCTCCAACGAACGAGTCCAGTTGCTGCCATACGTCGAGAAATAGAGTCCGGATGTATATATACACTTAATTTGGATATCTTTGATTCTCAAAACTAAAATATATACTCATATATATGGTCGTGCAAATTTGAATTCTACGTAGGAAGACATAGATTTCCTAAAGACTGTACTTTGGTAATTCAAATTTTCCGGAACTGAATTTGTTTACTCTTCGTCAACTATGTCTATATTAAAGGTGGCCGGAGATTTAAAATATATGCCTAAGAGAAGTATGTTTCGTAAAAGAACAAATGAGACCCTAACGAACGAGTCTGATTGCTGCCGTATGTTGACAAACAGAGTCTCGATGTAAGACTACTGTCGTGGAAATTCGGATTTTCCAGAACTCGATTTGTTTACTCTTCGTCAACTATGCATGTATTAACGGTGGCCGGAGATTTAAAATATATGCATAATGAGTATATTTCGGAATGGAACAAATGTGACCTCCAACGAACGAGTCCGGTTGCTGCCATACGTTGGGAAATAGAATCCGGATGTATATATTCACACTTAATTTGGATATCTTTGATTCTCGAAACTAAAATATATACTCAGATATATGGTCGTGCAAATTTGAATTCTATGTAGGAAGACATAGATTTCCTAAAAATATAGTAGGAATATAAAAACATAAGACTGTACTGTTTTGGTAATTCAAATTTTCCGGAACTGAATTTGTTTACTCTTCTTCAACTATGTCTATATTAAAGGTGGCCGGAGATTTAAAATATATGCATAAAAAATAAGTTTTGGAACAGAACAAATGAGACCTCTAACGAACAAGTCCAATTGCTGCCGTACGTTGACAAACAGAGTCTGGATGCTATATGTGCACCTAGACCAGCGAGATATTTATATGGATGAACTCTGCACCGAATAGAGATATAGATACTCGCATGGGTGTGTGTTTTTTCAGTCATGAAGCTGCCTACATACCAATAGGTGAGAAGAAAAATTCCAAACCTGACCATTTCTGCGTTTAGCTAATGCTTTTGTGCGATTCAGGTCGATGTACGAGTGGTACTATCCAAGGATATGGTGGCACATATATGAGAAAGGAAATATGGATGAAAAAGAAGCCACCGCGTTCTTCTACATGTGCTAAATAATCTGACCTGTCTACTCTTTGTTAAATACCTATATTAACAGTGAAGATTTAAAATATATGCATAACGAGTGTTTTCCAATTGTGACAGCTAGAGAGCGTAAAAAGAGAGTCTAGATGCTATACGACCACTTAAGCCAGCTAGATGATTTATGTGGATAAAATCGATCGACGCCGGATATAGTCATAGGAACGCGAAGCTAACTCTAAGCAGATTGTTGAGAAGAAAAACTCCAAAGCTGACCATGTATGCATGTGTGTGTGTCATGACATACAAGTAATACTACCCTAGGATATGCTGGCATATATTTGAAATAAATGACATTGTGGCGAGAAAGTATATAAATGGCTTTAAAATTAAATTGATTCATATATATGTCCATACGAGTATGACGTATGTATGAAAGTAATAAAAAATGTAACATGTAGTAATTGAATTAACCACTAAAATTCCAAAAGAAATACACGATAATCTGAATTTAAATAATATGACCTTAAGATGGACAAGCCATGGGAACTCCTAGCTGTGTGTAATAAATATGGAACCATACAAGAACTTTGACCCGATATTTCAACGTTTCCAACGTCAAATAAGAGACTACTCCATGTCCATGGACCAGTCGTCTGCATCCATTTCACACTAAGTAAAAGATCCAACTTCTTAATTTCATATAATAATTTAATGTAAATTTACATAATATAAAAATTTCCTAAGAAGTTCTCACAAAATAAAGAAGTTTAAATATGGTTTCTACTCAGGAATATTTATTAGTGGGAATTGGGGTTGTAAAATGTATTTTCTTCCATGAATTAATATAAATATAAAAAAATCACAAATTTGTTTCAAGATAATCTCGACACTCTAAAGACAATGATCATATCTAAGTAAAATAAATATGATGCCCTCGCAATTGCGAGGGCCACTGTGCTAGTTTGGTTAGACAATGCAAATTAAATGTGCAAAATACTCCGATGCATTTTTCCTGTTGACCTTTCCTGTTAGACAAATTAAACTGAGATGGAGGGAGTACTACGGTTATGCTAAGAGGTCGTTGCACCGTCCCGTGTCCACTTGGTCGATCATGTATGATTAACAACAACCTGAAATAAGTTAGACACACCAAATATTTCTTCGCTTCAAAATCATTTCATAGAAGAAGAAAGTCCATTTTTGATCCTTGAATTCTAGTGAAATTTCATTTTTGGACGTAGAATTTTCAGTTGGTTCAAAATAAACCTTGAACTCTAAGAACCATTCAGTTTTAGTCATTATCCTGGTTGAGCTAGGCAAATATCAGCCATCAATGGCCCAAAAATCAAGGCAACGGTGCAAGGGTGGAGAGGCGGGACGATGATGATAGGCAAGCAAGCTGGTCTTTGTGGTGCAACGCTTCAAGTGAATTAGAAGGGAGAGAAATCATGCGAGAGTCTGGTTCAGGGACCCAAGGATTTCATTTTTTTTACATTAAGAGGTGGGTTTGACATCTTAGCTAGATTAGGCTTGGTTTGGTTCTAAACCAATTTGATTGGTTCACTATTTTTTCTTTCCACGTCAGCGATCTGCTTACCTCAACTGAATAGGGATGAAAAGTGAACGATTATGTGAGTTCAAGGTTCGTTCTAAACTAAAAATAATTGACTGAAAGTGAACTTCCTAAAAATTCAAGGACGGGAAGTGGATTTTTTTTCTTCATAGAATAATGGAGAATCCTATTCATGCAAATTTTCCTCGTGGGGCTTGCTTGATTTGTAGGGATGGAGGTCCAGGATTTTTTCCACTATTTACGATTGTGTGTAATGCCAAAGGAAATGTTCCGTGAAATGCAGTAACAACCAGGACCATCTTGCATTTCGGGGAAAAAAAATCATGCATATACTTTTCTATTGCATAACTAGAGGCAACATCTATCTGGTGCGAACCAAAGAATTTCTAAAAAAATTCGCATCTCTTCTAGTCATATTTTTAACGCATTAAGATGAAAAGAACCGAAATCAAGTACTGGTTTCTAAAAGAGGCATGTAAGACCAAAATAGGCTAAGAGGATCTTAACGAACTCCCATAAATATGCTAAGAAGACCTTGCAATTAATATCCTCTGTCCACTTGATCGACCATGTATGATTAACAACTAGCTGAAATAAGTCAGACACACCTAATATTTGTTTGGTTCAAAAGGATTTCATAGAAAAATGGAGGATCCTATTCCATGCAAATTATTTATTTGTAGGAATGGAAGTCTAGGAACGAAACTGCTATGCGTGCAACAATATCATGTCTAATGTGCATCCGACTACCGTGAGATGCCTCAGCAATCTTTAAGTGCACGACCTGGTTTTGTTGTCGTACAAGCACCGTATGCAAAAGGCCGCATGTGTAGCGTCGTTTGTCTAGGATTTTTTCGTAGGTTTAAGTTTGTGTGCAATTCCAGAGGAAATACACAGTGCTATAGCACCCGTTAGTCTTAGGGAGTGCTCCCCTATCTAAACGGAATTATTTCTGTAAAAGGAAAGTGGTCCCAAGTGTGAAAGCGACATGTAGCAAAAAGAAAGGGAAAGCGCGTTGCGTACTTCGTCTGCCCCCGTGTCATCTATTTTGAACGATTTTCTTTTACCGGCCCTCTACCATCTTATCAATTGGATTCATAAAAATTACAAAGATTTAGTTAGTAATAATTATATTTAGAACTCAAATAATTACATCACATGAAAAAAATGTTTATATAGCTTTGTAATTTACATGTAGACTGCAGCTGGGCACACTGAAAATTTACATCAAAAGATTGATGTACTTACTACATCCAAAATGTAAAGCTTTATAAATTAATAAATTACATCCAAAATCAGGAGAAATACACCATGATATTCCAATCATTTAGATGTAAAAAATATTAAAAATGCATCTATCAAGAATATTACATCTAGACTTGGAGCAAAGTTACTATTGTTACATTCATCCCTAAATCTGGATGAACAAACAAGAGAATGCCAAAAATTGTATCTCACCACTCACCTTGGTGCACCGTGAGGGTGTTTAATTGGAGTGGAGCACTTGGACACGGGAGACCGCCCTCCCGATCGGATGCTAGCGGCGGGAGTTCTTGGTTGTAGCCTACAAGATGGAAGTAATGAAAATATAGCGACAAGATGGACTAAAATGTTGAGCCTACAACCAAGCACAAGTTCTTGGTTGTAGCCTCGGGGGCTACTCCCATCGGGAACGCTGTTCGCGTGCCCGATGAAATTAATAAAGAAAAAATAGAAAAGCAAGAGAGTATATTTCGAGTTATAATTAACTCTACATATACTCCCATCGGGAGAGCAATATAAGTCATATTTGACTCGATAAAATGTGCCATTCCAACAGCCGGAAAAGCACTCGACAATATATTCTCAGAACGCCGAAGTTGCGATCAATTTCTGAATGCCGCAAATTTGCGAAGGTAAGACCCCAGATCCGTTCTGCTGGGCGTGGCATCGCCAAAGACTGCGCTCTGCTACTTTTATCCGTATCAACAGATACGAAGAAAAATCCTAACGGACGCGTTAGGTACCCGATAAATTTGACTGGGACTCGACAGAATGGTAAGACCTTAAGCGGCACCTGTCGAAGTTTACACCAGTATCCCGAGATCATGTCCAGGGACGTGATTTTGAAGTAGGTTTTTGCGGATTGCCACTAGAGCAGTTAACTAGTACCTGATCCGTCAGATGAACTAGCCCCAACTACCAGTATCCCTGTACAATATAGAATTTCATGTGAAGAAATATAAAAAAGTTAAAGCTTTCGAGTAAACATAAACAGTGGAGATTTTTCCTGATTCTACGATTCAAGCAAAATCTCGGGGGCTACTGACATAGGCATCCCAAATGGGCCTGCCGAATATAGTACCCGGGGTTTATTGAAGGCCCACTACCCGAAGAATAAGAAGATTCAAGAGCCCAAGATGTA
Organism: Lolium perenne; assembly: GCF_019359855.2. Taxonomy (NCBI): domain Eukaryota; kingdom Viridiplantae; phylum Streptophyta; class Magnoliopsida; order Poales; family Poaceae; genus Lolium; species Lolium perenne. The sequence continues at coordinate 249,061,878 of NC_067244.2, read as the reverse complement.
TTTAAGGAAAAGATAGAGTTGTAATAGGAAGTGTTATTTGTAATCTGGCGGGATGAGTTAGAAACCGTCCCGGACTCTGTAAACTTGTATAGCACGAATCCCTCGGCTCCACCTCCTATATAAAGGGGGAGTCGAGGGACGAAGAATTAATCGAATCATTGTCTGCAAACCCTAGTTTTCATATTCGTCGAGTACTTTTCGGCTGAAACCTTCGAGATCTACTTACCCTCTACTTCCAACTAAACCCTAGCCTACAATCCATAGGCATTGACAAGTTGATACCTTGTCAGCGGGCGACATCCTGGAACGGCGAGCCGCCAGCGACGATCGTCGGGGTGGTGGAGACGCGCTTGCTTCCGTGGTTTGGGGTGAAGGCAGAGACGCGCGGGCGTTGGTGTTGCGGCCGCGTCGACGGTTCCAAGCCGATGACGAGCTGGTGGCGGAGCGAAAAATGTTTCGTTTGCAGCAAAATTACAACCAATACTGTTGTTTGAATTGGTTTTGTACATACAGAAATCAAATTAAGTAAAACTAAAACTGGTAAAACAAAATACAAGCAATATTGTTGATTGAGTTCGTAATTAACAACCAGTACTATATAAATTGACTTCATGTTACAACCATTTTGACTCATGCTGGTCAAGTTGTGAAAAAAGCTTTAAAATACATCTAGTAATGTTGGTTAAGTTGGATTTCTTCACGGAGAACTCAATTTAATCATAAAAAATACATCCAAAAATGAATAGAAAACTTATGTTGACATGCTTCCTTTCAAAAATAAATGTACACACAGGGGACCCATACAACGCAACTATACACCAAAAATAACAGCTTACGGGCGTACGGGGTGTGATTGGGTTCAAAACATGTACAGTAATTATTTAGCCAAAAATACAATGCTACAGGGACAACTATACACCGAAAATTTCGGCCTACAGGGGTGTGATTGGGTTTAAACATGTAATTATTTAGCAAAAATACAATGCTACAATACCGTGGCATATAGGATGGCCAAAAATACAATGCTAAAACTAGGTACATGTAATTATTGAGCAAAATGTACACCTAATATCACAGAAGAACACGTGACATATAGGATGAAGTAATAAACTCCATGAACAACACCGTGAGATCTTTTAACAACACCGTGAGATCGGAAAACCACAAAACATACATCCTTGGTAGAGCTGTTGGTGTCGCGTACATGTAGTTATTGAGCAAATATACATCTAATATATCTGCAGCCTGCCGGACTCTCTTGCGTGAAGAGGAAGACCTACCGGAGGCCTGGACTCGTGATCTAGCCGGAGTGTTGAGTTCCGGAAGGCTCCGCCGGCGAATGTAACAGTGCTTTTTGCCTGGAGTTTGCTGGATCGGTGGTATTCGGTCGTGCGCACCCATGCTTTTATTCCGACCGATTGGTTCTGGAGGGAGCGGCGCGAAGCTCTTTTTCTGTGTTGACATCAAGTGACTATGGATCCATGATGAAATTCGGAAGAAGAGAACTTCATGAAGGCCGGAGGGGAGGACTAGCTAAGGGAGGTTCAAGTCTCCGCGCTGTTGAGGGACTTGCTTGGTGTTCCGGGCTTCACAGCAGCGGTATGAAAGTGGGGGCGACAACACAGGTGAAGTTTAGAGTCCTACCTTTCAGGGTGAAAACCCAAGGTCTGGCCTTAACTGGTTGTACCTGGCAATGACCTTGTTGGAGGCATTGTTTTGAGAGCGGGGACTATCTTCAGGGTGAAAACCTAAGATCGTTGATCGGGCGACGATGGTGTTAGCGCACTGTTCCCTTCTTGGAGGCGTCGTTTTTGGAGATTCTGTATTTCATGTGTTGTCTTGGCGGTGGATGTATTGTTGTTGTTAGGCCCGAGATACTGTAGCGGGACTTTTGTTTCTTAGTTTTCTTTTCCTTTTTTTGGCTGTGTGCATCCGTAGTGCCATTAGGGTGGTGCGTTGTTGCAGAGGCTAGGTGTAATTGGTATCGTTTTGATATTAATATATTCCCTTTTTCGAAAAAAAAATCTGCAGCCTGCTGTACTAAAACCAATCTCATGGCGGACGTGGGAATCTGAACCCCCAAACTACCATGACCACCACCGCTCCTGCTAGCTCATACCACCAAGCACGAAATCGAAAAACGAAAGTGAAATCAAGCAAAACAAGCAGCAGGGAAACCAAATGGCGGGGCCGAGAGGATTGGAACACTAACCACACCGTGGATGAGTCGATTCGCGAGGACGAGCCGCCGATGGTGCTTCACCGACAGTTGCACGACGGTCACCGCCCCACCGTCGAATCGGGCGGTCGCGCCACCGAGCGAATCCCTCTCGCACATCAAGCCCGGAGGAAGAGTCGATCCGCTCGACCTCGTCGACGCTGGCGCCCAATACTCTCCCACAAACAGTACGGCCCGCCGCCGCAGCTTCCCGCCGATCCTCTCGCTGCCGAAGGAAAAGATTTTCTGGTGGATTCGCGTGAGATAGCCGCGAGGAAGGGGAGAGACAGAGGGGAACGGGGAAGATGGCGAGCGACGAAAGAGAGACGTGTTGTGTCGCTATTTTGGACGGTAGCTCAGTTTCATTCCAGCCACCGGATGACGATCGGACGGATACGAGGGGGGAGCACCGCGTAAGACCACATAGAGCCCAGGCAATAATTAGAATTTGGGTGGGCAATATCTAGTATTTCCGGAACAAAATCACGCATCTACTTTTCTATTGCACAACCAGGCAACAACTATCTGCTCGAAATTAAAAGTTGGTGCATTTTCAGTTTTTGTGGGATAAAGCATAGTACCTTGACATCTTACTACCTTGTTCTCATAAATCACGTGAACCAAAGAATAGGTTTATTCACATCTCTTCTATATATAGTCATTTTGTTAACGCATTAAGATGAAAGAAATCAGAATCCACCAAGTACCGATTTCTAATAGAGGCAAACGCACTATCTAGCTGTAGTATTCCAGAATGACACATTAGCTAGCTACGCTGTCCAGACAAAAGAAAGCTCGTCTTTGCATTCTAGGCTTTCAAGCACCACCTCCTTTCGAAAATTGGCTAGATTAAGCAGGTGCTCTAGGCAATCACAGGATAGGGAACCTAGCTAGCTAGTGGGGTGTGGGAGTAGTATTTTTGGAGGACGCTGAACTCTACGGAAATGTCAGCCTTGGCTCTTTCTTGTTTCAGCTGGACCTTTTGCTCGATAGCATCTTGCTTTCACTTTCTTCGGATTGGCCTACCTCCTACACTTTCCCGGTTTATAAGGACCAACCAGTTAGTACGACTAATAGTTTTGTCATGTAAGTAACCCCTACCCAGTGCTGTCACCATTTCAAAGCCTAGCAGCTTCAATAACGCAGAAAAATACGCACCGATGGAAGTCGCATGTACTGTACTAGCTAACCAGTGGTTTGCTCAAAGATCATGATGCAACCAGCTATACTCACAATTAATAGGGCACATAATCATCAGTTTGTTTCTTTCTAATTGTGTGCTTAGTTGAGATTTAGTAGGAGACACGCAGAGCATCCGACCAAACGGCGTCTGTAATAAGATTCAGATTCTGCTGCAAATGGTCGTGCACAAAGAAAAGTAGAAAACCCATGGGTGCAATTCCGGCAGGACCACATGGCGTTTCAGGAGTAGCCCGTCTTTTGCTAATCCGGTAGCGATGGGACGTGTCTTTGGCTCGGATTCAGACAGGTAACTGGTTTGCTTTCCATGATCTGGCAAGCCAATAATGGGATGGCTACATGATAATGAGAATGTGCATATGACCAGATGCAACGCTAGTAGGAGCAGCAAAGTCTACGTCTACATTAGTTAATCCAAGGTGCGACCTTTGTGCTTTCCTATCTGAAGCCAATCTGAGATACAAGCTCGGTCGCGAGTCATTTCCGATCACTGGGCAAGGTGCCATTAGTTGGCACCCAGCAGAGCTAGACGATCCCTCTCGACTCTCGTCTCTGTTCCTATATGCCGTTGCGGGCTACCTTTTTTTCTCTCTCTTTTTCATCGGATGCATTGGCGGAAGGCAGCCACATGCACATCCAAACCTATCCACAGAGAGCTCTCCTCCCCTCCCCTCCCCAACCTTATCTCTTCGCCTGAGCTCTGACCAAGGTCGACCGGGCCGATCCCGAGGCCTCCCTGTTGTGGGTATACTTCATGGGTGTACCATCGACAGTGCCTAGATCCGGCAAGCCCGGGTGGCCCACAGATGGTGATGAGGCATGTGGCCCATCGGGCGGCCCAGTTGCTGTTGATCATGAAGGAAGAAGTCCGGCCCAGATCGGCGGGCGGATCCGTACCGACCTAGGAGTGACCCGGATCCGGGGAGGCCCATGAGGAACCCGGATCCAAGATGCGACGTGTATGGAAGGCGGATCCGTGACGTGCACGGCAAGATATTGTACCGTAGCTAGGCTATACGTAATCCGGCTAGGACTCTCCATGTAAACCCTAGATCCGTGCGCCTTTATAAGCCGGATCCCGGAGCCCTAGAGGCACAACCACAACTCATTGTAACAACGCGAAAGCGCCCGGATAATACGGACAAGCGGCGGTAGGCCTGTCATCGTGCGGGTGTTCCGAAGGCTGGGTAACTCGCGTACCACCGTCCCGTGTGCACTCCGCCCTATGGCCCCTACCTCTTCTCCCCTCATGAGGATCCCTCCTCCGGGTACCGTCGATTAGGCAACGACGGTTGGCGCCCACCGTGGGGCTGTGGCGTACGGAGGCCGGAACCGGGAGGGTTCCGCCATGGGAAGCTACGACGACACCATCGGCGTGGGGCGCGTCCTTTACGCCGGAAATCTGCGATCGTCCCTCCGGATGAGTCTTTGGATTCCGGCTAGGACAAACCCCGTCAAGCTCTCCATCGTCCCAATTGGCGGCATTCACATCTTCATCGGGAAACCGTCGATTCCGACGGAAACCCACCGGTAAGTAACGCAGACGCGACCGCCGCAGAGCTGGACGCCGTCGCGAAGATCCGATACGAGATGCGGGAGCTTCCCAAGGAAGATTCCGCCTCGGATGCGGAAATTTCAAAGCCCACCCAATCCGCCCCGAAGCGAGAAACAAAGGTGGAAGACCAATGCAGATCCGCTGGGTTTCCCGGGTGTTAGAAAAGCAGAGGTGCCACTTCGTACACTTCTTGGCCCATACCGCCGGAACCGCCCCTCAAGAAGACGGAGTTGGTCTGAGCGGTAGAGGCACCGGAAAGCGGCGCAGATCCGGATCAGGCTCAGCTTGTCGGAGAAAGCGAAGCTCCGGTTGAAGAAGTCGATTTTGGGCAATCGAGCCCAATTTCCGGCGACACCCCGTCCACGGAATCCGATGACTTCGTTCGCAAGATAAGGGAGTACGGATACGGCGATCAGCCTGAAGTCGACTCCGCCCGGCCCAAGCGAGGTTCTCGCAACGGTAGCGGCTGGGACAAAGCTGGATCCGGAGACCAAGTCAGCCAATCGACCCCCAACCATCCCATCAAGGATCTCCAATGTCTCGAGTGCGACCCCAAAGGGATTCTCCCTCGGAGGAAATCTTGTCGGCGAGAGGAGGTGGCCGCGCGAGCAGTTCTTAACACACCTATAACCCCGGGCGACGCCGCAGATCCGGGAGGCCCTAGAGACCGCCGAAAGGAAATGCGGCCACGGCCAAGAGGCTCGCCGATACCGAAGCTGCGTTAAGGATAGGAAGGGCGAGATCATGCAGCACTGGACGGAAAACTTCGAGAGACAGGACCGCGAGATTGCTGCCACACTCGAGCAGGTCAAGAGCATGAGGGCTGAGTGGGAGGTAAAGATGACCTATGCGCGAGCGGAGGCCGATCGAATTGTTAGAGAAGCAATTCCGCCTCGCAGAATACCCTTCAACACGCCCGCAGATCACCAGCCACTGGAAACTCCAAAGGACAACATGCGAGAAAGCTGCGGAATTGCTTTGAAGAAGAAGGACGACGAAGTTGATATCAACTATCTCCGCACACTTGTCGCTTCAAGCAATGCGACGGCGAACAAGGCGAGATACTTCGCGCGAGTTGGAATCCAATCAGGATAATCGTGTATCTACCGCGCGGAAGGACGATGAATCGCACACCGGATCGTCGGAGCGCGAGAAGAAGGGCCAGGGAGCACCCAAAACCGATCCCCGTTCCGTCACGTACGCCTCCGTCGGATCCAAGGAAGGGAAAGGACGCGATGTACTCCGGAAGAGACAAAAACCGCAACCACAAACCTAAACAAAAAGGTTACCCGCTACACCCTCGCATCCGTAGTCCAGACTGAAACCCAAGGCCCGTAGTGCATGGTGCGCTTGTTATCAGAGACAACGTGCTGCCAAGAAACAGAACGAGGAGCGCTCGCCGGAACCTCGCCGGAATCGAACAATGTTCATGAGCACGAGCCCGGGAGGAGTCGGAATGAAGATCGCGGTCCGAGCCTCGCCGGAACCGCGATCCGTAACCTCGTCGGAGCCGCGATCCGGAACCTCGCAGAGCCGGGACCCGAGCCTCGTCGGAGCCGTGACCCGGAGCCTCGCCGGAACGACCGGGGCAGCCAGCGCCAAGGCGAAGGCAGCCACGGGAGCCGGAGTCGGCACCGGGAAGGCCGAGGAGATTCGGATGGCGGAAGCAAGAAGTCGGACCGCCCACCTCGCAGGTCTCCCTCACCACCACCTAGCGGTGGCGGCGGAGGTGGAGGCGGAGGCAATGGCCGGAGATCTCGCTCTCGCTCCAAGTCTCCTCGACACGGCTAGCGCGACGCGCGGGACCGCCTTAACGAGTACGAACCGACTACATTGGTCCGAAGTGCTTTGGCGGGATGATTCGAGAGGAACCAAAGCCAAGGATGAACCTCAAGCTACCTGGAAATCTGAAGCATTATGATGGCACCGAAAGGCCGGATACCTGGATTGAGGATTACTACAATCTTTGTAACCTTCGCCGGAGGAACCCCTAACATCGCTGCCGCATGCTCCAGCTTGTACCTTGTAGGTCCAGCCCGGATCTGGCTCGGCGACCTCGAGAAGAACTCCATCTTTTGCTGGTTCGACACGAAGAACGCTTTTGAGAAACACTTCGGGGGCACCTACAAGCGACCTGCCACAACAAGCGACCTACGGGCTTGCATCCGAGAAGAAGGGCGAAACATCAAGGAATTTCCTCACCCGATGGTTGGCATGCGAAACGAGTGCGAGAACGTTGACAACCGCACGGCAATGCACGCCTTCATTGGGGGCTTGCGGCGAGGAGGATTGCTGCGACACAAGCTAACACTGCATGGTCAATGCAAATCAAGCGACGTTGGATGACATGATCACCATCGCTAGCGATCACACCGCCGCCGACGACGACGCAGGCGGTGATCTCGCAGCCACGGCAATCCCCACTGCACCAACAAAAGAAGAACCGTGACAACGGCGGCAGCAGCCATAAGCGCAAGAACCACGATGACCGGAAGAGTGGCGGATCCGAGATGGTCGCCATGGCGTTTCAACGCGGAGGTCCAGGAGGCGGAAGAGGACGCGGACGCGGAGGCGGAGCCGGCGGGTCGACGACATACCTCCGAGGTCACTGCTGCCGGATCCCGCGCACCGCAAACCTATGAAGAGTACAGACATGCCCCGTCCGGCCCATCTGGATCCGATTCTGAGGAAGTCCACTCATACCAACCGCAACCGCAAGTGGGTCAATGATCTAAAGAACGACCCGGAGGCCGGATACAAGCGCGCCGGAAGCACCGCCCTCGCGGAAAAGGTGGCAAGGGCAAGAACAAGGACAAGGAGGACGATAGTTAGAGGCGATGGATGAGGATGATAACTCGCCGGATCCCAAGGCGGGATCCGCAGAAAATCCAACCCATTCGACAAAAAGAGCGTGGGGGCTTACCACACTTTCCTCGGAACCCCAACAAGACGCGCCTCCAAGTCAGCTACCCGGATCCCGAACGCCATAGTTCCGGCCGTGCCGCGATCGTCAGGTGGTCGGAAATCCCGTGCACATTTGATCGGAAGGATCATCCCGCAATTGTGCCAAAGGAGTGCTACGCCTTGGTTGTAAGTCCCCGCATAGACGGGTATGACTTCTCCAAGTGCCTCATGGATGGCGGAGCTAGCCTGAACATCATGTACTGGAGACTCTAGAGCGGATGAACCTCACCAAGGAACAGCTCAAACACAGCACCACTGAGTTTCATGGCGTGGTTCCGGGTAAGAAGGCGAACTCCCTCGGCAGCATCACACTTCCCGTGGCTTTTGGCGATGTTCATAATTTCCGCGAAGAGAAGATCACGTTTGAAGTTGTGCCCTTCAAGAGCTCCTACCACGTCATCTTCGGCAGGCCCACCTACCACAAGTTCCACGCAAGAGCGTGCTACATCTACAACAAGCTCAAGATTCCGGGTCCTAAAGGTATGATTACCGTATCCGGAGACTACAAAAAAGCTCATGAGTGCGAGTTAGGCGAAGCCGCCTTCGCAGAGTACGTGATATCCGGAGAAGAGCTGAAAGGCTACGAGCCGCGGTGGATCCGGCGAGATGCAGACCACCAATAAGCAAATCTCCGAGCAGAAAACCTCCTTCAAGCCCGCGATAGAAACCAAGAAGCACGACCTCATCCCAGGTGACTCTTCCAAGCAGGTTTCGGTCGGAGCCAACATGGACCCCAAATAGGAAAGCGCGCTCGTCGAGTTCCTCCGCGCTAACATGGATATCTTCGCATGGCAACCTTCGACATGTCCGGAGTACCTAGGGAACTCGCCGAGCACTACCTCAACATAAATCCGGGGCCAACCCCGAGAACCACGCTATGCGACGCTTTGGAGATAAGAAGCGCCGCGCCATAGGAATGGAACTAGCAAAGTTACTAGAAGCAGGTTTTGTAATAGAAGTTATCCATACCGATTGGGTCGCGAATCCCGTCCTTGTACCCAAAAAGAACACTGAAATACTAAGAATGTGCATCGTTTACTGTGTCTTGAACATAAATTGCCCGAAGGATCCGTTCCCCTTGCCGCGCATTGACCAAGTCATTGATTCGACGGCGGGGCGGAACTTCTGTGTTTTCTTGATGCGTATTCCGGGTATCATCAGATCCGGATGAAGGAATCCGACCAAAAGGCGACTTCATTCATTACCCCCTTTGGTACTTACTGCTATGTTACTATGCCTTTTGGTTTGAAAAATGCAGGTGCTACTTACCAACGTACGATGCGGCGGTGCTGAAGGACCAAATTGGCCGAACGTGCACGCTTACGTCGACGACATCGCGGTCATGACCCGGAAAGGATCCGACTTGATCAGCGATCTCACGAAACCTTCGACAACCTCCGCAGGTACAAGATGATGTTGAATCCGCTGAAGTGCGTCTTTGGCGTGCCAATAGGAAAACTCCTTGGCTTCATAGTCTCTCACGGAGGCATTGAGGTTAACCCGGAAAAGATCAAGGCAATCCTGTGCATCAAAAGGCCAACTTGTCTCAAAGATGTGCAACGACTAACTGGTTGTGTTGCAGCAATCGCAGGTTTGTCGGCCGTCTTGGCGAGAAGGCACTACCTCTCGTACAAGCTGCTGAAGAAAAACAGACAAATTTGTGCAGGGACGACGCAGCTGATGCGGCTCTTCGAGGGTTGAAGGAGATACTCACCTCCCCGCCTATCTTGGCAGCTCCGGTGAAGTCGAGCCAATGCTCCTTTATCTGGCAGCTACCAACAAAGTCGTCGACCTCGTCATCGTGGTGGAGCGAAAGGAAGAAGGTCATGAATATGACGTCCGAGAGACCTGTCTACTACATCGGCGAGGTGCGACGGAATCAAAACAGAGATATCCTCACTTTCGAAGCTAGCTTATGGCGTGTTCCTAGGCAGCCGGAAGTTGAGGCATTATTTCCAAGAGCATCCGATGTGATCGTGAGCAAGGCTCCGCTGTCAACAATTCTCAACAACGCTGACGCAACAGACGTACGGCTAAATGGGGCATCGAATTATCCGCCTTCGACATCGCTTACAAGCCAAGGACTGCGGTAAAATCTCGGGTTGGCAGATTTCGTTGCAGATTGGACGAAGCTCCGGATGCAAGTCCGGAGCCGGAACCGTAAACATGGGTCATGCACTTCGACGGATCCAAGCAGCATCAAGGCTCGGGAGCCGGAGTCACCACGAAGTCCCCTACCGGAGAAGAATTGCGGTATGTTCTGCGGATCCACTTCGAAGCTACCAACAACATGGCGGAATATGAGGCTCTACTACACGGTCTGCGCATCGCTAAGGAAATAGGGATCAAGCACATCATATGCTGTGGAGATTCCGACCTGGTGGCACAACAAGTAGCCGGAACCTGGAACGCCAGAAATTCCGTCATGGCGGCCTACGAGAGACGAAGTTGACGAGATTGCCAAGAGCTTCCTCGGATACGAAGTCAAGTACGTCGGGAGAGACGATAACACAGCGGCGGACATGCTATCCAAGCTCGGATCCGGCAGGAAACCAATTCCGCCCGGCATTTTCCTGGAGCATCTCCGGATACCCTCGATTAAGGCGCTAACCGGAAAACCCGAGAGGTGGCGGTGTCTCCGGCTAGGGAAGTGATGGCTATCATTCCGGCCTGGACCCAGCCTTTCCTGGACTACCTCATCGATCAGAAGTTGCCGAGGACGAGGTCCTCGCACGACGAATCGTCGGCGAGCACGAACCTACACAATAGTTGATGGACAGCTCTACAAACGAAGTGCGCAGGGGTATTTCTTAAATGCGTCTCCAATCAAGATGGCATTGAAATCCTCAGAGAGATCCACGCAGGGGACTGCGGGCATCACGCCGCTCCCAGATCACTCGTTGCAAAAGCTTTTCGGTTAGGTTTCTATTGGCTTACAGCTAAAGAAGACGCTGATAAAATAGTCAAGACCTGCCGAGGTTGTCAGTACTACGCTACTCAACCAAACGCTCCAGCCCAAGAGCTGAAGACCATACCTATCACCTGGCCATTTGCGGTGCAGGGGCTTGATATGGTTGGTAAGTTAAAAAAATCATCTCCTGGCGGTTTTGAGTACCTCCTGGTCGCTGTTGACAAGTTCAGCAAATGGATCGAGGCTAAGCCAGTGAGAAAAGCCGACGGTGCTACGGCACTAAAATTCATCTGCAGCCTCGTGATGAGATTCGGCATCCCGCACAGCATAATCACGTATAATGGCACGAACTTTGCTCAAGGAGAATTGAGGGATTATTGTGAGACAATGGGGATACGACTGGACCTCGCATCTGTGGCTCATCCACAGTCCAATGGTCAGGTTGAAAGGGCTAACGGCCTAATATTATCAGGAATTAAACCACGCCTTGAAGGACCGCTGCGACGAGCAGCCGGAGCTTGGGCTGATGAGTTGGAGGCTGTTATGTGGAGTTTACGAACTACCCCTAACAGATCAACGGGGTTTACCCCTTTTTTCCTGGTATACGGATCCGAAGCCGTACTTCCCTCCGACATCATCCACGATTCACCGCGAGTTTCCGCCTACAATGAAGAAACAATGACGAGGCAAGACAGCTATCTGTGGACCTGATCGAGGAAGCTCGGAACTTAGCAGATCAGAGATCCGCCATCTATCGACAAAAGCTCCGACGTTATCACGATCGTCGAGTTCGGAAACGCTCCTTTATGGCAGGAGACCTGGTCCTCCGCCTTCGACGGGTGAAAGACCATAAGCTGCAATCTCCATGGGAAGGACCCTTCGTCGTTAGCAAAGTGCTTCATAACGGGTCGTACTACCTTGTCGATTTCCGCGAGTTAAGGGATAGACCTGCTAGCGGCACCGGAAACGCATAGCGTGAGGATCCGGATGACATCTACGATGAAACAGATCGCCCTTGGAATATCGCACAGCTACGTCCTTTCTACACTTAGCATATATTTTCCGAGTTCTAAACTCTGTAATAGTTATACATGATCAATGAAATAAAGCTTCTGGTTCACTCTTTTGAGTCTTTTACCTCCTTTACTTGTTCATTTTAGATCGTGTATGTTTTTTCCAACTAAAACCGCAGAGCTGGATTTTTTCCGCCTAGGCGTGTATGAAAGTTGTGATTTTCAAAATCGTCCTTTAGGACGTAAGCTTAAGTTTTATGATAAAGTTGTTATCTGTTGCGAACTCGTGGATTCCTAGTAGCGATTTCCGGCACCTATGCACGGGGGCTTGTTTCCACGGTTATGGACGGACTGCCATTGGGCTTCGTCGCCGCTGGCGAGCGTTTCCGGCTAAGGTTTTCCGGCTCGTGGAAGGTCAAGCGAGCAAGCCGGAAAATAACGAAGTCAGCACTTGCTTTCCGACATAAAACGAAACATGCACACAATATTTAACGGATAGCAGGATAAGTGTTTCCGCCCCATGCATAATTGTTTCGTTCCTAGCTACTTAAGAATTTAAAGTCTTATTACAAACCCTCGCTGGGGCCAAAATGATGCATTGCTTTTCCCGCAGGAATAAAAGTTCTCACTCCCCCTTAGCCGGAGAAGTTTTGCCCTCGGATCTTGTTCCTTGGCGCCTTCGGCCGGAGAAGATACGTCTTCTTCACTTTCCTTTTCTTCGGAAGCAGCGGTGCTGGTCTTGGGTTCTTCTTGGGCGCATCCTTGGAGCTGGTCCGAGTAAACTCGGCTCCGGATTCCGCAGTCGCGCACAGGCGTCGAGATCCTTCAAAAGTTCCGCTTCTAAGGCCTCGTCGGCGGCGAGGACGACCTTGTCGTAGAATTCCTCGTGCCGGATCCTACGCGCGATGCGGGTGTCGTAGCCGCTCACTGCATCCAGCAGCTCGCCGACGTCCGCATCCGGAGGAACGCCCGTGGTCACTTCATCAAGATCAAGACCCGGAGTATGTGCTAGGCACATGGTCAAGGCCATTGCAGCTGCGCCTCGGGCTGAAGATGCTTGTAGATCAATCACCAGCTCCGGCAGAACGTCCATCTTACCAATAAGCTTGCGCACGTCACAAGTGCGGCTCCTTTTGATGTTCAAATTATGGCATATTTTGCGGGAGGCGGAGATGAGATCCTTGCGGTCATCACCCGCGAGTTGCGAGAAGATCGTCTCGTGGGAACAAATTCCGGCGCTGTTCCGGTACCCAAGCGGCTCTACATAAAAAGATAATCGGGATATAGGCATGCAATTTGAGCGCAAAGTAAAAAAGAATCGGAGCAAATATCTTGACAAGGTTCCGATATCATACCCAAGATGTTCTCATTGAGCAAGTCCCAGTCTTTGCTCCGCTGTCTCCATGAATTTCCGGAGTCCGTTGAGCTCCTTTTGCTGCCTCCTGATGGTCTCGCTGTCAGCATTCTTTTTCAGCTCCAGCTCGCCCTTCTCCCTGATATGCTCGGAGTTTTTCTCCGCCAGCTGCTTTTCGGCCTGCTCCCTCTTAAGTTCCGCCTCCTTTAGCTTCGTCTCCAATTCTTGAGTACGAGGAGCGCAGGTTCTCAAGTTCGATCGAAGCTGTTGCAAGGGAGGAGGATGCGCCTATAATAATATACGTTAACGACAAATTTGAAGTCGGAATTTGGTTAATAACGAAGAAGGTGGAAACCAACCTTGGGCGTACGCGATTGTTTAGCAGTTCCGCATTCTCATCCTTCGTGTCCGGATATTTTCCGCCCGACTCGTAGTAACGCGGCGCTGCAGGGCAATGTTCTTGTGCAGCTCGTAGTGCAGCGCCTCTTTGTTCTGTAAAATTTAAACAAGGCAGGAGTAAAAATTCCGCTTTGTAGCGGTGGTTTCTTTTAAAGCATCATTGCCGGAACTTTTCCGCCATAATGCTTGGGGCTACTGGTCCATTCTAAAAACTTTCCGGAAGTAATTTTTCTCTAAGCATTTAAGCGCTAACTACTTTTTGAGTTTCCGCCTACATGCTTGGGGGCTACTGGGAGTACCTTTTGCTTGCGAGATAAGTTGATCGCAGAACCGGCCAATGTTTTTCTTGAAGTCCTGGATCTCCGATGTCCTGGAATCCGGCTTCCCAGTGCGTTGTTCAGCATGGCGTTGAGCAGGTCTTGTTCAAGTTCCCACTTCTCCGCCTCGGTCGGCTTGTTAAAAAACTTGGTGGCATACGCCTTGGGGGTGGAAGTGGTGTCCGCCGGATCTCCGAAGTTCTTCGGAAAAACGACTATGTCGCCAGCACCCTCTCCAGCCTTCTCGGAAGTGACTTCCGCATCTTCTTGGCCTTGTGTTTCCGCCTCTTCTTGGGCAGGGCTTTTGGCCTTGGGATCTTCTTCCTCCAGGTGCCCGCTGCTAACCGGAATTATCTCCGGTGGAGTGTTTGCGGCAGGCGGGGGAGATGGGTCAGCCTGAGGAGGCGATGGTTGAGGAGTTGGGTGGGAAGCGCTGGGTGGAACTGGAGTAGAGGGACCAACAGCCGGAGATTTCTTCATGTACTTCGTGATGGGCTCCTGGCTGGTGGTCCACGTGGCAGCGGTTTTCGGATTCCTGCAAACAAGTGAAAGGGTTTAGACAAGAAATAATTTCGCTAAGTAAAAATCGCATCATGCTCGGAAACTCACGGGGCGCCGGGAATGATGGGGCGTGTGCCCTGGCCAGCCGTCGAGAGCATCCGTAGACGCGCACGCTCCGCCTTCCTTGAGTCAAGCGGAGGTGGTTTCGTCGTCTTTGGCTTCTTGGCGGAGGCCTCGCCGCTAGCTCCGGCTTCAGCGCCGGAAGCCTTGGCGCGGGGACGCTTTGTAGGTCGAGGGGCCGCCTTGCGGGGTGCCTGGTCCTCTTCCTCCTCGTCGTCTTCCGGAGCCTCCTCCGCCGTGTCGCTGGTAACGGGGACGCGAATGATGGTGCGGAAGTTGTCCTCCGCCAAAGTATTGAGCTGGAAGGAAAATGAACGAGAAGTTAGAGTTATCCTTGTGAAGTTTGAAGCAACGGAAAGAACGAAGCTTACCGGAGGACAACGATCGTTCGTGTAGATATCCTTGAACAGTTCCGGGACTGTTGGCCCTCGGAATCTTCACCAGCGTCTTGAATCTTCTTTTCGGAGAGTCACCGGAAGATCATGGCGGGTAACCCGGAGAAGATCATCCGCCCGGTGTAAGCGCACATCAACCGCGCGTTGTAGCGAAGGGGCTGGATTCTCCGGGTAAACCAGCTAAGTGTAAGCTGGGCTCCGGTAAGTCCGTCATGGACTAGCCAGAGATTCTCCGCGCAGCTTTCTCCAAGGTTGGAGTCGTGGCGAGTGGAGGGACGAAGCTCCGGCTTGCAAGTTCTTCCGGAGGTTCGTTGACGAATCGGGGAAGGCCTTCGTGGACATCGGAACGGGAGCATTCTTCTCGTAGAACCATCCGGCGTTCCGATGCGGACGGACTCGTGTGAATCATGGGGAGGATACATACGATTAGGGCGGAGCATAAACGTCATGCTTCCGCAGTTCACCATTGCTTTGTCCTTAGTTTCTTTCTTCACTCGGAAAAAGAATTGCCACAACTTGACATCTGGCCGGATCCCAAGATGTCCTTCGCAGAGAGTCACGAAGTTGGACAAGAGAAGGTATGAATTGGGGCAAATGTTGTGGGGCTGGAGCCCGTAGGTGTTGAGGATGGAGAGGAAAAATTCCGAACAAGGGAGTGAAAGACCGCGTTCCACCCAAGCCTTGGTCATGACAACTTCTCCGAGCACGGCTTGGGGGCGTCGGAGTCACGAACGAAACTCCGGTGTGTGGAGATCATTCCCTCGTTACGGAGCTCTCTAAGCTCCACGTCGGTGGTTGCGCAAGGCCACCATTGACCTCGTTCTCCTTCACGGATCCGGGCCTTGGACGCCCTCTTGTTTTCCGCCTCCCGCACCTTTGCTGCCATCCGAGCTTGTCCCTCGAGTTCTTCTTGGAGCTCTTGGAGGGTAGGGATCCGGCTTGGAGCGGTCTTTGGAAGATGCGGAAAAAGGTTGAGCTAGTCCGATGTCGGAAACATACGGTGGCGGGAATGATATAGGATCCGGGCATATGGGTTCTATTTGGTTGGGATCCGGGCTACTCGAAGAGCTACCGATTGCAAAGTGACGATTCGAGTGGCATGCTTCCGGCTGCACCCATACAAAGTGTCTGAGTACCGGATCACTAAGCCTATCTTCTACACTAGGTTGTCTTCTACAAGTCCGGCGTACTTACCGCTAATGGCGCGGTGGTGCGACGGAGCTCCGGCGGAAGATGAGGTCGCCGAACTTGAAGGAAATCGGCCCGCGTGACCACGAATCGGCGGCGGAGCAAGTTTCCCGTTCAAACGTGAGAATCTTGGAGCGAGGAAGCCTTGGTTCGGCGGCACTCGAAGTTCACCGGGGCGAAGTTCGCCGGAATCAAGATCTGGCGGGCGGCGCGGCGCGAGGAGGAAGACGATGTGGTGAGAGGGGGTGAAAGAATGAATTTTTACCGGGCCGCGGGGTATTTATAGGCCGCGCTCGGAGATTCGGGATCCGGATCCAACGGTGGAAACTGAACGGTCGCACCGTTGGATGGATGACACGTGTTTAGGTCAAATGCGGTAAAACGACGTGGAGGTGACTTAACAATGCACTCCCGAAAATTCCGGTTGAAGATTTGCATCTGCGAAACTTTAGTGCGGGAAATGAGGAAGTTGTGCGCGGGAAATACGGAACTTCCGTTGTTAAGCATGATCTGAAGATGAAGGATTTCCGAAACCGTTAGAGTTTTTTAAGATTCCGGGTGATTCTGTGAAGATAAGATTGGCTTTCGTTCAAGCAGGGAGTAACCCGGAAATGTTCTTTGGAACGTCGATGGATGAAGTCCCTCGGGATGGGAGCATTTTCCGGCTATAAGTTGGAAAAAGAAGAAAATGCAAAGTTGGAGCTCTTCAAGTTTCTCCGCGTTACCAACGTTTGCCGGAGATCATGATGGACCAGCAAGACGGAGGCTGGGGAAACTCGTAGAACTCTGGGGGCTACTGTTGTTAGTATACTTCATGGGTGTACCATCGACGGTGCCTAGATCCGGCAAGCCCGGGTGGCGCACAGACGGTGATGAGGCATGTGGCCCATCGGGCGGCCCGATTCTTGTTGATCATGAAGGAAGAAGTCCAGCCCGGGATCGCAGGGCCGGATCCGTACCGACCTAGGAGTGACCCGGATCCAGGGAGGCCCATGAGGAACCCGGATCCAGTACGACGTGTATGGAAGGCGGATCCGTGACGTGCACGGCAAGATATTGTACCGTAGCTAGGCTATCTGTAATCCGGCTAGGACTCTCCATGTAAACCCTAGATCCGTGCGCCTTTATAAGCCGGATCCCGGGAGCCCTAGAGGCACAACCACAACTCATTGTAACAACGCGAAAGCGCCCAGATAATACCAGACAAGCAGCAGTAGGCCCTGTCATCGTGCAGGTGTTCCGAAGCTGGGTAACTCGCGTACCACCGTCCCGTGTGCACTCCGCCCTATGGCCCCTACCTCTTCTCCCCCTCATGAGGATCCCTCCTCCGGGGTACCGTCGATTAGGCAACGACACTCCCCGGCGGCTTTGCCGGCCGGAGATGGCGGAGGAGAGGTCCCGGAGTAGAGAATAGGGGTAGTTTTTTGTTTTTCGGCTGTTTGCCGGTAGATTGGAGTAGGGCACCAGTGTTTCTTGGCCGGAACTGGTGCATCCGGCGGGTGTACTGCGCCGGCGTCGGCCTTCGGTGGTCGGAGCAGACGACGGACAGTACCAGGTACGGGATCTCCACGAATAAGGCCAGCTTCGCCCACCCTTTGATCTGGGATGCTCTCCTGCTGCTGCTCTTCCTTCTAGCCTACCGTGGTGGTGAGGGGAGGAGGGGGAGCGATGGAGGTTTTGCTGGTTCAGGGTGGAGGGGGTTAGGTCCAGCACTTGAGAGCGGTGTTGGGCGATTTCTATCTGAGCTTCCCGGTGAGCTTCCATGGTGGAGGAGGCCGGTTTTGCCTTGGATGGTGAAGCCCCTCGTGATGAATAAAGGGCTCTCTAGTTGCTTCTTTCTTTGCAGGTGTTCGATGGTTGTTTTGCTCCTCCTGGCTGGCCGTGGAGGCAGGGGAGAGGAGCGCCGCAACGAAGACTGCAGCAAGGTTTGTTCCCCGGCCGGCCTCGGTGGCGAGGGGGAAACGGCTTCGCTGTCTCCTGTGAAGAGCGGAGCGGATAGGATTCGTTGGTGGCACCTGCTCAAGTGTTGTGCTGTCCGGTTTCTTTCTCTGTCCGTCCATGGAGGCGAGGGGAGAAGAAGGGGTAGTGCAGAGCTTTTGAGTGGACGAAGCCAGCTCTATCTCCGGTGGTTCTTGTTCAAGCGCAATCACACAGTTGCCGCCATGGCCGCTGTCATCTGCAGCCGACGAGACGGCTGCCTCTCTACCTTTAAGATGAAGGTAATTCCCTATTCCTACTGGAGCTCGACGCCACCTTGCCGCCAAGTGATTCGTTCCCGGTGGCGAGGAGGTTGCCAGTGGGAGTGGTTTCTCGTCGGACGGAAGAGTTCGAGCACCTTCTCTCCTTTCCTTGGCGGCGACGCTTTGAGGATGCCGGCGAGCATCGACGGTGGTGCGCCAGGACCTGATTGCTTTTCCATATTTTGTCCTGGGGTGTTCTTTGTAAAGTTGCAGGCCTTATCTTCAAATACTAGGTTCATTAGGGCAAGTGTTGTAAAGGTCTTGCATGCAAAATGTACCCGTCACGTGTCACGTTAATGAAATACCACCTCTTGTTCAAAAAAAAAAAACCCTATCCACAGCAAGGACGCCTCCCTGAACCGTCAGCAGCCCATGTGAGAGTGCGATACTGCGATGGCGACCCGAGCGCAGACAGCCCGCCCATCTGGCACGGAGGGCAGTCTTATGATTACCCATATGATTGGGCAAACATCGCTGTATGCTCCCTCCGTTTTGCAAAAGTGCTCTCTCCTGCTCGATCGCTCTCGAGCCCGTGAAGGAACTGGAGGCGCATGCCTAGACTTTCACGTGCATACGCAAAGCTAGCATGCATGCTCCCGACGGATTGATATGTGCACGCGCAGGGCCAATTCGATATCTTTGTAAGCCTCGTGGGTTAGGACATTTTCAGCGGCGCAATCTAAATAGCTACTTATTTGGTTTGATTTAGAGACAGAAATTCGGTCTGTCTTATAATGCTAGTGCATCCAGCGACGCTCGCTGGCTATTTTTGGAGGCCCTGGGGTGGACAAGGGGAAGGCGCGGGTGGACGTGCGTGTTGTCCGGTCCTACGCACACTGGCGGAGCTAGAGTAAACTCAATCAGGCTGCACTAACCTGTAATATGTGATGATTTGTCTCACTAGGTGCACAAATGATTGGTTATGGAGGTGCACATAGTGATTTTACAGCTAATTGTAGGGTAAAAACAAGAGCTACCCTGGTGCATGTGCACCCCCTTGGCTCTATGGAGCTCCGCTAGTGCCTACGCATCCACGCTCCAAATTTGATGAGCGGATGGGCAGTTCGCGCTAGTCCGTCCATTTAGGTCGAGCTGCTGTAGTGTGCGCGGCATGTATGTATGTCCACACGAATCGTATTGAATAAGAGCATCTCCAGTCGTGTCCCCAAAGCGTCCCCAAACCGCGCCGGATTGAGCTTTTGGGGAACGTGTTTTATTCGTGCCGCCTTTGGGGGACGTGACTCCCCAGCCGCGTCCCCCAAACGCCTCCCCCAAATGAATATTGGTGCACGAAAATAAAGGTTTTCATTCAATTTTGATTATATATTGCAAAGTTTGAATGAAAACGGCTAGATTTCATCTAAACCTGGACTACTGACCGCCCGGCGGTGCATTCGACGGCCCCGCCCCGTCGTCGCCTCCCCTACGCCGCAGCTCCTCCTGCGCGCGCCTCCTCTCCTTGCGTTCGGCGATGGCCAGACGGTTCCACTCCCGCCGCGCGTCCTCCGCCGTCCCCTGCTGCGCCGCCTGGAGGGAGAGCTCGACGGCGCGACGAATCTGCGCCTCTTCGCGGGCACGGGCGTCGTCCTGGAGCTTCTTCTCCGACTCGAAGGACTCGACGAGCGCGCGTTGCTGATCGGCCGTCTCGTCCGGGTGCGGCCCGTCGTCGTCGGACCACTCGAACTCGTCGTCGTCGTCCTCCACCTCGGTCTCCTCCGCCTCGGCCTCCTCCGCCATTGGCGCCTCCTCCTCCACATCTGTTGGCGCCTCCATCATCGCCGCCGCCAACGCGTCGGCCTCCGCCGCCAACTGGTCCGCCCGCGTCCCCATAGCGCCGTCGGCGCCGCCTCCCGCCGCCGACGCTCCTCCGCCGTCATTTCTGGCCGGGCGCTTGATCGACTCCGCCGCCGGCGCTCTATCGCCTCCCGCCGTTCACGGCACAACGCCTCCCGCTCATCGCCGGCCGGCGCCGACGCTCATCAGCCCACTGCTGCTCCATCTCCTCCCGGTACCGGCGCCGTCACGCCTCTTCTCCCGTCGAGGCGTCGAACGCCGCAACGGTGTCGCACTGCTGCTCCTGCCACGCTGCTGCCGCCGCGACCTCGTCAGCTGCGGGGGCAGGGGCGTAGAACGCCGCTAGATCCGCCGCGTGCTTTGCCTCACGCCGCTGGCGGGCCTCCTCCTCGAGTGCCTCCCGCCGCTGCTGACGAGAGCCAGGCCAAAGCGGCGTCCCTCGCCACCGCCGCTCATCCCGGGCCGCGGGGTCGGTGTCGACCTGCGATTCCGGGACTGGAAGTGGAGGAGACGGCGGTGGAGGGAAGTGGCCATCGCCGGGGCGGTTCGCCATTGCCACTGGTGGTGGAGGAGACGGCAGTGGAGCGACGAGGGCTGTGTTTGTTGCCGGCGGGGTGTGGTGGCAACCATTGATGAGCCGGGAGACCTTTTATAGACGCCGGCGTCGGGAAGAAAGCGCGGGAAAAGACGAGAAGAGGTGGGAAGATCGCGCGGGAACGGGCGGTGGCGTGCGAACGCCGGCGACGCGTGGAGGCTGCGCAGCACCGACGAGACGTCTCGCCTGCCCCTCTGTCGCCAATAAGGCAAAGATGCCGCCGTGTGTCACTGCGCGCGAATAACTTCCGTCGCGAGGTAGGCGACGGTTAGGTTAAAATTAACGGTGCCGCTGACGGGTCAGCCCCGCCACTCCCCGCCTCGCTTTTCGTTGTGTCCGGCGTGCCCGGAGCGTCCCCTGTGGGACGGGGACGGGCTCGGGGCGCCGGACACCGTATCGGGGCGCGCCGGACAAAAATGGGCTTTGAGGGATGCGGCTGGAATGCATTTTTTGTCTGGCGCGCCCCAAATCCCTTTGGGGGACGCTTTGAGGGACGCGGCTGGAGATGCTCTAAGTCAGGACCAATTAAGACACGCCGCTGGATATGCTCGTAGGCCTTCTTCAACACGGAGATGCGGAGATGCGATTTCGTTCGCTTAGGTGGCTTTGCACTGGAAGGAGGCCCTAGCATCTAGCTATACCCTCTCGCCGTCGCGGGATCTCAGGAGGTGGCCCCGTGGTGGAATCCATATGGAGAGTCAGGGGATAGACGAGGGAGATTGGGGAAGACGACTCTTACACGTAGGGACCATGTGTGAGTGAGAGTTGATTTTGATCATGCGAAGATCCGTCAATTTCCAGGTGTGCCAAACATGTCCAGGTTTAATTTAGACCACAATTCAATAGTTTAGGGTACAAATGGCTAGGATTTTGAGTTCCGGATTTATTTCCCCGAAACTCTATAAGATTAAGGTTTAAAATAGACCTTTTCCTTTTCATACCATGGGTACTGCTCATCTCACCTCGAGCAATCCCGAACCCAACTATACTTGCAATTCCTTTAAAGAGTTAATAGCACAGGAGGTACAAGAAGTTGTCTCGCGGGTGCACTTTCATACAACTAGTTCCAAAATGTCATGGACTGGTACATGACTTAGTTTTTCGGGTGCACCTTAGTACAGAACGTCTATGGTGACGACGCGTGTGCTGCCACGGTGGCAAATGGTCACGGGCGTTGCATCTTGTATTATTTCCAAAAAAAACCCTGAGCTGTAGCGAAAATAGCAGGTTAGTTTCAATCAGAGATCCTGTGTCTGTGGATAACCCTCGGTAGGAGCGGCGGGCGACGGTATCAGAGCACTCGCCCATGTCGACGACGGCTGCAGCTGAGCGTCCCTGACCATGCCGCCTCCCCTGTCCAGCCCTTGCCGCCTGCAATACCTGGGTCGCCGCACCTTACATCGTCTCCTACCTCACATCTAGCCATGGCCGGAGGTAGCGCTGTTATCCAATGTCAGCGTTGCCCCAACCAGCAGCCACGCCGCAGTCCCGAGTCCCTACCTTAGTCGTCGTCGCCGCCCCGACCAGCAGCGTCGTTGCCATCCCGACCAGAAGCTCTCCGCTCGACAACGGCCTCGTGGTCATCCGCCGCGCCGCCGGCACCGCGGCCTCACGGATGTCCTCCGCGCCACCGCCGTCGAGGCAATCGGAGCCGTGGCGGGCGTGGTGTCACCGACGGTGTGCGACCGCGTGGTAGCAGAGGGGTGATGGACTCGAAATCGTCTGAGAAGATTAGTAATTTGTTCCCCCTCTTTGATTTTACCTCAAGTTCTCTGAATTTCTCTATTTTGCACACAATTAACTGACACAGAATTGATGTTGCCATGCTCAGATAAGGGAGATGAGCAGATCGTCGGGGAAGCAAGTTGGATTGCCGGCAAGATGGACTGTGATTGCTTGCTGAAGAAATAGTGCATGTATAGGAAGATGTTGTGAAACTTGCTGAAGAGAAATTGATGTTCAAGAATGGAACTATTCAGCAAAAGGGAGCTATACTGAAGATGGAGACATGGAGAAAGATGAGCGCAAAGGCTTAGTTGGCACAGAATATGGCTAGGGGTAGAAAAGAACTATTATCTGTCATTTTCGTAGATGGATGTTGCATTGTGTATGTAGTCTGTG
Source organism: Lolium perenne (assembly GCF_019359855.2). Lineage (NCBI taxonomy): Eukaryota > Viridiplantae > Streptophyta > Magnoliopsida > Poales > Poaceae > Lolium > Lolium perenne. Next base: position 249,038,993 of record NC_067244.2, on the reverse strand, counting down.
CTTTGTATGAAACAATGAGAGAATTGTGTAAGGTGAAATGAAATAAAATCTGGGTTGTCATATTCTATGAAATGTATCAAATTCTGTGAAATGCAAGATTAATATGAATTATGATAAGTGCCCAAGCAGTGGAGATGGAAAATGGCAGGACATATTCAGTAGTACACCAAAATGCATGCACATCACAGAACAAATGCAACAAAGAATTGCGGAAAAAAATGCGGAAAAAATTCGCTATGACAGATAAGTTGGAGGAGATTTAGTACCGCACAAATAGATAATATATAGTATATGCAGTTCACTATGCCAGATAAGTTCAATATGCCAGTGCCAAATAATTAGCACATAACAAAATAATGTAGAACCACCAAACTAACTATTAGCTTCAGGAGGGGCAGTCTGTGTTGTATCAATCTCGACTGCTTCTTCATTCAAATCTGGCAGTTCAACTTGTGTTGCTGGATGAGAACTGTCATCACCAAATGCCATGTAGTAAAGAGATCCAGGGCCTGTGTTGTAATTTCTTGTTCTAGATCTTCCTTTTGCAGGAGCTGCTGTATGAGAAGTGCTTGCCGGAGTTGCTCTTTTCTTGCCTCTACTAGAGCTCTGTGATGCACTGATGTCTACGGGAGCTTCTATTCTTGTAGACAGTGTTGGGCCTCCAAGAGCAGAGGTTTGTAGAACAGCAGCAAGTTTCCCTTAAGTGGATCACCCAAGGTTTATCGATCTCAGGGAGGAAGAGGTCAAAGATATCCCTCTCGTGCAACCCTGCAACCACAAAGCAAGAAGTCTCTTGTGTCCCCAACACACCTAATAGGTGCACTAGTTCGGCGAAGAGATAGTGAAATACAGGTGGTATGAATATATATAAGCAGTAGCAACGGCACCAGAAAAGTGCTTTGCCCAGGACAGTAAACAAGCAGTAGTAACGCAGTAAAACAGTAAACAAACGGAGATTCGATGCTTGGAAGCAAGGCCCAGGGATCCTGCTTTCACTAGTGGACACTCTCAACAATGATCACATAATAGGACTACTCTACACTCTTTTGTTGGATGATGAACACCGCTAACTGTGTAGGATTACACGAACCCTCAATGCCGGAGTTAACAAGCTCCACAATATTCAATGTTCATATTTAAATAACCTTAGAGTGTAAGATAGATCAACACAATTACACCAAGAACTAACATAGCATGCACATTGTCACCATCACACTATGAAGGAGGCATAGATCACATCAATACTATCATAGCAATAGTTAACTTCATAATCTACAAGAGATTACAATCATAGCCTACGCCAAGTACTAACACGGATGCACACACTATCACCATTACACCGTGCAGGAGGAATAAAACTACTTTAATAACATCACTAGAGTAGCACATAGAATAGTAGTGATACAAAACTCATATGAATCTCAATCATGTAAAGCAGCTCATGAGATTATTGTATTGAAGTACATGGGAGAGAGATGAACCACATAGCTACAGCGGAGCCCTCAGCCTCGGGGGTGGATTACTCCCTCCTCATCATGGAGGCAGCGATGGCGGTGAAGATGGCGGTGAAGACGGCGGTGGAGATGGCTCCGGGGGCAATTCCCCGTCCCGGCAGGGTGCCGGAACAAAGAGTTCTGTCCCCCGAATTGGAGTTTCGCGATGGTGGCGGCGCCCCTGGAGTCTTTCTGGAGTTTCGTCAATTGGTACTGCGTTTTTAGGTCGAAAGGGGTTTTATAGGCGAAGAGACGGCGCAGGAGGGCTGACAGGGTGGCCTCACCCTAGGCCGGCGCGGCCAGGGTCTGGCCCACGCGGCCCTATGGTGTGGGGCCCCCTGGCTCTCCTCCGACTCTCTTTCGGTGTTCTGGAGCCTTCCGGGAAAAATAGGAGGTTTGGCGTTGATTTCGTCCAATTCCGAGAATATTGCCCGAACAGCCTTTCTGGAACCAAAAACAGCAGAAAACAGCAACTGGCCTTTCGGCATCTCGTCAATAGGTTAGTTCCGGAAAACGCATAATAATGACATAAAGTTTGAACAAAACATGTCGGTATTGTCATAAAACAAGCATGGAACATCAGAAATTATAGATACGTTGGAGACGTATCAGCATCCCCAAGCTTAGTTCCTACTCGTCCTCGAGTAGGTAAACGATAAAAGATAATTTCTGAGGTGACATGCTACCAACATAATCTTAATCATACTATTGTAAAGCATATGAGATGAATGCAGCGATTCGAAACAATGTAAATGCAATGAGTAAACAATTGAATCATATAGCAAAGACTTTTCATCAATAGTACTTTCAAGACAAGCATCAATAAGTCTTGCATAAGAGTTACTCATAAAGCAATAAATTCTTAGTAAAGGTATTGAAGCAACACAAAGGAAGATTAAGTTTCAGCGGTTGCTTTCAACTTGTAACATGTATATCTCATGGATATTGTCAACATAGAGTAATATAACAAGTGCAATATGCAAATATGTAGGAATCAATGCACAGTTCACACAAGTGTTTGCTTCTTGAGGTGGAGAGAAATAGGTGAACTGGCTCAACAATAAAAGTAAAAGAAAGGTCCTTCAAAGAGGAAAGCATCGATTGCTATATTTGTGCTAGAGCTTTGATTTTGAAAACATATAAAGAGCAATAAAAGTAAAATTTTGAGAGGTGTTTGTTGTTGTCAACGAATGGTAGTGGGCACTCTAACCCCCTTGCCAGACAAACCTTCAAAGAGCGGCTCCCATTTTATTTTATTTTTGTGTGGCACTCCTTCCAGCCTTTCTTTCACAAACCATGGCTAACCGAATCCTCGGGTGCCTGCCAACAATCTCATACCATGAAGGAGTGCCTTTTTATTTTAGTTTTATTATGATGACACTCCTCCCAACCTTTGCTTACACAAGCCATGGCTAACCGAATCCTTCGGGTGCCGTCCAACAATCACATACCATGGACGAGTGTCTATTTTTGTTAATTAATTTGGGACTGGGAATCCCATTACCAGCTCTTTTTGCAAAATTATTGGATAAGCGGATGAAGCCACTAGTCCATTGGTGAAAGTTGCCCAACAAGATTGAAAGATAAAGACCACATACTTCCTCATGAGCTATAAAACATTGACACAAATCAGAGGTAATAATTTTTGAATTGTTTAAAGGTAGCACTCAAGCAATTTACTTTGGAATGGCGGAGAAATACCATGTAGTAGGTAGGTGATACGTCTCCGACGTATCGATAATTTCTTATGTTCCATGCCACATTATTGATGTTATCTACATGTTTTATGCACACTTTATGTCATATTCGTGCATTTTCTGGAACTAACCTATTAACAAGATGCCGAAGTGCCGATTCTTTGTTTTCTGCTGTTTTTGGTTTCAGAAATCCTAGTAAGGAAATATTCTCGGAATTGGACGAAATCAAAGCCCAGGGGCCTATTTTTCCACGAAGCTTCCAGAAGACCGAAGACGAAACGAAGTGGGGCCACGAGGCGCCCGGACTACAGGGCGGCGCGGCCTAGGGTTGGGCCGCGCGGCCCTGTCATCTGGAGCCCTCGTGTGCCCCCCTGACTTGCCCTTCCGCCTACTTAAAGCCTCCGTGACGAAACCCCCAGTACCGAGAGCCACGATACGGAAAACCTTCCAGAGACGCCGCCAACGCCGATCCCATCTCGGGGGATCCAGGAGATCGCCTCCGGCACCCTGCCGGAGAGGGGAATCATCTCCCGGAGGACTCTACGCCGCCATGGTCGCCTCCGGTGTGATGTGTGAGTAGTCTACCCCTGGACTATGAGTCCATAGCAGTAGCTAGATGGTTGTCTTCTCCCCATTGTGCTATCATTGTCGGATCTTGTGAGCTGCCTAACATGATCAAGATCATCTATCTGTAATTCTATATGTTGCGTTTGTTGGGATCCGATGAATAGAGAATACTTGTTATGTTGATTATCAAAGTTATATCTACGTGTTGTTTATGATCTTGCATGCTTTCCGTTACTAGTAGATGCTCTGGCCAAGTAGATGCTTGTAACTCCAAGAGGGAGTACTTATGCTCGATAGTGGGTTCATGCATACATTGACACCGGGACAAAGGATGAAAGTTCTAAGGTTGTGTTGTGCTGTTGCCACTAGGGATAAAACATTGATGCTATGTCTAAGAATGTAGTTGTTGATTACATTACGCACCATACTTAATGCAATTGTCTGTTGCTTTGCAACTTAATACCGGAGGGGTTCGGATGATAACCCGAAGGTGGACTTTTTAGGCATAGATGCAGTTGGATGGCGGTCTATGTACTTTGTCGTAATGCCCAATTAAATCTCACTATACTCATCATGATATGTATGTGCATGGTCATGCTCTCTTTATTTGTCAATTGCCCAACTGTAATTTGTTCACCCAACATGCTGTTTGTCTTATGGGAGAGACACCTCTAGTGAACTGTGGACCCCGGTCCAATTCTCTTTACTGAAATACAATCTACTGCAATACTTGTTCTACTGTTTTCTGCAAACAATCATCTTCCACACAATACGGTTAATCCTTTGTTACAGCAAGCCGGTGAGATTGACAACCTCACTGTTTCGTTGGGGCAAAGTACTTTGGTTGTGTTGTGCAGGTTCCACGTTGGCGCCGGAATCCCTGGTGTTGCGCCGCACTACATCCCGCCGCCATCAACCTTCAACGTGCTTCTTGGCTCCTCCTGGTTCGATAAACCTTGGTTTCTTTCTGAGGGAAAACTTGCTGCTGTGCGCATCATACCTTCCTCTTGGGGTTCCCAACGAACGTGTGAGTTACACGCCATCAAGCTCTTTTTAAGCGCCGTTGCCGGGGAGATCAAGACACGCTGCAAGGGGAGTCTCCACTTCTCAATCTCTTTACTTTGTTTTTGTCTTGCTTAGTTTTATTTACTATTTTGTTTGCTGCACTAAATCAAAATACAAAAAAATTAGTTGCTAGTTTTACTTTATTTGCTATCTTGTTTGCTATATCAAAAACACAAAAAAAAAATAGTTCACTTGCATTTACTTTATCTAGTTTGCTTTATTGTCTTGCACTCTATATCGAAAACACAAAAAAATTAGTTACTTTTGTTACCATGTCTAGCTCTGAACCTGTTACTTCTTCGCCTGAAGAATTAGTCTTCACTTTTAAACAAGGGGATGAGGAGAGTTTTAAGGATGCTTGGTCTAGAATTTTTACTTCTTATCGTAAAACTGAACCTCAAATGACTCTAAGTTTGCTCCTTAGTAATTTTTATTTTGGTCTTATGGTTCGCTATAGATATGCTTTGGATACTTTAGTGGGAGGAGATTTCCTTCATTGCAATGGGGATCAAGCTTTTAATGCCATAAAGAAGTTGGTTGCATCACATGATTCAGCTAATAACTTTGATTCAGCCCTCACTAGCATATATAGTAGATTAAATAATCTCGAGATAAGTACATCTCGCTTGAATGATAACTATTGCCACGTTCGTAATCGTCTTGAACAAGTTTTAGTGAACTCTAAACTCTCATTGTGGGATCCTGCTGTTAAAATTGTTATCGGTGATCGAACTCTCCATGCCTACTGTGATATAATGTATGAATTTTGCCTTATGCCTGAAAGTATTTATAAATCTTTGAAACTTTGGGGAGTTGATGAAGGAGGAGAAGAAATAACTCTCATTGATAACTCTACTATAGTTCCTAAAGGAATAGCCACAGGTGTGCATACAACCATTCTTGGAAGGACAATATCCATTGATTATCTTGTTATTGAAACAGGAAAACTCATACTCGGAAGATCCCTGCTGAAACTATTGGGAGCAGTCATTGATGTTGGAGAAGGCACTCTGAAATTCACCTCTATACCAGGGGGAAATCATATATTTCCTAAACCAAAGGGAAAGAAAAACAATAAGAAAGGTAAGGGCAAAGCCCAAGGTAAGGTTGACACACCATCTCTTGATAATACTTGATACACACTTTCTGCGCCTAGCTGAAAGGCGTTAAAGAAAAGCGCTTATGGGAGACAACCCATGTTTTTACCTACAGTACTTTGTTTTTATTTTGTGTCTTGGAAGTTGTTTACTACTGTAGCAACCTCTCCTTATCTTAGTTTTGTGTTTTGTTGTGCCAAGTAAAGTCTTTGATAGTAAAGTAAGTACTAGATTTGGATTACTGCACAGTTCCAGATTTCTTTGCTGTCACGAATCTGGGTCTACCTCCCTGTAGGTAGCTCAGAAAATTAAGCCAATTTACGTGCATGATCCTCAGATATGTACGCAACTTTCATTCAATTTGAGCATTTTCATTTGAGCAAGTCTGGTGCCATTTTAAAATTCGTCAATACGAACTGTTCTGTTTTGACAGATTCTGCCTTTTATTTCGCATTGCCTCTTTTGCTATGTTGGATGAATTTCTTTGATCCACTAATGTCCAGTAGCATTATGCAATGTCCAGAAGTGTTAAGAATGATTGTGTCACCTCTGAATATGTTAATTTTTATTGTGCACTAACCCTCTAATGAGTTGTTTCGAGTTTGGTGTGGAGGAAGTTTTCAAGGATCAAGAGAGGAGTATGATGCAACATGATCAAGGAGAGTGAAAGCTCTAAGCTTGGGGATGCCCCGGTGGTGCACCCCTGCATATATCAAGAAGACTCAAGCGTCTAAGCTTGGGGATGCCCAAGGCATCCCCTTCTTCATCGACAACATTATCAGGTTCCTCCCCTGAAACTATATTTTTATTCCATCACATCTTATGTGCTTTGCTTGGAGCGTCGTTTTGTTTTTGTTTTTTGTTTTGTTTGAATAAAATGGATCCTAGCATTCACTTTATGGGAGAGAGACACGCTCCGCTGTAGCATATGGACAAGTATGTCCTTGGTTTCTACTCATAATATTCATGGCGAAGTTTCTCCTTCGTTAAATTGTTATATGGTTGGAATTGGAAAATGATACATGTAGTAATTGCTATAAATGTCTTGGGTAATGTGATACTTGGCAATTGTTGTGCTCATGTTTAAGCTCTTGCATCATATGCTTTGCACCCATTAATGAAGAAATACATAGAGCATGCTAAAATTTGGTTTGCATATTTGGTTTCTCTAAGGTCTAGATAATTTCTAGTATTGAGTTTGAACAACAAGGAAGACGGTGTAGGGTCTTATAATGTTTTCAATATGTCTTTTATGTGAGTTTTGCTGCACCGGTTCATCCTTGTGTTTGTTTCAAATAGCCTTGCTAGCCTAAACCTTGTATCGAGAGGGAATACTTCTCATGCATCCAAAATACTTGAGCCAACCACTATGCCATTTGTGTCCACCATACCTACCCACTACATGGTATTTTCCGCCATTCCAAAGTAAATTGCTTGAGTGCTACCTTTAAAATTCCATCATTCACCTTTGCAATATATAGCTCATGGGACAAATAGCTTAAAAACTATTGTGGTATTGAATATGTAATTATGCACTTTATCTCTTATTAAGTTGCTTGTTGTGCGATAACCATGTTCACTGGGGACGCCATCAACTATTCATTGTTGAATTTCATGTGAGTTGCTATGCATGTCCGTCTTGTCTGAAGTAAGAGAGATCTACCACCTTATGGTTAAGCATGCATATGTTAGAGAAGAACATTGGGCCGCTAACTAAAGCCATGATCCATGGTGGAAGTTTCAGTTTTGGACATATATCCTCAATCTCAAATGAGAAAATTATTAATTGTTGTTACATGCTTATGCATAAAAGAGGAGTCCATTATCTGTTGTCTATGTTATCCCGGTATGGATGTCTAAGTTGAAGAATAATCAATAGCGAGAAATCCAATGCGAGCTTTCTCCTTAGACCTTTGTACAGGCGGCATAGAGGTACCCCTTTGTGACACTTGGTTAAAACAGTGCATTGTGATGATCCGGTAGTCCAAGCTAATTAGGACAAGGTGCGGGCACTATTAGTACACTATGCATGAGGCTTGCAACTTATAAGATATAATTTACATGATGCATATGCTTTATTACTACCGTTGACAAAATTGTTTCATGTTTTCAAAATCAAAGCTCTAGCACAAATATAGCAATCGATGCTTTTCCTCTATGGAGGACCATTCTTTTATTTTCAATGTTGAGTCAGTTCACCTATTTCTCTCCACCTCAAGAAGCAAACACTTGTGTGAACTGTGCATTGATTCCTACATACTTGTTTATTGCACTTATTATACTACTCTATGTTGACAATATTCATGAGATATACATGTTACAAGTTGAAAGCAACCGCTGAAACTTAATCTTCTTTTGTGTTGCTTCAATGCCTTTACTTTGAATTATTGCTTTATGAGTTAACTCTTATGCAAGACTTATTGATGCTTGTCTTGAAGTGCTATTCATGAAAAGTCTTTGCTTTATGATTCACTTGTTTACTCATGTCATATACATTGTTTTGATCGCTGCATTCACTACATATGCTTTACAAATAGTATGATCAAGGTTATGATGGCATGTCACTCCAGAAATTATCTGTGTTATCGTTTTACCTGCTCGGGACGAGCAGAACTAAGCTTGGGGATGCTGATACGTCTCCGACGTATCGATAATTTCTTATGTTCCATGCCACATTATTGATGTTATCTACATGTTTTATGCACACTTTATGTCATATTCGTGCATTTTCTGGAACTAACCTATTAACAAGATGCCGAAGTGCCGATTCTGCTCGTTTTCTGCTATTTTTGGTTTCAGAAATCCTAGTAAGGAAATATTCTCGGAATTGGACGAAATCAAAGCCCAGGGGCCTATTTTTCCACGAAGCTTCCAGAAGACCGAAGACGAAACGAAGTGGGGCCACGAGGCGCCCGGACTACAGGGCGGCGCGGCCTAGGGTTGGGCCGCGCGGCCCTGTCATCTGGAGCCCTCGTGTGCCCCCCTGACTTGCCCTTCCGCCTACTTAAAGCCTCCGTGACGAAACCCCCAGTACCGAGAGCCACGATACGGAAAACCTTCCAGAGACGCCGCCAACGCCGATCCCATCTCGGGGGATCCAGGAGATCGCCTCCGACACCCTGCCGGAGAGGGGAATCATCTCCCGGAGGACTCTACGCCGCCATGGTCGCCTCCGGTGTGATGTGTGAGTAGTCTACCCCTGGACTATGGGTCCATAGCAGTAGCTAGATGGTTGTCTTCTCCCCATTGTGCTATCATTGTCGGATCTTGTGAGCTGCCTAACATGATCAAGATCATCTATCTGTAATTCTATATGTTGCGTTTGTTGGGATCCGATGAATAGAGAATACTTGTTATGTTGATTATCAAAGTTATATCTACGTGTTGTTTATGATCTTGCATGCTTTCCGTTACTAGTAGATGCTCTGGCCAAGTAGATGCTTGTAACTCCAAGAGGGAGTACTTATGCTCGATAGTGGGTTCATGCCTGCATTGACACAGGACGATGTGAGAAAGTTCTAAGGTTGTGTTGTGCTGTTGCCACTAGGGATAAAACATTGATGCTATGTCTAAGAATGTAGTTGTTGATTACATTACGCACCATACTTAATGCAATTGTCTGTTGCTTTGCAACTTAATACTGGAGGGGGTTCGGATGATAACCTGAAGGTGGACTTTTTAGGCATAGATGCAGTTGGATGGCGGTCTATGTACTTTGTCGTAATGCCCAATTAAATCTCACTATACTCATCATGATATGTATGTGCATGGTCATGCTCTCTTTATTTGTCAATTGCCCAACTGTAATTTGTTCACCCAACATGCTGTTTGTCTTATGGGAGAGACACCTCTAGTGAACTGTGGACCCCGGTCCAATTCTCTTTACTGAAATACAATCTACTGCAATACTTGTTCTACTGTTTTCTGCAAACAATCATCTTCCACACAATACGGTTAATCCTTTGTTACAGCAAGCCGGTGAGATTGACAACCTCACTGTTTCGTTGCGGCAAAGTACTTTGGTTGTGTTGTGCAGGTTCCACGTTGGCGCCGGAATCCCTGGTGTTGCGCCGCACTACATCCCGCCGCCATCAACCTTCAACGTGCTTCTTGGCTCCTCCTGGTTCGATAAACCTTGGTTTCTTTCTGAGGGAAAACTTGCTGCTGTGCGCATCATACCTTCCTCTTGGGGTTCCCAACGAACGTGTGAGTTACACGCCATCAGTAGGTATGGTGGACACAAATGGCATAGTGATTGGCTCAAGTATTTGGATGCATGAGAAGTATTCCCTCTCGATACAAGGTTTAGGCTAGCAAGGTTATTTGAAACAAACACAAGGATGAACCGGTGCAGCAAAACTCACATAAAAGACATATTGTAAACATTATAAGACTCTACACCGTCTTCCTTGTGGTTCAAACTCAATACTAGAAATTATCTAGACCTTAGAGAGACCAAATATGCAAACCAAATTTTAACAAGCTCTATGTATTTCTTCATTAATAGGTGCAAAGTATATGATGCAAGAGCTTAAACATGAGCACAACAATTGCCAAGTATCACATTTATCCAAGACATTATAGCAATTACTACATGTATCATTTTCCAATTCCAACCATATAACAATTTAACGAAGCAGTTTCAACCTTCGCCATGAAAATTAAAAGCTAAGAACACATGTGTTCATATGAACCAGCGGAGTGTGTCTCTCTCCCACACAAGCATTTATTCAAACAAAAACAAAAACAAGAAACATAAAGACGCTCCAAGTAAAGTACATAAGATGTGGCCGAATAAAAATATAGTTTCAAGAGAAGGAACCTGATAATTTGTCGATGAAGAAGGGGATGCCTTGGGCATCCCCAAGCTTAGATGCTTGAGTCTTCTTGAAACATGCAGGGGTGAACCACCGGGGCATCCCCAAGTTTAGAGCTTTCACTCTTCTTGATCGTAGTATATCATCCTCCTCTCTTGACCCTTGAAAACTTCCTCCACACCAAACTCGAAACAAACTCATTAGAGGGTTAGTGCATAATCAAAAACTCACATGTTCAGAGGTGACACAATCATTCTTAACACTTCTGGATATTGCTCAAAGCTACTGGAAGTCAATGGAACAAAGAAATCCATCCCACATAGCAAAAGAAACAATGCGAAATAAAAGGCAGAATCTGTCAAAACAGAACAGTCCGTAAAGACGAATTTTATTGAGGCACCAGACTTGCTCAAATGAAAATGCTCAAATTGAATAAAAGTTGCGTACATATCTGAGGATCACTCACGTAAATTGGCATAATTTTCTGAGTTACCTACAGAGAATTTTGCCCAGATTCGTGACAGCAAAGAAATCTGTTTCTGTGCAGTAATCCAAATCTAGTATGAACCTTACTATCAACGACTTTACTTGGCACAACAAAACACAAAACTAATATAAGGAGAGGTTGCTACAGTAGTAAACAACTTCCAAGACACAAATATAAAACAAAGTACTGTAGCAAAATAACACATGGGTTATCTCCCAAGAAGTTCTTTCTTTATAGCCATTAAGATGGGCTCAGCAGTTTTAATGATGCACTTGCAAGAGATAGTATTTGAAGCAAAAGAGAGCTTCAAGAGGCAAATTCAAAACTCATTTAAGTCTAACATGCTTCCTATGAAGAGGAATCTTGTACACAAATGAATTCATAAAGAACAAAGTGACAAGCATAAGAGGATAAAATACGAGTAACTTCAAGATTCTCAAAATAAAGAGGGGAAACTTAATATTATTAAGATGCATATAACCATATTTCCCTCTCTCATAATAACTTTCAGTAGCATCATTGATGAAATCCACAATATACCCATCACTTAAAACATTCTTATCATGGTTCATATGCATAGAAGTATCATTAAATTTGGCATAAGAAGAGTTATTCTCATTAATAGTAATTGGAGCAAGATTATTATCAAGAATTTGAACATGGTAAACAAGTTGCATATTAAGAGAATTGTTTTTGGTAATCCAATCATGACTATGACAAGTTTCATAAGGATAGTTAGAACCTATATCATAGCATTCTTTATAATAATCATCAGAGATCGGAGGCGCAGTGTCATCATAGGAAATAGAATAGTTATCTTTCACAGTCGGTTTATCTGTGTCCACACCATCATTGCTATTAGAAGGAGATGTATCAAGAACATAATGACCAGTATCTAAAGGATTTTCAAACACCTCTTCCCCAAGCTTAGAGCTTTCTATATCATTATGAGAGGAAGCATGGATAGCACTGACACTATGGCAATTATTATCATCATCATTTTCAGAATTAGTTTCCCAGAGATTTGCAATATCAAAAGTAGTGTGCTCATTCAAATCATGATTGCTAATGTATGTAAAGGGCATAGGAAGATCATCGTATTCAGATTCATTATCACAATAATCATTAGGAGCAACATACTTACGGTTACCTAGCGTTATATCATTCACGTGGGGATACGCCGTTACCTCTTTCTTTTTATTCTCCTTCTTCTTCTTCTTCTTCGTTCCCTTTTTCTTCTTATTCTTCTCTTCCTTCTCCTCATTCCCTTCTTTAGGAGGAAGAGGCTTGAAGGGTGGCTTGTCCGCATAACCTGATTTACTTTCAGAAACAATAGAAGAAACTTGGGAGGATCCCTCCTTTTCATTAATTAGTTGAAAACACACAGCGGTCCTATCATATTTTGGCAAGGTGTCATCTTCTAAAATATTTTTTATGTAAGTATTTGTATGGCTATTATCAATGCAATAAGAAAAACACCCATGCAGGGCATCATCAATATCAAGATCACTCATATGTAACAAAGAGATTTTTCTCGACAGTTCTTCACACCCCAAAAATAAAGTAAGTTCATCATGCTGATTAGGAGTAATTTCATTATCACAATACAAATTCGCAGCACTCATTGGGTTCAAATTATCATTGGAGGAGCATTGAAAATTAAAATGACCCACTTCATGGCAAACTTCACAAATAAAAGGATAGACGGCACAAACTTTTTTACCAAGATCATCTAAAGCCCTAAACCACTTTCTAGTTTTTTCATTAGCATGATGGATACAATATTCATCTTTGATTTGATTAATTCCACAAGGTCTATGTATTCCACAAAAATTAACATGCTTATAAGAAATAGCATTCTTAGGAGTTTGAGCATGCTTATTGCAATAATTAACAACAATTTCATTCTTCATGCAAGCCTCTTTAAAAGGTTCATGATACTTATCAAAATTCTTTTTAGGCAATTCAAAATGAGAAGCAAAGGCTTTATAAAGATTTGCAGCAACTTGAGAGTCAAGACCATAAGTAGCACTCATATTTCGAAATTTATCGGTATCCATAAAAGCTTCAATGCATTCATAATCATAATTTATACCTGACTCTTTACCTTTGTCATTCTCCCATCCTTCAGCGTTGTCCTCAATCCGATCAAGAAGATCCCACCTAGCTTCGACCTCTTTGCTTGTGAAAGATCCTTCCGAACAGGCATCCAGATAGTCCTTGTATTGTCCTAAAAGTCTCGCATAAAAATTGTTAACAATAACATTACGGGGGAGCTCATGAATGGGACATTTGAGCATTAGTGATTTCAATCTCCCCCACGCTTGAGAAATACTCTCTCCATCACGAGGATAAAAGTTATAAATATAATTCCTATCAATATGCACTTCATGAGGAGGATAAAATTTAGAATAAAAGAGAGATGCAATTTCCTCCCAACCAAGAGAATGACTATTCTCCAACAATTTATACCAATGTGCCGCTTTACCAGACAGCGAAACAGAGAATAGCTTCTTCCTCACTTCATCCATAGAGATACCTGCACACTTGAATAACCCGCATAATTCATGCAAAAACAGTAAATGATCTTTAGGATGGACAGTTCCATCCCCTTCATAGCGGTTATCCATAACACGTTCAATAATTTTCATGGGTATCTTGAAAGCAGTACTTGCAGTAGGTGGATTTAAAATATCACAAGCATCATTAGAGTTATCGCATATGGGAGATAAAGCATTATCAGAACAAATTTTCTCCCCTAAAGATGGGAAGCCAAAAAGATCACAGAAACTAGCTTCCCCAAGCTTAGACTTATTCATAGCATTAGCAGTGATTGCGTTCATACCAATAATATTGCTACTAGCATGCAAATGAGGTTTCATAGGTTCTTTAATTTTCGCATCACACAATTCATGTCTTAGCTTAGGAAATAAATTAAGAAGCTCATAGTTATATTCCATTATGCCTAACTAGTGTAAAACAAGAAACAAAAAGATGCAATTGTAGGATCTAAAGGAAATAGCTTCGAGCACAAACACAATGGAGCCAAAAAAGTACTTTACCTGGAACCAAAGTATGAGTGCCTTTTACCTTTCCTCCCCGGCAACGGCGCCAGAAAAGTGCTTGATGTCTACGGGAGCTTCTATTCTTGTAGACAGTGTTGGGCCTCCAAGAGCAGAGGTTTGTAGAACAGCAGCAAGTTTCCCTTAAGTGGATCACCCAAGGTTTATCGATCTCAGGGAGGAAGAGGTCAAAGATATCCCTCTCGTGCAACCCTGCAACCACAAAGCAAGAAGTCTCTTGTGTCCCCAACACACCTAATAGGTGCACTAGTTCGGCGAAGAGATAGTGAAATACAGGTGGTATGAATATATATAAGCAGTAGCAACGGCACCAGAAAAGTGCTTTGCCCAGGACAGTAAACAAGCAGTAGTAACGCAGTAAAACAGTAAACAAACGGAGATTCGATGCTTGGAAGCAAGGCCCAGGGATCCTGCTTTCACTAGTGGACACTCTCAACAATGATCACATAATAGGACTACTCTACACTCTTTTGTTGGATGATGAACACCGCTAACTGTGTAGGATTACACGAACCCTCAATGCCGGAGTTAACAAGCTCCACAATATTCAATGTTCATATTTAAATAACCTTAGAGTGTAAGATAGATCAACACAATTACACCAAGAACTAACATAGCATGCACACTGTCACCATCACACTATGAAGGAGGCATAGATCACATCAATACTATCATAGCAATAGTTAACTTCATAATCTACAAGAGATTACAATCATAGCCTACGCCAAGTACTAACACGGATGCACACACTATCACCATTACACCATGCAGGAGGAATAAAACTACTTTAATAACATCACTAGAGTAGCACATAGAATAGTAGTGATACAAAACTCATATGAATCTCAATCATGTAAAGCAGCTCATGAGATTATTGTATTGAAGTACATGGGAGAGAGATGAACCACATAGCTACATCGGAGCCCTCAGCCTCGGGGGTGGATTACTCCCTCCTCATCATGGAGGCAGCGATGGCGGTGAAGATGGCGGTGAAGACGGCGGTGGAGATGGCTCCGGGGGCAATTCCCCGTCCTGGCAGGGTGCCGGAACAGAGAGTTCTGTCCCCCGAATTGGAGTTTTGCGACGGTGGCGGCGCCCCTGGAGTCTTTCTGGAGTTTCGTCAATTGGTACTGCGTTTTTAGGTCGAAAGGGGTTTTATAGGCGAAGAGGCGGCGCAGGAGGGCTGACAGGGTGGCCTCACCCTAGGCCGGCGCGGCCAGGGTCTGGCCCGCGCGGCCCTATGGTGTGGGGCCCCCTTGGCTCTCCTCCGACTCTCCTTCGGTGTTCTGGAGCCTTCCGGGAAAAATAGGAGGTTTGGCGTTGATTTCGTCCAATTCCGAGAATATTGCCCGAACAGCCTTTCTGGAACCAAAAACAGCAGAAAACAGCAACTGGCCTTTCGGCATCTCGTCAATAGGTTAGTTCCGGAAAACGCATAATAATGACATAAAGTTTGAACAAAACATGTCGGTATTGTCATAAAACAAGCATGGAACATCAGAAATTATAGATACGTTGGAGACGTATCATGCACTTACTTCCCCTGTTGCTGTTGCAAGTGTGCTTCCTCTTCCTCTACCTTTCCTTCTGGAACTTGTAGCATTTTCCACTCTGTTTCCTCTGCCTCTCCCAGTTACTCCTCTTCCTCTTGCCATGGCAGTAGTCATTTGTGCTGCCGGTATGGAATTTCTTGCTGCAGTTACGAACTCACTTTCTTGTGGTAAAGGGCCATGTGATTTGTTAGGTGCATAGTGGGCACTTTGCTGTAACAAATGCCAGAAAATGAACATCACATTTTAATCTTGATAATATAGGAGGAAATGAACATCACTTTTTAGTACTGATAATATAGCAAAATATTAACATCAGAGTCAAGTCAGGACAAACCTCTTGTCCCATTCTGTAGACCATGCTGTTCATCCGGTGGGTTGGATCCATGGCAGGGTGCGGCCTTTGGTGGATTATGTTCTGCATACGATTACATTTGTTAGTTTGCTTCACCAAAAAAATACCCACTTCTTATAATATCAAAAATACCCACTTCTTATACCTCTAGAATAGATGGAATGTCATGTTCTTCTTCTTCTTGTTCTGCAGTAGGAGCAACTTCATTTGCTTCGACGCTCTGCATGTACTTGTCATGCCCTTTCTTATTATGATTTGCCTTCCCACAAATAGAACAGTGCATGGTCAGGCCACCTCTGGTTAGTGTCTTTGCTCCATCTTTTGTGATCTTCTCTTCCGGTGCTTTCTTTCTATTCTTTTTTGGCCTTCCCATCACCTTGGTGTACAATGGGGGATGGATCTGCATTTGATGTCTATGCCCCCCTCCTTTTCCTGTAGACAGTGTTGGGCCTCCAAGAGCAGAGGTTTGTAGAACAGCAGCAAGTTTTCCCTTAAGTGGATCACCCAAGGTTTATCGAACTCAGGGAGGAAGAGGTCAAAGATATCCCTCTCATGCAACCCTGCAACCACAAAGCAAGAAGTCTCTTGTGCCCCCAACACACCTAATAGGTGCACTAGTTCGGCGAAGAGATAGTGAAATACAGGTGGTATGAATATATATGAGCAGTAGCAACGGTGCCAGAAAATAGCTTGCTGGCGTGTAGTTGATGGTGGTAGTATTGCAGCAGTAGTAACGCAGTAAAACAGTAAACAAGCAGCGATAGCAGTATTTAGGAACAAGGCCTAGGGATTACACTTTCACTAGTGGACACTCTCAACATTGATCACATAACAGAATAGATAAATGCATACTCTACACTCTTGTTGGATGATGAACATATTGCGTAGGATTACACGAACCCTCAATGCCGGAGTTAACAAGCTCCACAATTAATGTTCATATTTTAGTAACCTTATAGTGTAAGATAGATCAAAAGACTAAACCAAGTACTAACATAGCATGCACACTGTCACCTTCATGCATATGTAGGAGGAATAGATCACATCAATACTATCATAGCAATAGTTAACTTCGCAATCTACAAGAGATCATGATCATAACATAAACCAAGTACTAACACGGATGCACACACTGTCACCATTACATCGTGCAGGAGGAATAGAACTACTTTAATAACTTTGCTAGAGTAGCACATAGATAAATTGTGATACAAATACATTGCAATCATAAAGAGATATAAATAAGCACCTCACTATGCCATTCATCAGTGAATAAGTATTCTGTGAAATATAGCCTAAGAGACCCACACGGTGCACACACTGTCACCTTTACACACGTGGGACAAGGAGTCTCCGGAGATCACATAAGTAAAACTCACTTGACTAGCATAATGACATCTAGATTATAAGCATCATCATATGAATCTCAATCATGTAAAGCAGCTCATGAGATTATTGTATTGAAGTACATAGGAGAGAGATGAACCACATAGCTACCGGTACAGCCCCGAGCCTCGATGGAGAACTACTCCCTCCTCATGGGAGACAGCAGCGTTGATGGAGATGGCGGTGGTGTCGATGGAGGAGCCTTCCGGGGGCACTTCCCCGTTCCGGCGGCGTGCTGGAACAGAGACTCCTGTCCCCCAGATCTTGGCCTCGCGATGGCGGCGGCTCTGGAAGGTTTCTGTGGTTTTCGTCGAACGTATCAGGGTTTTCGATCCAGGGGCTTTAAATAGGCGAAGATGCGACGCAGGAGGGTCGAAGGGGCGACGACACCATAGGGCGGCGCGGCCAGGGCCTGGGCCGCGCTGGCCTATGGTCTGGGGGCCCAGTGCCCCCCCTCTGGTCCTTCCCGGGTGTTCTGGATGCTTCCGGTGAAAATAGGAACTTGGGCGTTGATTTCGTCCGATTCCGAGAATATTTCGTTACTAGGATTTCTGAAACCAAAAACAGCGAAAACGAGCGGCACTTCGGCATCTTGTTAATAGGTTAGTTCCAGAAAATGCACGAATATGACATAAAGTGTGCATAAAACATGTAGATATTATCAATAATGTGGCATGGAACATAAGAAATTATCGATACGTCGGAGACGTATCAGCATCCCCAAGCTTAGTTCTGCTCGTCCCGAGCAGGTAAAACGATAACACAGATAATTTTTGGAGTGACATGCCATCATAACCTTGATCATACTATTTGTAAAGCATATGTAGTGAATGCAGCGATCAAAACAATGTATATGACATGAGTAAACAACTGAATCATAAAGCAAAGACTTTTCATGAATAGTACTTCAAGACAAGCATCAATAAGTCTTGCATAAGAGTTAACTCATAAAGCAATAATTCATAGTAAAAGTATTGAAGCAACACAAAGGAAGATTAAGTTTCAGCGGTTGCTTTCAACTTGTAACATGTATATCTCATGGATATTGTCAACATAGAGTAATATAATAAGTGCAATAAGCAAATATGTAGGAATCAATGCACAGTTCACACAAGTGTTTGCTTCTTGAGGTGGAGAGAAATAGGTGAACTGACTCAACATTGAAAGTAAAAGAATGGTCCTCATAGAGGAAAAGCATCGATTGCTATATTTGTGCTAGAGCTTTTATTTTGAAAACATAAAGAGAGCATAAAAATAAAGTTTTGAGAGGTGTATGTTGTTGTCAACGAATGGTAGCGGGTACTCTAACCCCCTTGCCAGACAAACCTTCAAAGAGCGGCTCCCATTTTATTTTATTTTGGATGGCACTCCTTCCAACCTTTCTTTCACAAACCATGGCTAACCGAATCCTCGGGTGCCTACCAACAATCTCATACCATGAAGGAGTGCCTTTTTATTTTAGTTTTATTATGATGACACTCCTCCCCACCTTTGCTTTCTCAAGCCATGGCTAACCGAATCCTTCGGGTGCCGTCCAACAATCACATACCATGGAGGAGTGTCTATTTAGTTTGATTAATTTGGGACTGGGAATCCCATTGCCAGCTCTTTTTGCAAAATTATTGGATAAGCGGATGAAGCCACTAGTCCATTGGTGAAAGCTGCCCAACAAGATTGAAAGATAAACACCACATACTTCCTCATGAGCTATGAAACATTGACACAAATCAGAGGTGATAAATTTTGAATTGTTTAAAGGTAGCACTCAAGCAATTTACTTTGGAATGGCGGAGAAATACCATGTAGTAGGTAGATATGGTGGACACAAATGGCATAGTGGTTGGCTCAAGGATTTTGGATGCATGAGAAGTATTCCCTCTCGATACAAGGTTTTAGGCTAGCAAGGTTATTTGAAACAAACACAAGGATGAACTGGTGCAGCAAAACTCACATAAAAGACATATTGTAAACATTATAAGACTCTACACCGTCTTCCTTGTTGTTCAAACTCAATACTAGAAATTATCTAGACCTTAGAGAGACCAAATATGCAAACCAAATTTTAGCATGCTCTATGTATTTCTTCATTAATGGGTGCAAAGTATATGATGCAAGAGCTTAAACATGAGCACAACAATTGCCAAGTATCACATTATCCAAGACATTTATAGCAATTACTACATGTATCATTTTCCAATTCCAACCATATAACAATTTATCGAAGAAGAAACTTCGCCATGAAAATTAAAAGCTAAGAACACATGTGTTCATATGAACCAGCGGAGCGTGTCTCTCTCCCACAAAAGCATTTATTCAAACAAAAACAAAAACAAAAACAAAAGCACACAGACGCTCCAAGCAAAGCACATAAGATGCGACCGAATAAAAATATAGTTTCAAGAGAAGGAACCTGATAATTTGTCGATGAAGAAGGGGATGCCTTGGGCATCCCCAAGCTTAGATGCTTGAGTCTTCTTGAAATATGCAGGGGTGAACCACCGGAGCATCCCCAAGCTTAGAGCTTTCACTCTTCTTGATCATAGTATATCATCCTCCTCTCTTGACCCTTGAAAACTTCCTTCACACCAAACTTCTCATAAACTTCATTAGAGGGGTTAGTACATAATCAAAAACTCACATGTTCAGAGGTGACACAATCATTCTTAACACTTCTGGACATTGCTCAAAGCTACTGGAAGGTAATGGAACAAAGAAATCCACCCAACACAGCGAAAGAAGCAATGCGAAATAAAAGGCAGAATCTGTCAAAACAGAACAGTCCGTAAAGACGAATTTCTAATAAATACTTCCGTTGCTCAGATCAGAAAACTCAAAACTAATGAAAGTTGCGTACATATCTGAGGAACACGCACGTAAATTGGCATATTTTTCTGATTTTTCTACAGAGAAAACAGCCCAGATTCGTGACAGATAGAAATCTGTTTCTGCGCAGAAATCCAAATCTAGTATCAACCTTCGATTAGAGGCTTCACTTGGCACAACAAAACACAAAACTAAGATAAGGAGAGGTTGCTACAGTAGTAAACAACTTCCAAGACACAAATATAAAACAAAGTACTGTAGCAAAATAACACATGGGTTATCTCCCAAGAAGTTCTTTTCTTTATAGCCATTAAGATGGGCTCAGCAGTTTTAATGATGCACTCGCAAGAAATAGTATTTGAAGCAAAAAGAGAGCATCAAGAGGCAAATTCAAAACACATTTAAGTCTAACATGCTTCCTATGCATAGGAATCTTGTAAATAAACAAGTTCATGAAGAGCAAAGTAACAAGCATAGGAAGATAAAACAAGTGTAGCTTCAAAAAATTCAGCACATAGAGAGGTGTTTTAGTAACATGAAAATTTCTACAACCATATTTTCCTCTCTCATAATAACTTTCAGTAGCATCATGAGCAAACTCAACAATATAACTATCACATGAAACATTCTTATCATGAGTCTCATGCATAAAATTATTACTCTCCACATAAGCATAGTTATTCTTATTAATTGTAGTAGGAGCAAATTCAACAAAGTAGCTATCATTATTATTCTCATCAAGTGTTGGAGGCATAGTATAATCACAACAAAATTTACTCTCCATAGTAGGTGGCACCAAAAGACCACTATCATTATAATCATCATATATGGGAGGCAAAGTATCATCAAAGAAAATTTTCTCCTCAATGCTTGGGGGACTAAAAAGATCATGAAAACCAGCTTCCCCAAGCTTAGAATTTTCCATATCATTAGCAACAATGGTATTCAAAGTGTTCATATTAATATGTTCCATGGGTTTTTTAATTTTCTCATCAAACCATCCATGTTTTAAATCAGGAAATAGAATAAAAAGCTCATTGTTGTCCATTATGCCAAACTAGTGTAAACAAGAAACAAAAAGATGCAATTGTAGGATCTAAAGGAAATAGCTTTGAGTACTTACGGTGCCGGAAAATAGCTTGGTAGCCGAGGTCCGGAGTGTGAGTACCTTTTACCTTTCCTCCCCGGCAACGGCGCCAGAAAATAGCTTGATGTTTACGCCCCCCTCCTTTTCCTGTAGACAGTGTTGGGCCTCCAAGAGCAGAGGTTTGTAGAACAGCAGCAAGTTTTCCCTTAAGTGGATCACCCAAGGTTTATCGAACTCAGGGAGGAAGAGGTCAAAGATATCCCTCTCATGCAACCCTGCAACCACAAAGCAAGAAGTCTCTTGTGTCCCCAACACACCTAATAGGTGCACTAGTTCGGCGAAGAGATAGTGAAATACAGGTCGTATGAATATATATGAGCAGTAGCAACGGTGCCAGAAAATAGCTTGCTGGCGTGTAGTTGATGGTGGTAGTATTGCAGCAGTAATGCGATAAAACAGTAAACAAGCAGCGATAGCAGTATTTAGGAACAAGGCCTAGGGATTACACTTTCACTAGTGGACACTCTCAACATTGATCACATAACAGAATAGATAAATGCATACTCTACACTCTTGTTGGATGATGAACACATTGCGTAGGATTACACGAACCCTCAATGCCGGAGTTAACAAGCTCCACAATTAATGTTCATATTTTAGTAACCTTGTAGTGTAAGATAGATCAAAAGACTAAACCAAGTACTAACATAGCATGCACACTATCACCTTCATGCATATGTAGGAGGAATAGATCACATCAATACTATCATAGCAATAGTTAACTTCGCAATCTACAAGAGATCATGATCATAGCATAAACCAAGTACTAACACGGATGCACACACTGTCACCATTACATCGTGCAGGAGGAATAGAACTACTTTAATAACTTTGCTAGAGTAGCACATAGATAAATTGTGATACAAATACATTGCAATCATAAAGAGATATAAATAAGCACCTCACTATGCCATTCATCAGTGAATAAGTATTCTGTGAAATATAGCCTAAGAGACCCACACGGTGCACACACTGTCACCTTTACACACGTGGGACAAGGAGTCTCCGGAGATCACATAAGTAAAACTCACTTGACTAGCATAATGACATCTAGATTACAAGCATCATCATATGAATCTCAATCATGTAAAGCAGCTCATGAGATTATTGTATTGAAGTACATAGGAGAGAGATGAACCACATAGCTACCGGTACAGCCCCGAGCCTCGATGGAGAACTACTCCCTCCTCATGGGAGACAGCAGCGTTGATGGAGATGGCGGTGGTGTCGATGGAGGAGCCTTCCGGGGGCACTTCCCCGTTCCGGCGGCGTGCGAAACGAGAGACTCCTGTCCCCCAGATCTTGGCCTCGCGATGGCGGCGGCTCGGGAAGGTTTACGTGGTTTTCGTCAAACGTATCGTGGTTTCGATCCGGGGGCTTTAAATAGGCAAAGAGGCGGCGCGGGGAGGGTCGAAGGGCGACGACACCATAGGGCGGCGCGGCCAGGGCCTGGGCCGCGCCGGCCTATGGTCTGGGGGCCCAGTGCCCCCCCTCTGGTCCTTCCTGGGTGTTCTGGATGCTTCCGGTGAAAATAGGAACTTGGGCGTTGATTTCGTCCGATTCCGAGAATATTTCGTTACTAGGATTTCTGAAACCAAAAACAGCAGAAAACAGGAACTAGCACTTCGGCATCTTGTTAATAGGTTAGTTCCAGAAAATGCACGAATATGACATGAAGTGTGCATAAAACATGTAGATATTATCAATAATGTGGCATGGAACATAAGAAATTATCGATACGTCGGAGACGTATCAGCATTCCAGGTTGCTTCTCCCAGAACACTCTTGCCCTTAGTGGCACTAAGCCTTAACAGCGGAGTTGTCAATTCAGCTGCACCTGGAAACAGACTTGCTCGCAAGAGTTTATCAGTAGTAACAGTTTTATAGCAGTAGCAGTAGTGAAATAACAGCAACAGAGTAACAAAGACAGTAGTAGTGATTATAGTAAACAACAGGATTAAAATATTGTAGGCACAGGGATTGATGAACGGGCGTTGCATGGATGAGAGAAACTCATGTAACAATCAAGGCAGGGCATTTGCAGATAATAATAAAACGGTATCCAAGTACTAATCAATCAATAGGCATGTGTTCCATATTTAGTCGTACGTGCTCGCAATGAGAAACTTGCACAACATCTTTTGTCCTACGAGCCGGTGGTAGCCGGGCCTCTAGGGAATCTACTAGAAATTAAGGTACTCCTTTTAATAGAGCACCGGAGCAAAGCATTAACACTCCGTGAACACATGTGATCCTCATATCACCGCCTTCCCCTTCGGTTGTCCCAATTTCTGTCACTTTGGGGCCTCGGGTTCCGGACAACAATACATGTATACAACTTGCGGGTAAGATCATAAAGCAATGAATATCATCATGAATTGATAACATGTTCAGATCTGAGATCATGGCACTCGGGCCCTAGTGACAAGCATTAAGCATAACAAGTTGCAACAATATCATAAAAGTACCAATTACGGACACTAGGCACTATGCCCTAACAATATTATGCTATTACATGACCAATCTCATCCAATCCCTACCATCCCCTTCAGCCTACAGCGGGGGAATTACTCACACATGGATCGGGGAAACATGGCTGGTCGATGGAGAGGCGTCGGTGGTGATGATGGCGATGATCTCCTCCAATTCCCCGTCCCGGCAGAGTGCCAGAACGGAGTTTCTGGTCCCGAGACGGAGTTTCGCGATGGTGGCGGCGTACTGGATGTCTTCTCGCGATTTCGTCTAACCCCCGTGCGTTTTTAGGTCAAAGGCGTTAAGTAGTCCAGAGGAGGGCGTCGGGGGCCAGCCGAGTGATACGTCTCCGACGTATCGATAATTTCTTATGTTCCATGCTACATTATTGATGATATCTACATGTTTTATACACATTATATGTCGTATTTATGCATTTTCCGGCACTAACCTATTAACAAGATGCCGAAGAGCCGATTCTTGTCGTTTTCTGCTGTTTTTGGTTTCAGAAATCCTAGTAAGGAAATATTCTCGGAATTGGACGAAATCAACGCCCAGGGTCCTATTTTTGCACGAAGCTTCCAGACGACCGAGGGGGAAAGGAAGTGGGGCCACGAGGCGCCGCCACACTAGGGCGGCGCGGCCCAGGCCTTGGCCGCGCGGCCCTAGCGTGTGGGGCCCTCGTGTGGCCCCCTGCGTTGCCCTTCCGCCTACTTAAAGCCTCCGTCGCGAAACCCCCAGTACCGAGAGCCACGATACGGAAAACCTTCCAGAGACGCCGCCGCCAATCCCATCTCGGGGGATTCAGGAGATCGCCTCCGGCACCCTGCCGGAGAGGGGAATCATCTCCCGGAGGACTCTTCATCGCCATGATCGCCTCCGGAGTGATGAGTGAGTAGTTCACCCCTGGACTATGGGTCCATAGCAGTAGCTAGATGGTCGTCTTCTCCTTATGTGCTTCATTGTTGGATCTTGTGAGCTGCCTAACATGATCAAGATCATCTATCTGTAATTCTATATGTTGTGTTTGTCGGGATCTGATGGATAGAGAATACTATGTTATGGTGATTATCAATCTATTACCTATGTGTTGTTTATGATGTTGCATGCTCTCCGTTATTAGTAGAGGCTCTGGCCAAGTTTTTGCTCTTAACTCCAAGAGGGAGTATTTATGCTCGATAGTGGGTTCATGCCTCCATTAAATGCAGGACATGTGACGAAAGTTCTAAGGTTGTGGATGTGCTGTTGCCACTAGGGATAAAACATTGATGCTATGTCCAAGGATGTAGTTATTGATTACATTACGCACCATACTTAATGCAATTGTCTGTTGTTTGCAACTTAATACTGGAAGGGGTTCGGATGATAACCTGAAGGTGGACATTTTAGGCATAGATGCATGATGGATAGCGGTCTATGTACTTTGTCGTAATCCCAATTAAATCTCACTATACTTATCATATCATGTATGTGCATTGTCATGCCCTCTCTATTTGTCAATTGCCCGACTGTAATTTGTTCACCCAAGATGCTATTTATCTTATGGGAGAGACACCTCTAGTGAACTGTGGACCCCGGTCCTATTCTTTACATCGCATACAATCTACTGCAATACTTGTTCTACTATTTTCTGCAAACAATCATCATCCACACTATACATCTAATCCTTTGTTACAGCAAGCCGGTGAGATTGACAACCTCACTGTTTCGTTGGGGCAAAGTACTTTGGTTGTGTTGTGCAGGTTCCACATTGGCGCCGGAATCTCTCGTGTTGCGCCGCACTACATCCCGCCGCCATCAACCTTCAACGTGCTTCTTGACTCCTACTGGTTCGATAAACCTTGGTTTCTTATTGAGAGAAACTTGCTGCTGTACGCATCACACCTTCCACTTGGGGTTCCCAACGAGCGTGTGCTTTACGCGTCATCAAGCTAAATTTCTGGCGCCGTTGCCGGGGAGATCAAGACACGCTGCAAGGGGAGTCTCCACTTCCCAATCTCTTTACTTTGTTTTTGTCTTGCCTTATTTTATTTACTACTTTTTTTGCTGCACTTAAACAAAACACAAAAAAATTAGTTGCTAGCTTTACTTTATTTACTGTCTTGCTCTCTATATCAAAAACACAAAAAAATTAGTTACTTGCATTTACTTTATCTAGTTTGCTTTATTTACTATTGCTAAAATGAATACCCCTGAAAATACTAATTTGTGTGACTTCACAACCACAAATAATAATGATTTCCTATGCACACCTATTGCTACACCTCCTACTATCAATGGTAAAATAATTGGTGTTGGCAATGTTTCTACTCCTAGTGCAAAGCGTACAAAACTGCCTGAAATTGCTAAAACTGCTGAAACTGCTTGTGATAAAACTGCTGAAATTTTTTCCAACATTGGGGGTGATGATCCCATTGCTGTAGATCATAATGGTTTGGATTTTGATGATTGCCACATCTCTGAAGTTATAAAGTTATTACAAAAACTTGCCTAGAGTCCCAACGCTAGTGCTATAAATTTGGCCTTTACAAAACATATTACAAATGCTCTCATCAAAGCTAGAGAAGAGAAACTAAAACTTGAAACTTCTATTCCTAGGAAGTTAGAAGATGGTTGGGAGCCCATCATTAAGATGAGGGTCAATGATTTTGATTGTAATGCTTTATGTGATCTTGGTGCAAGTATTTCTGTTATGCCTAAGAAAGTCTATGATATGCTTGACTTGCCACCATTGAAAAATTATTATTTGGATGTTAATCTCGCTGATAATGCTAAAAAGAAACCTTTGGGGAGAGTTGATAATGTTTGCATTATGGTTAACAATAACCTTGTCCCCGTTGATTTCGTTGTCTTGGATATTGAATGCAATGCATCTTGCCCCATTATATTGGGAAGACCTTTTCTTCGAACCGTTGGTGCTACTATTGATATGAAGGAAGGTAATATTAAATATCAATTTCCTCTCAAGAAAGGTATGGAACACTTCCCTAGAAAAAGAATGAAGTTACCTTATGATTCTATTATTAGAACAAATTATGATGTCGATGCTTCATCTCTTGATAATACTTGATATGCACTTTCTGCGCCTAGCTGAAAGGCGTTAAAGAAAAACGCTTATGGGAGACAACCCATGTTTTTACTACAGTACTTTGTTTTATATTTGAGTCTTGGAAGTTGTTTACTACTGTAGCAACCTCTCCTTATCATGTTTTTGTGCCAAGTAAAGTCTCTATGGTAAAGTTGATGCTAGATTTGGATTGCTGCACAGAAACAGCATTGCTATCTGTCACGAATTCGCGCAGAAGTCTCTGTAAAAAAATCAAAAAAATCTGCAAATTTACGTGCGTGATCCACAGATATGTACGCAACTTTCATTAGTTTTGAGTTTTTCCGTTTGAGCAAGTTAAGTGCCCCTTCCAGGTTCGTCTTTATGGACTGTTCTGTTTTTGACGGATTCTGCCTTTTATTTCGCATTGCCTCTTTTGCTATGTTGGATGAATTTCTTTGTTCCATTAATGTCCAGTAGCTTTGTGCAATGTCCAGAAGTGTTAAGAATGATTGTGTCACCTCTGAACATGTGGATTTTTATTGTGCACTAACCCTCTAATGAGTTTGCTTGAAGTTTGGTGTGAAGGAAGTTTTCAAGGGTCAAGAGAGGAGTATGATATACTATGATCAAGAGGAGTGAAAGCTCTAAGCTTGGGGATGCCCCGGTGGTTCACCCCTGCATATTTTAAGAAGACTCAAGCGTCTAAGTTTGGGGATGCCCAAGGCATCCCCTTCTTCATCGACAACATCATCAGGTTCCTCCCCTGAAACTATATTTTTATTCAGTCACATCTTATGTACTTTGCTTGGAGCATCTGTTTGTTTTTGTTTTTGTTTTTGTTTGAATAAAATGGATCCTAGCATTCATTGTGTGGGAGAGAGACACGCTCTGCTGTTGCATATGGACAAATATGTCCTTAGGCTTTACTCATAGTATTCATGGCGAAGGTTGAATCTTCTTCGTTAAATTGTTATATGGTTGGAATCGGGAAATGCTACATGTAGTAATTCTAAAATGTCTTGAATAATTTGATACTTGGCAATTGTTGTGCTCATGTTTAAGCTCTTGCATCATATACTTTGCACCCATTAATGAATAAATACATAGAGCTTGCTAAAATTTGGTTTGCATATTTGGTCTCTCTAAAGTCTAGATAATTTCTAGTATTGAGTTTTGAACAACAAGGAAGACGGTGTAGAGTCTTATAATGTTTACAATATGTCTTTTATGTGAGTTTTGCTGCACCGGTTCATCCTTGTGTTTGTTTCAAATAAACCTTGCTAGCCTAAACCTTGTATCGAGAGGGAATACTTCTCATGCATCCAAAATCCTTGAGCCAACCACCATGCCATTTGTGTCCACCATACCTACCTACTACATGGTATTTCTCCGCCATTCCAAAGTAAATTGCTTGAGTGCTACCTTTAAAATTCCATCATTCGCCTTTGCAATATATAGCTCATGGGACAAAATAGCCTTAAAAACTATTGTGGTATTGAATATGTACTTATGCACTTTATCTCTTATTAAGTTGCTTGTTGTGCGATAACCATGTTCCTGGGGACGCCATCAACTTTTTGTTGAATATCATGTGAGTTGCTATGCATGTTCGTCTTGTCTGAAGTAAGGGCGGTTTTCACAATCAAATGGTTTGAGTATGCATACTGTTAGAGAAGAACATTGGGCCGCTAACTAAAGCCATGAATCATGGTGGAAGTTTCAGTTTGGACATAAAACCTCAATCTCTTATGAGAATATTAACTGTTGTTGAATGCTTAAGCATTAAAAGAGGAGTCCATTATCTCATTTGTCTATGTTGTCCCGGTATGGGTGTCTAAGTTGAAGAATGATCAAAAGCGAGAAATCCAATGCGAACTTTCTCCTTAGACCCTTGTACAGGCGGCATAGAGGTACCCCTTTGTGACACTTGGTTGAAACATATGTTATGCAATGATGATCAGTGTTAACCCAAGCTAATTAGGACAAGGTGCGAGCACTATTAGTACACTATGCATGAGGCTTGCAACTTGTAAGATATAATTTACATGATACATATGCTTTATTACTACCGTTGACAAAATTGTTTCATGTTTTCAAAATAAAAGCTCTAGCACAAATATAGAAATCGATGCTTTCCTCTTTGAAGGACCTTTCTTTTACTTTTATGTTGAGTCAGTTCACCTATTTCTCTTCACCTCAAGAAGCAAACACTTGTGTGAACTGTGCATTGATTCCTACATACTTGCATATTGCACTTGTTATATTACTTTACATTGACAATATCCAAGAGATATACATGTTATAAGTTGAAAGCAACCGCTGAAACTTAATCTTCCTTTGTGTTGCTTCAATACCTTTACTTTGATTTATTGCTTTATGAGTTAACTCTTATGCAAGACTTATTGATGCTTGTCTTGAAGTACTATTCATGAAAAGTCTTTGCTTTATGATTTATTTGTTTACTCATGTCATTACCATTGTTTTTGATCGCTGCATTCATTACATATGCTTACAATAGTATGATCAAGGTTATGATGGCATGTCACTCCAGAAATTATCTTTGTTATCGTTTACCTGCTCGGGACGAGCAGGAACTAAGCTTGGGGATGCTGATACGTCTCCGACGTATCGATAATTTCTTATGTTCCATGCTACATTATTGATGATATCTACATGTTTTATACACATTATATGTCGTATTTATGCATTTTCCGGCACTAACCTATTAACAAGATGCCGAAGAGCCAGTTGCTGTTTTCTGCTGTTTTTGGTTTCAGAAATCCTAGTAAGGAAATATTCTCGGAATTGGACGAAATCAACGCCAAGGGTCCTATTTTTGCACGAAGCTTCCAGAAGACCGAGGGGAAAGGAAGTGGGGCCACGAGGCGCCGCCACACTACGGCGGCGCGGCCCAGGCCTTGGCCGCGTGGCCCTAGCGTGTGGGGCCCTCGTGTGGCCCCTACTTAAAGCCTCCGTCGCGAAACCCCCAGTACCGAGAGCCACGATACGGAAAACCTTCCAGAGACGCCGCCGCCGCCAATCCCATCTCGGGGGATTCAGGAGATCGCCTCCGGCACCCTGCCGGAGAGGGGAATCATCTCCCGGAGGACTCTTCATCGCCATGATCGCCTCCGGAGTGATGAGTGAGTAGTTCACCCCTGGACTATGGGTCCATAGCAGTAGCTAGATGGTCGTCTTCTCCTTATGTGCTTCATTGTTGGATCTTGTGAGCTGCCTAACATGATCAAGATCATCTATCTGTAATTCTATATGTTGTGTTTGTCCGGATCCGATGGATAGAGAATACTATGTTATGGTGATTATCAATCTATTACCTATGTGTTGTTTATGATCTTGCATGCTCTCCGTTATTAGTAGAGGCTCTGGCCAAGTTTTTGCTCTTAACTCCAAGAGGGAGTATTTATGCTCGATAGTGGGTTCATGCCTCCATTAAATCTGGGACAGTGACAGAAAGTTCTAAGGTTGTGGTTGTGCTGTTGCCACTAGGGATAAAACATTGATGCTATATCCAAGGATGTAGTTATTGATTACATTACGCACCATACTTAATGCAATTGTCTGTTGTTTGCAACTTAATACTGGAAGGGGTTCGGATGATAACCTGAAGGTGGACTTTTTAGGCATAGATGCATGTTGGATAGCGGTCTATGTACTTTGTCGTAATGCCCAATTAAATCTCACTATACTTATCATATCATGTATGTGCATTGTCATGCCCTCTCTATTTGTCAATTGCCCGACTGTAATTTGTTCACCCAAGATGCTATTTATCTTATGGGAGAGACACCTCTAGTGAACTGTGGATCCCGGTCCTATTCTTTACATCGCATACAATCTACTGCAATACTTGTTCTACTGTTTTCTGCAAACAATCATCATCCACACTATACATCTAATCCTTTGTTACAGCAAGCCGGTGAGATTGACAACCTCACTGTTTCGTTGGGGCAAAGTACTTTGGTTGTGTTGTGCAGGTTCCACGTTCGCGCCGGAATCCCTCGTGTTGCGCCGCACTACATCCCGCCGCCATCAACCTTCAACGTGCTTCTTGACTCCTACTGGTTCGATAAACCTTGGTTTCTTACTGAGGAAAACTTGCTGCTGTACGCATCACACCTTCCACTTGGGGTTCCCAACGAGCGTGTGCTTTACGCGTCATCAAGCTAAATTTCTGGCGCCGTTGCCGGGGAGATCAAGACACGCTGCAAGGGGAGTCTCCACTTCCCAATCTCTTTACTTTGTTTTTGTCTTGCCTTATTTTATTTACTACTTTTTTTGCTGCACTTAAACAAAACACAAAAAAATTAGTTGCTAGCTTTACTTTATTTACTGTCTTGCTCTCTATATCAAAAACACAAAAAAATTAGTTACTTGCATTTACTTTATCTAGTTTGCTTTATTTACTATTGCTAAAATGAATACCCCTGAAAATACTAAGTTGTGTGACTTCACAACCACAAATAATAATGATTTCCTATGCACACCTATTGCTACACCTCCTACTATCAATGGTAAAATAATTGGTGTTGGCAATGTTTCTACTCCTAGTGCAAAGCGTACAAAACTGCCTGGAATTGCTAAAACTGCTGAAACTGCTTGTGATAAAACTGCTGAAATTTTTTCCAACATTGGGGGTGATGATCCCATTGCTGTAGATCATAATGGTTTGGATTTTGATGATTGCCACATCTCTGAAGTTATAAAGTTCTTACAAAAACTTGCCTAGAGTCCCAACGCTAGTGCTATAAATTTGGCCTTTACAAAACATATTACAAATGCTCTCATCAAAGCTAGAGAAGAGAAACTAAAACTTGAAACTTCTATTCCTAGGAAGTTAGAAGATGGTTGGGAGCCCATCATTAAGATGAGGGTCAATGATTTTGATTGTAATGCTTTATGTGATCTTGATGCAAGTATTTCTGTTATGCCTAAGAAAGTCTATGATATGCTTGACTTGCCACCATTGAAAAATTGTTATTTGGATGATATGCTTCACTTTCTTTGGATTGGCCTACCTCCTACACTTTCCCGGTTTATAAGGATCAACAACTCAATGGAGTAATCTTGCAGTTTTCTCTTGTAAGTAATCCCTACCCACTGTTTTTGCCATTTCAAGCCTAGCAGCTTCAGTGTTGCAGAAAAACACGCACTGATGGAAGTCATATGTAGCTCGCCAGTGTTTGCTCAATGGTCATGGTGCAACCAGCTATAGTAGTCACAGTAGGACACATAATCTTGAGTTTTTTTTTCCTATTTTTAAACACTGTGGTTGGTTGAGATTTGGGAGACACACATCGCCACCCGACCAAACGGCGATTCTGTTGCAAATGGTGCTGCAAAAAGGAGAAAACCCATGGGTGCAATTCCGGCAGGACCACATGGCGTTTCAGCAGGCCGTCTTTTGCTAATCTGGTAACGATGGGACGTGTCTTTGGTTCAGATGCAGACAGGTAACTGGTTTGCTTTGCATCATCTGGTAACCCAATAATGGCTGCATGGACTAAATCATACATATATATGATGACTACGAAGTCTCTACATTAGTTAATCCACGAGTCAGCCTTTCTACTACATGGTATGTGGTGAGCAACCACGAGTCAGCCTTTCTGCTTTCCTATCTCAAGCTAATCTGAGATGAAAAGCTCTCATGAAATGGTATGGGCATATATTGGTATGCTGAAACTAGTGCGAAAGAGATAGAACGAGAGGGGGCATCAATGTCATTTCGTACGATCACGTATGCTTATATGTTTCTTACGTGTCACGTATGCCCATGTGGGATCATCAAGGTGTGTCAAGTGCGATCTTGCTTAAATCCCGCCTATAGTTCATAACAAAATATACTCCCACTGTTCTTTTCGCGAAAACGCAAAAAACATTGTGTTTCGATGCATTGATAGAAAAGAAAGTTTTTATAAACTATGCAAGCTCTAGGCGAGCCGACACCCACCGTACAACTCAGCCCACTAGACGTCTAGGCCTACGTAGCATCGGGGATCAAGGCTTGCAAGCCAGTCGCTCCGGCAGTGGCCCAAGATCGAGCCTCAGATCGAATCGTGTCGAGGAGACTACCCGTGTTCGGTGACGCGTTGTCGAAGACTACCGCGTTGCGATGCTTCCAAATCCACCACGCCGTAGCATAATGACCGACGATGTGCCCTTTCGCAACGCCCGCACTTATAAGAAACTTAAGAAACTTCCTAAGAAACTTAATAAGCGACGATGTGCCCTAAAAACTTAAGAAACTTCTTCAGAAACTTAATGCCCTTTCTTAAGAAACTTCCTACACTCTCACTGTTCTGAAAAGCTTCTTAAGTTTTTAGATACGAATAGATCTATAATTAAAATATATTTATATACATCCATATCTACATAAAGTTGAACAACTTTTATAAAAATGGAGGAAGCATAACTGTATAAGTAAGATTTAGACTTGTTCACACCAAGTACATCTCTAATTCTCTATAGATAATGTCCTCCTAAGCAAAGATTTACGGGGAACTTTTGTATGCGCCCAGGGCCCGCCAGCTAGGCTATGAGGGCATGAGCAATGGAGGCAGCTGTCCAACTAGGCTTGGATAAAACTTTTGACATATGCATGCCATGTTATGGTCCCATTAATATATCTTTCTCTCAAAAGGTGCTTTGGGTTTTCTCTTTCTCTCTCACATTTCCATTCAGTTTTCACTTTATGGCTGAAGAGGCTGCCTCCTGATGAAGAGGCTACCTCCTCATCCGAACCTACTTTGGACCACTCGAACCTAACTAAAGTTGTGAGGCAGTACCTCTAGGGCAGTGCATTGGGCATGCCCTGAGCTTTCCGCGCTCTAGGTGCAAGCGCAAAGCAGTTGTAACATGAGTTTGACTTGAGCTTTTCCGTGTCACGAATGTGTCTTTGGCACTTGCACCATTGAGATCCTATCGAGTCCTGGCGCATCCCCTGACTACATGGCTAGCTTTCGAGAAGTTTTTCTCACTTTGTACTCAGCGCTGCGTAGCGCGCTTCGTGGGTAGCTTTGGCGAAAGATGTGGGTAGTAAAAGCTAGGAATTCAAAGTCGAAAAATGAACATTTGAATAGTGAATCATACCGTACGTACTCAGCGACGTACGTACATTTGTATAATAAATATCTCAAGAATAAAACTCTTTCACAAGCTGAAGCAAAACCTACTGATTCACAATTTTGGAAAGGACTTATGCGGGTAAAGGAGGATTTTTTTAATCGGGGGTTTTTTAAGGTGGGTAATGGTATGACAGTTAGGTTTTGGGAGGATGTTTGGCTAGCGGATGCCCCGCTGTGTCAACAGTACCCAGCTTTATACAACATTGTTCAACATAAAAATGTCCTTGTTTCAACGGTTATGGCGCATACACCTTTGAATATCACCTTTAGGAGAGGTTTAAGTGATAACAACTGGTTACAATGGCTGAATCTATGCCAACAGCTAATGACAATTTCTTTGAATAGTAAACCTGATGTGTTTTGTTGGAAACTTACAGATTCCGGGCTGTTCTCAGTTAAGTCTATGTATCTTGATATGATGAACGGACATGCTATATATCTTCGGAAATATTTGTGGAAATTAAAGATTCCCCTTAAAATTAAAATTTTTATGTGGTTCCTTAGTAACAAAGTGCTCCTTACGAAGGATAATCTTGCTAAAAGAAAGTGGAATGGGTGTCAAAAATGTTGTTTTTGTGATTCCACTGAAACTGTTAACCATTTGTTTATTACTTGCCCGTTTGTAAAAATTATTTGGCGTATGGTTTATTTAACTTACAATATTCCTCCACCAGCTAATGTTACTAATATGTTTGCTAAATGGCTCAATGGGGTACGTAAGGAGGATAAACACAAAATTCCTGTGGAAATATCTGCTATATGCTGGTCTGTATGGAGGACGAGGAATGATATCATTTTTAACAAACAAAATGGAACTAATTTTTTGCAGGTTATCCGGCGCGCTGCTCATTGGATTCACCAATGGGTTTTACTTCTCCCTATGGAACAACGGGAGGATATGGTTACTGGATGCAACCGGATGCTGGTGGTTGCTCAGGACTTCTTTTTCCGGGCTACTGGATGGCGACACATTAATAGATTAGCAAATGGATAGACTGTCTTTGTGTTGCATTTTTCTGTGGTTGATTCATGTATCGACCTTAGCTTTTCCATGAGTGTAATACTAAACCTTGTGTACTTGTTTTCCGTACTTTTAGTTCAATAAAGTTAGCCGTGTGCATCTATTGATGCAGAGGCTGGGGCGATGCTCCCATATCGAAAAAAAGCGACGTCTCTACATACTTATCCAACAAAAGACACGAGAAGGAGATAGAAGAACCACCTGCAGTCCTTCACATAGAAGCATGGGGACAACTGAGCACGCGACAAACCGTTTTTCCTCTCCGCTCGTGAGAGGCGGCAACGGAGGCGATCCAATCTTCCCAATCTCCGGCCAGGGCGTTGGGCCTGGTTTCCTCTCCCTCCGCTTGCCGCTCTGGCGGCGGCATGAGGGAGGGGGAACCTCGTTCCTGCGTTCTGGCCTAGTAGTTAGAGTTAGTTTTTGTCTCCTATGGTGCGTCGTTGGGGTGGTGGGAGCGGCGTACAGGCAAATAAATCTGCCACAACTCCACTCCCACACCGGCGGCGACCTTCACGGCGGAGTCTCGGAGTTGTTGGCAACGTGTGCTTGTCGATCTTTCAGGTCGGCGGCTTGGTCTTCTCGCCGTTCTTCAGATCTGGCGAGATCTGTTTCTCGACGTGTCACTGGCGTTTGTCGTTGTCCACGACGGTGCTGGGGACCGGGGCGAGGTGGTTCTTCTGGAGCGATGATGATGGTCCGGAGGTGGTGGTTATGTCGTTCTTCTCCGACTTCGTCGATGGGAGGTTGCGTATCTTGGTCCAAGACAGCACGAGGACGTCCCCCGGTCAACGTGCCACAACGACATGTGCCTCGCTGCTTGCAGCAGGCCTGTTCATCGACTCACAAAGCCTCGTTGGCGATGGTGCTTTTTTGGATCTTGCAATGGTGGAGGTTCGGCATCTCTTCTTGCGTTCGTCTCGGCGGCGTTGGAATTAGATGGCGGCCGCTGTCTACGGTGGTTGCAGGAAACCCTAGAGATCGTTTTGTATTTCTCGATCTTTTAGATTTGTATCTGCAAATTCAGGATAATCATTTTATCCCGGTTTGTCTTTTAGTTTCCACATGTGTTGCTTCATGTAACTTGGTGCTTGATTAATGAAATATGTGGTTGGCTCTCAAAAAAAAAAAAGCATGGGGACAACTCAAGTAAAAAAAAAATGCCCGAGAAGGGACATGTTATGTAGTCGCTAGCGTGTTCCTCGTCACCGCGTTGAAAATCTTGGAAAATGGTGCGCCAGTAGGCTACTGCGCATGCAACAGAATGTCCACCAAAAATGTACTCCCTGATTCAGAAGCCTGTCGAATAAATTTACTCTGATTCATAAAGTATGCTCTTGAATTGTGCGCAGAGAATCTTTTTCCGCATGGAACCACCCTGGTAGACTAGAGGCTATAGCTAAGATAGACCAGCGGAAGCAACGACTTAATTTGGGAACAGGCAAGATCCGAGAACAGTTGCCGCTGCCCCCACACAGTGACACATCCATCAACGATCGACCGCATTATTTGGATAGGGGAAAACAAACAAGACAAGACAATGCGCGCGTTGCATTGTGCGCAGCAAAACAGGCGTCTAATTAATCCCCGGCCGGCCGGCCGGCGGCCGCGGGGGGAAGGTGGAGGTACTTGCCCGGCGTCACGTGGTAGGGATCACCTCGCCGTCTGCATTGTCGCCGTCGATCTGCTTCCTGCCCAACTAGGCCCTGGCCCTCGAGCACGACCGATCGTTCGCCGTCGGCGAGTAAACTGAGGGAATTGGGCGGGTGCATGCACTGGGTCGACTTCTGTCATGTCGAAGCTATCATTTAGCACTCCTTTTATATGGACACACTGTTTGGTAGCTAGGACTTCTTGTAGTATATGGATACACTATTTGGTAGCTAGGACGATGGGATACTAATGCGCCTTTCATTTTGTGGCAACCTTTATTATGATTATACAATCTAATTATTGCTCTATCACACAATGTGGGGGTACTAGCAGCTAGCTAAAACTATGATGAATCAGCTGAAATGTACGTTAGCTAAACGGGAATGTGCGCAAAATAGCTAAAACGGAGGCTGCACGTACATGTAGTACATGAGAGCTAGCGACGGCACGTACAGAAACAATCCAGTTTGCATCGCCTTCACGTGATCCCTCTTTCTTCTACCAGCTTCGAGTTAAAGCTCTCTCTCGGTGCAAAGAGAATAAAAGATGAATGCCCGACGATGTGTGTCGATCTGC
Source organism: Lolium perenne (assembly GCF_019359855.2). Taxonomy (NCBI): domain Eukaryota; kingdom Viridiplantae; phylum Streptophyta; class Magnoliopsida; order Poales; family Poaceae; genus Lolium; species Lolium perenne. The sequence goes on along the minus strand of NC_067244.2, from coordinate 249,001,513 downwards.
AGACCGCCGGCGTTAGCAATAGATGAATGCCCGACGTAATGATTTTGATCCCCGGTTTGGCAAAAGGAAGTGCTTCCTATCCTTTTAGCTTTAGCAATCAAAAATGCGGCGCACCTAAACCCAACCTTTTTCACATACATATGCTCCCATTGTTTAAAAATAGGTGTATTATTATTGTTTAGATGCGAATGTATCTAGATGTGACTGCTGGTCATATATCCGCTACTTTGTAAACTGTTATATATCCGCTACTTTACTATTGTACTCCCTGTTTAGAAATGTAAGATGTTGAAATATTTTGTTTGACCCATCTATTTTAGTTCATATCTAGTATATTTCTATGTGTAGGTTCATTCACTTTGATTTGTATTTAGACTACTTAAAAAACACCTAAAACATCTTACATTGACGCACAGAAGGAATATATGTTGCGTACAATGTTCTTCCTCGGCAGTTAGGCCTATTGAGAGGCAGCGGAGCTGGGGCTTTACTGCTAGCAGAGTCCTCGGCACAAGCAGTTCACGGCTGCACAATGGAGCCCTGCCTATTCGGAGGCTTCGGGAATGGTAGACAATACTGACGGTTCCTAAAAAGAAGGTGCCCCACGAATGGGGATGTTGCGGATTGTCCTGCTTGGCACTATGATGCAAAAGGGTGCTTCTCAGTTAAATCTGCCTACTGGGTGGAGATTATGAACAGGAACCTGATGGGCTCGCGTGGTCTTCCCTCCTCTGCCTCTGATGATCAAAGGAAAAAGCCCTGGAGGGATATTTGGAACCTGTTGGTGCCAAACAAAATCAAACACTTCATTTGGCGGTTGGCCCACAATACCATTCCTTTCTGTGTTAACTTACGCAAGAAGGGCATGGACATTAACCCAAAATGTCCGGTTTGCCAGGCGCATCATGAAGATGGTGGACATCTGCTTTTTAAGTGCAAGCATGTTTTTTCCATTTGGGGTTTGTGTGGCCTGGAACAGGAAAGAGCAAGCATGATGGAGAAGAGATCTGCTCTGGAGGTTATTGAAACCTTGATGACTTTTAGTGCCGAGAAGAGAGCTCTAATGGCGACCCTCTTGTGGTGCTGGTGGTGCGAACGGAACAACATCAGAGAAGGAAATCGGGCTCGAACTAGTGAGGATTTGGCGTGGACAATCATGTGCCAGGCCGATGCTTTTTGCAAGATGAATGTTCAGCTGAAGGAGAAACCCATGGCTGCGACTCTGAAGTGGCAAGCACCAGAGGAAGGATGGATAAAGATTAATTCTGATGGCTCCTTTTTACCTAGTACTACTACTGGTGGGTGGGGAGCTGTGCTGCGTGATGCCGATGGCGACGCTGTGGCGTGTGCTGCAGGTTTTATCCCTCATCTTCAGAATGCTCTACATGCTGAAGTGCTTGCTGCTGACTACGGGTTACAGATCGCCCAACAGTTTGGTATGTCTAAAGTCTGCCTGGAAACGGACTCTCTGATCCTTAAAAACTCCCTTGAAGACGGGGGCATTGACTTATCCAGCGTGGGAACAATCGTTGATCGAATGAAGTTTTTTGTTAGTAGCAACTTTGCTGAATTTAAAGTCTTGTACTGTCCTAGAATTTGTAACCAGGTAGCTCACACCCTTGCAGCTAAGGGTGCAGACATGGCAGGACAACCTGCTCTGGTAACTGACGGACTTGTTCCGTGTGTGTCTGATCTAGTGGCGAGCGATTCTGCTTCGCACACTGTTTAATGCAATGCATTGAGTTCAAAAAAAAAAAAAGAAGGTGCCATTCAGTATTTTGGCGAGATGTAATTCCAGGCGCAACTCCGGGCTCTTTGGAAAATATTCGGAGTCTCTGGACCCACCCTTGGAAACAGACTGTGACAAATGCCTCCAAAACCAATCAATGACGTAGTATACTGATAGGGGTGTGAACTGGTAGCGGATAATCCGAGCTATTCAACATTCGTATCCGAAAAAAACGTTAATACGATAAGTGAAAGTCCGTATCCGAATGCTTACCATATACGTATCCGGGTACTATCCGACTTAGGCCTCGTTCGGTTATTAGGGAATGAATCCAAGCTTGGATCTGATCCAGACAGGGAATTGGTTTATCCAGAGCGGTCACCCAACCCCTTCTATCCTCCTTCCCCTGATCCCTATTAATCCCTAACTCCACGAATTATGTTCGCTTAATCCCTAACTCCGAGATCGCTGCGTCTCCTTCTGTGTTTCTACGTCGCCTTTTTCTCTTTGTTGCGTCTTGGACATTCTTCCACACATTGGGTGGGGAGAAAATGAATCCAGACCAAGCGAGAGGAGTTTGACGGGATGGACTGGGCTTTAATTCCACGTACGGGGGTAAACGAAGATATCCGCTTTGTTGGCCTTGTAAATTTATCACGCCGGACAGGGAGGCCAGGATTAGACCTCAATCGAGTGTGCTAAGGACTAAACGAACGAGGCTTTAATTGGGCAAATGTGGAAAAGGATGCGTAGGGAAAATGCAGTCGGATCCGGTTACGAACCCGTATGTATCGCTATCTGATGTAAGGTATCGCTAATTCGCTGGGTAACATTCGCTCATACAGCATGGCCTTCTTGTAAACTCCGACAAATAGCCCATTATTCATCCAATAGCGACCACAAGCAAGCCAAAATGGACAAAACTGACCCTTGTGCACAAGTAATTCACGAAATGGACTCACTCGTAAACTATTTCACCACACTAACCCTTTTGTGTAATGTTTTTGTCATCGGTACTATGCTAAACATTGTAGCACTGTTGTGACAGGCGCAACACCTACTGGCTAACATGGCATGTCGCGCTTGTTGTGAAATGTATATGTGGATTGCCTAGCCCTTTCCATAAGTTCGGACTTTTGGTTCAAGTGGCTAGTGCATGAAGCTTAACATGGTATCAGAGCCCCAGGTCTCGAGTTCAAATCCTGGCTTTCACATGGTTTTCACAATTAAGCCTAAAAATTGTTGTTCCCCCCTCTTTAGCCACCGCTGATGCCCTGTTTCGGTGTGCTCTTCTTCTTTCACGTGTTGACTTTCTCTTCTCCCGTCACACGCGAGTGGGGGTGTTGTGAAATGTATATGTGGATTGTCTATCCCTTTCCATAAGTTCGGACTTTTGGTTCAAGTGGCTAGTGCATGAAGCTTAACAGCGCTGAACAAAACGAGACAATTGGCGTTGCAAAGGAATCATAAAATGTGCACAACAAAACAACTCATGAATTAGGTCCAACAAATCGCCAACCGATGCCCACGCCTCGCGGGCGGCAAAGGCCGATGTACTTGTCTACATTACGTGACGGGGATCACCTTTCCGTCTGCATTGTCGATGTCGATCCGCTTCCTGTCCATGCCTCGAGTTTGTATAATTGAACGCGCTGCTCCCCACCTCAATACTCCATAAATTGTGTTGAACATGCTAAACTGACCGAACAAGCACATGGCACCGTCTGCAGCTAATTTTTTTGAAGTACTATTATTTTTCTTTAATTTCATAATATTGTGGCGTTGGGTTGGTGAATTCCGAAAGAAACTGGTTGGGGTAGACAAACTCTAAAGGTCACCGATAGCAGGGCTCGGCGTGGCCAAGTGCTGAGGAACTCGTCAAGGTGGAGGAACCCAGAAAGTGTCGATTCCTGGTCGGACTACCAGGCGATAGTTTGGTCGGGGTGGGAATCTCTAGGAGTGCGGTCAGGTTAGGCTACCATGATAAGTTCCTTAAATCTAGCTTTGACATTGTCACGGTTTTATTTCGCATGTATTTTGCTTTCACAATATTTTTGGCATAAGCCATCCTGTGTTTCTAATTTCCACCACCATTTGGATAACAATCATTTTTTTTTTGTTTTCTCAAATCATTCACATTCAAGCCCCCTTTTGTAGTTAGATCTGCATATCCTTTTCGACATTATCATATAGTACATCCTCTTCTTATTCTTACATTTCCATAGGAAACTCCTCTATGTTCTGTTAACTTCTCAATAAAAGTTGTATTCAAAAGAAATATTGTTACCATATAATAAGAGGGAGAGAGATAAGAATGTACTAAAATCAGCCTACCTTGAGAGGTTGCACTATCGAAGATCCAGGACACCATTTTTAGATAAAATTTTCGTCCAAGAAATCCCAATCAATGTCTTTCAAAGCAGAAAAAAGTAACAGGTGACTACTTGTAAATAGTTTATAGGCAGATTACCGACTTGACAATTAAATATTTCTGCATAAAACATTGGTAGACATGAGTGAAGTTTCACTTTGTTAGACAATGCAAGATACTGTTGACCGCCTTGTGAGGCTAACAGGAGGCAGTCCTTAACTAACCCGAATAAAATAAAAACTAATTGTAAAAAAAAAACACTTGTTCAAAAAAAAAAACTAACCAAAAAATCAACAACAAAATGTGCAAACTCCGATGCAGTTCCCTGATATGCCGGACGTGCAAACCACTTGTAGCCAGCACGAAGAGTGATATGCGGGTGTAGCCCAACAGGACAGTGGTAAACTTCCGACCTCTAGCTCCCAACGAGTCACCCTCTCACCGGCGTCACCAGTAAACAACAACCCACCCGCTGCGGCTGCTGCATTCTATAGGGCACCGATCTTTGCCGATGCTGCGATTGGCAGGGCATGGAGGATGCAAATGTGCAATCACGCATCAGGCAGCTGACCCTGCATCGCCTTGGACCACGCTATGCCTATTCTAGTCTTGCAAGAAGAGGACGCAGGAATTTTCCCGAAGAAGCCGAGGGATGGAGAGCAGCCTGCGACGGTCAGCGAATGGCCGGCAGATCTTGGCAGGCAGGGGCTACAACCTACAGGGGTCGTGTGGATGTGGATGGGTGACACCACATCACAGACGCAGATCCATGAGATTCTGGGGATTGCCCTGAGATAGATGCAAGTAGAAAGATGTGCGTGTACTAGCTTTTAGACTGCAAGCGATTCTTGTGTTTGCTTCGCTTGGCATTGATCCAACAGAAACAGAAATGGGTAATCTGTACAAAAAGCGCGAGGATCCGATACTAATGCAAGTGCAAACGAAATATTCAAACCACAGATTATCCCCTAAAAAACACAGAGTAACTCAATGATTACGAAATTTGATATACTCCCCCCTTGCACAAAAAATCTGCATGTATTTTTCTGTTGGACAAACTAGAGCCAGCATCTATTGCAAATTAAAAGTTTGATGTGTTTTAGGTTTCTGTCAGATTAAACATACGAAGACATCTTAGCGTATTTTTTTAAAATCATGTGAAACCAAGAGGCCCGAGTATTTATTCTCGTCGCCTTTATCGAAAAACATTTATTCACCCACCCACCAGTTCTTGTGGAAACTAGTGGGGCCAAATTCTAAATCTCCACTTACCTTCTAAAACTATGTCGGTACTAGAGTATTGAGCAAGTTTAATTCCGTTTATCCCCAATTTTTTTCAAATCTTTTTTTTTTCAATTCACAATACTCTAACCTATCTAGTGGATCGGGAATAGGATTTTGTGGAGATTAAGTAAAATTAACAGTTTCACCTACTACTCTAGAGTATTATCCCGCTGATCCCACGAAAACTCTAGTGCCAAATAAAGCCTAAAAAAGCTAGGAATCTGAATATGTCCAGCAAGTACCAATTGCCACAAGAGGCAAAAGCATAATAAGTCTAGCTATACAGGTTTATATAATGACACATTAGCGCTAGGCTGTCAGAAAAGAGCGATACTCCACTTTGCAATCTAGCACCTTCTCCCATTCCGAATCAGAGGCAAGATCAAGCGAGTGCTCTAGTAGGCAATCAGAAGATACAGAACCTAGGTGGCTACTCTATGGAAATGTGAGCTTGGGCCTTTTTTCAGCTAAACCCTTTTGTCTGATAGCATCTTGCTTTCACTCTCTTTGGATTGGCCTACCTCCTTACACTTTCCCGGTTTATAAGGATCAACTACACTACTCACTCCCATTTAAAAAAAAATCTAATTTATCTAAATACAGATGTATATAGATATGTTTTAGCTATGGATTCATCCGTATCTAGACAAATTTATGAAGTTTTTTTAGAAACGGAGGGAGTACTATCGTAACTAATCCCGCAGCTTTCTCTTGTAGCCCATATGCACCGTTATTGCCATTTGAGAGGGGAATATTTTTTGAAGCTGGATTTTCACACTGCATAAGTTTTATTAATTTATTTTATCAAAAAACAAGTGTAAAGTACAAAAGGGGCTAGACAACTGCACCTGCAGAAAACTAACGAAGGCAAAACAGAAGCTAATCTATACAAAATGGTGTACCCAAAGCTTCATGCCAGAGTATCGCTTTCTCGGAAGCTTTGTGAAGCTTCTAGCCTTGTAAATACTAGGAACGACTGCGAGGGAAATATCGTAGATGTTGCTAGTGTGTTAATATTGTAGCTGGATGCAGACTGGTTATGATACTTATAACTCTAGTACACATGGATACATGATCGTGAGGTTTTTGCCGGTCGTAAAAGCTTGATTGGTTGTGATTTGAGAGACACACATAGCACTCGACCAAGTGGTGTTCTGTCAGATTCTATTGCAAATGGGTGCCGCAAAACGAAAAATCATCGATGCGATTCGGGCAGGACATACGTGGCATTTGAGAAACCCACCTTTTGCTAATCAGGTAAGATGGGATGTGTGTTTGGTTTAGATTCAGACAAGTAAGTGGTTTACTTTGCCTAACTTGGTAAGGTAATAATGACCTATATTAACATGAGAATAAATCATATGGCTAAAGGTAGTCATGCAAAGATGGCAACAAAGTCTGCATCAAATATCAGTAAACCCAACATGAAACCTTTCTTTCCTGCTATCTGGAGTTGAGAAAAATTAGACAGAAGCGCGCTCGCGCATGGGCTGCGATGTCATTTTAACGTCATTCCCAGTTTGCTTTGTCCTCTCCTCTGTTGCAATATCTTGTTTGCTTTCAATTAAAGGACCAACTTGGCATGTGTGCCCCAGTAGGCCCGTGCGCTCTCAGCCCATAGGGCCAATCACCTCGCCTCGGCTTTTCGACATGGGCGGGCCAGAGGGGCGCTCGCCCTGGCCCCCCAGGCCCAACCGAATATTTGTTTGCCTATTTAGTACACTTATGCTTTTAGGTTTGACAATTTAAAATAGTTCTAGAAAATATAGATGCTCCAAGTTGCAGCTTCCATGCTTCTATTCCGACTCCTCCTACCAATTTTTTTTAACATTTAATCTTTAGGTTGTAGAGTTTAGACAAATTCTAGAAAATATAAAAGCCCTGAATTGCACATTAACATTCCACTACTCTGACTCCTTTTAACAAAAAATATTTCAATATTTCTAAGTAATATTTTCCCATGGCATGATTTCTCTCTCGCATTTATGAATGTCTATGAGATCCGAAGATCATGGATCTTTATGAAAACTATGCTTTATCTGTACCAGCCAAATAATCATGTATGTGTTAGGTTGCCACTTGTGTCCACCAAAGAGTCATCTTGCCAATATAATTTCAAAATGTATTGACATTCGGCCTGCAACGCATATGTTGCAGGTTACTACTCTAGTTGAAGAATGATGGGTTAGGATCACGAGTCTTTGATCAACATGTCTGCATGTGGGTTCATAAAGAAAGAGGGTTTCATGCTTGAAGTTTTACTTTGCTGATATGAACTCTGAATTAGTTCTAGCCTAAGAGCTATGCAATTTGTATTGAACTATTTTATTTTCGTTGGATCATACATTGTAATGATGACATTGCTACTTCATATTTCATCTTAAACTGTGTGTGCTAGCAGTTCAATCGGAACTAGCACTATTGCATAGGGACTCTCAGTTTATAAGGTGAGGTCACTACAGATGATATCAGAACATTGTGTTGACTATAGATTTGTGACTCTAGGTTTGGATTAAAAATGGGAAGTTGATGGTACCAGAGCACTGTGTTGCCCTTAGATTCTTGACCCTAGGGTTGGTTAGACTAGGAAAACCCTAGGAGTGAAAAATCTATTTTATTTACAAAATCGTTTTATTGGATTTTGATCATTCCTCTTGTCCTTTTATTTATTTATTCTCGCAATGCTTTTCTGGATCATTTACTTACAATCTTTCTTGTTTTCAAACTTTATTTTAGATGGCCTCCTACACCTAGCTTAAGACCCCTTTTGACGAGGATGATCACCTTTCGGTGACACACTGTCCCGAGTGTGTAGGTCGTTGAACCTATGTCTGCCTATGTTCAAGGGCAGACTTCTGCCATCTGATGTGCTTACAGTTGAGCGCTGGGAGATCAATACCAAGTGATAGATATTGAAGGAGATTGTTAAGGGACCCAAGAACCCCAATCATGCTTAAACTTTGAGTAATATTTAAAAATTTAGCATAAATATATATCTTTAAGAACTTTTTTGTAGTAGGGGGCAATGGCCCCCTACCCTAGAGAAGCTCCACAACTGTGAAGAAGGGGAACGAGATCCTCTGACGTTTTGGGAACAACTGCAGAGGGACATCGATCAATTTGGTTCGTTCGTTGTCGATCCCACGGTAGCAGGTCGGATGGCAAGGAAATAGAGCGAGGGGTCGGCCCAAGGCCCAATTATACTAAGCGGAGACAGAAACAGAGCGCTCCAGTTCAGAATAAAAAATCCGTCGGGAATTCCCCTTCCCTTGCCATCGCCATCGCTCGCCGGCATGCCCAATCCACGGTGATGGCCGGCTGCACCCCGCCGTCGAGGAAGATCTCAACCAGCGCCCATGCCTGATTGCGCTCGGCTTCTGTGTTGCTGCTGCCCCAGTGCACGTCGACGGCGTCCTCCAAGAGGAGGAGCAGGAGCGCCTGTCTGCGGTCGGCCTGGTCGCCGCACTCGACCGCTGCGGCACCGCTTCCCTGGTGCACGCCGGCCATGTCCTCGAAGCGGAGGAGCAGGAGTGTTGTCGGCATGGTCGTCGTGCCGCCGTTCCAAGCGGAGGAGCAGTAGTTCCTTGTTGTTTTGACTGAATACAAACTTCAGTTTGCTACTGTGTGTTAAACTGGCAGATTGTAAAGGCTGCTGTGTAAAGCCTGGCTGTGTTATGAATAATCGAGTGTTCAAGAATTGTTCCAGTAAACTTTGTACATGTGCAAATTGATCAGAAAGAAGTACATGTGTGCTGAATTGGTTCAGCGATTTTTACATAACACTATTACATAGCACTGAATTATATGTATGCTTACTAGTATTATCAGACAACGCAAATTCATCTGTTATATGCATTCTTGGTACTGGAAATAATATTAATTCTTGTGAATCCTTCCTGGAACAATTCTAAATGCATCTCCATATCTTGTAAGGTCGTGTACAGGAGTGAATTTTAACTGAACTAAATGGCAACTGTTGCCCATAACAAACTAAACTAAATGGAACCAGAACTAAGGTATCATTAGAAAGGTATGACCATGTACTAAAACTTTTATTATTGGCCTAAGTCAAAATTGTGCACGGATTAAGAGCAGTTTTTGGTTTGATCTGTTGTCTTTCATATTCTTCATACTGACAGAATTTTGTTTTGGCAAAAGATGTTCCTCCGCTGATCCAAATCGTGCAAGTGAGGCATCATTGGAAAGGTATGACCATATACTACAACTTTTATTTAGGGGCCATGTCAAAATTATTCACCGATCAAGAGCAGTTTTAAGTTTGATCGGCTGCCTTTCATCCTCATCGTACTGACAAATCCTTCTATTCCTTTCACAAATCCATTGGAAGAAATAAGAGACGGAGACTGTGAGATTTACCTCAGATTGATGTGCAAAGCAGCGCATTGAGGAGCAGAGCCGCGCGCCGCCCCACGTCCTCGCTATCGTCTTCCGGCGCCGGTTCTTTGCGATCAGTTTCTCCCGCCTGTTCGACTTCTCGCGCCTTTTTCTTAGCTGGAGCGCTCTGTTTCTGTCTCCGCTTAGTATAATTGGGCCTTGGGCCGACCCCTCGCTCTATTTCCTTGCCATCCGACCTGCTACCGTGGGATTGACAACGAACGAAACAAATTGATCGATGTCCCTCTGCAGTTATTCCCAAAACGTCAGAGGATCTCGTTCCGAAGAAGGAGCCCTTGGTGTCTCATCGCCTAGGGCCCCCAAAATCTATGGACCGGCCCAGCAGGAGCGCAACCTGGCAAATCATCGACTTGTCTGGTGGATCGAGAGATGCTAAATGGATCTATGTTCTTAGCACATCTAAGAGCATGTATCTATGGAGACGAGTGCTCCGGTGCTTTCCCAAAGTTTTTTTTTGCACACTTCTCAAAGCGCATTAACGGCTGTGATTAAAGGTGTTAACGTACCTGGTTTGTCTCATGAAAGGGCGCGTGCTTCAGTTTACATCCCCCAGGAATCGATCTGGGTACAGATCGGCCCGCCTCGGTCCCGTTCATGATCGGGCCACGACCCTCCAGGACTCTATCTCCGAGCACCACCATGAGGTCTTCATCCTCTTGCAGCCCCGCCATGGCCGTAGCGGTAGCGTAGTGTGCTCCTCCTCCGCCGCCGCCGGGCATACCTCGTCCGAAGCTAAATCGCCATGACTCTTTCTGCAGCTCCCCATGGGCGTGTTGTGCTCGCCCCCACACCCCCGTCCGTTCCCCTGTCACACTGCGCTTCCCGTTGCCGCTGCAAATTCTGCTACAGCTGCAGGCGGAGCCGCTCGCCGCGCCGATGCACCCCTCATGGCTGCACGAACAAAAACTGGGTCTTTGCCGCACTAATACCTCCCTCCAACCGTCTGTGACGCCGCCGGCGGCATGGTCATATTATACGAGGATCTCACGCGAGAACGGCCGGCGGAGGTGAGGGATCGTGCGCCTCGTGGGTTTCCGAGCGGGTTGGACCTGGGTTTGGATGGATTCGTGCATGTTATGAAAGTGCCAAAACTGCACACCTGGTGGGATTAACACCCCTAATCACAGCCGTTAAGTTGCTTTAGAAATCGTGCAAAAAAGAAACGGAAAGCACTGGAGCACTTGCCATCTATGGATCAGCCCCGCAGGAGCGCGACCCGGCAAATCATCAACTTGTCTGGCGGACCGAGATATGTAAAATGGATCTATGTTCTTAGCACATCTAAGAGCCTGTATGTTGGTCACATAAATATTCAATTATGCACATACCATTTTATAGACAACCCTGATATAATCATACATGGATAGAAGTGTCGGCTCGTTGTGCTGTAACATTGTCTTGCCGTTGTAAATTACAGAAGAAGAAAGGTAAATTTTAGCATTCTAACAGTGTCTAATGTTTTTACTGAAAACAACTTTTATATCTGGTTTTATCTTAGAACATTCTGACACCATTTGAGCTTTATTGTTGACAGGCTATTTGGCCTCACAGAGGCCACTATCGCCTGACGGAGGAGAATTTCTAGGAGTTCAAGAGCTTCTAAAGGACAACTTGGTTGATCTTATTTGTGTTAAGGTAAGCATATTATGATGAGCTCTTTTACGGTGATTGGCACGGAACTTTGGTTCCGTCTTATCGAATTGCGGTTCCGTCTTATCTAATTTTTCGTGACCGTTGATTAAATCAGTGATAACTTTTCTGTAATTTCTATACTGCTACGATAGTTCTGAACGGACATTTTAGACTCCAACTCATCGAATCATTATCAAACCAAAATCAAAAGCTGCGGGCCAAATCAGAACAAAACAGAGTCACGAGTTCTTCCCGAGCGACAGCCGCCGCCGCCCCGCAGCCTCCGCCGCTGCCCCGCAGCCTCCGCCGCCGCCCCGCAGCCTCTGCCGGCCCGCAGCCTCCGCCGCGTGGACTGACGGCCCCGGCCCTTCCGTCGCACCCCCATCTCCTCCGTCGCATCCGCGAGGCGCCACCGCGAGCCGCCGCCCCTCCCCCCGTCGCGGGACTCACAGCCCCGGCCTCTCCGTCGAGCGTCGACACCCCCTTTCTCCGCCGCGAGCCGCCACGCCCTGCTCCCGTCGCGGGACCCGTCTTGTCCGCCGCAGCCGAGAGCCGCCGCCCCTTCCTCCGTCGCGGGGATCGCCTGGAGATTCATTGCCCTGTCATCTCCGTCGCCGCCCCCTCCCCTCCGTCACGGGGATCGCCGGGGGAGTCACGGGCCCATCCCCTCGGTAGCGGGAATCGGCCGGGGCGTCGCTGGGATCGCCGGGAGCATCCCTTCTGTGGACGTCGGTAAGCTCCGATTCATAAATTATTCTATTGTCTTTAACAATTTCGACCTGAACACTTTGAGCTATCATTCCATATATTGTTTATGAAAACGTCCACATGATTGATGTTTGGATGCTTCGATATTTTGCTAGAACCTGGGATGTATTTGTTATTTTGAGAAATCTCACACATATAAATTCCCTATCTGTCTGCCACATTTTCTCAAAATAGAGAATAATATATTGTATACTCGTTCTCTTTACTTCTAGCACTACGGTTCAGGCATGTTCTAGATTAAACCGTGCTTCTGAACATTTCTAGATTGCGATCTTCCATACTTTCAGCATTTCATTGTCTAACTGCTTGTGTTTAGCTTCACAATTGGTAACTGAATGTGTGATAATAACTATGTGATGACAGACTTGTCTTGTTTATAAGATGATTTGGAAGAGTTGGACAAATTTTACTTATCAGTTATGACAAGCTCTCCAGATACTTCTGTAAAATTTGCATGTGCCTGGAGTCATACTATGAAACTCTCAGTAAGTGTTAGGGTGCCTTAAATAAACTGATCATTTTTTCTGCCTGGAGTAAACATTCTACATTTGCTTTGTATGTTCTCCTTTTCTCCTTTGGTCAGGCCACAGAGGCACACGACATGCTGCCAGTAGGTGATTCATGCTTTTGAGTTTTGACTTGTGCCGTTTCTATCCAACGAGCCAATCCTGACTGTACTAGTTAGTAAGATAGCCACACATAGGTGCTAAGATAAAGTTTCTGAAAATTATTGTACATTTTGTATGGAAAAGCCAATCCCTTCATGATGAAACAATCTGCTGTCACTAGAAGATTTTTGTCCTACCATCAAGAGGTTGAACAATCAGATGGTGGTCCATCTGACTCTGAACATTCTGTACATTGTTGTTGCGTTCCAGACTTGCCAGCATTATTCTTTGTGACAATTCGTACTAGTTGAATCTGTGATATCCAAATGTTTTGTTTTCTTTCTCTGGTTACCTTGCCTCTTCATTAAGTTGGTAGTTGAACCATGGGAGTAACTGTGTCTTCTCTGTTAGTACTTGCTTATAAGATTCTTTCAAGTGTGGATGAATATTATCAGGTGTGACAAGTTATCCAGTATGTGTAACAATGGTTGAAAAAATCGAGAAATTGCAAATCCCTGAGGTGAGATGCTTGACAACTGCAAGAACCGACAGCTGTTGCAAAATTGCAGTGCTATTTCGTGGCCAAAGAGAAACCTATGAATAATTTCATCGCTCTTATATTTCAGTTCTGTGGAGTTTGGCTGATAGGTTTAGTCTGTTGTGCCCAATGATTGATTTAATTCTTTTGTAAGTTTTCGTCCAAGTGTTAAAAGATTCCTGTTTCTCTTTAAAAGTTTTACTTGACAAGTTGACATGCTGGCTACTCCTGGACCCGTGAGAGAATGCATGTTCTTTGATGTAATTCTCCCAGAATTCAGTCTTGAGGCAAGAGGGGATGATCCACTCAGTTGGTTTAACTTTATTGAAGACGTCCTGAACTTTGATCTGCTGCTGTATCCTAAATTTGCATGTTGGTGATGTTACTGAATTTTGCTATGTTCTAACAAACACAGATCTGAACGGCGTGAAAGTGTGGAGCCTGGATGTTCTGATTGGCATTCAGAATTTACTGATGCAGGCGCCAGCAAGAGTCCTCAAGGCAGCAAGTCCACTGACAGGTACAATGACCACAAAAGGAGCAGGAAGCAATCGTATGACGATCCCTATCTTGAAGGGCGCTATTCCACTGCACACAAATCACCAAGAAAAGGGCGCAGCACTAAAAGACGCTCCAGGCATTCCACAAGAGAAGTCGCAGTAGTCGTGATTCGTGATTGAGGCAGCTGAATATCTGGGCATGTGGCCACTGGCAACTCTGGGTTTTGGACGATCGAATGCCGTATAGATGGCACTACCTCATGTAGTAGTCATTTGCCAGCCTTGTTCCTCTTTGCTGATGAGAGGTTCTTTACTGGAGAGAGCTCTCTTGCGATGCAGAAGGCTTATAATTTTTTTTCTTCTAATCTAGAGTTATTGATACTATATGGGAACGATGTTACGGTGATGTCAATGAGGGGTGTTAGCCGGACTCCACCTATGTCTAGAAGGATCGCATTTAGCGAATCAGATGGAGCATAAACCTTCTCCTGTCTCAGTAACATGCTACGGCCCTGCGGGGGTACTAGTTTATATTTGCGAATCTGGGATTGTTTCTCCTCTTACTGACGTAGCTGGTGATCATGGACCTGTTGCTGAAACCAAGATCTAGGATGGTTGTTAGAGCATCTCCAGTCGCGTCCCCCAAAGGGATTTGGGGCGCGCCGGACAAAAAAAGCGTTCCAGCCGCGTCCCCCAAAGCCCATTTTTGTCCGGCGCGGCCCGATACGGTGTCCGGCGCCCCGAGCCCGTCCCCGTCCCACAGGGGACGCTCCGGGGACGCCGGACACAACGAAATGAGAGGCGAGGAGGCGCGGGGCCGACGCGTCAGCGGCACAGTTAATTTAAACCTAACCGTCGCCTACCTCGCGACGGAAGTTATTCGCGCGCAGCGGCATCTTTGCCGTAATGGCGACGGAGGGGCAGGCGAGACGTCTCGTCGGTGCTGCGCAGCCTCCACGCGTCGCCGGCGTTCGCACGCCACCGCCCGTTCTCGCGCGATCTTCCCGCCTCTTCTCGTCTGTTCCCGCGCTTTCTTCCCGACGCCGGCGTCTATAAAAGGTCTCCCGGCTCATCAATGGTAGCCACCACACCCCGCCGGCAACAAACACAGCCCTCGTCGCTCCATAGTCGTCTCCTCCATCACCAGTGGCAATGGCGAACCGCCCCGGCGATGGCCACTTCCCTCCACCGCCGTCTCCTCCATTGACGAGCCGGCAGCGGCGTGCGGCACTCGAGGAGGCACTCGAGGAGGAGGCCCGCCAGCGGCGTGAGGCGCAGCAGGCGGCGGATCTAGCGGCGTTCTCCGCCCCTGCCTCCGCAGCTGAGGAGGCCGCGGCGGCGACGGCGTGGCGAGAGCAACGGTGCGACACCGTTGCGGCGTTCGACGCCTCGACGGGACAAGAGGCGCGACGGCGCCGGTGCGGGAGGAGATGGAGCAGCGATGGGCGACGAGCGCCGGCGCCCGGCGCGATGAGCGGCGGCGCTGTTCCGTGAACGGCGTGACTCGATCGAGCGCCGGCGGCGTGAGTCGATCGAGCTCCGGCGGCGGCGACGGCGGAGGAGCGTCGACGGCGGGAGGCGGCGCTTCTGGCGCTATGGGAGGCGGGCGGAGCAGTTGGCGGCAGCCGACGCATTTGCGGCGGCGATGATGGAGGCGCCAACAGATGTGGAGGAGGAGGCGCCAATGGAGGAGGAGGAGGCCGAGGCGGAGGAGACCGAGGTGGAGGACGACGACGACGACGAGTTCGAGTGGTCCGACGACGACGGGCCGCACCCGGACGAGACGGCCGATCGGCAACGCGCCCTCGTCGAGTCCTTCGAGTCGGAGAAGAAGCTCCGGGACGACGCCCGTGCCCTCGAAGAGGCGCATATTCGTCGCGCCATCGAGCTCTCCCTCCAGGCGGCGCGGCGAGGGGACGGCGGAGGACGCGCGGCGGGAGCGGCACCGTCTGGCCACCGCCGAACGCAAGGAGAGGAGGCGCGCGCAGGAGGAGCTGCGGCGTAGGGGAGGCGACGACGGGGCGGGGCCGTCGAACGCGCCGCCAGGCGGTCAGTAGTCTAGGTTTAGATGAAATCTAGCCGTTTTCATTCAAACTTTGTAATATATAATCGAAATTGAATGAAAACCTTTATTTTCGTGCACAAATATTCATTTGGGGCGGCGTTTGGGGGACGCGGCTGGGGAGCGACGTCCCCCAAACGCGGCACGAACAAAACACGTCCCCCAAACGCTCGATCCGGCGCGGTTTGGGGGACGGTTTGGGGGACGCGACTGGAGATGCTCTTAAGCATATCAATTAGCAGATATTACTTACACTCTTAACACATAAGTATGGATCAAGGAGGAGTTGTTTTCTTCAATCGCATTTTTGGCTATGCCAGTACTACCATTTACGTTTGCAAATGATTATACTCTTATAAATGCATCAATAGGTGGTGGCACTTCCGAGTGCAAGTAACTTCAGTAGTGAAATAAATTGACTATTCGAGTCTTTTCTTCACATAAGAGCATCTGTAACCCAAAGGCAAAAAAACCTTTAGAGGAGCAAATTTACTCTTCTAACGGGCAAAGTGGCACCTAACCGAAAGCCAAAAAGACTTTTGGACATTACAAAAATAATTCATTTCTAATCTAGAACCGAAATATCATAATTTAAAAAACACATAATCATCAACGACAACCGGTATTCGTTCATGGTAAGCACACTATAATTCGACCCAAAAGGAGCTTCATCATTTTAAATGAAAAGCACACATAATATTCGTTCATGGCGATGATCTATCTTCATCCTTTCCACTCTGACCAACATCGAGGCAGGCACCAAAAGGTGCTTCATTATTCGACCCATCATCACCATCCTGGTGAAAAGCATAGTAAAGTAATAAAGTTAATATAAAATAATGCATGCAAAAAATGATACAACACGAGATTGGCAATATACCCTACCTCGTCACTCTCATCGTAACCATCACCTCGAAAATGATGATTTGCCACAATGTACAAATCACACTTTTTTGTATCTTGATGGGCTCTCACCATTTCATCTACATCCTCTTGATTTAAGAGGAGGACCAATCCTTCCGGTGGTACACACCCAGGCTTGATGTGGTACAATTCAGAATTTATACCATAAGCATGTACACACAGAGCGCCTTGCAATTCTGACCACTCCACTTTGGTGGCAGGTTCAGTAATTATCGTCTCGCCGGGTAATTCATAGTATCCTCTAGGAATACGAGAAAACTCACGGTCCCTAAAAACACGAAATGCCATAATAACCTACATACGACATGCTGACATCAAGTTTACTGCAACATAAATATGGATATCATTATGTAGTTGGATAGCATCGATGCGTCAAAGTTACCTTGGGATAAGTTTGAACTTTGAAGTTGCTCAAAGGTGCTCATATTATCAGTACGGCAGCCTACTATATCTAGCAATGATGTCAATAACGCATCACAAAAAATAAGATACTGTTTTGACTCTAGGTTACAGGAAATTCATGTAAATCTTATTTGGGAAGAAAGTAGACGAACCCAGGGAAGCAAACTAACATCAACATAATAAGCTGCTTGGGCCTGTAATTTGTGTGTGTACAGCTGTAACCTGTGTGGTTTTTTAGATAACTTTGAAGTACTGTAACCTATTTGTACCAAGTAATTTGTATCGTTGGAGCACTTTTCAACACCAAGTGCTATGTATTAGGTGTGCTTATTTTCTGGACAGGTTTGCTTCATGACGCTGATCAAGGGCCAGCTAATTAAAAGTTTCAAAACCAATTTCTTGGCATGCCATGCTGAAGCTATGAGAGTACAGCTCATAAATCTAACAATGCACAAGAAAGAGGCAGAAGTTTCCTGTCCATTATTGCATAGCTACACAGGATCGACAAACTTGCAGGTAAGCTAAAAATGTTTAGCAGATGGTTTACATATTTTGTTACCAACTCAATATTTTGTTACCAAAACAGAGCATGGCCACTGAACACTGAATGCAGGAGTACTAATCACATGTACCAGATGCTCTGAATAACTAGCATACAACTTGGAAACTCGCAATACAAAGCAGAGATATCAGTACTCCATTTCCTGGACTATAATATCATGGAGTAGATGGAAGTAGTGTTTTTATGCTGTTATTTCCTTAACTCCAATTGCCCGAACTACAGTATGAATGCATTTTGATGGTGATATGATCCTAGAAACATAGCCGCAAAGAATACTGAAAAAACGTATGCAGTACCGCGTGCTAGCCATGAAGAGCTTCAGCAAGAGAGAACATACTTGATATGGTAGCCGAAACACAAAAATCGTCGCCACCGCTCATCCCCTCGATGGTCATGTCCAACGTCACAGCCGCCGCTCCTCCCCTCGCTGGCCTCGACCGCCGAAGCCGCCGCTCCTCCCCACGCTGGCCTCGACCAACGCCGAGATGGCAGGCTAACGCAGAAGCACCAGCAACCCCCGATGTGCGAGGACGAGGGGGCATGGCTGACGCCTTGGCAAGATACGAGGAGTAGGCCTTCTCCCTGCCAACCTGCCCAGGCCTCGGGGGTACGGCAACTTCCGGTACCCCGCGCCGCCGCTCCTCCCATAGCCGGGAGCCTCCGCCGTCCCCTCCACCCCGCGCTGCCCTCCGTCGCGGAGATCGACGGGAGAGACCTCCGTGGACGCCGGGCGCCTCCGCCGTCCCCTCCACCCCGCGCTGCCCTCCGTCGCGGAGATCGAAGGGACAGACCTCCGTGGACGCCGGGCGCCTCCGCCGTCCTCTCCACACCCCGCGCTGCCCTCCGTCGCGGAGATCGACGGGAGACCTCCGTGGGCGCTGCCTCAGCCGCTTCAGTCCGTCGCCGTCCCCTCCCCTCCGTCACCCTACCCTCCGACGCGGCCCCCTCCCCTCTATCGCGGAGCTCGCCGGAAGGGCCATGGCCTCTCCTCCGTCGCTGGGCAGAGCTCCGACGCGGCCCCCTCCCCTCCATCACGAAGCTCGCCTCGTGGAGCTCGCCGGAAGGGCCATGGCCTCTCCTCCGTCACTGGGCAGAGCTCCGACGCTGACCCCTCCCCTCCATCACGGAGCTCGCCGCCGTCGCCGGAAAGTATCTGGCTCTCCTCCGTCGCTCTTATGTCTTATCCAGAGAGTGTGAGAATGAGAGAGAGCTAGAGATGGACGATTTGTTGCTTTAAGATTTGTGTATATATGATCAATTTTTGTTGCTTTAAGATTTGTGTATTATCATCGGATGATTTGGCCGCTGAAAAGGACGGTTGTTTTTTATAATATTCGCAAAATATATATCAGGTTCCGGTCCCGCTGAATTTGGTTCCGGTCCCGCAATTTTGGTTCCGTCAGTTTGGTTTCGTCTAATTATCACCGTTAGATGGGGGCAGATGAACGGTTATTAAAAATGCCAATCACCCTAAAACTTGTAATTATTTTTTTATCAATTTAAAGATGCCATTAATTACATGCCCATATATATATGTTGATCTTGTTCAAAATTTCAAGATCAAATCGGCGAAGATGGAACAAGAGCAGAGGCCGCCTGTATACAAAGGATGAAGACGACGAACTAAAGGCAGATATCGGCTGAGTTCAATTGGCCAGAATCTATGAGAGTTTTAACAATAATAAATAGGTTAGCAGAGAAAAGCTAAATGAAAATTGTTTACAGAGAATCCTTTTCAATTTGGACCCACTGGGTAGACCCCAGCTATTTGACGAGAGCGTAGAGCTAGGAGCATGAAGCAGCTTAATTTTGGACAGACGGGGGCAAAGGCGAGATCCGAGAACAGTTGCTGCTCTCCCCTCCCCCACACCGTGACACGAGAACGATCAATCACATCTTTCCGTTGGATCGAGCAACACTAGCAAAAACAAACAAGATCAATGCTTCGCCCGGCAAGCCCCTAGTGCTATAGACAACACACTCGCAAATGAACCAAGAATGTGCGCAGCAAATCGGCGCGTGAAAGGTCTAATCGCCGCCGGCACGGTGGAGGTACGCGCCCGGCGTCACGTGGTGGGGATTATCTTGCCGTCTGCGTGTTGTCGCCGTCGATCGCCCGGCCGACCGGGCCCTGGCCCTCGGGCTCGATCGATCGACGTCGGCGACTAATTAAACCCAGCGAATTGAACGGGTGCCCGTAGCTTTCGTAGAGTTCGTTCGCCCAGCTCGATGCAGTGCTCCCACTTTGGTGCTCCATGAGTTGTGCGCTTGTACTAATTCAGGCTAAACCGATCGAGAGCATGATGTTATATGCGTGTACACAGATGCTAGCTGCACTAGTAGCAGCGCTCTTTAATCCGGATCGGGGGTGACAGAGGAGTAGGAAAGCAAGAGAACAGCAGATATCAGAGCTAGCTAGCGGGTGGGCTTCTATCATGTCAAATCTGTAGACCTTTCTTTTTCTCATGGAGTCATGGAGAGATGCTCTGTTTTGTAGTACTGTGGTAGGGTTACAATTTACTCCGTAGTGAGTACCGATTAGCTTTTAGGGTTAGACCAATGAATTATTACAGTGCAGGTTACAAGCTATAGTTAGCTGAATCATATGGAATGTAGATTGTAGTAGAGTACTAGACTACTAGCTAGATGGGACCTGATGTGGGTGTACGCAAAAGTGGATGAAAGGAAACATGCACAACACAGCTAGCGACATTGCTTCATGGAAAGACACTAGAGTTTGCAACGGCTTCACGAGCGAGATTCCGCTTTAGACTAGTTATAGTGGAAAGTAACATAGAGTAGTAACATGCACTTGTTACTACTCTATGTTACTACCTTCATAGTGGTTAGTAACATCAAAGTACTCCCTCCTTCACGGTATACAGGGCGCACTTCCAATTCTTAGTTTTTCCACTACCTGCACTTCTAAGGCGTATTAGCATTAACTACCCAAATTAAGTGGAGCGTTTTGGCCCACAAATTGCTCCTCTTCCTGGTTTCCTTTCGGCTGTGTGAAACGTGATTAATTAGGAATGTTGCATGCAAGTGTGAACAGAATGGAAAGTGGGTGCAGGAAAATCGCATGCAAACATGCAGCGACATGGCCCTTCCTTTTGGTTTCCCATCCCTGCCTCTTCTTCTCCTTAGCAGTATATAAACATAAGAAAGGAGGCCATCTTCAACAGAGAGAAAACTCCATTGATGGCTGAGGGAGAGGAAGGCTGGACATGGCCAACTTGGGATTCCGGGAAAGGGCGTTCTGCTGAAGATAGGATTGAAGCTTTGCAAGCTGATCTTGAGGATACCATGGAGGGAGGCGATATTGAGGAGCAGATCGTGGAGGAAGATGTTGAGGCGGAAGAAGTAGATGATACCAAGGTGCAGGCCGTTGGGACGGTGGAGGAACATGCCGCTACGCTTCGGCCCAAGCCTCCGGCGACGGGCCTCGCTCCGCTCGTCAGAAGTTAGCCTCCCTTTAGTATATGAATTTGGATCACAATACAACAAACTCCACCTTGAGACAAATTCCATCTTGTAGCATGAACTTCAACAATCTCCTGAAGAACAAAGAGAAAACACTTGCTGGCGCCAACAGCCACTTGGGCTAAACAGTTATACCAACCAAGCTCGAGCAAAGCTCAAACTTGGAAACAGGAACTGGCTTTGTCATCATATCAGCAGGATTATCATGAGTACTTATCTTGCATACCTTCAGTTTACCTTGAGCAACAATGTCGCGAATATAATGGTACTTGATATCAATGTGCTTTGTCCTCTCATGGAACATTTGATCTTTAGTAAGGTATATTGCACTTTGACTGTCAGAAAACAAGTTAATGCAAGAATCATCTCCACAAAGCTCAGCATACAAACCTTTCAACCAAACAGACTCTTTGCCAGCTTCATTAATTGCTATATATTCTGCTTCGGTTGTAGATTGGGCAACAACAGATTGTAACGTTGCCTTCCAACTCACAGCACATCCACCAACAGTGAACACATAACCTGTGAGGGATCTTCTCTTATCCAAATCGGCAGCAAAATCTGAATCCACATAGCCTACGAGTCCCTCACCGGTCTTGCCAAACTTCAAGCAAGCTTTGGATGTGCCACGAAGGTACCTGAAAATCCACTGAACAGCTCTCCAATGTTCTTTTACCAGGATCAGCAAGATATCGACTGACCAAACTCATAGCATAGGATAAATCAGGACGAGAACAAACCATGGCATACATCAAGGAACCAACAGCACTAGAATATGGAACTCGAGACATGTACTCAATATCTTCATCAGTACTAGGACATTGCAATGCTGACAATTTGAAGTGAGAAGCAATTGGTGTACTAACAGACTTTGCATCATGCATATTAAAACGATGAAGAACTTTCTGAATGTAATTATGCTGACTAAGAAATAACACACTAGATCTTCTGTCTCTTGTAATTTCCATACCTAGTATTTTCTTAGCAGCACCAAGATCTTTCATCTCAAACTCACTACTTAATTGTGCTTTCAAAATAGTGATCTCTTTCTTGCTCTTGGCAGCAATCAACATATCATCAACATATAACAGCAAGTATATTGGTGATCCATTAACAAACTTGATATAGACACAACTATCATACTTAGATCTCTTAAAATCATGTGCAAGCATAAATGAATCAAACCTTTTGTACCACTGTCTTGGGGACTGTTTCAGACCATAAAGGGACCTCTTCAATTTGCAAACAAGATCGTCCTTACCAGGCACAACAAAACCTTCAGGTTGGTCCATGTATATCTCCTCCTCAAGCTCACCATGCAGAAAAGCAGTCTTTACATCTAGCTGCTCAAGCTCAAGATCACGCATAGCCACAATACCAAAGAATGCACGAATGGAACTATGCTTCACAACCGGAGAGAATACATCATTATAATCAATACCTGGAATTTGGCTGAAACCTTTTGCTACTAACCTTGCCTTAAACCTCGGAGGCTCACTAGGAGACAAACCTTCCTTTCTTTTAAATATCCACTTACAGCGGACAGCCTTCTTTTGTTTAGGCAAGGGCACAACATCCCACGTGCCATTCTTGTCAAGCGATTGCATCTCCTCTTGCATAGCAGAAATCCACTTCACGTGGTCAACGGATGCAACGGCCTCAGTATATGTAGCGAGGTTCGATATCATGCTCCACCTGTTCAGCACAACTCAAAGCATGATGAACAAGATTACATTCTTCAATTAAACGAGGACGTGGACCTTTGTTACGCCTCGGTCTATCGGCAGCAATGGAACTATTTATTTCTTTGCAAAAGCAGGTGGTGAGTCTTGAACAACGGTGTTATCATTTTCATCAACATCATTTTCTTTCTCCTCCACGTGCTCCACCGCACGCTAATCCTCTGTTGTTCATCATCGTAATTATCGGAAAAATCAACAGCATCAGTAACATCCGTAGATGAACTCTTATAAAACATGACAAACCTCATTAAAGACTACATTCACTGCTATGCGAGAACTTTCTTAGTTTCAGGATTCCATAACTTATATGCCTTAACTCCCGAACCATAACCAAGAAACACACACTTAACAGCCACAGGCTCTAGCTTTCCATTATCAACATGAGCATAAGCGATTGCAACCGAAAACTCTCAAGCGTGAATAATCGGCGGGTGAACCAGACCATACCTCAATAGGAGTTTTCTTATCAAGCGGAATACAAGGTGACCCGTTTATCAAGTAACATGCGGTGGAGGCTGCTTCAGCCCGTAAACGTCTATGCATACCGACATTAGACAACATGCAGCGAGCCTTGGAGATGATGATTCTGTTCATCCTCTCCGCCACACCATTCTATTTGAGGAGTATATGGGATGGTGTGGTGCCTCACAATGCATTCATCGTTGCAATAATCATTGAAATAAGTAGTACAAAACTACATGCCATTGTCAGTACGAAGCAATTTAACTTTCCTTTCTGTTTGCTTCTCTACCATAACTTTCCACTTTCTAAAAGCATCAAACACATCAGATTTATGTTTCGTAAAGAAAGGCCACACTTTTACGGAGTAATCATCTATGAGAGTAAGCATGTAATTTGCACCACCAAGAGAAGTCTTGCGGGAAGGTCCCCACACATCGGCATGCACATAATCTAAAATCCCTTTGGTGGTATGAACGGAAGCATTGAATTTAACTCTTTTATGCTTACCAAAAATGCGGTGCTCACGTAACTCAAACTTACTCAAATTGCAGCCATCTAGCAGGTCTCTCTGTGCAATTACTGCCATGCCATGTTCACTCATATGTCCAAGACGCATATGCCACAGATTAGTTTTAACGGGTTCATCGGGAATAACAACGGCAGCAATACCGGACAAAGTGCTACCTCTAAGAACATATAACTTTG
The DNA here is from genome assembly GCF_019359855.2 of Lolium perenne. Lineage (NCBI taxonomy): Eukaryota > Viridiplantae > Streptophyta > Magnoliopsida > Poales > Poaceae > Lolium > Lolium perenne. The sequence continues at coordinate 248,977,325 of NC_067244.2, read as the reverse complement.
CAGAATTCATATCACCAATCATGTGAACGAGAGAACCTTTTGTTACCTTCGAACTCCGCGAGAACCGGAGTGTTTGTACCCGTCAACATCAAAGTGCGAGAGAGATCAGATTTACGGCCATGCTAGGTATGTGTCTCACATCTCGTCGAGTGCGTGTCATGCCATCATGCATCTTGATCCGAACGGAGCCAATGCCCACGATCTCACGTGGGTTGTTATCTCCCATACGCACAACATCTCCACTCTGCACAAACTCATAAGAACTGAACCAGTCTTTGTTACAACAAATATGAAACGAACATGCGAGAATCAAGGATCCACTCATCATTACCGAAACACAACCAGCAAACACAACTAGGCAATCGCCATCGAATTATCACTTTGGAAACAACAGCAGCCTTACCATCACCCTCGGATTTATTTTTCGGTTGGTAAGTGCCGTTTCTTTTCTCTTTGTTCTGCAACTTCCAGCAATCATCAATATTGTGGCTAGTTTTCTTACGATGCTTGCAGAACTTACCATCTCGTCCCTTGGACTTTGAGCGACCTCTGTCGGTCTTGCTCTTATCTCTGTTGTAGTTGTTGTAGTTGTTGTTTCTGTTCTCGGTCCTTCCTCGGACCTGCAGTGCTTCTGCCTTAGATGACGAACCCTCTGCCTGCACCATAGATTTCATCTTTTCCCTCTGCTGGAGGGCCTCATAAACTTCGGCAAGGGTTAGTTCATCACGACTGTATAACAAGGTGTCTCGAAAATTCGCAAAAGAATTAGGCAACGAGACTAACAGTATAAGAGCTAGATCCTCATCATCATATTTTACCTCCATGGATAGCAAATCAGAAACGATCTCTTTAAAGATCGATAGGTGATTCATCATTGACGCACCTTCTTGCAGCTTGTGCGAGAACAACTTCATCTTCACATGCATCTTACTGGTTAGATCTTTGGACATGCAGATCGATTCCAGTTTCAACCACAGCCACACTTGGATTTCTCAGCCAAGACTTCTGCAAGATATTGTTGGATAGATGAAGCTGAATTAATGAAAAAGCCTTACGGTCTTTCCTCTTTTCATCGTCGGTCCAGGTCTTGGCATCTTTCTTGCCAAAACCATCAAGAGCTTCATCCAGATCAGAAGATTGGGTAAGTATCGCCCTCATCTTCACTTGCCACAGAGAAAATCTCGTGGTGTAATCCAGCTGCGGTAGATCGAACTTCAAGGAAGACATGTCGCAAAACCCTAGATTGAAACACGGGCTCTGATACCACTTGTTATAAAAGCGACAAGCAAATAACGAAGAACGAAACAAGAACACACGCAGGGGACACAAGATTTAACGTGGAAAACCCCTTCCAACACAGAAGGGGAAAAAACCACGGGCGCCAGCCAGCAAAACTTCACTATATCGGAGGTGTTTACAAACGCCGTGGGTTATCTTATAATCTGATCAACCCTAGCCGACGGCTTACAAGATGTATATATAGGCGGTGCCAACGATCCGTACCGTATGGGCTAACTTCTGACTCCGCTACGCTTCGGCCCAAGCCTCCGGCGACGGGCCTCGCTCCGCTCGTCAGAAGTTAGCCTCCCTTTAGTATATGAATTTGGATCACAATACAACAGTTGTGGTGGAGGAAGAAGAAGAGGTGGTGGAGGAAGAAGAAGAGGTGGACGCCAATGAGGTTCTTGAGCTTCGCCTTCAAGAGATTTTTGCTGATATCGATCGTAAGCATGCACACATCGACAAGTTGTTCACCAAGGCTGATCGTATCAGAACCACTGTATTGGAGCCCACCATTCACACATCAACTTGTGAGGCTTGTATACAGCCCATGGTGTGCAACAACTGCGGTGTGCGCGGAGATCATACAATATTTCTTTGTTCTGGATGCAGGCTGCTAGTGCCAAGTGATTTGCGATGTTGCAATGTATGCGGCAAATCTATTCTTCCTTCCAACAGTTGGTGCAAAGATTGTGCAACAACAGCGGGCTTGGACAAACAAGGGATATGTATTATGTGCGGTCGCAACCCCTCTGAACTTTCAAAGACTGAAGACAATGATTTTTTCGTGTCGGATACCTGTTCTGTTGCCATTGCATGAACCCTCTCCAGCCGTGATGCCATTTCTGCTCCCTCCTATCCGTATGCCACCAGTGCCGCTGAAGAAGTTGAAGCCCCTAGACTCGCTGCCGCCGAACGAGATGCCGCCGCCACCATTGGAGAGACTGAGACCCACGAAAGCAGGTCGGTCATTGCCGCCACTGCCCATCCCGCCCCCGACAGACGTACACCAGTTTGAAGAACCGGCCTCATATGGTGCCGGAGGGCGAGCTGGGCGGGTAGTATCTTAGATTTCTCAACCACTACCTTGGTCCTAGAGATTTCTCAACCACCATTGCCTTGGTCCTAGAGATTTCTCAACCACTACCGTGAAGGAGCGAGTAGTATCTTACGATACTATATACATAAAATATAATCAAGATTTTATGGTCAAAGTTCGTCTTGGAATACGTGTGCGCCTTATTCCTTGAAACGGAGGTAGTAGATGTCTTCATTAATTAGCCTGTAGACTCATTGCATATTGGGAAGTGTGATGTTACAGTAACTAGCTATGTTACTCCATCCTCCTCTCTCCTCATTAACTCACTGCCACATAAGTATAAATTTGTTGAGTTGGACACTTAATTATTAGTGAAGTTACTTGCACTATGAGCAGTCTTATTGGTGCCGCTTCGAGTTAAAGGCTTCTCTTTCAGGGCAACGGAACAAAGGGTGGATCACGACTCACGAGGAGATGGTGATGACAAATAATTGAGACAAAGTCTAGGCTCTGTTGTTTTGTGAGCCATTTGTTTTCGATGTTTAGGTTGAACATAGGTTTAGGGTTTTGTGCGTGGGTCTAAAGCTTTGCACGTGTTCCACTTATATTGACATGCACATACGTATACAATGTGTACGACTAGTATACATGTTACACGACAAGTGAGACTACTCATAGTGGGAGTAATTTCACTAGTAACTAAGTGTCCAACTTAGCAAATTTACTTATGTGGCAGTGAGTTAATGAGGAGAGAGGAGGATGGAGTAACATAGCTAGTTACTGTAACATCACATTTTCCAAGATACAATGAGTCTATAAGCTAATTAATGAAGACATCTATAATACTACTTTGATGTTACTAACCACTATGAAGATAGTAACATAGAGTAGTAACATAGTAACATAGAGTAGTAACATGTGCATGTTACTACTCTATGTTACTTCCCACTATGACTAGTCTGAGGTTAGTCTAAGACTACTCATAGTGGGAGTAACATAGCTAGTAACATCACACACCCCAATGCATTTTGGTGACATGGCATGATAATAAATGAAGAAAGAGAGTGAGGTGGTAACTAGCTATGTTACCATAACATCACACTTCTCAATACAAGTTGAGTCTACAATTTAATAAATATAACATGCATGATACCACATATAAGTAACTATCCACTATGGAGGTAGTAACATAGGGTAGTAACATGCACCATGTTACTACTCTGTGTTACTCCCCACTGTGACTAGTCTAAATACAATTCTAAAACATGTTTCACATCATGACTTCATGATAGCCATGAGAACCTAAAGGCATCAAGAGGAATCTGATATGTTCATGATAAATACTAGTACACCACAGTATTGATCCATGCATACAAATATCTGTCCGCATTAACTACGAACCTATATGTGGACGAATGGCCGACCTAATAATTTTTGATCCCCTGTTTGGCCAAAAGCTGAGCGTCCTGTCCTTCGAGCTTGATCAATCAAATGCGGCGCACCTACGCGGAGGATCGATAAAGCCAAGTTTCGTTTGCATCCTCGCTTTTCCATATATACAGTACCAAAGCAAATGTAAGAGGCACCATCGATTGAGCAAGTACACTCAAAGCTAGCTGGGATGACCCACTTCTGTAAGGCTTTGTTATGCCATCTACAATGTAAAGTGCTTAGATGGATGATAACAAAAACAAACCAATCATTTGCTTAAGAATCAAAGCTTATTTTTATAGGAGAGGTGCTTAGTTAGGCACTGCATAGTAGTATAAATAAGCACCGATGCTTAACCCAAAATCAGTTAATTTCTCTAAACACCTCTTCTAAGTATCTTGAATTGTGCATGCCAATGCCATTAAGGTGTGTTTGGTTGAGCTTTTAGGGCCAAAGTTGGCTAACACCGCAGAATCTAAACCAAAAGTTTTTTTTTAGGTACCAGCTTCTCCAAACGCGCCAGATTACCTTACCTGCAAATTTCGCAGCTAGTCGCAGCGACTCCAGGGCAGCCAGGCCCGGTCCTGAGGCAGTGCAACCAGTGCGGTCGCACTGGACCTAAAAAATCGGGGGCCCCATCGCAGCATGCACAACATATATATATGGGCTATGAGCGGAAGCGGTTAGGGCATCTCCAGCGGGGCACGTATATTGGATGCCCAAAAGTGGTCTCGAACGTTCGTTTGTGTCGCCCCGCGGATATATTTTGGCCACGCAACCGTTTGCGTCTAGGTGTGCTCCCATCGGGGCGACCTATTTTTTGATTTGCAAAGAAAATAGTACATTCAAACTATACAAAGTAGTTCAAGAAGCCTAAACTACTTGCTGCCTGACGGGCCGGCCCCGTCGTTGCGTCGCTCCCTCGTCTGCTTCTCCGCCGCCTCCCGTGCGGCCGCTAGGGCTCGGTGCACCGCCATGTCCTCTAGCAGGCACTGCCGCAGCCTCGCGTTGGCGGCGTCGTCCTTGAGCATCTCGAAGAACTCGACTATACCCCTGTGCTCCGCCGGGGGTAGGCGTATCAGGGTCATCGGAAGACCATGATATGTCGGAGTCGGAGTCCTCTGCGGCTGCGGAGGCCGCGACCCTGTGCTGTTCCACCTCGGCGTCGAAGCCGCATGGGTCGCCCGCTCCTCCTCTGCTTCCTTCTCCGCTTCAGCCAGGGCCTCGGCGTCCCTGACTGGGTCGAGGAGGTCGGACCTGTCATCATCGTCGAACTCCTCGTCGGAGCTCGAGGCCGGGGGAGGTGGAGGTGGAGGTGGAGGCGTGGCAGCCTGGCCGCGGCCGGCGCTGCTCATGGTGGCTCCGGTGGAGGCTGAGCGGCAGCGGCGCTACGGTGGAGGTTGTGCGGCGGCTAGGGTTTTGTGGGGAGGAGATGAGATGCTCGCGCCCCTGTTTATATAGGTTGAAGGCAGGGCGACGGCCGCGGCACGCGTTGCGTCGCCATTACTTCGTGTACATTACTTCGTGTAGAGAGGTAGGCCTCGGTTGCGCGCCACGCGAGGCATCGCTACTTACGCGGCCGCAGACTGCCGAAGCGACGCCTCGGCGGCAGTACTAGCGCCGCTGAGAAGATGCATCGACGTTGGGTCACTGCCAGGCGGGCCAGACGAAACGTCCGCCAGACGCGAGCGGATACTTTGCGCGTCTGCGCAGCGTCCGCAGAGACGCATCCGAGACGCATATTTGGACTAGGTTTGCGTCGCCGCGGAGGTGGTACCTGATGTTTTTTTCGTCCCGCTGGAGATGCCCTTATTGCGCGTCCGCGCAGCGTCCGCAGAGACGCATCCGAGACGCATATTTGGAGTAGGTTTGCGTCGCCGCGGACGACCCGATCACTTTGCGTCACCCCGCTGGAGATGGTACCTGATGTATTTTTCGGCTCGCTTGAGATGCCCTTACCGAGTAATCGGAAAAAATAAGGGCAGAAAAGGCCCCAGAGGTTAATCTCAAGATCTAAATTCTCACCACGGGGACTCATCTTCAAATAGTTGGTTCATTAGGGCAAGTGACGAAAAGGGTCCTCGCTGTAATTTGTACCTGCCACAAGTGCTTTAATGATATTGATCCACTGGGTCGTAGACCCCTTCCTGTGTTCAAAAAAAAATTCTCACCACGGCTCATGCGCAGCAGCCAACAGCTGAGCATTAATAAACCACGCCTCCATCGTCCCTCCTTTCTGCATGACCGTAGTATTATCTAAACGATAAATGGAGAGATCATTGCTTGAGTACAACTTGTTAGGCCGTTAATGTAAACTAGCAAATCTGGCACGGCGGCACGCCGTGCCGAATATGGCTTAGAATAAACGATGGTCTTCTCTATGGCGTGCACTGCATAGTTCTAGAATGCTAGTTGTCGATTTCAGTAATATTCATACTGGTTGTCGGAGAAACCATCCATAGAGAAGATGTGTAAAAGCATGTGATACATGAATTACATTATGGGTGTATTAACATGCAAATTAGCTGGTAAGTTTGTATGTCAGTCACAAATTTCATTACACCATCACACATAAATAAAACAGTACAATTTAATTTAAAATATGACACACACTTGGTAATAACCAGAGCCTAAAACACATGACAGGAAAATCATCTTGATTCTTTTACTTGTCTCAGTTTCATTGCTTTTGCTTATTATGGCAAAGAAGAGAACCACCGGTGAGCTTATTGTGAAAGGCTCCTCTTTGCAAATCATTTGGGCAGCCAACATCTATCCAGTTGAGGAGATGCTCCCCTTCCTTCCTGAGGAGTCATTTCTTCTGCGTCTGCTTCCTTGTGATAGGCAGTGTAGATGGATCGTGCGGCTTCGATATCTAAGTTTATGCCTAATATGTGCATCTTCTTTGGTCTTTGGCATGAGCTCCCTTATTCAAATCAAGGCTTCAATCCGACCTTCGTAAATAAAATGTGTTTTTAGAACTATTTTAGAATGTCACAAAGCTGTATATGTTTACCATGGAAAAAATGGATAATTTACAAAGATTGAGTTGCAAGAAACAAATAAGACAATATTCACATAGCAGTTAATAAGTATCATACCAAAAATGATATTTTCCTTCATCATTCCTTCTCTCTCAATCTTTCATTCTCGTGTGAGAAGGCAAGTATTCTAGATTGTGTAACATATTCATCTCATCTGTACAACATAACAGCAAATGTAGCAGGCAACAAATCTCTTACAAAGTTATGTAGTTTAAGCTAGCAAAACAAATAAGATATCTACAGATCTCTTGCATAACCTTCTCCAAGATTTTTTTCCAAAGTCGCATCTTAATTCCACACCGAACCCTTTGACTAACATTTTGGTTCCATAACTATGGTCGTTTTCTCTTGCTCAACAGGAGGTTCCTCATTGTGAGATTTAATAGAGCAAGACAATGAAAATTCTCATGTCTTGACTAAGTTAAGAAAATACCATGCCGCTGGAACAGAGCAACATCCGACCTTATAAAATTTCATATTTGCTCCATTCCAAAATACTTTGTGTGGAGGTCATCTAATCCTTCATGTGTATTATCACCTTAGTTTTTGACAGGTTCAATAATATTATAACCTGAACGCTAAAATCATTATATTATATCTAAAACTTCATCATTTATGTGTTCCTATGTTGTTTATTTAAAAGTATTTGACTAAATTCCACAATGTCTGGCCTGCTACTACTCTGCAATACCCCAAAATAACTGTTGAGTTCTGAAACAGCCATCTTTGATGCTTCCTTGGCTAGATATGACCACATGCTAACTTTACTGCCAACAGGATATATGATATGTATGTGTATGACAAACAGTAATACACACAATGGTACCTCTGGACCACATATCAGAATATATAACAATATCTTGGGACTGAAATATGGACTTATGATTCCCTTATAGATTGAATGTAAATTCACATTGAGAAAACTATTTATGAACAGCCAAACATAAGCATCCCCAAGTCTCTCGGCTCTCAAACATAGCTGCATGTACAACACGTATGATATAATCTAAGTACACCACTTGTAACCCCCTAATGCTCACATGTAGTAAATACACACTACACTTGAACTTCAATTAATAATTGGTCTTTTTTTTTGCCTGAATTCCTTAAAACAAAGCACCAAGGAGAATTGGTTCACATTCCCATATGTGTACACCCTAGCGAAAATAATTAATACGGGAATGTGAACCAACAGACTTGAGTACTCGGAAACTGTCATGCCAACAAACAACATAATAATACTGTCTTTGGAAGAAGATCTATAGAGAGAAACAACATCAAAGGTTTCAGCATGTTCTCCCCATAGTGCGAAGATGGCATGTTTTCCAATTACAGCACGAAATACATGTTAGCGTGGGTTATTTTTATTTCTTCATAAGAGCATAATGTAATTGTAGTACATATCTGAATTGATGCATAAGAGTCTGAAATTGTACCTTGCATTTTTAAGGTGAATATTTCTACATGGATCATGGTTTTCTTTTTGTGGGATAATATCTGCTAGTATTGTCATAAATCCAACATCTTGTACCAGATAAGGAGAACGAAAAAAAGGTTGCCGTCAGTATAATGCGAAGAGAAAAAAAATCAGTACACAGAAAAGACATGGAAAAGATATAATATGGTAAAATAGCAAATGCGCATTAGGGTAGTCACCTGATAAAACTTTATTATCTCCTACGCGAGTCTGCAATACCTCAAATCGCTTTGCATTGTATGCAATGAGAGGGAAATTTCTTGGGCGTGGTAAAATTTCCTGAACTATGGAGCGTTGAGCAAGCTTGATTCTATATGGATGATCTGTTATTATGTAGTTCTTGCATGCATCGTTGACAATGAAATCTTTGAATGTATAAACCGACCTTTCCTCAGAACTTATTTGTACTGATCAATGCCGTTTGCTAGCACACAACCTTCCATGGTGTCGCCCTGTAATAGTAGTAAAGATTGTATTATTGGGTTGAAAGAGGAGCCAAATACTATGTGTCGTGTGGTGTTTTCTTCCGAACAATGTATGTAAAGAAACAAAATGCAAGGAAAAGAATGTAGCAGCTGGAGCAACTCGTACATGTTACAAAAGCCAGGCTTGGTGAGTATCTAGAACAAATTATTATGTATAAGACAGGAACAGGAAACTCTGTGTTGATGTGCTGCTACTGAGATCAGCAATGGATACTAAATTCATCAAATGCTACTCATGACTTAACAAATTCAGACAATTTTACAGCAGAGTAGCTTATATAACAGGGGAATACTAAAAACACTTCTTCCTTACATATTCGCTAGCTTAAGCAAAGTCAAGGCGGAATGATTTCAAACTTTTTTTATTCTACCTTCATATAATTCAGAGAATACATACAGAATGATAATAGTGCTAATTAAACATGAATCAAATACAACTTGTCATATTTGTCGGCTTGCAAAATGTTGAATCCAACTATTGAGTGATGTAACATGCAACTGTAAGGGAGCAACTGGGCAATAAGGCAAGAAATTTTAGACTTTTACTGTGACAAAATAGAAAATTTTCCTCTGTACCTATGGGGAATGAAAAAGAAAGGAGTTCTCGAAAGAAATTATAGAACAGATTTCGGCCGTATTGGTCATAGTGTTATAATATCACTAAGACATTAATGGTGGCATGAACAATATTAATCGTTGGTACGGAACAGCTGCTCTGCTTGCAAAAATGATGAAAATGCAAGCCGTATGTTGTGGACAAATATGGTTCTGATGTTATAATGGAACCAAGACATTAATGGTGCCAGGGCAGTATTAATCCTTGCCATGGAACATCTGATTTGCTTTCAAAAAAAGCCCTATGGTCTGGACAAATATTTTAGCGTAATTGCTTATTTCATCAAGAAGTATAAGGAGACAATGCTTGGTGACCAATTGAAGGGATCAATATCTAAGAGAAGGATGATAAATTTCGGAATGGGTAATGTTTACACTTTAATCTCATTGCAAATGCAGATCATCAAGCAAAAATGTAAAATTAAATCAAAAGTATAGGTGTAGGTAAGTAATTGTTGAACTCAGATAAGGAAAATCTTGTCATAAAAATATGAGTAAGCCAGATAATTTATAGCAGGATACTGAAAGGTGTCCCATTGTGAAAAGGAAGACAGATAAATATGTTGGGCCAATGCATTGTTTCTACTGAACAAAGTGACAAAATAAGTTCAGTGTCAACAACTGTAGAATATCACCTCACAGTCCACAATATGAACCCAGCTCGTATACATTACGATTTGTCTGGTAGTCTCTGCTTTCCCAAATGCGATCAATACGTGCAAGGATCTTCTGTTGACCTCTCTGATCAATGAGGTCTGCACTTTGCATAGTGTCTTGTGTTGGATCGGCAGAGGAGAGAAAATGAGAGAAGAACACATCTGGTAGCTCTCAAGAACGAAAGATCCATGGAGTTCTCAAGTTGGGCCTTGCAAATGGCATGCCAAATTAAAGCCTGGTATCATGTACAGAATGCTGGGCTTAATATAATTAGCAAGAACATAAGAAACAATGTCCAATTTCAATGAACACATCGCTGGGCTAATATAATTAGCAGGGAAATAATAAACAATGTCCAATTTCAATGAACTGTGACAGTTGAATTGGTCTGAATTGCATGGTGAATTTTCCGAATATAATTATGGATATCTGATAATAGAAACCAATGACTGAAAGTAGATTTAACTAAGCAATGAAGCATGAGAAGAGCATACTTATTACTGTACAAACTGCAGGCTGGAAGATTTGTTCGGAATACACTGGAAAGTTGTCGGCGGCGGCAGCGCGGACTTGCTGATGTTGAAGGATCAAAACAAAATAGCGGTATGAGGATTTGATGCTCTAGAGACTACTGAGAGAAAAACAAAGTTCCTTGTGGTGATTTCCGTTGAATAAACTGTGAATTTGAGTCCACTCTGATCAAGTCAGATTCTATCTTCTCGATTAATACAGAATCTTGTTATTATCAAATAATAATAAAATTGATGTTCTTGCAAGGTCGCCATGTTATCAGTATTTTATAATCATAACAAGATAATCTAGAAGCAGTAGCGAACTCCAGGAAAAAAAAGACCAAGAAGAGCAGAAGCATGAATTACTTGGAAATTTACACGAACCTGCTAATGCGCGTAGCAAACTAAGAGCAAAAACAGAGCTCATCGTGGATGAGACGCTGGTGGAGTTCAAGCTCATAGTGTGTGCCCACCTCTGCCGCTCACAATGGAATTGAGGATGCGCATGTGGAGGTGAAGATCCAGCCTGTAGGTCGTCAAGGATGCCTGCTGGCCCTCGAGCTACTCCAGCCGGCTGCCTCCCGCGTTCATGGGACCGGCGGATGGAAGTTGAGGAGATGGGGACCTGCGGTAGCCGGTAGGTGTGGATGGGGCAAAGGGGACGGCGACGAAAGTAGCTTAGGCCAGAGGCAGGTCGGAGTTGGCCGCTGCTGCGGCCCCTGCGGTTCGTCCCCGCTGACTGTGAACTAAGGACGGCGAGGGAGGATTGGCGGTGAGGACAGCGATGCATATTCTGGGTGTAGATGGATCTGGAAGGAGCACCGGCCGCTCCTCCCATAGCCCCCCGCTCAAACTGGCGAGGAGGACATTGATCTCCTCCCTCGTGTTGCCTGCCGCTGTGGGAGGAAGAGGTGGGCGTCGAGCTCCTACTCGACGCCGCCAACCGGCTTGAGAGGGAGAGGAGGGAGTGCAGGGCCAATGGCCACATCGGTAGGAGCAGAAAAGGGCGAGAGGATGGCGGTGACGGTGCGGAGGAAGAAAGCAGATGAGACAGAAGATGGGGAGATGAGGCAAATAGAATGGCTGTGGTCTTTCTCAAAAAAAATGGATGTGGTCGGGAGTGGTGGGAGCTCTGGATTGTTCCATCTTGAAGACATGAACACCGCTTTGACTGCACGGTGAGGCACTAAGTCCAATACATTGGGCCTACCAAAATTAGCTACATCCACCAAGCAGCAATGAAGCACATTACAGAGGGAAGGGAGCACGAAAATTCCAAGACGATACCCAAAATGTACACCAAATAAATATCACAGGAATGAACTACAAAGTAGCATACGTGTCAGCTCTAGATTAAACCAAAGAAAAATTCAAAACTGTAACAAAAAAGAAGTTAGTTCCCTAATAGTATAGTACTTATTTTATCTGCCACTAACCCCTCGCAAATACCCAAATGAGCAATCCAAACCGATCCAAATTAATTTTGGTCAATAACTTATGTTCTTTCATGCTTGCTTAATGCATAAAAATTTCTTCTACACTATCCACCATTTATTTTTGTACTTAATTGACAAATTTCTGTTGCAAATTATGCTTTTATAATTTGCGTGATCAGATAAGAGGGCACAATAATTTTGAACTGAACTTCTCATCTATTTTTTTTCTGGACAACATTGATTCGTGGTAACTTTTGTGTGAGAAAAAGAAAATCCACCAATAATCACCTATCCACTATCCAATTCTTTTACAAAATTTTGTTAGGGCTGGCCTATGTCAGGAGGATGGAAGGCACTCGCTGTCGGCGTCCTTCAGTTATGTCACATACCACCGTCACCATTGTAGCATATCGTACAACCTGGTCCGGACACTCGCACAGTATTTTGCGCATTTTATTATAGCTTTTTATAGGGCATTTTGTTATAGCTTGTTTTGATAAAAGGGCCTGGTATTTTTGTTTCGCACCGGGCCCCTGAATTCCTAGGCCTGGTCCTGAGCTTCCATCGCGGTGGATCCTCCACTTTCACGAAAATTACCCACTGTCACGGAACAAGTCGTACCGTTTCGGCCTATTATCCTCCAACATATAACGAAACCCACCCTTCCTGCCCGGGAGATGCAATCCACCGATCTGGTCGGTGCCGATGGGGCAGCCGCACACCCCGCCCCCCCCCCCCCCCCCCCCGGGTTACTAACAGGGCCGCAGCCCAACATCAGGTAAGCCATTTTTTCTTTTTCGTTTCTTTTTGTTTTCTGTTATTTGTTTTCTTTTCTAAAAGATTTTAAAAAAATTTTGAACATTTGCCAAAATTTTAAAAATTCAAATTAAAAAGAAATCACTTATTAAAAATCTGAACATTTTTCAAATTTGAACATTTTAAATTTAAACAAAAATGTATTTTTCTCTATGAACAATTTCCGAATTTGATCATTTCTGAATTTGAACAAATTTTATATTTGAGCAATTTTCGAATCTGAACAATTTTCATATTAGAACAATTTTCGAATTTGAACAAATTTTATATTTGAACGGTTTTCGGATTTGAACGGTTTTCAAATTTGAACATTTTTTAATTTAAACATTTTTCAATTTGAACAATTTTTAAAAATTGAAATTTTCGAATCTGAAAAAATATAAACAAAACCGAAAACAGAATAAAGAAAAGAAAACAGAAAAGAAAAAAGGAAAAACGAACTGCTACATGATAAACAGACACAAATGGGCCTGGCCCATACCCGACCAGGGGGTGTCAGGGTGTGTGGTGGCCGGTAGCCACCGACCTGGTCGGTGTATAGGTTTTGCCGTCCTGCCCCTCTCGTCCTCGACAGAAACAGAGCCAAGCCGGGTGCTACGGTTGCGCCGCACCTTCGTTGCCCCTCGGCCAGCCCGCCTGCGACGAGCCGCTCGCATGTCCTCCCCGTTACTGCAAGTTCTTGTGTCCCAGTTCATGATCCTGATCAATTAGTTCACATATCCTTGTTTTCTCATCAATTCAGATATAAACAGCCTCTCTAGATCTTAAGGGTGTTACAGATATTCCACAGTTCACAGTTGCTACAACTAAACAGCTTCCAAATAATCCACAGTTCACAGTTTACAGCAGCTTTCGCACAGTTCACAGTTCACAACAGCTTTTTCATAATCCATAGCTCAACCAAACACACCATGAGTATTACTTGAGCGAGAGTAGGAAAATCAACGGATATACTCTCCACCCTCCCTCACCCGCCCCTCTTGCTATCTCCGCTCACCTCCAAATCTGGGCCAATCGGCCCCTCCCCTCTTCTCTCCGACGACTATCGGCGATGGGACAGGCGTTTGGTACTAGTTCTAATGTTTTTGTGGCTTGGCATCATGCCAGAGTTTAGGAGTAGGGTACGGTGTCGGAGCTCTTGGTCCTGATCCGGTGCTTCCTCGCGGTGCAACCTCTTCCGTCGAGCTCCAATGGTTGGGCACGGAGGCGATGATGGAGGCTACCGCATGATCTTCTTAATAAGGCCCCTAGAGTGGGAGATCGAAATTTGTGCGTCGGAGTCCCGACTGGCCGCCGTGGTGGAGGGCGAAGGATGCTGGTGAAGGGATCTAGATCTCCAGAGAAAGATCGAGCTGCTGCTTTTTGGGGGTTTCTACATAGCTCCAGAGTCTGGCTGATGTAATGTTCGGTCGAGTCCGGGGCTAGCATAAAGGCTAGTGCAACCCATGTGCTCGTGTGTGTTGAACATCATTCGGTGCAGGCAATGGTACCTCCATGCAGCGGTTTCAACCTTTCTTAGGCCGAGTGGTGTTGCACCTGGCCCCGAGTTAGGCCGCCCCGATCGGAGCCGCCGCATCATAGGCGTGCACGGCCTCGTTGAATGGATATAGGCGCGACTAGAGGGCCAGCTGTGGTGACCCAGCATACCACTGCATGGTGTAGTATGCAAGTCTGACATAACACCAATGAAACACCGTTCCACTAGTATTACATCGCTCAGAGTGGTACAACAGAAACATATGCGGGTCCAAGGCATGTCTAGAATTACATATACAGACTCTTTACATAAGATCAACATAGCCTCCTACTTTACAATGAGGTAAGACTGCAAATAAACTCCAGAAGAACGACTCGTAGTCTAATCTTATCACTAACTCTACTTGTAGAGGTTTGACTAGCTATAAAGGCTATGAATAGATTCTAGCTAAATAGGAGCTAGGTTTAGGAAGCTAGTTCCTTTCTATTGCTAATCTAGGTTTTCTCCTTGTTGGATGTGGTATATGACTCTTCTGACGGAGTCCTATCCCGTGAAGTAGTTTTTGACTCCTCGACCTTCGAGTTACACTGTAGATCCTCCTTCGATGCCTCCATATCTAAGCAGGGGATTTAAGAGTGGGATGAGTACTAGCGAACTCAACAAGTTCATTATAGGAAAGAGGTGTTTAATGCACTAGCTACGACATTAGACCAGAAAGTCTAATACCAATGCAGGTTTTATAATCATTTCTTCAAAAGGTTGCTTTTATTCAGAAGAACTATGTCCGTCAACTTTCACCGGTTTACTAGAACTTCATGGAGTTCCTTTCCGGCAGCGTTCATAGTTCCATAACCCGGAATAGGGAGTGATAGGTCATGATTCATTACACTCTGCAGAGGTGTGTTGTTTTACCCATAAGCGATCTTAACCTTGGTGCCAACCGGGCAATTTCCCCATTCACACTTCCGTGGTGTGAGGCCCGGTATAAGGTCCTAGTCAATATTGCATTCCTCCGCGATCTCGCACACCCACCCTTTGTTGCAATTCCGACCTTGGGTCCTCGCCAGTCAGCGTACCCCTTTGGATACCTTCCGACCTCGACAATAACCAGGTTCTCGACCCGATTCCTTCGCTGGTTAGATTCGAGCAAACTATGGAGAAGTACAACATGCGTGAATTAGCAATTGGAAATGGAGGTACAAGCGAGCGACTAAGTCGATTTCCTTTGTTTTTGGCGATAATGAAACTAGAGAAGCTGCTGTGAGCGACGGGAAGCCATTTTCAGAAATGTGTAGAAGGAGTCTGACTATTCCCACATGTTCCATTAGGAGCATTCCTTTGCTATTTTCAAGGAAAAGGTAAAGGTGTGTTTATCGTATTTTGACTTAATGCTTCCCAATTCATTCTAAAAAAAAATCCTATAATGAATTTGTTACGAGTGGATTCGTTGAATTGGTTCATCAATAGCCTTAAGTCAGAATCCTCTTTTGACTCTGCGCCATTGATTCCACTATGATTATTTGAAATCCAATATTATTTCCTTGTTGCAACCCATCATAGACCGCATTACCGTGGGGACTTAGGGCTCCCCAACAACTCCGCTTGTCCCTCGGGATTCAAGTGACTACGGTAAGCGCATCCGTTGATGTACGAGAGGAAAGAACACACATGACTACTCCGTCCCACTCCAGATCTTATGGTTAACATGGGTATTATGGCACAAGAATCACTAGACAATATTTGTTATTAATCCTAGATGGACACAAACCCATTGCAATGGAACCTCCACCATACTCATACCATGGTTCCATTGCCCACCACATAGTCATATTCATAGTAATGAAAGTAGTATTTTGCTTTTCATGCAAGAGTGGTAAGTATAGTACTTTTCAAGTAATTTGGTAAAAATACTCAAAGTGATATGAGCAAGCGATGAACTTGCCTTTCTTGACTGCAAGATGATGCAGGCAAGGTCTTCGATACGCAATAACTCCAAATTCTAAAATAACATCATCGTCCGGTAAGGACGATGTTTAAAAGATTGGCAAGGATGCAATAATGCATAAGTATGAGATGCAATCGCTCTAAGCGTGACCTAACCCCGATGATTTAAGATTAGTGAGTTGGTATGATTGATTTAGTGTGTGTTGCACTTTTAGAGTGATTCACAAACGAGGTTCTTATTAAGAATTTGATTAACTTAGTAATATAAACAAGTGGTGCAATATATTACAATAATAACATTACTAGCACACAACAATAGCATTTGGTATAATTGTAACATGTAATGAACAGTTGTTGCTTTTAGTACTATATCACATGGTTAATGATTACTTATCATATACTTCAAAAGAATAAATTATGAAGAACATGTTCTTTGATAAAGAACAAGTATGACAATTGGGTTTGTGGGGTTCTATGGTTTCCTATGGTTCTAACAAGTTTATGGAGTAATGATTAGATGGATCTCAAGAATGTTGGACTCGTCAATAGCTATAACTTGTATAGTTTTACTTAAGCATATGCAACTTAAGCAATTAATTATACATGGTTGTTATCAAGGTTGGTATATCTTGTTGGTGATAGCTGGCTATTGTCTATAGGTCCTATTAGGCAGGGTTGATGATGACTCTCTGTTTACTTCAAAAGAATAACTTTTAAAGAACATACTTCTTAAGTTATAAGAAGTATCTCAATTAAGGTTGAGATTGTCTAGGGTTTGCTATTGGATCCACTAAGTAAGAATAATTGGTTCCTAAATAAGATGGTTTATAAACATCTAACACTATTAGGGTTTAGTGTGTATGGCAAATGATGCAAAGTATTAGGCATGGTTGCTATTAGAGTTCATCACAATGGTGTGATGCGAAGCATGGATATCTAGGGTTGATGTCTCTGAGGATTGGAACTAGGGTTTACACTTGGTTGATTCTACTTGATTATCTAGTTTTATTTGGATGATAACATAAAATAGCAATTAATTAGTGATAGGGTTCTTATATTCTATATGAATATGAACAAGCATTGAGTTGCTAATTATGAACCTATGAATTAAAATAAAATATCATGATCACATGCTTAACCTAAGGTTTAGGTTTATAAGTAAGTTAGGGTTCACATGTAATAATGGAGCTAGGGTTCCTAATGAATTTAGGGTTTTAGGATACCACATAAAATTATGAGGTTATAATTTTATTCATAATAGAATTAGGGTCTCCTAATTACCATATAGTTCTTAGGTTAATAACTTCATTATAAGGTTGAAGTTATTAATAACTTTGAAATGAAAATAATATTGGATTTGACATTTTATTATTATTAAAGAATTAAAAATTAAGATAATTATTAACCAGGGTTTAAATCCCTCTAATAAGGATTTAGAAAGATAATAAATAAATAAAATTAGTTTTAATGTTTTCGTTATTTACTTAATGTTTTTACTGAATTTAGAAGTTTTTCCTAATTATTGAATTTAAATTGAATTTAGAATTAGAATAAAAGACTTATATAGTAAGTATTAAATAATTAAATTTTATTAAAAATAAAAATTTCATATTATATTTTAATTGAATAGATTTTATTTTTATAAGAATTTTGGTATCTCATTTATATTTTTTGTGTTAAAATGAATTTAATAAATTCTTGTAAAGTTTTAGCAATTTATAGAATTTGAATTTAAACGAATAATTACTAAGGCTACCCGGCTAAATCTACCCGCAGAGGCTGACTGGTGGGGCTGTGGCCACGTTGGCTGCCATGGTGGCGACGACGTGGCAACCATGGCCACCACCGGCGGCCAGTCAAGGACGGCGCCGGCGTTCCCAGGTTCCCGCGGGGCGTGCGCGTGCTCGTTGGAACTAGGGAGATGAGACGGACCAAGTGGTGGCGGCGCCGCTCCGGTTTGGTCACCGGAGCGTGGTCGTCGGCGAGGTGCTGCGGCGGCGGAGATAGAGACACAGTGCGGGGGCGCTACGGCGT
Source organism: Lolium perenne (assembly GCF_019359855.2). NCBI lineage: Eukaryota > Viridiplantae > Streptophyta > Magnoliopsida > Poales > Poaceae > Lolium > Lolium perenne. The sequence continues at coordinate 248,959,077 of NC_067244.2, read as the reverse complement.
GCTATTAAGCAAAGTGGGCATGCTGAGGGCTTCAGCGGCTCACCAGGAGTACGCCAGGCTTCACGGCGAGGTCGATGGAGGCCGGTATCGCTGGAATCGCTAGCTTCGTCCGTTGGAGAAGTGAGGTCGACGACGGTGCTACAGGTCGCCCCTGCTCGATTCCTTTTGAAGGTAGAGCAAGTCGAGCATGGCGGAGATGATGGTGACTACGGCAGGGCTTGGGGATGCTCCGAACGGCGGCGATTGGAGATGGCCTGGGCGAGTTAGGGTTTCGTCTGGGAAGGATTTGGGCAGAGGAGGAAGAAATCTGAGGTTAGGCCGCGTTCCTGAGCCTTTATAGGATGATGGAGTGCGCCTCGTCACTAAGTGGAGCAAGGAGAGGCCGCCAGCGAGAGGGGAAGATGGTCACGGCGTCGTGCTGGCCGGCATGCGTGCTGGAGAGGATGAGGACGACCCCCTCTCCTCTATTTTTTTAGACGAAGGGGTAAGTTGGTTGTTGGGTTGGCTCGTGGGCTGCGGTTTGGGCTGCGCTGGTGGGCTGCCACGGCCAGGTGAGGTCCAGGTGAGTTTTTCTCCATTTTTCTCTTTTCTTTTTTCCTTTTTCTGTTTTCTATTTTATTAATTTGACCTCACAATTTAATTATGTTCTTTAAATTGCAGGGTTTTGATAATTTGAATTTCCTTTGGACTAAATAAAGTATAATTGTATTTCTGAATTATTATAGAGTACACATTTAATATATGTGAGCTTTATTACCAATTTTCATTAAGCATGATTTTATGCACTCATTTTAATTTCTTTTTTTTCTTTGTGGAATCAAATCTGTTTTGAATTATTAGAGCTGAGAATTTCTACTCTAAGTGTTTTAGAATTTATCATTAGGGCTTGATCTCTTAATTGAGAATTTAGTCCCTTGCATATGATTTTATGTGAACACTCCTTTATTAAGATCTTGTAGGTTTGATTATAACCCTATTTGAAGGTTAGCACTAGTACTATATTTTTAATAACACCTTGAAATACCTAGAGTAGATATTACTCTCCTCATGGTTGGGTCTTGGTTATAAAGATAAGTGCTTGATCACCACACACATGGTTTTAATTATAAGAGGTAGCACAAGGTTTTTCTTGTGTTCAATAATTGAAGCATAAGATTTAACTAATGTGCAGTTCTAGGGTTCTAATGCTATTTACCTAATGATACATGGTTTGGAACTTAATTGTGGCTTAGGTTTTAGTTGTGATCACCTAAGTGATGCACAAACTAGGGTTGAGATATATTTCTAGGTTGTGGAGATGAGATAACACCATATTGCATTGGCTAGGGTTTAATCTCCCCTAACCATGATAAGATGGTTGCTTGCTTAGCATTTTATGTTCTCCTCTAGTTACTAAGGACATCAGAATTGGTTTTATCTTATGCCAATAGACTTCTATTATAATCCTGAGTCAATCATTGAAGTATTTAGGGTGGCTATAATTCTCATCTTGATTGCCTTTGGTTATAAGGATGATTGTTTATTCTCACCCAATTAAGTATAGGGTTTGGCACTAAGGTTTTATTTGGTTCACTAATTGAGGAACAAGTGAAATATGGATGTGGTAGGATTCTACTTATGATCACCAAGTGATTCACAAGTTAGGATTGACATATAAGTCTAGGGTTGCTTACTAGTGATCTCCCTATAATTTCATGTGGTGAATGATATCTACTTATCATATAGGGTTTAACTTATGGATTATTCTTCTATTTCTCCAAAGCATGATCATGGCATTATCATGGTCCACTATTCCCAATGGCTTCTACTCCCAATTCTTAGAGTATATGATCATTACCCAATTTGTAATGATCGAAGGTTTGGCTTCCTAAAGTATCTCTCATGAACTAGGTTTATCAATTCCAAGATCAAGTATTGTCTTGATCAACTAGGTATGGTACCTCTCTTATACTATCTTGGATGAACATGGCTATGGTTGCCTCAATAGTTTCTATCCCAGGAGAATGTCTGGGATAATAACTTAGAGTTCTTCTCAAGGAATGATGATTTAATCATCAGGTTCTATGAATATTTCTCTCCCTCACAATCAAGTATTGGCTCAACTAACTTGAGTGTAACACCATAGATTGAACTCTCTTATATAGGAATGGATTATTCTAGGGTTTTATGGTGTACTCCTAATATCTCCTTAGGTATCTAGGCTAAGACTCCACTTGGCTATCTTGGTTGATTAGTCTCCTCCTTACTTTATCAATTCATGGATATGGTATTATACCATTTGATCCTAGATCATCTCACCACTCCATGGTGAAATGGTTTATCTCCTAATACTTTAGTTCAAGGGTTGTCCTTGGTTCTTGAATAGGTAAAGCTAGGATTGGTGTGAATTGTCTCTCTCATTTGGGAAGGACTTTAATACTAACCAAAGGTTAGGCTCCATAGATAATGATGTGATCACCAATATCTATGATTAGCATAGATGGGTTCTCTCTTTAGGAAATGTCTTGAATAATATCCTAGGGTTCTTCTTAAAGATAGTGCTTTGAATACATCCATATGCTCAAAGTTGATAGTGCTTCCCTAATAAATATAGAACTCTCACCTGTCTAGGTTTGATGTATAATAATTTGGAATAGAGAAGAATATATACTTCTAGAGTTAATCTCTTTGTCATGTTTCCAAGAATAAAGTAGAATGAATACCATGAGGTTCATGGTAGGAGCAAGGATTAGTTTAAGACATGGAAAAGATAAGTCAAGAATAGTTTTTTCATTTTATTGTTACTTGATTTGCAATTGATTAGATGTTCATATGGTATGGCAGGGGTTACCATATTATGATCTTTCATAAGATCAAGCAATGGATCCTTGATTAATGTGTTGTTGTATTGATTTTAGTTCCATTTGATCTAACTCCTTAGATCAAATCATCTCTACCCAAAACAAGGTTTTATGAAAGGTCACGAGGTTTATAGCGCTTGACTTGATGAGCTACTTCAATTCCACCAAGTCAAGTGAAACTTCAGTTATTGTGACAAGTTTTACTTCAAAGCGTGAAAATTCCCCGGATTTTTTATGCATGAATGCAATGCACACATCTGTTTCCTCTCTTTTTGTAACCCCAAATCCTGGGATATTACACCAGCCCACTTATTCGTCGGCGTGACGCTGGGCTCACGAAGAGGCCTTCCGGGGCGAACAAGCCGGCGCCGGTGGAGTTGACCGTGAGGACGCCGTGCAGTTCAGGAGCGCAGACACTCCGGCGCCCGCGGGGTTGAACGACGATGGGAGAGGCGGCACGGCGGGAGTTGGGGATGCAGCGTGGATCGACCGGGATTTGGGGTTGCCGAGAGTCGTGGCCTCTAGGTGGGGCAGCCCTGTGTGCTTTCGTGCTACGTAATTAAAAGTTTTTCGTTACTGAGAATTAGCTTAGGGTTCAATGGATTCCAGATCCGTTCGATCTTCTCTACGATTCGTGCTTGTCTCTTCTTTCCTGGTGAGGAAGGTGCAACCCAGAGCTGACAGCGGCGCGGCTACGACTGCGACGGATTCATGGATGCAATGGACGGAGGAAACAAACTTAGGGTGAGGATGTGTGTGCGGTGGGGGGGGGGGGGGAGGGGACGGAGTGGCCGGCAGTCCGGCCAATGATGGTTGTGGGGGAGGCAGGAGAGGAGCCCGCTGGCCAGAGGTAGCGATCGCCAGAGGTGCAAAATATGGTCGGGCTTGACTGAGAGTTAACTAAGAACTAGAGTGTTTCCTCAAAAAAGAAACTAAGAACTAGAGAGTCATGTTTGATTTGGACTTAGTACAAACCAAGTGCCTCATAGTAGATATCGTACCGTGTGTTAGAGGCTCTCCAGCAAAAATGATTTTTTTCTACTACCTCGCGGTACTATGGTAGTACCTCCTAGTATGATCTCTACAATCCAGTCCGTGAAGTTCATTCGTCTCTATTCTTTGTTTTTGAAAGCGTGGAGAGGTCGTAAACTAACATGGGTGATATCACTGCCGACGTCACTTCTGTAGGTAAAGTTGCCTTTAAAAGAAGGATTTCGTAGTACCCCTAGTATGATCTCTACAACCAGCCGGTGAGACTTATTCGTCCCTATTCTTTATTTCTGGAAGCGTACCCCACAGTACTACGGTAGTACCCCTAGTATGATCTCTACAATCTAGCCCGTGAGGCTCATTCGTCCCTATTCTTTGTTTCCGGAAGCGTGGAGAGCCTATAAACTAACACCAAAACACATTTTCCTCTCGTGTCTGGTCTCTGCCTCGTGAACTTGGGCGGCGAATGTGTATGGCGCTGTAGGCGTGACCGGCCGGCGGCGGAGGTCAGACAGACTCCATCTCTTCTCCTCTTGGCCGCGCGTGGTGAGCAGGTCAGCAGGGAAATTCCTAGCTACGTTATAGATTTAACAGCAAATCGAAATTGTTGGTCACAAGTTGTTGTTTCCTTGTGCATTTAGAAAGTATCGATGTGCAACGGAAAAACCATTGATTCACTTTACAAAACAAAGATAGGGGATGTGAAGCTGATGAACTGGTTGTTACTTCAATTTGAACAGCAAATTCATGAAGAGCAGGTCTATCAAACTTAAACAAATGAAGTTTTATTCTGTTGCATTGAATCTTTGGAGCGGGATCCAGCCCTACGTCCACGGATTTTGTGACCAGGATCAATCTAATTATATAAGTTTCTCAAAATGCTACAGATTTCAGCACTGGCCGTTGCCATCAGAGAGTATCCTAGCTTTTCTTAGTTAGGCTGAAATCGACTATGATAAATACTTCTAAGTCAGCTACTTTCTGCATTCATTTGCCATGTATGAATACAGTTAACATTTTAGCATCATTTTATCTCATTGTTATATATGTTGATTTTTTTCCAAGAGGTGAAGATCAATCATGAAGGGTAGCATGGTGTACCTTATTACTCTTCTGCTTGTCGGGTGCATTGCTGCGGCCGGAGAGTGTAAGCATGTCATTGTTGGCGTATCGTATATATTCTTGCGGCTACTACTGTTTATCCTGAAAGATGGAACTGTTTCCGGTAGCTCTATGACGGGTTTTTATATATGAGTAGGTCAATTTGTTGCACTGACAGACGCCATATATCTAATGCAACAGGTCGTCCTGAGGCCAGAGGAAGCTACCGACATGGTCATGCCATGACAAGCACTGCTAATGTTAACTCATCATTGGGAGAGAGCGAGATTTCCCTAAGAATGTGTGGTGAGTTGGACTGTAAGACCAAAGGTCATAACTGGAACGAAAATTGTTACTGCTGCTTCACGAAGCCGGACGTTCCATGTTGGCACACCATGGCAGAGTGCCACGCGAACTGCCCACCATGCAACCCCAAGTGCGGGTCTAAAACAGCGACGGAACTACATGTGTGAAGAAAGGGAATAAGAATGTGTGCTAAATTCTTCGGTCTGTGTTTTAATTTTATCAGCGAACTTCCTTTTGATGTGTATTTTGTTTTATTTGATCTGGTATACTCTAATTAGTTTATCAACCTCTTTATGATTGGGTGAATCTGAACCCTGTAACTTTGTTCTCTCGATCCCTCTGGAACCCTTTGTTCCTTTTTTTTTTTTGCATGAAGAACCCTTTGTTCCTTGTACATAGCATGTTGTAAGAGCATCTTCAACGGGCGCCGAGTAACCCGGGGTGCTTAAAAATTTATTGGGCCCCCTCTTTTGTTGTTTTTAGACGCGGTGGCTGCATCATTTTTAGATGTTCAAAAATATAGTGTGTGGCCCGAACGGTTTTCGAGATGCCCAAAAATACAGCGCGTCAAACAAGATTTAGTGCAAATTCCGCTCGAACAAAGATCAAACAGAGACACTAAAATAGATTAAAAAGTGGATATATTCCATATATGATAAACTTAAAATAGTGCAAAAAAAACTAAATATCTAGTAGTCGAACTCGAAGTCGGAGTCCGACGAACTTGACATGGTAGACGAAAATAGATCCACCCACCGGGGATCGTTCTCCTGAATGGTGCTCGGGCCTTCCAACTGCGCCAGGATGAACGCCTTGTGTGCTTGCCTCGCGGCCTTGCGCTCTGCCCGCTGCTGCGTGAAAAAGCTCCCTCCCGTCGACGCCATCTTGGGGGAAGTTCTCGTGCCACGCTGCCATGGCGAGTCGGTGATGCCTCTCCTCGTTGGTGACGAGGCGTGGCGTGGGCGCCAACATCTCCTCTTGAGCGCCGGATGTGATGTCATGGAAGTTGAGGTCGTGGCGTGGACGGTTGAGCTGCCATGCCGCTGCATCATAGGCGTGCATGGCCTCGTTGAATGGATATAGTCGCGACTAGAGGGCCAGCCCACTTGTTCGTCGGCACGACGCTGGGCTCACGAAGAGGCCTTCTGGGGCGAAAAAGCCGGCGCCGGAGGAGTTGATCGTGAGGGCGACATGCAGTTCAGGAGCGCGGACACGCCAGCGCCCGCGGGGTTGAACGACGGTGGGAGAGGCGGCACGGCGGGAGTTGGGGATGCAGCGCGGATCGACCGGGATTTGGGGTTGCCGAGAGTCGTGGCCTCTGGGTGGGGCAGCCTTGTGTGTGTTTGTGCTACGTAATTAAATTTTTTTGTTACTGAGAATTAGCTTAGGGTTCAATGGATTCCAGATCCGTTCGATCTGCTCTACGATTCGTGCTTGTCTCTTCTTCCCTGGTGAGGAAGGTGCGACCCAGAGCTGACAGCTGCGCGGCTGCGACTACGACGGAGTCACGGAGGCAATGGAGGGGAGGAAACAAACTTAGGGTGAGGATGTGTGTCTTGTGGTGGTGGGGGTGAGGGGGGAGGGGCCGAAGTGGCCGGCAGTCCGGCCAATGATGGTTGCAGGGGAGGCAGGAGAGGAGCTACGCTGGCCAGAGTTAGAGATCGCCAGAGGTGGAAAATATGGTTGGGCTTGACAGAGAGTTAACTCTCATTTAACTAAGTACTAGAGTGTTCCCTAAAAGAAACTAAGAACAAGTTTTTTTACGGTTTGATTTGGACTTAGTACAAACCAAGTGCCTCATAGTAGATATCGTACTGTGTGTTAGAGGCCCTTCAGCCAAAATAATTTTTTTCTACTACCTTGCAGTACTACGGTAGTACCTCCTAGTATGATCTCTACAATCGAGCTCGTGAGGCTCATTCGTTCTTATTCTTTGTTTCTGGATACGTGGAGAGGCATAAACTAACATGGATGACATCACTGCTGACGTCATTTCTGTAGGTGAAGTTGCCTTTAAAATGAGGTTTTCGTAGTACCCTTAGGGCCTGTTTGGTTCCCAGCCACACTTTGCCAAGCCAAAGTTTGGCAATTTGGTATGTGTTTGGTTCTTGCCACACTTTAGATCTGCCACACTTCACTATTCATATGGCCCACTTGTCATAGAGTGAATTTTTTGCCAACTTTTGCCACGTGGCTTCCAAAATCCTAGCCACACTTTTGTGGCTGCCACACTTGCCAAAATTAGGCTTGGCAAAGTGTGGCTGGGAACCAAACAGGCCCTTAGTATGATCTCTACAATCCAGTTCGTGAGGCTCTTTTGTCTCTATTCTTTGTTTCTGGAAGCGTTGAGACGGCATAAAGTAACACCAAAACACATTTTCCTCTCGTGTCTGGTCTCTGCCTCGTGAACTTGGGCGGGCGAATGTGCATGGCGCTGTAGGCGTGACCGGCCGGCGGCGGACGTCAGACAGACTCCATCTCTTCTCCTCTTGGCCGCGCGTGGTGAGCAGGCCAGCAGGGACTCGCGCTCGCAGTCGCAGGCTGCCCCTGCCCCGCCTCCATCTCTTCCGAGCTCCGGCCGTCCGACGAACCATCTCCCAGTCTGCAAGTCTCACTACTGGTAATTTTAGAATTGGGGAAAATCCTAGCTACGTTATAGATTTACCAGCAAATCGAAATTGTTGGTCACAAGTTGCTGTTTCCTTGTGCATTTCGAAAGTAGCGATGTGCAACGGAAAAACCATTGATTCATTTTATAAAACAAAGATTGGCGAATGTGAAGCTGATGAACTAGTAGTCCCTGAACCTGAACTCCTGAAGACCCCCTACATGTTCAGCCCCCTCTTTTGTTACTTCATTTTGAACAGCAAATTCATGAAGAGCAGGCCTATCAAACTTAAACAAATGAAGTTTTATTATGTTGCATTGAATCTTTGGAACGGAATCCAGCCCTAGCTACGTCCACGGATTTTGTGAACAAGACCAATCTAATTATATAAGTTTCTCAAAATGCTACAGATTTCAGCACTGGCCGTTGGGTACATGAAAGCAAAAGGTAGATCAGTTTATACCCTTATTTATCTTTTTTGTATAGATCACGAATCAAAATGTATATAGTGAAAATTTATACGTACATAGGTCACATCCGTATGTACGTATACAAAGAAATAAGAATGTTCTGTTGCTTTGAAACGGTGTTCATTTTTTTTAAAAAAAATGGGCTCTATGGAGCTCAGGATCAAAATTAGGTTTACACATATTTTACTCTTTTTTTGTGAATAGTGACTTATCTCATCGGTTAATCTCCACATTTGACTAACCTGACACATTGCGCGCATACGGATACGGGATACCTCGCCTGATGCATAGAGTAACTACTCCCATAAATGAACTGATTGCTAGGTCAATAAAATATAACTTGGTGCATGGCACCGTATCAAATCTTGCCGTGTACGCATTCATAATCAGGACTATCTCATCTCACATAATGCATACCTGTGTAATGTTCTCATTGTGCAGTTCACATATAATTAGGAGCATCTCACAATATTTGAGGTTGGATCTGGAGAGGGTGTGCGGTTTTGGGAAGACAAATGGCTGGGTGATCAGACTCTTGCATCACAGTATCCTCAACTATACAACATAGTTCATCGTAAGCATGATACGCTGGCAAATGTTATGAGTTCAACTCCGTTAAATATTGGTTTTCGGAGAAGAATTATTGGTGATAAATGGGATCAATGGGTACACATGTGCCAAAGATTAATGGAGATAACTTTAAATGAAGAACAAGATAGGTTCGTTTGGGGGCTAACTCAATCTGGGAAATTTACTGTTAAATCTATGTATGGTGATATGATCAATGGACAGACCAGATATCTCCGTAAATACCTTTGAAAATTAAAATCTCACTCAAAATTAAAATTTTCGTGTGGTTCCTTAGCAAGAAAGTCCTTTTGACTCGCGATAATCTAACAAAGCGAAATTGGAATGGAAATACCAAATGTTCTTTCTGTGAAAATGAGGAATCATTGTAACACTTGTTTATTTCCTGTCCTTTTGCTAGGCTTATCTGGCGAGTGGTTTTTGCTGCATATAACATTCCACCTCCTTCCAATATCACAAATATGTTTGGGAATTGGCTTAATGGAACTGACAAAAATGATAAAGCTAGGATTCGTATTGGGGTTTCCGCTTTATGTTGGTCAATATGGAATTGCAGAAATGATATTGTTTTTAACAGAAAAGATTCTACTAATTTCTTGCAGGTTATCCACACTATGGTCCACTGGATACGCTGGCGTTTCCTACTCCCGGAGGATCAGCGGGAGTACATGATTTCTGGATGCAACCGCCTTCGAATGGTTGCCCAGGATATTTTCTCTTGGCGGCCTACTAGAAGATTGCAATATGCCTAGCTCGCTTAGCTTTTCCCTCCTTTTTCGATGGTTGATCTTTGTAGCGACTTTCGATGATCCTTGAGTTGTAAACTTTTGAATGATTCTTATTAATAAATGGATGTGTGCATCAATCGATGCAGAGGCCGGGTAATACCATTTCGAAAAAAAAAAGGAGCATCTCACATAATGCATATGTTTGATGTTCTCGCATAATCGATATGAGTACTATCTTTGTGTGATCTGCTCGTACAGACATCGTTTCATCTTGTAGGTGTGACATGTAATGTACGATATATATCTAACTACCTCTCTCTCTCTCATAGTTCATCCGAAAATGATCCTTCTCTGGTGAACTTCATTAGATCGTTCCAGAGTTGAAGATCCAACATGAAACCGAGCAGCCTTGTGCTCGTGATTACTGCCTTGTTCATCGTTTGCCTTGTGCTGCTTGGACAATGTAAGCATTCCATCATTATCATATTGCATATCTATTCTTGCAGCTAGTTTATTTTCTTAAAACAAATGTTGCAGATAGCAGTGGACGCACCGCCAGTTCTACCAGGATAGATGATCCAACCCGTGGATGAACCCTTTGCTCCGGCTGTGCAAGAAACCCATCTGTTTTACTCTCCATGTTGAAGTAGTATTAACTAATAACTCGCGCCTTAAGCAAGGGAACGGATGATCCGATTCCGATCGTTAGCACTGTTAAGATTCGTTTCAGACTGAATAAGGTGCCTTGGTCTATTTGTTGCTCGTGAGCTGCCAAACTACCTGTCTGGCTGGAGAAATGATATTGTCATATTGCCGCATAATCCTATTAATAAGCTTCATGTTGTGCTTTGAGGTCGAAGTGTATTACGTGAGCTTTCTAGCAAAGAGTAAAAAAGATACAACCTGCTGGCGGATCTGTGCAGTCATTTTATGAAATGTTAAAACACTTGCAAGGCAAATGTGCAAGATACGGCAGTACAAGTTTCCACAAACCAAGTTAACAAGCGCACAAACAAACGAGTGTCACATTCCTTGCGTTTCACAATTCAAATCGTGTCATCAACACCGAACCCTACTAAGAAATCTAGAATTAACACACGAGTTACTACTATTACATAATGTTAAAGAAGCAGTTAAGAGCCAACGACATGCTTCTCATACAAGGCGACAATTTCCTTCTTGTTGGGATTCTTCAACTGCAGCAACTGGGCACCAAACCCTTGCTTGGTGAGCTCCTGCTTCAGTTTCAGCACAGTGAACTTGGTGTAATCTTCAGTCTCCGTCTCCTCCACCTGCTGGCTCCCATTGTCATTATCTTCTCCGAAAAATACAGATCCACCATCCTCCGTGTGATTGTTCTTAAACGGGCTTGTTGTGCTCTTCGATCTTTTCCTTCGCCTCCCGGAGTTGTCATCATCGACATCCATATAATGGACAGACTCGGTAGCTTCGCCCCTTGTGCGCCTTGAGTAAGAGGCCTTAACCTTGCTATCAAGTGCAGTTTCATTGAGTCGAACAGATGTCAGCTCCTGCTGGAGCATATCCAGCTTGCCTTGAGTTGCTTGCAGCTGCAGTGACAAGGCCTCAGCCCTCTTGTTGGCTTCAGCACAAGCTTCACGTTCTGTTTCCAGCAAACTCTCAAGCACTTGGACCGTGCTAGATCTCTGCTGATTATTCTGTTGCAGCATCTCCCCGATCTGCTTTTCCCTCTCATCAACCCTTTCATCAAGCATTGTGACCTTGGATATAGCATCCAACTCAGACTGACGAAGTTGCTCCATTTCTTCCAACATCTTATTTTTCTCTCTTTCTAGACTTTCGACGTGTCTCTCCATTCTTTCTATTTTGGCCATTCTCTCCATTGCTAGTCGTTGTGCTTCGCCCTTATCTCTCTGTGCAGCAGCAGCTTCTACACGAGCTAAGTCAGCCAATTCTACTGCTCGTTTAGCCTCCCTTTCAGCTTCCTTGCACCTCCTGTCTGCCTCGTCGAACTTTTTGCACTCTGATAGGAACTTCTCTTGAAGATGATTCTTTTCTTGTTCAAGGATCTTAACTTCCTTCGCATGTGATTGAGCTTCAGTTTTAATAGACTCCAAATTATCAGTCAATAATCTGATCTCGCCCTTCAGAGCCACCGACTCTGACTCGTAAATCTTCAGCTTTCCTTCAGTAAGCTGGATTTGGTCATCATAGAGATGAACTGTTATTATCACATATGAGGGTGGGAGGGAGGGAGGAAGGGGCAAAGAGTGGTACCTGAAGCCTCGAGGTCAAACTTGTAGCATTAACTTCAGTTTGGTTAATTTTTGCATTTAACCTTGCTATTTCTTCCTCCTGATGATCAAACAGTAGAGACAAATGTAAGGAAACAGGCACCTGTTAGACCTAAAAGGTAGGCGCAACTGTGAGGATCAGGAGAAAGGATTTACCTTTTCGTGCAGTTGATTAGCAAGTTCTGCCCTCAGCGCATCTTCCCTTTCTTGCACTTTCATGTTTGTGCGTTCTTGGGCAACAGCTGCTTTCTGAAGAGCTGTTTTAGCCTCATTGGAAGCAAATTCATATTTACGTTTCCACTCTGCAGCTTCCTCTTGAGCAGACTCGGCCTGCTCCCGTATAGCAGATAATCTGCCCTCACTGATATTCGTCCTAGACTCAAGAGATGCAATTTGAGACTTTAACTTGCTTTCATCTGCCTTCTGCTGTAAAATGTTGCGATCATATTTGCTCTTCCAATCAACAGACTCTCGTTTTGCTTGTTCAAGAGCAGAAGACAAGCTCATACAACGTTCTTCCAACTTGCTACCCTTGTTCTGAAGTTCAGCCATTCTAACAGAGTAATCCTTTGAAAGTTTCTGCTTATCATTAACAGATTCCTCATATCGCCGTAAATACTGAGCTCTGTGCGTCTCACTTGCCTCAAGCTGCTTCGTGAGTAATGCTAACTTATCATCGCTTGAACTGCATTTCAGTCTCAGGGCGTTCCTTTCAGCATCTATACGCTCCAGTTGTTTTTTGAACAGGTCTAGTACGGGCCCCGCCAAACTGCAGAAATTAATCAGCATATATAACAAAGCTTAGGTGAAGTCACATACAAATTAAAATGAAGGTATGGTAACGTTCAATGGCATACAGATTGTAAGGACGATAACAAAAGATCGATTTAGTTCCTACAGCTATTTGTAAAAGCCATGACATCACGCAACCAGCTTGAACCGCAAAAATTCGAAGTTAAATGATGACACATTATGACATATTATGTCACATAAATAAACGTTGAAGAATGAAGAGGTGCTTACCACTGATGCAGAAACGAAGCAAGCTTTGCCCATTTCTTGGGCCCATAAGAAGTAGACTCATACTCTGTGAGGAGGCCATCAAGGAGCTGCATTATATCAACACAAAATACATGTCAGTACTATTGAATTTTAAGTTAATATTGAATACATCATTCCAGTGAGTTGCGTGACTGCATCTAAGCAAAAGCTTATAACCATCTTACCCTGACCACATCATCCAACTTTGAGTCGGGACGGTTACATGCTGCCCGTACTTTTGACTCCATGCTCTGTATTCTACTCGAACATTGCAAGTCAGCCTCCAGAAAAGTATTCCTTTTGAAATCCTGCATTCATATCATAACCATTTAGCCTGCTGGCACTTTCGTACTATTGCAATATCTCATTCACAATATAAGTAGTTTCGGACATGGTCACGGTCCACATTCATCAAAGTAAATAAAAAATTGGGCATAACCCTTTTAAAACATGTTATTTCACTCTTGTTTGCAATGAAAAGAAACGCAATGTCACTACATTTTCTTAACAAAAAAAAACATGTCATTTCAAACAAAAAATATTAGATATTTAGATATTCTGAAATCTAGTGATGTCAATCTGATATAGTTCACGCTGGTAATTCTTTTATAACAATGGTCGAACATAAAAATGTTTCAAGACAGAAATTCTAAAACTGCTTACATTATTCGAGGGTATACTTTAACAACTAGCACGCATGGACAAGCCAGAAAGTTCATGAGAAAGTCCAACAATAGCAGGCATGTGCAATTGAAGTAGTAGAGGAGGAGTGACAATCAACTGATAGTGGAACCCATGACAAGTCTCTGCGTACGGAAAAAAGAAAGTTGAGGAACGACAGTCACCTCAAAACTCTTTCTTAGAGACGTCTGGAGAAGCTTCTCAAATTTCGAACGAGCTGACCCAGCACCAACAGCAGAGGCGTTAAAAGCACTAATAGCCTTATTCATTGCACTTTCATGTGCTTCTCTCAAAGCATCCTGCCAAAACTGAACCTATCAGAAACCTCCCAAAAAGTGAAAGAATAAAATGCATGTTGCTTATTTGTAATATTACCTCTTCTGCTGTTTTTTTGCGGTCGAAAGAAGAATTGTAAATATCCACAGCAGAATCATACGCCCTACGGCATTCTGTTTCCTCCACACTCTGCACAACCAAAAACTATGAGATGATTTCCTCCCTAACAGAAACCGGATACCCAAATAATGATATAATAGTACACACTGGAAAGGCAAGAATGATAGAGCAGTAGATCAGCTACAAAAAAAAATGATAAGAGCAGTAAATCGGTAGCTCCATTAAGCTATAACAGCTGTAGTTGCCCACAGCAACTATTGTCGTGTCATATGTTTACGTGCATCTCATTTTCATAAAAATTCAAACAGTGCTTTCATTGTTGAAAGTTCAATTCAATAGTTGAGTCTGACTCTATTTTACAAAGAAAGCTGGCCCTTCATTCTCTATGTTATATCTTGAATTTGCTTAATCCACTAAGAAATTATGTAAGGTAAGTGATTAATCCACAGCATGCCACATATAAAAATCATAATCACTCAAGAATATTAATAATAACGCAAAAAAAAGCACACATATAGCAAATACCACTTGCTGCAAAGATTACCTGCTACAGAGGAGTTCTACAACAGTTTAAACTCTTCAAATGGTTATAAATTGGAATGGGCCAAAAAAAAGTTCAGAACAGTTCAGATGAATAAATTGAAGAATTATGCTAGTTTCTAAATACAAATTTCGTAACTAAGCTAGCAACACCAACAGTTGGGTGTGTAATTTATACAAAAAGATCAAGCTAAGACATATATCATAAGTGCATCATCAATTTGGGCATACCTGCCATGACGAAGATATTGTAGGCACTGCACCAGTATTGATGGCATCAAGAAATGATTGTGTCAATCCAGCAAGGATTGGGCCTGTCATGGTACTAGCTCCAAGCTGTTTAGGTCTTGTTCGATCAAACACAAATTTTGTGAAAGCATCCAGGCCAGATGTGAACTCTGGACGAAATGTACTCAACTGCAAACAGGGGAGACAAACTAAGCATTCACAAAGAGGTCAAAATAAATAATACAAAATGAGAGCAGCATCAACATCAACCACCTAGAAAGAAAAAAAAAATGTTGCGTACGTACTATAATTTTAGTGCACAAAAGAGTAGAAGCATAAAGTTTGTACCAAACGATCGTCCAGCATCAATAATTACTCTAAACTAATAAGCTCTCATAGTCTATACGCCAACATGAGTAACAGTCCTAGTTTTACAAGACGTGTTATTGCTAAGCCAATAATAGAGAATAAGCAAAGCTTGACAAAATTACGATTCTAACTAAACAGTGTTATACAAATTCTGCTTCTTGCAGAGATGGCTGTACCATAACTACGTTACCCATTACAGTTGAAAGGACTAAAACTTACAGGAAGTTGATCAAGGCGCTGGAGATCTTTCTCATTGTTCACAGGTCGCACGAGTGTAAAGCATTCCCTGTCTGGGAAAAGAGCACGGATCGAGTCCCGTATCTTTCAGATATGTTAAAAAGAAGATGCATCAGTATCTGTAAGACATTTAAGATACATCACAACAGCATGTATGCTAATTTACTTAAGCAATTGAAGAAAACCCTGCTACCATACCGCGTTCTTAGCAGATACATCTCTTGCACCACCTTGAACAGGCCTCAGAGCAAGTTCAAGGTAATCTCTCGGCGTAATTTTCCTGTTGTCTTCTGTAAGATCCAAGTAGAAGTCCTGTATGTACCAAACCAGCATAACAGAGTTTATCAAAATGTACCACAGGAAATGCAGGTCATAGTCAAACATCAGAAATGTTTGATAGAGCATTTGTGTTAAAACAAATAATGAAGACTGCAGACAGTCTTTAGTACGACAAAATAAACCAAATATCGTACCCTCAGCAGCCAAACAAAGACAGGTGAGAAATGCCCAAGTTCAGAGGCAGTGGACCTTCCACCTGAGGCCCTAACCCGTATATGCTTTGTCATTTCTGTGACAAGAGAAAGACGGTCAATTGAGGCTTCGTCTATCCCTCCCATCTGGAAAGAGCAACAAGGTTTCAGGAAAACAGGTTAGATTATGTGACAAAAAAAATTTCAGCTTACTGATCAGCATCCTCAGTATGATACAAAAGCTTTTTGAACATTAGCCTAGCAGGCCCTCGATCGAAAGCATTGCACAAAGCTCAGTCATTGGTTAAGAAATATACCTGGTTGTATATAAACATGCTTGATAATAGAACAGCCAACGAAAATATTTGGATACTATAGGTGCCCTGTCAAAAAAGAAAACAGTGAACATGAGACGATAGGACAGAAGGCGGAAGGAAGTTATATTCCAGTGCACAAAAGCAACCATCAAAAATCCCGCATAAGAAAAAAAAACGAAAACAAACATTCCTCAAATTTACAGTTAGGAAACATGCCCACTATCTAATAGTGGGAAACAGAAAAAAAGGAAACAAATCCGGGTATTTGGAGTTATGACCTTTGATAGCTTAAATGAAATGCAAAAAAACTATTATTAATTAGCAACCTATCTTTGAGCAAATAGCAACATTCAGATAAGAGGTATTATAAACTAACTCAGAGTACTGATCATCTCACAAGGTAAAATTTATAAGAAATCACTACAGAATACAGTCTAATGGTGAATTTAAATGTGGTGGAACCGTGGAAGACACATAAGGCTGCCGTTGGGGAGGGTGGCAGTTAACCAAAACCCAAACCCAAATTTACCCATACCATATAATTTCAGATTATCCATACCCAAAACAAGTGGGTATTATCCAATGGTATGGGTAAATCCATGGATGAGGAGGAGCCAGCAACTGAGTATGTACCAGGTCTGTATGAATACGTGCATGCATGCTAGTATAGCTCAATCGATCAGATCGATGTAGCTAGCTTGCATACGTGTGTATCTGCGCGGAATAGAAGCTCTGGTATGCGGACATCATGCCGAATAGACAGAATAGTCCACGTCGGAAGTACCCTGCATATTCGAGCTAGGCCAACAGCTACTGTCTGGAACGTGCTCACGGACGTTGGTCGGGCGGCACCAGGCCATACGGCTTGCAAGCTAAAAATGAGAACGGAGAGATTGGGCAGGAAGGTTATGTTCCACGTAATGGGCAATTATCCTCCCCGTACCCAGAATATGATGGACAATTTTTTCTTATACCTTACCCAAACTGGGTGGGTATGGGTTTGGATGTGGGTACTGGATAACAAACGGCAGATTTAAAAACATATACATGATATTATCAACAGAAAGTAGCATTCCACTTAATGGTTCTGTCTCTCCATGGTTCAGCGCATATATCAATTGAAAACAACTAACTTAGCAGAGCCAGGTGAGAAAAAAAAACTACGTGGAAGTTCCAGAGAGAGACTATTTGTATGGACAAAGTTAGAATGGATAGGATTGGTACGAGAAATTTGCATATCCCTCCACATCATTGTCAAGATCATGGCAATAAAGGAAAACCTAGAAATGTTTGAAGTACCAAATCTTTTGACCATCACCATATCAAAATTCAACTACTCACTCAAATAAATGTGGCCCCAAATAAACAATGGCATTTTCCAGTGTCATTCAGCCCACTGCCCGACTATGAGATTGTCATAAGAAAAATGAGTCAACTTTGAAGTAGAGCTACATGGTATACCGTTTGGTCGTAAGCATCGATTCCTTCAGTGTCCAACAATACAAGATTGTATTCAGTTCCATCAAGACCAGTCCTCTTCAAAGGTGCGCTCCACATCCAAAGTCCCTTGGTGCAAGGTCGATGTGTTGATGCAACTTGAAAGCCACTGGTTCGCCCTAGAAGCTGCATATGGAGGTCATAGTTTATGCCTGATGCTAAATTGGAGAACGAAGTAGAAAAGAATGCAGCAAAGGAAAACTATTCAGCAAATTAAACACAAAGGAACAATTGAAAATTGTAGTTACAAATCAAGTTCCAAATACGCCCAGACATCCAAGAAGAAACATTCTGACATAGTTTAATGGATTAGTGGGATAAGGGTTTGAATATAAGATCCTTCAGATGGAACTGATTAAACTTTAAGTGAATACTTTTGATTCAGCGCGATGACCCAGCAATTTTACTATGTTTAGCAGTGTGCTTTATTGTGTCTGTCATGTATCTATGTCAAACTCTTTTACGACGTCCAGATCAAATATGCCATATATGTACTCTGCAATAGAAGCATGAAACTTATACACAACCTGGTGTTTTAGCACCTAAAGTTGTGTGGTTATGGCCAGATACACCCAACAAAAGTAATAATGGCTTGGCGAAGATGACATTGATCGCTGTATTTCGACTCAAACAATCTTTTCGGTTAACTCTTGCAGTGTCACTATCCTGTCAAAACAACTATGCTTCTTCTACCAATTTTATAGTTCCACTGCCCAAGAAGAGATATCTGAGGTTCCAACTAACGCCAGATGATGGTTACAAATTTTATAGACATCAAACAGAGCAACCAAGAGTCAGAATAAACAATGTTTGAAGCGCTGGTTTACTACTGAAGTAACAAATACTAGCACGTCTCCCCTAATATACAAACACAACAAATATTCATCATTAAACGTTATATCGACCCCGACCAATGGCGTTGCTAGATCTGCAGTCTGAGTTCTAACTCCCAAATCCTTCAGTCTAACAAACCGAGCTCACGGTAAAAATAAAACCCAACGGAATCGCGAGGGGCGTGCTCCAGTTCCAAGAGTAACTAAACCCTAAAACCAAAAATTCACCCCAACCACAACTTGTGTCACGCTGGTGTCAAACAGACCGATCTACCGAACGGCGGAAGCAGCGCCGAAACCCTAGAAGGACATTGCCGCGAAACCCCGAAAAGGAGGGGAAAAGCGCGCGCGCGGTGGGTACCTGGTTGAGCACGAAGCTCTTGCCCTGGCGCGCGCGGCCGCAGACGGAGACGACCCCGACGGGGCCCTTGACGAGCTGCAGCGCGGCGACCGCCTCCGGGTCCATGACGAACTTGCCCTTGTCGTCGCAGTAGACCAGCCGCAGCGGCCGGCCCAGGGCCCCCGCGCCGTTCCCGGCGGGCGGCGCGGAGGGGGAGGCCCCGTCGGCGGGGGCGCTGGGGCTCCCGCGCAGGCCCAGCCTGTGGAGCATCGCGTCTTCGCCGCCGACGGCACGGGTTTCCTCTGTCGCAGTACTCGTTTCGAAAAAAGAAGGCGGAGCGGAGATGGGGAACCGTGGGGTTGGACGGAGGACGGAAGGGTTCCAGTAGAGCGCTGCGTTGGAAGCGACGTGGCGGTTTGCCTTTTGGGCTGGATGCATTGCCCGTTGCGCTGGAGCTTGGTCGGTTTGGCCCATTTGGTCGGTGCACTCCACAAAGTAAGTTTTGTTTTTAGGGTATACTCCACAAAGTAAATTTCCAAATAGGTGTCTCTTTCTCTTTTTGAGAGGTAATGGAGATGTTTGCAGAATTAAAGGAGAAGGACAATGAATTTACAAACACTATTGTTGACAAATGGAAGAACCAAACTTGAGTAACACCATTTCCGTGACGCCGTTGCATTTAACAGAACCTACAAGACAAACCTATGCGACATGCCTTTCAGCTTGTTCGTGGGGTGAATAACCATTTCCAAAGTGTGTTGTATAATGGTGTTCTTATGTGTGATGAGAACAATGAAAGCTTTGAGTGGGTTTTTTTAAGAATTTGTGAAGATGATGTGAGGGGAAAAGACCAATCACAATTTTTACAGGTTCGGCGATATAACTTCTAGTGTTACTGCTTCAACCTATTTGTTTTGTTCGCGATTTTCGTTATTGTAGTGGGTATGTGGTCACTAAAGTTATAATTGCTCTATTTTTGGTTTGGCAGACCAAGCAAAAGGCGCATCTGGTCGGAGCTAACACTGGAGAGGTGTTGCATCGCCGGTGCGATGTAGATCCACATCGGCGACGTGCTACATATGCATCATCACGTTTTTTTCATCAGCGCGAGTGGAGATGCACGGTCTCCCTGCCCAATAGGTACCGGCACCACCGTTGCTCCATCCCAGAGCAGGTTGGTAAATCTATCATTCGTTTTTTTCTTAAATCCTTCAAATGATTCGGTTGATTCATAACTTGTTATTTAGTTAACTTGTTAGATTTTTCTATGCATTGTTGATTTGTTATTTAGTTAACTTGTTAGATCTATCAATGCACGGTTGATTTATTATTTAATTAACTTGTTAGATCTATTTATGCACGCTTGATTTATTATTTAGTTTGCTATTAGGTTAGTATTGTAGTTTAGATCTGGCTATGCAGTATATATGTATATGGATATGGTATTTTGTTAATACTTACATCTATAGATTATTTGTTAAGTGAACTTGTATAGTCTTGTATGTTGTGTTAGATCTACATATCCATTAGGCCAACTGTGTATTACCATCTATAATAATGTATTTCCATTTGGAAATTCAATTTGGCTCCTGGGTGCGTATGCTTACTCTACAAAAAAAAATCATATTTTGAAGTGTCCACAAGTTTGGATAAATAGTTCTACATGTACATCTCTATAATATATGGCTTTCATCAAGTTTCACGAAAAAACAATATTTTGTGTGATCTATGTAAAAAAAGAAAGTTTATCTTGTGAAAATTACTGTTTTTAGCATTGAATTTTGTATTTTTTTACACACTTCACATGGTAAGTCGATTTTTATGAAACGACTTTGTGAGCGTGTAGCACGTGAAGATGTACGTGCAAACTTTTTTATTTCAATTTCTTTTAAAATTAAAAATATGTGTAAGATGTATTTTAAAATATAGGGAGCATATGCTCCCATGCTCCAAGACACCACTCCCTCCATTTTCATTCTATATTTGTTTAATAGAGATCTTATTTTGGTAACACTCCTTAAGAACAAGGCAAGGGAATGCATGCGACGTTGTATCTCCACTCCTTGTTCTTTTTACAGTCCAGTGTTATGTCGGTATCTTTCCTAACCATATGAGTATATATGATTGCATATTACAAGACAAAAAATAGAGAATATCTTACTCATTCATGATAATTATGTGCAGAAAGCAGAAACATTCATGGACTCGTCATGTCATGTCGTCTTGGCAAAAAAGTTGGCTGTAAAAAAGTAAGGAGGCTGAAGCTCACAGCCTTCCTTCTAGCTTGTACCATGCCCTTGTACCATGCCATCTGCAGTTGCACGTAAGTGACTAGTTATTTAAATTGGCATATTTGATAATTAATTCTATTTGTGTATAACATTCTCACATTGAATAACATTCTGAATTATATTTTCAGATCTTTTGAGCAATATTTGCAGCTTCTACCTTTAAGGGAGAAGCAGTATCATGACTGGATTGTGCCCTTCAATGTGCTCCAAGTCGATAGTGGTGATGTTACCGATATCCTTGCAAGTTACATCAGATATCCTTGCAAGATACATCATCGTTGGGGAGACGAAGGCGTAACCAAGAAAAGACACGGATTCTCTTCTTTTTTGTATATATCTCTACTATTTGTAATGATATATATATATAGACACGATGTATCAGGAATATAACAGATTTGGTACCACAATTCCATGAGTGTTAAGTTGAGCACACATCTATTGTGGGTAATACTGGTTCGTGTGCGAAATGGGATGAACACGTATGAGTAGAAACACAAGACGTTTACGACTGATGATATTGGGACTCCAAGTGCAGAGTGTTGTGCCAGCGGAGTATCTATATCTCTTATAAAGTAAAACCTCACTAGAGGGTCATTTAAGTTGTCTATCTCAACATGCAAGCTATCCACATCATCCATTCTATTAGCCATCCAATTGTCCATGTCATTCCCCACTAACATTCATTACTCTACATGCAAGCCACATCATCTATTTTTTAAGCCATCCAATTATCCACATCATCCACTTTTAGCCGCCAACTACATAACTATTTCAAATCAGTTTTTTTTTTAAGTTAGCATCTTGACTATGTATACCAATTGAATCATGCATGTTCCTACAAATAACATCCTATTCCAATTAACTTATATCCTTTTGTTTTTTACAAAATAGAGTTATCGGAGAAATTCCCACTGCAACGCGCGGGGTATCCTTCTAGTATTGTAGTAATAAACAACCACATTAGGTCATTAGGATTGGGTTAGATTGGTCACTTCATCCTTTAGAGCACCCGCCTCTGCGCAAATATGGATGCTAACTGAGTCAATTACTGCAAGCACTAAGCGTCGGCAACTAGGTAGCCCTATTTTGCAAGTGCGTCGTACTCGTATGTAGTGTGGATGCACAAACGCCCCACTGTGGGTGCTCTTAGCTAACCAAGCCTAACTGATAAGACCGGGATCAAGATGACTAAATCATGATCGAAACATTCTGAGAGAGGAAGTTAACGTGTTAACTAATAGCTAGGAGGTCTACCCTCCAAAAGAAAAACATCATGCATATATAGAGGAATAAATGTGTCTAGACCGACTCAAGTAATGTCTAGCCCAACATAATGCCTCCACACTGATATTTATTCCATAGTCCTTTTTATTAGATATTTAATGCATATTTTTATTACACTTAGCAAAATTAAACATATTTTTTTATTTCCTTACAATTTACTCTGTAACATATTTGCATACCACATGTTTTATTTCGTTATAACTTATTCTGTCAATATACTACTAACACTAATATATGTCCCCATTACACTTAGCAAAATTAATTACATTTTTTACTTATTTATAACTCATTGTGTTTAAATGGGGACATAATTAGTCTATTTCTTCTTTACACTTAGCAAAATTAACCACATTTTCTATTTTTTGATTGATTGTTTCATTGAACTGTACTATCCTATATTTTAGTACAAGCGAAATTAACAATGTTACAATATCGTTGAATATGAATGTACGATGTTCTTATTGTACATTTTATTGTTTACCACCGCAAGTATGCTTGCTCGATTTGAATCACATTTTGCAATGATAGCTATTTAGTTGTTTAATTTATGTTGTAGCATTGCCGTTTACTAAGCCTTTGTTTGCTGAATCCTCTTGGAACTAAGAAAAACATAAAGGGGAAAATCATATGCCTCCATGGATTGGTTTATGCCACTTAGAGATATGTTCTTAAATATCTTGCTAGAGAGGGATTTACAGCGTATATATACTCTAACAAATACCTTGATAGAAGTTTCTAGTGTATATTGTAAGCGAGATGTAGTTTTCTCTGGAAGGGGATGAAGGACATCAACGGAGGTCACTGTCTCGCAAACCAGAAATGTTGCCACGCCACCAGACATGAAACCAGTAATTATCAACTTCGACCGCTGCTGCCTCGCGGTCGCGGACTGCAGCTCCTGGTCGACCATGGTGGCGCGCGACCACCGCGACACGGGCGTGCCGCCACCCGCTAGCCAGCGCACGGTCGTAGGCATCGTCGTCTTCCACGCTACCGCCGCCGTCCAGACTCCAGCGCCTTGCGCACGACGCGTTGTATGTCGTACGACGTCGCCTCCCCCTCCAGCACGAGGGCGCCGTGGTACGGGCGCGCGAAGAACTGGGCGCCGCTCCCTTCGCCGTCGTCGTCATCATCCTCGTAATCGGCGACGCTCTGCTCGTCTCGCTAGCTCCGCGCGCCGCTCATGTCGAACTTCCCGAACACCATGTCGCCCGCGCGCTCTCGTCGTGGTCCTCTATATCAGAGTCCGACTCCTCCTCGAACGCGTCGCGACGACATAACGCGAAGGCGGAACCCGACGCCGCCGAGCATGCCATGCTCCTCTCCGCACCTCTCCCGGACACGCAACGCCGGCGCCGTGGTCTGCGCCGTGACCTCCTGGCGCAGCGTCGGGTTGCCGATCCGGGCCACCAGGTGTTTGAACGCCCGGTCCGGCCGCGCCCATGTCGCTGAGCGCGGCACGTGTCAGGTCACGTCCTCCATCGTCTCGACGTCCACGGAGCCGTCGTCGTGGTCGCTGCATAGCTCGACGAGCAGCCGGATCGTGGCCGTTGGCTGTGGCGAGTCACACGAGTTCGCAGCCTGGATCTCACCAATATCCTTTACGGCGGCCATGTCTAATCGACTAATCGGACGAGATCCCTCTGAACTCTGAAGTCCATGAAAGAACTGCGATATAGAGTCCGATTAATTCGGTTACTGATGATGTATGCGCAGCACTATCAGCAAGGAAAGCTATACTGTGTTCTGAAAATATTTCGTACACCAGGAACATCACATGTTCAACCGCAACTCAGCAGCTCTATCGCATAGACACTGCTCCCCTTTCCTCTTATCTCCTTCTACAGTAGAGAGAGGCGAAAAGGGAGGAGCCCCGCGTCCCTCGCTTTGCCGCCGGCCGGACCGTTGGTCCCCTCCCTCTCCGGCAGCCGCTCCGGCGGCGGGAGAGTGGGGGGGCCGCGGATCTGTGTGCCTAGCGTGTAAATAGTAGGGTAGGTTTGTCTTCCGGCGGCGTTGTGGTGGCGGAGGCGACGCCGGCGAGAATAAAGGTGCCACTGCTCAATCCCCATCGCGATGGCGCTCTCCGGGGCGGCGTCGGAGGGCTGGTGGCCTTGCTCGCTCGCGGATCTGGCGGATTTGCGAGCCTAGGATTCCTGGGTGCGGC
The DNA here is from genome assembly GCF_019359855.2 of Lolium perenne. NCBI lineage: Eukaryota > Viridiplantae > Streptophyta > Magnoliopsida > Poales > Poaceae > Lolium > Lolium perenne. The sequence continues at coordinate 248,934,485 of NC_067244.2, read as the reverse complement.
TGGCGAGGCGAGGTCGACAGCAACATCGGTGGATTTTGTCCTCCAACTCCTTCCTCGTCGCATCGGTGTCCTCTCCATCGCCGGTGTGGAGTTCGTGAGGAGCTGCATCGGAGAGCTCGGCAGGAGGGTGTTCCAGGAGTGGGATGGTGGTTTGAAGATGGCGGATTTGACGCGTTCTCCCGACAGCGTCGGCGAGGAGCGGCGGATCCGGGAGTTGGCGAGCGCGGGGAGGATCCCCGGCCGACGTGCCCCAGCGAAAATGGCTCCGCCGTGGGCGGGCTTCTACTTCGGCTCTGCAAGCCTATGCGGCTATGGCGCTAGCTCTTCTCCGTCGATGGTGGTTGTTGGTTCTGGCAGTCTTCCCGTAGTTATTTTCTTTTCTTTTTTCGGGTTTTTCTGCCTCCTCATGGTCATGCTTCTGATCCGTTTTCTCTGGATGATTTCCGTGTGTTCTGGTGCTTGTAATCTTGTTCTTGATGAATGAATATGCGGTTATCTCAAAAAAAAAAAACTCAGCAGCTCTACAAAGTGTATTCGAGAGTACTATTCAACTGGACAACACGAAGTATTCCTTGCTGAAGAGATGGTAAATGGATTTTCCTCTACAAAGAATGTTTGTCAAAACAAAACCCAAACGCTAAAAAGTGCACGGTGGCCAGTTTGTTTTGCCGAGCCAACGATTCCTGGCCGTTGGATCCCGCTTCGTCGATCAGCGATCTGGGCGCTTTCCCGACAGGTCCCCACCTGAGGGCCCCACCGTCATCGCGACCGCACCGTGCGAGGGTCCATTCCGCGTCGCGCGCGTGCGAGGAAGACATTTCGCGAACGTCTCTCTGCCTCGTTCCCCATTCCTCTCGCGAGCTCCGGCCGGCGATTTCGCTAGGGTTCCGGTTGAGCGACGGCGTGCTCGCCGGCGCCGCGATCCCCTAGGGTTCCAGGGGGTGAGGGGTAGGTTGCTCGCCGGCGCTCGATTCGCAAGGCTTCCGGGAGGTCCTCGTGAGCTCAGTAGGCGTAAGGAGCGGGAGGTCGACGGCAGTGGGGGCGAGGCGCGAGGTCCTGCTTCGATCTCCGCAACGGAGATCGACCTTCTCTCAGGCGGGTGCAGTCGATTCGCCGTCCAAGAGCTTCATCGCCGCCGTATCAGTGGTCGTGCACTAGGCGCGTGGTGTTTTTCGCCCAGATCGTTGACGGAGATCGTCCCGTATGCGTTTGCCGTGTCCGCACCTTTGATCAGTTGCAGATCCAGCTACTCAGGTAAGCGATATGTGCTCAGATCCCCCCAATCCCCCAGTAGGACTTGATTTCTTGTTTCAATTTTTGTCCTCGTTTTCATGGTGCGGGATTTTTTGGAAGTAGATGGATGGCAGTGCATGGACTCTCCCCTGTATATCCACTTTTTGTCCTTGTTCTATGGTTCTTATGGTCCCCTGTAGAGCATGTTTTGGAGTAATTTGTACTTGTTGTTATGGTTCCCATTGTTTCCCTGTTGATCATGGTTGGAGTAATTTGTACACCTGAAATTAGATGATGCTAGTACAGCTTTTATGTTCTCAGTTGTTTATTAGAGCTTGTAGGTTCTGTATGGATCATGTAGAGCAACTTTTGCAGTTGTGTTTGATACTCATTCTAGCCTAAGTTGTTTTTGCCATGCTAGTGCACCTGCTTGATATAGGCTACCAATTTTAGATGATGCCAGTACTAGCTTATGTTCTTTAGTGGTTATTTTTGCACATTGGAACATTCTAATTCATATGATGCTGCTTATTGAAGTTGCTGGTGGTTCTTATTGAAGTTGATTTGCCATGCCATGAGATGCCACAAGTTGGCGATTATTCGTGTTTTAAATAAGTTGTTACGTCATTATAATTAAGTTGTCAACTAGGAGTCATTAAGTTGGCTCGTCGTTGTTACTTAAGTTGCTTTTCTGAATTTTCCATGCCATAAACGATGCCACGAGTTCCCGTTGTCTATGTTTTAACTTGTCCTGTCATTATGATCAAGTTGTCCCACTAGAAGTAATTAAGTTGGCTGGTGGTTCTTAATTAAGTTGATTTTTCTGTTTTTTTACATGACATGAACGATGCCTTTGAGTTTGCCCATTATCTGTCTTAAACAAGTTGTTCTTGGAAATACATCTAGTTGAGTGATGTGTGTAGTTGACACGTCCGTTGGGAACCCCAAGAGGAAGGTGTGATGCGCACAGTAGCAAGTTTCCCTCAGTAAGAAACCAAGGTTTAATCGGACCAGTAGGAGTCAAGAAGCACGTTGAAGGTTGATGGTGGCGGAATGTAGTGCGGCGCAACACCAGGGATTCCGGTGCCAACGTGGAACATGCACAACATAACCAAAGTACTTTGCCCCAACGTAACAGTGAGGTTGTCAATCTCACCGGCTTGCTGTGAACAAAGGATTAACCGTATTGTGTGGAAGATAATTGTTTGCGAAGAACAGTAAAGAACAAGTATTGCAGTAGATTGTATTTCAGATGTAAAGAATAGACCGGGGTCCACAGTTCACTAGTGGTGTCTCTCCTATAAGATAAATAGCATGTTGGGTGAACAAATTACAGTTGGGCAATTGACAAATAAAGAAGGCATAACAATGCACATACATATATCATGATGAGTACTATGAGATTTAATCAGGGCATTACGACAAAGTACATAGACCGCCATCCAGCATGCATCTATGCCTAAAAAGTCCACTTTCAGGTTATCATCCGAACCCCTTCCGGTATTAAGTTGCAAGCAACAGACAATTGCATTAAGTATGGTGCGTAATGTAATCAACACAAATATCCTTAGACAAAGCATCGATGTTTTATCCCTAGTGGCAACAGCACATCCACAACCTTAGAACTTTCTGTCACTGTCCCAGATTTAATGGAGGCATGAACCCACTATCGAGCATAAATACTCCCTCTTGGAGTCACAAGTATCAACTTGGCCAGAGCCTCTGATGTCTACGCCCCCCTCCTTTTCCTGTAGACAGTGTTGGGCCTCCAAGAGCAGAGGTTTGTAGAACAGCAGCAAGTTTTCCCTTAAGTGGATCACCCAAGGTTTATCGAACTCAGGGAGGAAGAGGTCAAAGATATCCCTCTCATGCAACCCTGCAACCACAAAGCAAGAAGTCTCTTGTGTCCCCAACACACCTAATAGGTGCACTAGTTCGGCGAAGAGATAGTGAAATACAGGTGGTATGAATATATATGAGCAGTGGCAACGGCACCAGAAAAAGTGCTTTGCCCGGAGACAAGAACAAGCAAGAGTAACGCAAAAGTAGTAACGCAAAGAAAAACAAGAAACAAGCAGCGATAGCAGTATTTAGGAACAAGGCCTAGGGATTAGACTTTCACTAGTGGACACTCTCAACGTTGATCACATAACAGAATAGATAAATGCATACTCTACACCCTCTTGTTGGATGATGAACACCACTAACTGTGTAGGATTACACGAACCCTCAATGCCGGAGTTAACAAGCTCCACAATATTCAATGTTCATATTTAAATAACCTTAGAGTGTAAGATAGATCAATATGACTAAACCAAGTACTAACATAGCATGCACACTGTCACCTTCATGCTAAGAAAGGAGGCATAGATCATATCAATACTATCATAGCAATAGTTAACTTCATAATCTACAAGAGATCATAATCATAGCATAAACCAAGTACTAACACGGATGCACACACTGTCACCATTACACCGTGCAGGAGGAATAAAACTACTTTAATAACATTGCTAGAGTAGCACATAGATAAATTGTGATACAAAACACATTGCAATCATAAAGAGATATAAATAAGCACTTCACTATGCCATTCATAACAGTGAATAAGTATTCTGTGAAATATAGCCTAAGAGACCCACACGGTGCACACACTGTCACCTTTACACACGTGGGACAAGGAGTCTCCGGAGATCACATAAGTAAAATTCACTTGACTAGCATAACGACATCTAGATTACAAGCATCATCATATGAATCTCAATCATGTAAGGCAGCTCATGAGATTATTGTATTGAAGTACATAGGAGAGAGATGAACCACATAGCTACCGGTACAGCCCCGAGCCTCGATGGAGAACTACTCCCTCCTCATGGGAGGCAGCAGCGTTGATGGAGATGGCGGTGGTGTCGATGGAGGAGCCTTCCGGGGGCACTTCCCCGTCCCGACGGCGTGCTGAACAGAGACTCTGTCCCCAGATCTTGGCTTCGTGATGGCGGCGGCTCTGGAAGGTTTTCTCTGGTTTCGTCGAACGTATCAGGGTTTTCGCGACGGAGGCTTTAAATAGGCGGAAGGGCAAGGTCGGTGGACTTCTGGGGGGCCCACACTATAGGGGGGCGCGGCCCCCCTTGGCCGCGCCGGCCTAGGGTTTGGTGGCCCTGTGCCCCCTCTCTGGTGGTTCTCGTGTGTTCTGGATGCTTCCGGGCAAAATAGGAACCTGGGCGTTGATTTCGTCCGATTCCGAGAATATTTCGTTACTAGGATTTCTGAAACCAAAAACAGCACAAAACAGGAACTGGCACTTCGGCATCTTGTTAATAGGTTAGTTCCAGAAAATGCACGAATATGACATAAAGTGTACATAAAACATGTAGATATCATCAATAATGTGGCATGGAACATAAGAAATTATCGATACGTCGGAGACGTATCAGCATCCCCAAGCTTAGTTCTGCTCGTCCCGAGCAGGTAAAACGATAACAAAGATAATTTCTGGAGTGACATGCCATCATAACCTTGATCATACTATTTGTAAAGCATATGTAGTGAATGCAGCGATCAAAACAATGTATATGACATGAGTAAACAAGTGAATCATATAGCAAAGACTTTTCATGAATAGTACTTCAAGACAAGCATCAATAAGTCTTGCATAAGAGTTAACTCATAAAGCAATAAATCAAAGTAAAGGTATTGAAGCAACACAAAGGAAGATTAAGTTTCAGCGGTTGCTTTCAACTTGTAACATGTATATCTCATGGATAGTTGTCAATGCAAAGCAATATAACAAATGCAATATGCAAATATGTAGGAATCAATGCACAGTTCACACAAGTGTTTGCTTCTTGAGATGGAGAGAAATAGGTGAACTGACTCAACAATAAAAGTAAAAAGAATGGTCCTTCGAAGAGGAAAAGCATCGATTGCTATATTTGTGCTAGAGCTTTGATTTTGAAAACATGAAACAATTTTGTCAACGGTAGTAATAAAGCATATGTATCATGTAAATTATATCTTACAAGTTGCAAGCCTCATGCATAGTATACTAATAGTGCCCGCACCTTGTCCTAATTAGCTTGGACTACCGGATCATCGCAATACACATGTTTTAACCAAGTGTCACAATGGGGTACCTCTATGCCGCCTGTACAAAGGTCTAAGGAGAAAGCTCGCATTGGATTTCTCGCTATTGATTATTCTCAACTTAGACATCCATACCGGGACAACATAGACAACAGATAATGGACTCCTCTTTTATGCATAAGCATGTGGCAACAATTAATTTTCTCATATGAAATTGAGGATATTGTCCAAAACTGAAACTTCCACCATGGATCATGGCTTTAGTTAGCGGCCCAATGTTCTTCTCTAACAATATGCATGCTTAACCATAAGGTGGTAGATCTCCCTTACTTCAGACAAGACGAACATGCATAGCAACTCACATGAAATTCAACAAAGAGTAGTTGATGGCGTCCCCAGTGAACATGGTTATCGCACAACAAGCAACTTAATAAGAGATAAAGTGCATAAGTACATATTCAATACCACAATAGTTTTTAAGCTATTTGTCCCATGAGCTATATATTGTAAAGGTGGAGAATGGAAATTTAAAGGTAGCACCCAAGCAATTTACTTTGGAATGGCGGAGAAATACCATGTAGTAAGGTAGGTATGGTGGACACAAATGGCATAGTGGTTGGCTCAAGTATTTTGGATGCATGAGAGGTAATCCCTCTCGATACAAGGTTTAGGCTAGCAAGGCTTATTTGAAACAAACACAAGGATGAAGCGGTGCAGCAAAACTCACATAAAAGACATATTGAAAACATTATAAGACTCTACACCGTCTTCCTTGTTGTTCAAACTCAATACTAGAAATTATCTAGACCTTAGAGAGACCAATTATGCAAACCAAATTTTAGCAAGCTCTATGTATTTCTTCATTAATAGGTGCAAAGTATATGATGCAAGAGCTTAAACATGAGCACAACAATTGCCAAGTATCAAATTATCCAAGACATTATAGCAATTACTACATGTATCATTTTCCAATTCCAACCATATAACAATTTAACGAAGAAGAAACTTCGCCATGAATACTAAAAGCTAAGAACACATGTGTTCATACGAACCAGCGGAGCGTGTCTCTCTCCCACACAATCATTTATTCAAACAAAAACAAAAACAAGAAACATACAGACGCTCCAAAAAAAGCACATAAGATGTGATGGAATAAAAATATAGTTTCAAGAGAAGGAACCTGATAATTTTGTCGATGAAGAAGGGGATGCCTTGGGCATCCCCAAGCTTAGACGCTTGAGTCTTCTTAATATATGCAGGGGTGAACCACCGGGGCATCCCCAAGCTTAGAGCTTTCACTCTTCTTGATCATAGTATATCATCCTCCTCTCTTGACCCTTGAAAACTTCCTTCACACCAAACTTCTCATAAACTTTATTAGAGGGGTTAGTACATAATCAAAAACTCACATGTTCAGAGGTGACACAATCATTCTTAACACTTCTGGACATTGCTCAAAGCTACTGGAAGGTAATGGAACAAAGAAATCCACCCAACACAGCGAAAGAAGCAATGCGAAATAAAAGGCAGAATCTGTCAAAACAGAACAGTCCGTAAAGACGAATTTTTAATAAATACTTCCGTTGCTCAGATCAGAAAACTCAAAACTAATGAAAGTTTCGTACATATCTGAGGAACACGCACGTAAATTGGCATATTTTTCTGAGTTACCTACAGAGAAAACAGCCCAGATTCGTGACAGATAGAAATCTGTTTCTGCGCAGAAATCCAAATCTAGTATCAACCTTCGATTAGAGGCTTCACTTGGCACAACAAAACACAAAACTAAGATAAGGAGAGGTTGCTACAGTAGTAAACAACTTCCAAGACACAAATATAAAACAAAGTACTGTAGCAAAATAATACATGGGTTATCTCCCAAGAAGTTCTTTCTTTATAGCCATTAAGATGGGCTCAGCAGTTTTAATGATGCACTCGCAAGAAATAGTAGTTGAAGCAAAAAGAGAGCATCAAGAGGCAAGTATGAAACAAATTTAAGCCTAACATGCTTCCTATGCATAGGAATCTTGTAAATAAACAAGTTCAAGAAGCATAGTGCAACAAGCATAGAGAGATAGAACAAGTGTAGCTTCAAAAATTTCAGCACATAGAGAGGTGTTTTAGTAACATGAAAATTTCTACAACCATATTTTCCTCTCTCATAATAACTTTCAGTAGCAACATGAGCAAACTCAATAATATAACTATCACATAAAGCGTTCTTATCATGAGTCTCATGCATAAAATTATTACTACCCACATAAGCATAATCAATTTTAGTAGTTGTAGTGGGAGCAAATTCAACAAAGTAGCTATCATTATTATCATCATAAATAGGAGGTAGAGTATCATCAAAGTAAATTTTCTCCTCAATGCTTGGGGGACTAAAAAGATCATGATCATCAAAGCCAGCTTCCCCAAGCTTAGAATTTTCCATATCATTAGCAACAATGGTATTCAATGTGTTCATGCAAATACTTGTGTGGGAGAGAGACACGCTCCGCTGGTTCGTATGAACACATGTGTTCTTAGCTTTTAATGTTCATGGCGAAGGTTGAAACTGCTTCGTTAATTGTTATATGGTTGGAAACGGAAAATGCTACATGTAGTAATTGGTATGATGTCTTGAATAACTTGATACTTGGCAATTGTTGTGCTCTTGTTTAAGCTCTTGCATCATATACTTTGCACCTATTAGTGAAGAAATACATAGAGCTTGTTAAAATTTGGATTGCATGAGTGGTTTCTCTAGAGTCTAGATATTTTCTAGTGAGGTGTTTGAACAACAAGGAAGACGATGTATAGTCTTATAATGCTTGTAATATGTCTTTTATGTAAGTTTTGATGTACTAGTTTATGCTTGTGTTCGCTTCAAACAACCTTGCTAGCCTAAGCCTTGTATCGAGAGGGATTACTTCTCATGCATCCGAAACCCTTGAGCCAACCACTATGCCATTCGAGTCCACCATACCTACCTACTACATGGTATTTCTCCGCCATTCCAAAGTAAATTGCTTGAAGTGCTACCTTTAAATTTCTATTCTCCACCTTCACAATATATAGCTCATGGGACAAATAGCTTAAAAACTATTGTGGTATTGAATATGTACTTATGAATTTTATTTCTTATAAGTTGCTTGTTGTGCGATAACCATGTTCCTGGGGACGCCATCAACTACTCTTTGTTGAATATCATGTGAGTTGCTATGCATGTTCGTCTTGTCTGAAGTAAGAGCGATCTACCACCTTATGGTTAGAGCGTGCATATTGTTAGAGAAGAACATTGGGCCGCTAACTAAAGCCATGATTCATGGTGAAAGTTTCAGTTTTGGACATATATCCTCAATCTCATATGAGAAAATTATTAATTGTTCCTACATGCTTATGCATAAAAGAGGAGTCCATTATCTGTTGTCTATGTTGTCCCGGTATGGATGTCTAAGTTGAGAATAATCAAAAGCGAGAAATCCAAAATGCGAGCTTTCTCCTTAGACCTTTGTACAGGCGGCATAGAGGTACCCCATTGTGACACTTGGTTAAAACATGTGTATTGCGATGATCCGGTAGTCCAAGCTAATTAGGACAAGGTGCGGGCACTATTAGTATACTATGCATGAGGCTTGCAACTTGTAAGATATAATTTACATGATACATATGCTTTATTACTACCGTTGACAAAATTGTTTCTTGTTTTCAAAATCAAAGCTCTAGCACAAATATAGCAATCGATGCTTTTCCTCTATGGAGGACCATTCTTTTACTTTTATGTTGAGTCAGTTCACCTATTTCTCTCCATCTCAAGAAGCAAACACTTGTGTGAACTGTGCATTGATTCCTACATATTTGCATATTGCATTTGTTATATTGCTTTGTATTGACAACTATCCATGAGATATACATGTTACAAGTTGAAAGCAACCGCTGAAACTTAATCTTCCGTTGTGTTGCTTCAATACCTTTACTAAGAATTTATTGCTTTATGAGTAACTCTTATGCAAGACTTATTGATGCTTGTCTTGAAAGTACTATTCATGAAAAGTCTTTGCTATATGATTCAATTGTTTACTCATTGCATTTACCTTGTTTCGAATTGCTGCATTCATCTCATATGCTTTACGATAGTATGATTAAGATTATGTTGGTAGCATGTCACCTCAGAAATTATCTTTTATCGTTTACCTACTCGAGGACGAGTAGGAACTAAGCTTGGGGATGCTGATACGTCTCCAACGTATCTATAATTTCTGATGTCCCATGCTTGTTTTATGACAATACCAACATGTTTTGTTCACACTTTATATCATTTTTATGCGTTTTCCGGAACTAACCTATTGACGAGATGCCGAAAGGCCAGTTGCTGTTTTCTGCTGTTTTTGGTTTCAGAAATCCTTGTAAGGAAATATTTTCGGAATCGGACGAAATCAACTCCGGAGATCTTATAATTTCAGGAAGCTTCCGGAACACCGAAGGAGAGTCGGAGGCGGGCAGCAGGGGGCCCACACCATAAGGCGGCGCGGGTGGCCCCCTGGCCACGCCAGCCTATGGTGTGGGGGCCCCAGCCGCCTCCTTGCGCCGCCTCTCCGCCTATATATTCGTCCCTGACCTAAAAATATCGACCAGTTCGACGGAAACAGAGAAAACCATCCAGAGCCGCCGCCATCGCGAAAGTCCAATTCGGGGGACAGAAGTCGCTGTTCGGCACTGCCGGGACGGGGAATTGCCCCGGAGCCATCTCCACCGCCGTCTTCACCGCCATCGCCGCCTCCATGATGAGGAGGGAGTAATCCACCCCGAGGCTGAGGGCTCCGCTGTAGCTATGTGGTTCATCTCTCTCCCATGTACCTCAATACAATAATCTCATGAGCTGCTTTACATGATTGAGATTCATATGAGTTTTGTATCACAATTTATCTATGTGCTACTCTAGTGATGTTATTAAAGTAGTTTTATTCCTCCTGCACGGTGTAATGGTGACAGTGTGTGCATCCGTGTTAGTACTTGGCGTATGCTATGATTATGATCTCTTGTAGATTATGAAGTTAACTATTGCTATGATAGTATTGATATGATCTATGCCTCCTTTCTTAGCATGAAGGTGACAGTGTGCATGCTACGTTAGTACTTGGTTTAGTTGTGTTGATCTATCTTACACTCTAAGGTTATTTAAATATGAACATTGAATTGTGGAGCTTGTTAACTCCGGCATTGAGGGTTCGTGTAATCCTACGCAATGTGTTCATCATCCAACAAGAGAGTGTAGAGTATGCATTTATCTATTCTGTTATGTGATCAATGTTGAGAGTGTCCACTAGTGAAAGTATGATCCCTAGGCCTTGTTCCTAAATACTGCTATCGCTGCTTGTTTACTGTTTCACTGCGTTACTACTGCTGCGTTACTACTGCTTGTTTACTGTCCTGGGCAAAGCACTTTTCTGGTGTCGTTGCTACTGCTACTATATATTCATACCACCTGTATTTCACTATCTCTTCGCCGAACTAGTGCACCTATTAGGTGTGTTGGGGACACAAGAGACTTCTTGCTTTGTGGTTGCAGGGTTGCGTGAGAGGGATATCTTTGACCTCTTCCTCCCCGAGTTCGATAAACCTTGGGTGATCCACTTAAGGGAAAACTTGCTGATGTTCTACAAACCTCTGCTCTTGGAGGCCCAACACTGTCTACAGGAAAAGGAGGGGGCGTAGACATCAAGCTATTTTCTGGCGCCGTTGCCGGGGAGGAAAGGTAAAAGGTACTCACACTCCGGATCTCGGCTACTAAGCTATTTTCCGGCGCATTGTAAGTACTCGAAGCTATTCCTTTAGATCCTGCAATTGCATCTTTTTGTTTCTTGTTTACACTAGTTTGGCATAATGGACAAGAATGAGCTTCTTATGCTATTTCCTGATTTAAAACATGGATTGTTTGATGCGAAAATTAAAAAACCTATGGAATCTTATTTGCATGCTGGTAGTAATATTAGTATGAACGCTTTGAACACCATTGTTGATAATGATATAGAAAGTTCTAAGCTTGGGGAAGCTGGTTTTCATGATCTTTTTAGTCCCCCAAGCATTGAGGAGAAAATTTTCTTTGATGATACTTTGCCTCCCATATATGATGATTATAATGATAGTGGTCTTTTGGTGCCACCTACTATGGAGAGTAAATTTTGTTGTGATTATACTATGCCTCCAACACTTGATGAGAATAATAATGATAGCTACTTTGTTGAATTTGCTCCCACTATTACTAATAAAATTGATTATGCTTATGTGGAGAGTAATAATTTTATGCATGAGACTCATGATAAGAATGCTTTATGTGATAGTTATATTGTTGAGTTTGCTCATGATGCTACTGAAAGTTATTATGAGAGAGGAAAATATGGTTGTAGAAATTTTCATGTTACTAAAACACCTCTCTATGTGCTAAAAAATTTCAAGCTACACTTGTTTTATCTTTCTATGCTTGTTGCATTATGCTTCATGAATTTGTTTATTTACAAGATTCCTATGCATAGGAAGCATGTTAGGCTTAAATGTGTTTTGAATTTGCCTCTTCATGCTCTCTTTTGCTTCAAATACTATTTCTTGCAAGTGCATCATTAAAACTGCTGAGCCCATCTTAATGGCTATAAAGAAAGCAACTTCTTGGGAGATAACCCATGTGTTATTTTGTGATACGTCCAAAACGTATCTACTTTCCCGAACACTTTTGCTATTGTTTTGCCTCTAATTTGTGTGTTTTGGATGCAACTAACACGGACTAACGCTGTTTTCAGCAGAACTGCTCTGGTGTCTCGTTTTTGTGCAGAAATCCAACTTTCGGGAAAAACCTCGGAATTTATGCAGAAGGCCCTATTTTCCCAGGAAACTAACGGAGCCAGAAGGGCAATTGAAGTGGAGGCCCGAGGGCCCCACACCATAGGGCGGCGCGGCCCAGGGGGGGCCCGCGCGGCCCTGTGGTGTGGCCCCCTCGGCCGGCCTCCGACGCCCTCCTTCGGACTATTTATCGGCCTCGACCTAAAAACGCACGGAGGGAAGTCGAAGTCGCCAGAAACCCTCCAGAACGCCGCCACATCGCGAAACTCCGTCGCGGGAGCCAGAAGTCTCCGTTCTGGCACTCCGCCGGGACGGGGAATTGGAGGAGATCATCGCCGCCATCACCGCCAACGCCTCTACATCAACCAGCCATGTTTCCCCCATCCATGTGTGAGTAATTCCCCCGCTGTAGGCCGAAGGGGATGGTAGGGATTGGATGAGATTGGTCATGTAATAGCATAAGATTGTTAGGGCATAGTGCCTAGTGTCCGTAATTGGTACTTTGATGATATTGTTGCAACTTGTTATGCTTAATGCTTGTCACTAGGGCCCGAGTGCCATGATCTCAGATCTGAACATGTTATTGTTTCATCAAGATAATCATTGTTTATGGTCTTACCTATAAGTTGTATACACATGTCGCTGTCCGGAACCAATGGCCCCGAAGTGACAAGAATTGGGACAACCGGAGGGGATGGTAGCGATGTGAGGATCACATGTGTTCACGGAGTGTTAATGCTTTGCTCCGGTACTCTATTAAAAGGAGTACCTTAATATCCAGTAGTTTCCCTTGAGGCCCGGCTGCCACCGGCTGGTAGGACAAAAGATGTTGTGCAAGCTTCTCATTGCGAGCACGCACGACTATATATGGAACACATGCCTATTGATTGCTTTGTACTTGGACACCGTTTTATTATTATCTGCAAATGCCCTTCTATGATTGTTACATGAGTTTCTCTCATCCATGCAACGCCCGTCATCCGTCCCCTGCCTACAGTATTTTAATCCTGCTGTTTACTAAAATCACTACTGCTGTCTCTTACTCTGTCGTCGTTATTTCACTACTGCTATCGCTATAAAATCACATTATCGATAAACCCTTGCGAGCAAGTCTGTTTCCAGTGTGCAGCTGAATTGACAACTCCGCTGTTAAGGCTTCCAAGTGTTCTTTGTCTCCTTGTGTCGAATCAATAAATTGGGTTTTACTTCCCTCGAAGACTGTTGCGATCCCCTATACTTGTGGGTCATCAAGACTATTTTCTGGCGCCGTTGCCGGGGAGCATAGCTTTATTTGGAAGTTCACTTGGATTAATATTGTTCGCTGCAAATTCTCCATCATGGGTAAACCTCGCGATACTAAGATCGCCATATTACCATCCACTACAAGAAAAGGTACAATTTTGAATACCTCTGCTGCTCTTGATTCACCATCTGTGATTGATAAACTTGTTTCACCGCCACATGCTTCGCATGCGGGTACATCTGCTGAATCTGAACACTCTCATAATATTGATAATGTTTCTGCTGTGCTTGATGATAGTGGTTCATTGGGATCTTTTCTAGATGCTACAATTGCTAGGTCTAGACAAATTGAAAATACCGAAACTCCTAATGCTACTACACCCGTTAGTTCACCTGAACTTGGTTATTTTAGTGATGATCCTGAGGAAGATTATGTGGAGCTTAATGATGATTTTATTGAAAAATGCAATGCTACTACTGATGCAAGAAAAATTAAAAAGTTGCTTGCAGAACATGCCTTTGTTAGATATAAACTGTCTCCTGATCCTAAGTTTGCCACATCTCCTATAAACATTAGGGATAAAGATTATGATTTTTCTCTTGATCTATCTCATATAGCTATTGTTGAGAAAACACCCTTTTGTGGTACTGAAAAAGAAAGTGCTGTTGAACACATGACTGAGCTATCTACTCTTAGTAGCTTGTTTTCTCGATGATGTTAAGATGTGTACTTACTTTGTTGCTAAAATATTTCCATTCTCATTAAAGGATGACGCTAAAACTTGGTATAATAATTTGCCACCTAATTCTATTAAAAGTCCGAAAGAATTGCTTGATGTTTTCTTCCGCAAATACTTTCCTGCTAGTGCTCAACATATTGCTTTGCGTAGAATTTATAATTTTAATCGTGAGATGAAGAGAAATTGCCCGAGGCTTGGTCGAGATTCTGCTCTCTTATTAGAGCTCGACCCGAGCATGATTTGGAAAAGCATGATTTACTTGATATATTTTATAGTGGACTAACCATTGAGTCTAGGGCATACCTGGATAGTTGTGCTGGTTGTGTTTTCAGAAAGAACTCCGTACGACGCTGAAGAATTATTGGCTAAAATAAGCCGGAATCATGATGATTGGACTACGCCTGAACCGACTCCAACTCCAATATTGAAGAAGGGGTTTAATTAAATTGAATGATGAAGATATGAGGGAAGCCAAGAAGTCTCTCAAGGAGAAAGGTATTAAATCTGAAGATGTGAAGAATCTACCTCCTATTGAAGATATATGTGAGATAATTCCCTTCATCCATGATTGAGGTAAACTCCCTTCAACGCTTTACTAGGGAAGATATTCCGTATTCGAAACCTCCTGCACAATGCTTAGATGAGTTTGATAATTATATTGTTAAGCAAGAAAATTTTAATATGAGAGTAGAGAATCATTTAATGGAAAATTCTCAAGCTATTAGTGAATTGCATGATATTGTGGAGAGAACCTCCAATGATGTTAAGATGCTTGTTAAACATTTTCAAATGATTCAAACTCAAATTGATCAACTCACTAAAGTGCAAAATGACTTGTTAGGGAATAATTCTAAAGAGAAACATGCTTATGAAGTAACAACTAGAGGTGGTGTCTCTACCCAGGATCCTCTATATCCCGAAGGGCATCCCAAAAGAGTTGAACAAGATTCTCAACGCATTGAACCTAGTGCTCATTCTAGGAAGAAAAAGAAGAAGAAACATAAAAATGTTGTAGAATCCTATGAACCTGTTAATGATCCTAATAGTATTTCTATTTCTGATGCTGAAACTGAAAGTGGTAATGAACATGATAATGATAATGATAATGATAAGAATGATACTCCTGATAAAGAAGAGGTTGAAGAAGAACCTGAAAAGCATGCTAAAAATAAAAAGTACACTAAAGAAGATTTTATTGCTGAGAAACATGGTAATGAAAGAGAACCTTGGGTGCAAAAGCAAATGTCTTTTCCTGCTAAGAAATTAAAATCAAAGGAAGAAGAACACTATAATAAATTTTGCGATTGGATGAAACCTTTATTCTTGCAAATCCCTTTGATCGATGCTATTAAATTGCCTCCTTATTCAAAGTATATGAAAGATATTGTTACTAACAAAAGGAAAATCCCCAATGAGGAAATTTCCACTATGCTTGCTAATTACTCTTTCAATGGCAAAGTTCCGAAGAAGTTGGGCGACCTGTATACCTACTATTCCTTGTTCTATCAAGAATAATTATGTTAAAACTGCTCTATGTGACTTGGGAGCCGGTGTTAGTGTTATGCCTTTTTCTCTTTATAAGAGACTTTACTTAGATAAGTTGATACCTACTGATATATCTTTGCAAATGGCTGATAAATCTACTGCTATTCCTGTTGGTATATGTGAGAATGTTCCTGTTCAAGTTACTACTAACTGCTTAATATTAACCGATTTTGTTGTGTTGGAAATGCCTGAAGATGATAATATGTCTATTATTCTTGGGAGACCTTTTCTTAACACCGCAGGGGCTGTTATTGATTGCAATAAAGGAAAGGTTACTTTCAATGTTGATGATAGGGAGCATACCGTTTATTTTCCTAAGAAGATTGAGAAAGCGTGTGGAGTTAATACTATTTCTAATGTGAGAACTATCAAAGTGGGAACTATTGATTGTCCTATATATGAGCCTAAGGAAGAATATCAAATTCTCGTGATTGGATCCATATCAATACAATTCAAGGTAACATGATTGATTTGAGGTTTATTTCTTCTTATGCTATGTAAAATTTATTTGGTGACAAGACTTGATCAACCTTGTTAACGGATACTTTTTATATGCATAGAGGAGGTAAACAACATATCTTTCTTCCTCCACTTGCTCTAGTTGCTGTAGCACTTTTAATTTGCAAAGTTCTTTAGTTATTTGAAGATTTCAAAAATTTTCCTGGCCAGTAATAATAAACTAAATACCCAGAAATGTGCGTTTTTCAAAGTTTTCAAAAATTCACAAAAATTATACCGTTGGTCCTATTTTTCGACGAGGCACTGGGAACACCGAGAGGATGACCTGTGGGGCACCAGAGGGCGCCAGACCACAGCCGGCGCGGCCAAGGAGGTGGCCGCGCCACCATGTGGTGTGGGTCCCCTCTGCCCCACTTTGTCATCTCTTTCGCCGAACAGTCTCTCTCCCGAAAAACTCGTACCAAGTTCCTCTCACTCGCGTTTTTGCTCCGAGCTCCGGATTTTTCGATCTCTTTGCTCAGCCCATTTATGTCGAAATTTGGCACATTTGCTCTTCGAGAAGCTATGAAGAAGTTTAGCTTTGGAGAGTTGTTCAAGAAGGGGACAACCAGCGCCGGGAGGCCTTCTAGGGCCGCCACCCGGATTAGGCAATCATACAATGAAGACATCCTCGCGCCTAGCTTCGCGCCTGAAGAGGACAACGGTCCTCCTAATGCTTCTACTTTTCCATGTTATGATTTTCTAAGGAATGCAGGGATACTGGAGGATTTCTTAACCCTTGTCAACAGGGCAGGGTTAACCACTTATATGGGCGATGAAAGGGAGCAATACTACTTGCTCACCAAAATCTTCGTCGAGAGTTTCCAGTTCAACAACAAACACTATGAGCCAACAGCTATGCTCAGGATTTATGGTAATACTGTGACTATGCCATTGAAGGATTTTTGTTGTGCCTTGGATATTGCCCCTGTAGGTACAGCAAGTAGGATTGATGACAACCCCCGGGACTTGCTGGAGCTCTACCGTGGGATCACCGACGATGATTGTCGCACCATTCAGCGGGGCAAGATAAGGAACATTCAACTCCCCGCCATTAAATATTTTGCATACTACATTGCTACTAGCATTCTTGGTAGGGAGAACACTAGTAATATCTCTAGCTACCATCTTGCTTTCCTGAATATTGCACTTACTGGTCAAACCTCCTATCACCTTGGTGCTCTTATTGCTCGCCGCCTGACTACCAGGGGGCCTATTTTTGGAGGAACCATTGCACTGCGCGTTTTAACATATCTTAATCTTCCTATTGATCCTAATGATGTGCCATTGGCCCCTAGGAGACTTGATATTACTGCTATGAAGAGTCATCATTTTGTTACTACTGACTCTACTTTAGATAGTATGGTGTATAGAATGTTGTTTTCTGACGGGGAGGAGAAGGAAATCCCTCTTCCCCAACCTAGTTTGTTGAGTATTGACAGGCAGTCATGGTCGTGCACTAAGGAGGAGGTGGATGAACATTTGAAGATAAGAGACTTCCACCAGCAACATGACTCTGAGGACGTCGGGACCTCCTACGACCACACCGTCACATATCCGGGTGCTTCTTCTAGCACATACCCGGAATACGACCCATCTTCATATTACGGAGACACTACTTCATGGGATCGATGGGATTGAACTCCACTTAGGCCAAAAGCCTAAGCTTGGGGGGAGGTATACCAGCATCACTCATTCTTTGCATATTATGGTTGCTGGATATTTGTACATACTTGTTTTGTTCGATTGAGTGGTTTTCTAATGAGAGGAAGATGATATTTGGGGAAGTGCTGCCTGAAAACAGATTCTGGAACGTTACCGTAAAAATCGTCAAAAATAGCCAGAGCGTCATTTTGAGCTGAAAATTTTTGTGTAGGTTCCCCAGGTTGTTATCTAACTTTCATTAGTTGAACACTTTTCGATCTGAGCAACGTAAGATTTTTGTTAAAATCGATTTCTGTACTGCTGTCAGGTTTTGGCAGATTCCTGCCATCTCGCTTTTCTGTGTTTCTTTCAGTTTGCTATTTCTTGATTTCGCTTTGTTTCCTTCCCAAAACACAAAAAGACCAAAAATATTTCTGTTATTTCTCTTCACCATTTGTTTGCTTTAGTTTCTTGCATTTGTTTCACTTTATTTGCTATTGCTAGTTTGCTATAAGAAAACCCAAAAAGATTTTGCTTTGTTTGTTTGTTTCCTCTTGTTCTTATTTGCAATTTGAAAACACCAAAAATATTTGCTGTTCTTCTCTGGTTTGTAAAGTTCTTTATGAGTTCAATGGTCTTCGGTGGCTGGAGCGTGGTTTTCATTTCATATTATCCAAGCTACACAAGTGAAAAGGCAATAATGACGATCTACGACAATCTGACTGTGGTGAGAGGCTGGTATGAACTCTATTTGCTTTCATTTTTGCACATATACTCATCCATGTGAGCATGCTTAGTTGGTTCGTGTAAGGTATATGTTATTTGAGAAAGTCTAGTAGTTCATGATCTCTCATGTTTAGCTCCAATTTATTAATATGAGTAGCATGTCATGTATGTTTGTTTGCATTGTTTTATTCATAAGTAAGTATGGCATTGTGGTATCCTCCTCTGAATAATTCATTTATATCGACTTGGCACATGCTCACGCATGCATATGACTGAACAAAAAGTCAATTAAGCCTCGATGATTTATATTGCTTCAGAGTTCTTGTATCACTTTTATGCCTCCGTTAATTTATTTTGCCGCAAGCATGATTATGACATTCTTTGCTCTCTTGATTTGTCGCTCCCTAGTCTATTGCTAGCCTTCACTTGTACTGAGCGGGAACGCTGCTCGTACTTCCAAACACATGAAAACCAAGTTATTCCAGAGTGTCCACCATAAATACCTATGCATGGCATTTCAAACCATTCCAAGTAAATTCTCATGCGCTACCTTTAAAACCTTCAAAATGCTTCTCAATTTGTGTTTATGTTTCATAGCTCATGAGGAAGTATGTGGTGTTTAGCTTTCAACCTTGTCATTTACTTTTGACGGACTCTCATATGGACTAGTGGCACATCCGCTTATCCAATAATTTTGCAAAAAGAGCTGGCAATGGGATTCCCAGTCCCGAATTAATTAACTTAATTAGACACTCCTCCATGGTTTGTGATTGTTGGACGGCACCCGAAGGATTCGGTTAGCCATGGCTTGTGTAATCAAAGGTTTGGTTGTTTGTCTTCATCATAATAAAACCAAAATAAAAAAGGCACTCCTTCATGGTATGAGATTGTTGGCAGGCACCCGAGGATTCGGTTAGGCATGGTTTGTGAAAGAAAGGTTGGAAGGAGTGCCAAATAAATATGCAATAATTCATGGGAGCCGCTCTTGAAAGTCCGGTTGGCGAGGTAGTTAGTGTACCCATTACCATTCGTTGACAACAACAAACACCTCTCAAAATAATTTTACTCCTGTCTTTATAAAAATGAAAAGCTCTAGCGCATGTTAATCCCCGCTTCCCTCTCGCGAAGGGTCAATCTTTTACTTTTATGTTGTGTCTCCATTATTTCTTTGAGCACTATCTTGAGAGCACAACTGTCATTCTTAGTATAATATGCTTGTCTCAAAATATGATTGATTGTGGTATAACTTTGATGCATTTATCTTTTGACAATCACTACTTCTAGTCTTTCTATGAACTCCGAGAGGTGCCGGGCATTTATGTTTTGCCAACCAAATACGGCAAGCGAGATACCACTTTATCATACTCTCTTATGAACATTGCAATCCTGCTTATATACATGATTCATGATGCTTATTATTAATTGTTGGTACCTCTCCATGATTGACATAGCTGTTAGATGATCTTATTTACATGTATCTCATTATGAATTGCTTAAGTATTAGCCATATCATGAGAATATATACATCATATGAGCAAATGTGTTCGTGAAAGTTCTTTTATCGCTCAGTTGTTAACTGAATTGCTTGAGGACAAGCAATAAGCTAAGCTTGGGGGAGTTGATACGTCCAAAACGTATCTACTTTCCCGAACACGTTTGCTATTGTTTTGGCTCTTATTTGTGTGGTTTGGATGCTTCTAACGGGGAATAACGCTGTTTTCTGGAGAACTTCTCTGTTGTCTCGTTTTTGTGCAGAAATCCAACTTTCGGGAAAAACCTCGGAATTTATGCGAAGGCCCTATTTTCCCAGAAACTAACGGAGCCGTAAGGGCAATTGAAGTGGAGGCCCGAGGGCCCCACACCATAGGGCGGCGCGGCCCGGGGGGGCCGCGCGGCCTGTGGTGTGGCCCTCGGCCGGCCTCCGACGCCCTCCTTCGGACTATTTATCGGCCTCGACCTAAAAACGCACGGAGGGAAGTCGAAGTCGCCAGAAACCCTCCAGAACGCCGCCACATCGCGAAACTCCGTCGCGGGAGCCAGAAGTCTCCGTTCTGGCACTCCGCCGGGACGGGGAATTGGAGGAGATCATCGCCGCCATCACCGCCAACGCCTCTACATCAACCAGCCATGTTTCCCCATCCATGTGTGAGTAATTCCCCCGCTGTAGGCCGAAGGGGATGGTAGGGATTGGATGAGATTGGTCATGTAATAGCATAAGATTGTTAGGGCATAGTGCCTAGTGTCCGTAATTGGTACTTTGATGATATTGTTGCAACTTGTTATGCTTAATGCTTGTCACTAGGGCCCGAGTGCCATGATCTCAGATCTGAACATGTTATTGTTTCATCAAGATAATCATTGTTTATGGTCTTACCTATAAGTTGTATACACATGTCGCTGTCCGGAACCAATGGCCCCGAAGTGACAAGAATTGGGACAACCGGAGGGGATGGTAGCGATGTGAGGATCACATGTGTTCACGGAGTGTTAATGCTTTGCTCCGGTACTCTATTAAAAGGAGTACCTTAATATCCAGTAGTTTCCCTTGAGGCCCGGCTGCCACCGGCTGGTAGGACAAAAGATGTTGTGCAAGTTTCTCATTGCGAGCACGCACGACTATATATGGAACACATGCCTATTGATTGCTTTGTACTTGGACACCGTTTTATTATTATCTGCAAATGCCCTGCTATGATTGTTACATGAGTTTCTCTCATCCATGCAACGCCCGTCATCCGTCCCCGTGCCTACAGTATTTTAATCCTGCTGTTTACTAAAATCACTACTGCTGTCTCTGTTACTCTGCTGCTGTTATTTCACTCATCTTGCTATAAAACTGTTACTACTGATAAACCCTTGCGAGCAAGTCTGTTTCCAGGTGCAGCTGAATTGACAACTCCGCTGTTAAGGCTTCCAAGTGTTCTTTGTCTCCCCTTGTGTCGAATCAATAAATTGGGTTTTACTTCCCTCGAAGACTGTTGCGATCCCCTATACTTGTGGGTCATCATTTTGCTACAGTACTTTGTTTTATATTTGTGTCTTGGAAGTTGTTTACTACTGTAGCAACCTCTCCTTATCTTAGTTTTGTGTTTTGTTGTGCCAAGTGAAGCCTCTAATCGAAGGTTGATACTAGATTTGGATTTCTGCGCAGAAACAGATTTCTATCTGTCACGAATCTGGGCTGTTTTCTCTGTAGAAAAATCAGAAAAATATGCCAATTTACGTGCGTGTTCCTCAGATATGTACGCAACTTTCATTAGTTTTGAGTTTTCTGATATGAGCAACGGAAGTATTTATTAAAAATTCGTCTTTATAGACTGTTCTGTTTTGACAGATTCTGCCTTTTATTTCGCATTGCTTCTTTCGCTGTGTTGGGTGGATTTCTTTGTTCCATTACCTTCCAGTAGCTTTGAGCAATGTCCAGAAGTGTTAAGAATGATTGTATCACCTCTGAACATGTGAGTTTTTGATTATGCACTAACCCTCTAATGAGTTTGTTTCGAGTTTGGTGTGGAGGAAGTTTTCAAGGATCAAGAGAGGGAGATGATACAACATGATCAAGGAGAGTGAAAGCTCTAAGCTTGGGGATGCCCCGGTGGTTCATCCCTGCATATATCAAGAAGGCTCAAGCGTCTAAGCTTGGGGATGCCCAAGGCATCCCTTTCTTCATCGACAAATTATCAGGTTCCTTCTCTTGAAACTATATTTTTATTCGGTCACATCTTATGTACTTTACTTGGAGCGTCTGTATGTTTCTTGTTTTTGTTTTTATTTGAATAAATACTTGTGTGGGAGAGAGACACGCTCCGCTGGTTCGTATGAACACATGTGTTCTTAGCTTTTAATGTTCATGGCAAAGGTTGAAACTGCTTCGTTAATTGTTATATGGTTGGAAACGGAAAATGCTACATGTAGTAATTGGTATGATGTCTTGAATAACTTGATACTTGGCAATTGTTGTGCTCTTGTTTAAGCTCTTGCATCATATACTTTGCACCTATTAGTGAAGAAATACATAGAGCTTGTTAAAATTTGGATTGCATGAGTGGTTTCTCTAGAGTCTAGATATTTTCTAGTGAGGTGTTTGAACAACAAGGAAGACGATGTATAGTCTTATAATGCTTGTAATATGTCTTTTATGTAAGTTTTGATGTACTAGTTTATGCTTGTGTTTGCTTCAAACAACCTTGCTAGCCTAAGCCTTGTATCGAGAGGGATTACTTCTCATGCATCTGAAACCCTTGAGCCAACCACTATGCCATTCGAGTCCACCATACCTACCTACTACATGGTATTTCTCCACCATTCCAAAGTAAATTGCTTGAAGTGCTACCTTTAAATTTCTATTCTCCACCTTCACAATATATAGCTCATGGGACAAATAGCTTAAAAACTATTGTGGTATTGAATATGTACTTATGCATTTTATTTCTTATAAGTTGCTTGGTGTGCGATAATCATGTTCCTGGGGACGCCATCAACTACTCTTTGTTGAATATCATGTGAGTTGCTATGCATGTTCGTCTTGTCTGAAGTAAGAGCGATCTACCACCTTATGGTTAGAGCGTGCATATTGTTAGAGAAGAACATTGGGCCGCTAACTAAAGCCATGATTCATGGTGGAAGTTTCAGTTTTGGACATATATCCTCAATCTCATATGAGAAAATTATTAATTGTTGCTACATGCTTATGCATAAAAGAGGAGTCCATTATCTGTTGTCTATGTTGTCCCGGTATGGATGTCTAAGTTGAGAATAATCAAAAGCGAGAAATCCAAAATGCGAGCTTTCTCCTTAGACCTTTGTACAAAGGCATAGAGGTACCCCATTGTGACACTTGGTTAAAACATGTGTATTGCGATGATCCGGTAGTCCAAGCTAATTAGGACAAGGTGCGGGCACTATTAGTATACTATGCATGAGGCTTGCAACTTGTAAGATATAATTTACATGATACATATGCTTTATTACTACCGTTGACAAAATTGTTTCTTGTTTTCAAAATCAAAGCTCTAGCACAAATATAGCAATCGATGCTTTTCCTCTATGGAGGACCATTCTTTTACTTTTATGTTGAGTCAGTTCACCTATTTCTCTCCATCTCAAGAAGCAAACACTTGTGTGAACTGTGCATTGATTCCTACATATTTGCATATTGCATTTGTTATATTGCTTTGTATTGACAACTATCCATGAGATATACATGTTACAAGTTGAAAGCAACCGCTGAAACTTAATCTTCCGTTGTGTTGCTTCAATACCTTTACTAAGAATTTATTGCTTTATGAGTAACTCTTATGCAAGACTTATTGATGCTTGTCTTGAAAGTACTATTCATGAAAAGTCTTTGCTATATGATTCAATTGTTTACTCATTGCATTTACCTTGTTTCGAATTGCTGCATTCATCTCATATGCTTTACGATAGTATGATTAAGATTATGTTGGTAGCATGTCACCTCAGAAATTATCTTTTATCGTTTACCTACTCGAGGACGAGTAGGAACTAAGCTTGGGGATGCTGATACGTCTCCAACGTATCTATAATTTCTGATGTCCCATGCTTGTTTTATGACAATACCAACATGTTTTGTTCACACTTTATATCATTTTTATGCGTTTTCCAGAACTAACCTATTGACGAGATGCCGAAAGGCCAGTTGCTGTTTTCTGCTGTTTTTGGTTTCAGAAATCCTAGTAAGGAAATATTTTCGGAATCGGACGAAATCAACTCCGGAGATCTTATAATTTCAGGAAGCTTCCGGAACACCGAAGGAGAGTCGGAGGCGGGCAGCAGGGGGCCCACACCATAAGGCGGCGCGGGTGGCCCCCTGGCCGCGCCAGCCTATGGTGTGGGGGCCCCAGCCGCCTCCTTGCGCCGCCTCTCCGCCTATATATTCGTCCCTGACCTAAAAACATCGACCGGTTCGACGAACAGAGAAAACCATCCAGAGCCGCCGCCATCGCGAAAGTCCAATTCGGGGGACAGAAGTCGCTGTTCCGGCACCCTGCCGGGACGGGGAATTGCCCCCGGAGCCATCTCCACCGCCGTCTTCACCGCCATCGCTGCCTCCATGATGAGGAGGGAGTAATCCACCCCCGAGGCTGAGGGCTCCGCTGTAGCTATGTGGTTCATCTCTCTCCCATGTACCTCAATACAATAATCTCATGAGCTGCTTTACATGATTGAGATTCATATGAGTTTTGTATCACAATTTATCTATGTGCTACTCTAGTGATGTTATTAAAGTAGTTTTATTCCTCACACGGTGTAATGGTGACAGTGTGTGCATCCGTGTTAGTACTTGGCGTATGCTATGATTATGATCTCTTGTAGATTATGAAGTTAACTATTGCTATGATAGTATTGATATGATCTATGCCTCCTTTCTTAGCATGAAGGTGACAGTGTGCATGCTACGTTAGTACTTGGTTTAGTTGTGTTGATCTATCTTACACTCTAAGGTTATTTAAATATGAACATTGAATTGTGGAGCTTGTTAACTCCGGCATTGAGGGTTCGTGTAATCCTACGCAATGTGTTCATCATCCAACAAGAGAGTGTAGAGTATGCATTTATCTATTACATTTATGTGATCAATGTTGAGAGTGTCCACTAGTGAAAGTATGATCCCTAGGCCTTGTTCCTAAATACGCTATCATTTGCTTGTTTCTTGTTTCAGCTGCGTTACTACTCTTTGCGTTACTACTGCTTGTTCTCGTCTGGGCAAAGCACTTTTAGTGTCGTTGCTCTTGCTACTATATATTCATACCACCTGTATTTCACTATCTCTTCGCCGAACTAGTGCACCTATTAGGTGTGTTGGGGACACAAGAGACTTCTTGCTTTGTGGTTGCAGGGTTGCATGAGAGGGATATCTTTGACCTCTTCCTCCCTGAGTTCGATAAACCTTGGGTGATCCACTTAAGGGAAAACTTGCTACTGTTCTACAAACCTCTGCTCTTGGAGGCCCAACACTGTCTCTGAGGAAAAGGAGGGGGCGTAGACATCGGTACCTTTTACCTTTCCTCCCCCGCAACGGCGCCAGAAAATCGCTTGATGTCTACGCCCCCGCCTTTTCCTGTAGACAGTGTTGGGCCTCCAAGAGCAGAGGTTTGTAGAACAGCAGCAAGTTTTCCCTTAAGTGGATCACCCAAGGTTTATCGAACTCAGGGAGGAAGAGGTCAAAGATATCCCTCGCATGCAACCCTGCAACCACAAAGTAAGAAGTCTCTTGTGTCCCCAACACACCTAATAGGTGCACTAGTTCGGCGAAGAGATAGTGAAATACAGGTGGTATGAATATATATGAGCAGTGGCAACGGCACCAGAAAAGTGCTTTGCCTAGGACAAGAACAAGCGATAGTAACGCAGAAGTAGTAACGCAAAGAAACAAGAAACAAGCAGCGATAGCAGTATTTAGGAACAAGGCCTAGGGATTAGACTTTCACTAGTGGACACTCTCAACGTTGATCACATAACAGAATAGATAAATGCATACTCTACACCCTCTTGTTGGATGATGAACACCACTAACTGTGTAGGATTACACGAACCCTCAATGCCGGAGTTAACAAGCTCCACAATATTCAATGTTCATATTTAAATAACCTTAGAGTGTAAGATAGATCAATATGACTAAACCAAGTACTAACATAGCATGCACACTGTCACCTTCATGCTAAGAAAGGAGGCATAGATCATATCAATACTATCATAGCAATAGTTAACTTCATAATCTACAAGAGATCATAATCATAGCATAAACCAAGTACTAACACGGATGCACACACTGTCACCATTACACCGTGCAGGAGGAATAAAACTACTTTAATAACATTGCTAGAGTAGCACATAGATAAATTGTGATACAAAACACATTGCAATCATAAAGAGATATAAATAAGCACTTCACTATGCCATTCATAACAGTGAATAAGTATTCTGTGAAATATAGCCTAAGAGACCCACACGGTGCACACACTGTCACCTTTACACACGTGGGACAAGGAGTCTCCGGAGATCACATAAGTAAAATTCACTTGACTAGCATAACGACATCTAGATTACAAGCATCATCATATGAATCTCAATCATGTAAGGTGTAGGATAACGTTGCATAGAAAACAAAAAATTTCCTACCGCGAACACGCAATCCAAGCCAAGATGCAATCTAGAAGACGGTAGCAACGAGGGGGTATCGAGTCTCACCCTTGAAGAGATTCCAAAGCCTACAAGAGGAGGCTCTTGTTGCTGCGGTAGACGATCACTTGCCGCTTGCAAAAGCGCGTAGAAGATCTTGATCACGATCGGTTCCGGCGCCACGAACGGGCAGCACCTCCGTACTCGGTCACACGTTCGGTTGTTGATGAAGACGACGTCCACCTCCCCGTTCCAGCGGGCAGCGGAAGTAGTAGCTCCTCTTGAATCCGACAGCACGACGGCGTGGTGTCGGTGGCGGTGTAGAAGTCCGGCGGAGCTTCGCTAAGCTATGCGGGCAATATGGAGTGGAGGAGCAAAGCTAGGGTTTGGGAGGGGGTGGCCGGCCACTTAAGGGGGGCGGCCAGCTTATGGTCTTGGGGTGGCCGGCCCCCTCCCTTGGCCCCTCATTATATAGGTGGATCCCAAGTGTTGGTGTCCAAGTCTTCGAATAAGACCCGAAACCAAAACCTTCCATAGGAGGGGGAAACCTAGCCCAACTAGGACTCCCACCCAAAGGTGGGATTCCCACCTCCCATGTGGGGGGTGGCCGGCCCCCTATGGTGGAGTCCACTTGGGACTCCACCCCATCTAGGGCTGGCCGGCCATGGTGGTGGAGTCCCATGTGGACTCCACCTTCCTTGGTGGTTTCTTCCGGACTTTTCTAGAACCTTCTAGAACCTTCCATAGAACCTTCCGCGACATTTTATTTCACATAAAATGACATCCTATATATGAATCTTATTCTCCGGACCATTCCGGAACTCCTCATGATGTCCGGGATCTCATCCGGGACTCCGAACAAATATTCGAACTCCATTCCATAATTCAAGTGCTACCATTTCAACATCCAACTTTAAGTGTGTCACCCTACGGTTCGAGAACTATGCGGACATGGTTGAGTACTCACTCCGACCAATAACCAATAGCGGGATCTGGAGATCCATAATGGCTCCCACATATTCAACGATGACTTTAGTGATCGAATGAACCATACACATATATTACCAATTCCCTTTGTCTCGCGATATTTTACTTGTCCGAGGTTTGATCTTCGTTATCACTCTATACCTTGTTCAACCTCGTCTCCTGACAAGTACTCTTTACTCGTACCGTGGTATGTGGTCTCTTATGAACTCATTCATATGCTTGCAAGACATTTAGACGACATTCCACCGAGAGGGCCCAGAGTATATCTATCCGTCATCGGGATGGACAAATCCCACTGTTGATCCATATGCCTCAACTCATACTTTCCGGATACTTAATCCCACCTTTATAGCCACCCATTTACGCAGTGGTGTTTGGTGTAATCAAAGTACCTTTCCGGTATAAGTGATTTACATGATCTCATGGTCATAAGGACTAGGTAACTATGTATCAAAAGCTTATAGCAAATAACTTAATGACGAGATCTTATGCTACGCTTAATTGGGTGTGTCCATTATATCATTCACACAATGACATAACCTTGTTATTAATAACATCCAATGTTCATGATTATGAAACTAATCATCTATTAATCAACAAGCTAGTTTAAGAGGCATACTAGGGACTTCTTGTTTGTCTACATATCACACATGTACAAATGTTTCGGTTAATACAATTCTAGCATGATATATAAACATTTATCATAAACATAAAGATATAAATAATAACCACTTTATTATTGCCTCTAGGGCATATCTCCTTCAGTCTCCCACTTGCACTAGAGTCAATAATCTAGATTACATTGTAATATACCTAACACCCATGGCATTCTGGTGTTGGTCATGCTTTGCCCTAGGGAGAGCTTTAGTCAACGGATCTGCTATATTCAGATCAGTGTGTACTTTGCAAATCTTTACTTCTCCATCTTCGATGTACTCGTGAATCGAGTGGTAACGCAGCTTGATATGCTTCAGCCTCTTGTGTGACCTTGGCTCTTGTGCATTGGCGATGGCACCCATGTTATCACAGTAAATGATTAATGGGTCCAATGCACTAGGAACCACACCGAGCTCTACAATGAACCTCTTCATCCATACCGCTTCGATGAAGCCTCCGAAGCCGCTATGTACTCTGATTCTGTTGAAGACTTCGCCACCGTGCACCGCTTCGAGCTTGCCCAGCTTACTGCAGACCATTCAATATAAACACGTACCCAGATTGTGACTTAGAGTCATCGGGATCGGTGTTCCAACTTGCATCGGTGTAACCGTTTACAACGAGCTCTTGGTCACCTCCATAACAAAGAAACATATCCTTAGTTCTTTTTAAGTACTTCAGGATATTCTTGACCGCTGTCCGATGTTCCATTCCTGGATCACTTTGATATCTGCTAGTCAAACTAACAGCATGTGCTATATCCGGTCTAGTACATAGCATGGCATACATGATAGATCCTACTGCCGAGGCATAGGGGATGTTACACATCCTTTCTCTTTCTTCTGCCATAGCCGGTCCTTGAGTTTTACTCAATACCTTGCCTGGTAACATAGGTAAGAACCCTTTCTTACTTTCGTCCATTCTAAACTTCTTTAGAATCTTGTCCAGATATGTACTCTGTGATAGCCCTATTAGGCGTCTTGATCTATCTCTATAAATCTTGATGCCTAATATATACGATGCTTCACCAAGGTCTTTCATTGAAAAACTATTATTCAAATAACCCTTAACACTGCTTAATAGTTCTATATCATTCCCGATCAATAATATGTCATCTACATATAATATCAGGAATGCTACAGAGCTCCCACTCACTTTCTTGTAAATACAGGCCTCTCCATGACACTGTATAAACCCGAAGTCTTTGATCACCTTATCAAAGCGTCGATTCCAACTTCTTGATGCTTGCTTCAGTCCATAGATTGAACGCTGAAGTTTGCATACTTTGTCAGCATTTTTAGGATCGACAAAACCTTTGGGTTGTATCATATACAACTCTTCCTCAATGTCTCCATTAAGGAACGCCGTTTTGACATCCATCTGCCAAATCTCATAATCGAAAAATGCAGCTATTGCTAACAAAATCCTCACAGATTTTAGCTTCGCTACAGGTGAGAAAGTCTCATCGTAGTCAACTCCTTGAATTTGTCTGAAACCCTTTGCGACAAGTCGAGCTTTATAGACGATAATATTACCATCGGCATCTGTTTTTCTCTTGAAGATCCATTTATTCTCGACAGCCTTTCTGGCCATCGTGTAAGTCTACCAAAGTCCATACTTTGTTATCATACATGGATCCCATTTCGGATTTCATGGCTTCTTGCCATTTGTTGGAATCTGGGCTCATCATCGCTTCTTCATACGTCGCAGGGTCCTCATCATTGTTATCTACAATCATGACATTTAGACAAGGATCATACCAATCAGGAGTGGCACGTTCCCTTGTCGATCTGCGAGGTTCGATGGTTTCCTCGTTCGAAGTTTCATGATCATTATCATTAGCTTCCTCTCTGTTGCCGGTGTAGGCGGTACAGTACAACTTCCGATCGCGCTACTCGATCAACGAGTATAGATTCATCAATCTCATCGAAGTTCTACTTTTCTTCCAGTCACTTCTTTAGTGAGAAATTCTTTCTCAAGAAAGGTTCCGTTCTTAGCAACAAAGATTTTGCCTTCTGGATCTGTGATAGAAAGTGTACCCTATAGTTTCCTTAGGGTAACCTATGAAGACGCATTTCTCCGCTTTGGGTTCTAGCTTGTCCGGTTGTAACTTCTTTACATAGGCTTCGCAACCCCAAACTTTCAGGAACGACGACTTAGGTTTCTTATTAAACCATAATTCATACGGTGTCGTTTCTACGGATTTTGATGGTGCTCTATTTAAAGTGAATGCGGCTGTCTCTAATGCATAACTCCAAAATGATAACGGCAAATCAGTAAGAGACATCATACTACGAACCATATCTAAGAGAGTTCGATTACGACGTTCGGACACACCGTTTCGTTGAGGTGTTCCCGGCGGTGTCAATTGTGAAAGTATTCCGCATTTCTTTAAATGCATGCCAAACTCATAACTCAGATATTCACCTCCACGATCAGATCGTAGAAATTTGATCTTCTTGTTACGTTGATTTTCTACTTCACTTTGAAATTCCTTAAACTTCTAAAGTTTCGGATTTATGTTTCATGAAATAGATATACCCATATCTACTCAGATCATCCTGTGAAGGTTAGAACATAACGATAACCACCGCGCGATGCTACGCTCATTGGTCCACATACATCTGTATGTATGATTTCCAATAAGTCGATAGCTCGCTCCATCATACCAGAAAATGGAGTCTTTGTCATTTTACCCATTAGACATGCTTCGCATCTATCAAGTGACTCAAAGTCAAGTGATTCAAGTAATCCATCAAGATGGAGTTTCTTCATGCGTTTCACTCCAATATGACCAAGACGATTGCCACATATAAGTAGAATTATCATTAAGTTTAATTCGCTTAGCATCAATGTTATGTATATGCGTATCACTACTATCGAGATCTAATAGAAATAAGCCATTCTTTTGTGGTGCTCGACCATAAAAGATATTATTCATAAAAATAGAACAACCATTATTCTCAGACTTGAATGAATAACCGTCTTGCATTAAACAAGATCCAGGATATAATGTTCATGCTCAACGCAGTACATAATAGCAATTATTTAGGCTTAAAACTAATCCCGAAGGTAGATGTAGAGGAAGTGTGCCGACTGCGATCACATTGACCTTGGATCCGTTTCCAACGCGCATCGTCACTTCATCTTTCAAAGCTTGTCGTTTATTCTTTAGTTCCTGCTTTCGAGTTACAAATATGAGCAACCGAACCAAAGATCAAATACCCAGTGTACTAGAACGAGAACCGTTGAAATGAACATCTATAACATGTATATCAAATATACCTTCTTTCTTCTTCTTGACAAGGCCGCTCTTCGGATCAGCCAGATACTTGGGGCAATTACGCTTCCAAAGGTGTCCCTTCTCCTTGCGATAATAGCACTCAAAGCATCAGGCTTAGGGCCGTTCTTAGGTTTCATAGGAGGCGTGGCAGCTTTCTTGCCACCCTTCTTGAATTTTCCCTTAGACTTGCCCTGTTTCTTGAAACTGGTGGTCTTGTTGACCATCAACACTTGGTGCTCTTTCTTGATCTCAATCTCAAGCTTTTAGCATGCCAAAGAGTTCGAGTAACTCCTTGTTCATGTTCTGCATATTGTAGTTCATCACAAAGTTCTTGTAACTTGGTGGCGGTGATTGAAGGACACGATTAATCCCCGATCTGTTAGGAATCACTATTCCCAAGTCACCGAGTTTCTTCGCATGCCCGGTCATGGCGAGCATGTGCTCACTAACGGAGCTGCCTTCTTCCATCATACAGTGAAGAAATGTTTCGATGCTTCATAGCATTCCATCGCCGCATGAGTCTCGAATATAGCTTTCAGCTCATTCATCAACTCATGAGGATCATGGTGCTCAAAACGTTTTTGAAGATCGGATTCCAGCATCGCACAGGATGGCACACCGAACTTGAGAGTACCGAGTTTTCCGAGTCGCGTAAACAGCTTTTACTTCATCGGATTCATCTTCTCGGGGAGGGTCACCTAGCGGTGCATCAAGCACAAATTGCAGATTTCCGCCGGAGAGGAAGATCCTCACATGACGGAACCGATCGGTGAAGTTGCTACCGTTGCTCTTAAGTTTCTCTTTCTCTAGGAACCGATTAAAATTGATTGGGGACGCCATCTCTACAACATATATTTGCAATAGTTTAGACTAAGTTTATGACAAATTGAGTTCAAATTTTAATTCAACATAATTAAAAACCTAAGTGAACTCCCACTCAAAACAATATCCCTCGCATTGTCTTAGTGATCACACGAACCAAATCCACCGCACCTAAACCCGATCATCACGAGAAAAGGTGTGATTTCAATGGCGAACACTCAAAGTGTTCATCATATCAACCATATGATTCATGCTCTACCTTTCGGTATCACGTGTTCCGAGACCATGTCTGTACATGCTAGGCTCGTCAAGGCCACCTTAGTATCCGCATGTGCAAAACTGTCTTGCACCCGTCATATGTACTTATTGAATCTATCACACCCGATCATCACGAGGTGCTTCAAACGACAAGACTTGGCAACGGTGCTACTAAGGATGAACACTTTATTATCTTGAGATTTTAGTGAGGGATCATCTTATAATGCTACCGTCGCGATCTAAGCAAAATAAGATGCATAAAAAGGATTAACATCACATGCAGTTCATATGTGATATGATATGGCCCTTTTGTTCTTGCGCCTTTGATCTTCATCTCCAAAGCACGGATATGATCTCCATCATCTTCGGGCATGATCTCCATCATCGTCATGCGTAGCGTCAAGGTCAATGGCGCCGTCTTCATGATTGTCCTCCATGTAGCAACTATTACAACTACTTTGAAATATTACTCAACATGAAATTTAAAGACAACCATAAGGCTCCTGCCGGTTGCCACAATACAATAATGATCATCTCATACATATTCATCATCACATTATGGCCATATCACATCACCAAACCCTGCAAAAACAAGTTAGACGTCTCTAATTTGGTTTGCATATTTTACGTGGTTTAGGGTTTTCGAGAGAGATCTAATCTACCTACGAACATGAACCACAATGTTGATACTAATGTTTTCAATAGAAGAGTAAATTGAATCTTTACTATAGTAGGAGAGACAGACACCCGCAAAGCCTCTTATGCAATACAAGTTGCATGTCGAACGAGGAACAAGTCTCATGAACGCGGTCATGTAAAGTTAGTCCGAGCCGCTTCATCCCACTATGCCATAAAGATGCAAAGTACTCAAACTAAAGATAACAAGAGCATCAACGCCCACAAACCATTGTGTTCTACTCGTGCAACCATCTATGCATAGACACGGCTACGATACCACTGTAGGATAACGTTGCATAGAAAACAAAAATTTTCCTACCGCGAACACGCAATCCAAGCCAAGATGCAATCTAGAAGACGGTAGCAACGAGGGGGTATCGAGTCTCACCCTTGAAGAGATTCCAAAGCCTACAAGAGGAGGCTCTTGTTGCTGCGGTAGACGATCACTTGCCGCTTGCAAAAGCGCGTAGAAGATCTTGATCACGATCGGTTCCGGCGCCACGAACGGGCAGCACCTCCGTACTCGGTCACACGTTCGGTTGTTGATGAAGACGACGTCCACCTCCCGTTCCAGCGGGCAGCGGAAGTAGTAGCTCCTCTTGAATCCGACAAAGCACGACGGCGTGGTGCTCGGTGGCGGTGTAGAAGTCCGGCGGAGCTTCGCTAAGCTATGCGGGCAATATGGAGTGGAGGAGCAAAGCTAGGGTTTGGGAGGGGGTGGCCGGCCACTTAAGGGGGGCGGCCAGCTTATGGTCTTGGGGTGGCCGGCCCCCTCCCTTGGCCCCTCATTATATAGGTGGATCCCAAGTGTTGGTGTCCAAGTCTTCGAATAAGACCCGAAACCAAAACCTTCCATAGGAGGGGAAACCTAGCCCAACTAGGACTCCCACCCAAAGGTGGGATTCCCACCTCCCATGTGGGGGGTGGCCGGCCCCCTATGGTGGAGTCCACTTGGGACTCCACCCCATCTAGGGCTGGCCGGCCATGGTGGTGGAGTCCCATGTGGACTCCACCTTCCTTGGTGGTTTCTTCCGGACTTTTCTAGAACCTTCTAGAACCTTCCATAGAACCTTCCGCGACATTTTATTTCACATAAAATGACATCCTATATATGAATCTTATTCTCCGGACCATTCCGGAACTCCTCGTGATGTCCGGGATCTCATCCGGGACTCCGAACAAATATTCGAACTCCATTCCATAATTCAAGTGCTACCATTTCAACATCCAACTTTAAGTGTGTCACCCTATGGTTCGAGAACTATGCGGACATGGTTGAGTACTCACTCCGACCAATAACCAATAGCGGGATCTGGAGATCCATAATGGCTCCCACATATTCAACGATGACTTTAGTGATCGAATGAACCATACACATATATTACCAATTCCCTTTGTCTCGCGATATTTTACTTGTCCGAGGTTTGATCTTCGGTATCACTCTATACCTTGTTCAACCTCGTCTCCTGACAAGTACTCTTTACTCGTACCGTGGTATGTGGTCTCTTATGAACTCATTCATATGCTTGCAAGACATTTAGACGACATTCCACCGAGAGGGCCCAGAGTATATCTATCCGTCATCGGGATGGACAAATCCCACTGTTGATCCATATGCCTCAACTCATACTTTCCGGATACTTAATCCCACCTTTATAGCCACCCATTTACGCAGTGGTGTTTGGTGTAATCAAAGTACCTTTCCGGTATAAGTGATTTACATGATCTCATGGTCATAAGGACTAGGTAACTATGTATCAAAAGCTTATAGCAAATAACTTAATGACGAGATCTTATGCTACGCTTAATTGGGTGTGTCCATTATATCATTCACACAATGACATAACCTTGTTATTAATAACATCCAATGTTCATGATTATGAAACTAATCATCTATTAATCAACAAGCTAGTTTAAGAGGCATACTAGGGACTTCTTGTTTGTCTACATATCACACATGTACTAATGTTTCGGTTAATACAATTCTAGCATGATATATAAACATTTATCATAAACATAAAGATATAAATAATAACCACTTTATTATTGCCTCTAGGGCATATCTCCTTCATAAGGCAGCTCATGAGATTATTGTATTGAAGTACATAGGAGAGAGATGAACCACATAGCTACCGGTACAGCCCCGAGCCTCGATGGAGAACTACTCCCTCCTCATGGGAGGCAGCAGCGTTGATGGAGATGGCGGTGGTGTCGATGGAGGAGCCTTCCGGGGGCACTTCCCCGTCCCGGCGGCGTGCCGGAACAGAGACTCCTGTCCCCCAGATCTTGGCTTCGCGATGGCGGCAGCTCTGGAAGGTTTTCTCTGGTTTCGTCGAACGTATCAGGGTTTTCGCGACGGAGGCTTTAAATAGGCGGAAGGGCAAGGTCGGTGGACTTCTGGGGGGCCCACACTATAGGGGGCGCGGGCCCCCCCTTGGCCGCGCCGGCCTAGGGTTTGGTGGCCCTGTGCCCCCTCTCTGGTGGTTCTCGTGTGTTCTGGATGCTTCCGGGCAAAATAGGAACCTGGGCGTTGATTTCGTCCGATTCCGAGAATATTTCGTTACTAGGATTTCTGAAACCAAAAACAGCAGAAAACAGGAACTGGCACTTCAGCATCTTGTTAATAGGTTAGTTCCAGAAAATGCACGAATATGACATAAAGTGTACATAAAACATGTAGATATCATCAATAATGTGGCATGGAACATAAGAAATTATCGATACGTCGGAGACGTATCAGCCTCTACTAGCAACGGAGAGCATGCAAGAACATAAACAACACATATGATAGATTGATAATCAACTTGACATAGTATTCAATATCCATCGGATCCCAACAAACACAACATGTAGGATTACAAAGAAACGATCTTGATCATGATAGGCAGCTCACAAGATCGAGCATGATAGCACAATTAGGAGAAGACGACCATCTAGCTACTGCTATGGACCCATGGTCCAGGGGTGAACTACTCACACATCAATCCGGAGGCGATCATGGCGATGAAGAGTCCTCCGGGAGATGATTCCCCTCTCCGGTAGGGTGCCGGAGGCGATCTCCTGAATCCCCCGAGATGGGATTGGTGGCGGCTGCGTCTCTGGAAGGTTTTCTGTATCGTGGCTCTCGGTACTGGGGGTTTCGCGACGAAGACTTTAAGTAGGCGGAAGGGTAGGTCAGGGGGCGTCACGAGGGACCCACACAACAGGGCCGCGCGGCCAAGGCCCAGGCCGCGCCGCCCTAGCGTGTCGTCGCCTCGTGGCCCCACTTCGTTTCCTCTTCGGACTTCTGGAAGCTTCGTGGAAAAATAGGCCCCTGGGCGTTGATTTCGTCCAATTCCGAGAATATTTCCTTACTAGGATTTCTGAAACCAAAAACAGCAGAAAACAAAGAATCGGCTCTTCGGCATCTCGTCAATAGGTTAGTGCCGGAAAATGCATAATAACGACATATAATGTGTATAAAACATGTGAGTATCATCATAAAAGTAGCATGGAACATAAGAAATTATAGATACGTTTGGGACGTATCAAGCATCCCCAAGCTTAGTTCCTACTCGCCCTCGAGTAGGTAAACGATAACAAAGATAATTTCTGAAGTGACATGCTATCATAATCTTGATCATACTATTGTAAAGCACATGAGATGAATGCAGCGATTCGAAGCAATGATGAAGATAATGAGTAAACAACTGAATCATATAGCAAAGACTTTTCATGAATAATACTTTCAAGACAAGCATCAATAAGTCTTGCATAAGAGTTAACTCATAAGCAATAAATTCAAAGTAAAGGCATTGAAGCAACACAAGGGAAGATATAAGTTTCAGCGGTTGCTTTCAACTTCAACATATTTATCTCATGGATAATTGTCAACACAAAGTAATATAACAAGTGCAATAGGTAAACATGTAAGAATCAATGCACACAGTTTACACAAGTGTTTGCTTCTAAGATAGAAAGAATAGGTAAATTGACTCAACAATAAAGTAGAAGAAAGGCCCTTCGCAGAGGGAAGCATTGATTACTATTTTTGTGCTAGAGCTTTTATTTTGAAAACAAGAAATAATTTTGTCAACGGTAGTAATAAAGCATATGAGTTATGTATAAGACATCTTATAAGTTGCAAGCCTCATGCATAGTATACTAATAGTGCTCGCACCTTATCCTAATTAGCTTGGGTTAACACGGATTATCATTGCATAACATATGTTTCAACCAAGTGTCACAAAGGGGTACCTCTATGCCGCCTGTACAAGGGTCTAAGGAGAAGGTTCGCATTGGATTTCTCGCTTTTGATCATTCTCAACTTAGACACCCATACCGGGACAACATAGACAACAGATAATGGACTCCTCTTTTAATGCTTAAGCATTCAACAACAGTTAATATTCTCATAAGAGATTGAGGTTTTATGTCCAAACTGAAACTTCCACCATGAATCATGGCTTTAGTTAGCGGCCCAATGTTCTTCTCTAACAGTATGCATACTCAAACCATTTGATTGTGAAAACCGCCCTTACTTCAGACAAGACGAACATGCATAGCAACTCACATGATATTCAACAAAGGTAAAAGAGTTGATGGCGTCCCCAGAAAACATGGTTACCGCTCAACAAGCAACTTACTAAGAAATAAGACACATAAGTACATATTCTTCACCACGATAGTTTTTAAGCTATTTTGTCCCATGAGCTATATATTGTAAAGGTAAAGAATAGAAATTTTAAAGGTAGCACTCAAGTAATGTACTTTGGAATGGCGGAGAAATACCATGTGGTAGGTAGGTATGGTGGACACAAATGGCATGGTTATTGGCTCAAGAATTTGGATGCACGAGAAGAATCCCTCTCAATACAAGGCTAGGCTAGCAAGGTTGTTTGAAGCAAACTCAAGTATAAAACGGTGCAGCAAGACTCACATATAAACATATTGTAAGCATTATAAGACTTTACATCGTCTCCTTGTTGTTCAAACACCTCAACCAGAAAATATCTAGACTTAGAGAGACCAATCATGCAAACCAAATTTTAACAAGCTCTATGTAGTTCTTCATTAATAGGTGCAAAGTACATGATGCAAGAGCTTAAACATGATCTATATGAGCACAACAATTGCCAAGTATCACATTATTCAAGACATTATACCAATTACCACATGCGGCATTTTCCGTTTCCAACCATATATCAATGAATGAGGTAGTTCAACTTTCGCAATGAACATTAAAGATAAAGCTAAGAACACATGTGTTCATACGAAACAGTGGAGCGTAATATCTCCAATATAAAGAATGCTAGGATCCGACTTTATTCAAACAAAACAAAAACTAAAGCAAACAGACGCTCCAAGCAAAGCACATAAGATGTGACGGAATAAAAATATAGTTTCACTAGAGGAACCTGATAAGTTGTCGATGAAGAAGGGATGCCTTGGGCATCCCCAAGCTTAGACGCTTGAGTCTTCTTAAAATATGCAGGGATGAACCACGGGGGCATCCCCAAGCTTTGACTTTTCACTCTTCTTGATCATATTGTATCATCCTCCTCTCTTGACCCTCGAAAACTTCCTCCACACCAAACTCGAAACAAACTCATTAGAGGGTCAGTGCATAATTCATATATTCAGAGGTGACATAATCATTCTTAACACTTCTGGACATTGCACAAAGCTACTAAAAGTTAATGGAACAAAGAAATCCATCTAACATAGCAAAACAGGCAATGCGAAATAAAAGACAGAATCTGTCAAAATAGAACAGTTCGTAAAGACGAATTTTAAAGTGGCACCAGACTTGCTCAGATGAAAATGCCCAAATTGAATGAAAGTTGCGTACATATCTGAGGATCACGCACGTAAATTGGAAGATTTTTTTAATTTTTCTACAGAGACTACTGCTCAAATTCGTGACAGCAAGAAATCTGTTTCTGCGCAGTAATCCAAATCTAGTATTGACTTTACTATCAAAGACTTTACTTGGCACAACAATGCAATAAAATAAAGATAAGGAGGGGTTGCTACATTAGTAACAACTTCCAAGACTCAACAAAACAGTAACAAAATAAAGACATGGGTTATCTCCCAAGAAGTTCTTTCTTTATAGCCATTAAGATGGGCTCAGGAATTTTAATGATGCACTCGCAAGAAATAAGAATTGAAGCAAAAGAGAGCATCAAGAAGAAAATTAGAAACACTTTTAAGTCTAACCCACTTCCTATGAAAAGTAATCTTGTAAATAAACAAATTCATGAAGCATAATGCAATAAGCATAGAAAGATAAAACAAGTGTAACTTCACAATTCTCAACATAAAGAGGGGAAATTTAACATTATTAAGATGCATATAACCATGTTTCCCTCTCTCATAATAACTTTCAGTGGCATCATGAACAAACTCAACAATATAACTATCAAATGAAACATTCTTATCATGAGTTATATGCATAAAATTATTACTCTCCACATAAGCACAGTCATTACCATTAATTGTAGTGGGGGCAAATTCAATAAGATAGCTATCATTATTATTCTCATCACCATAATCATCATATATAGGAGGTAAAGTATCATCAAAGTAAATTTTCTCCTCCATGCTTGGGGGACTAGAAATATCATGCTCCTCAAAACCAGCTTCCCCAAGCTTAGAATTTTCCATAGCATTAGCAACAATGGTGTTCAAAGCATTCATACTAATAACATTGCCATTAGCATGCATATAAAGTTCCATAGGTTTTTTAATTTTCTCTTCAAACACCTCATGTCCTAACTCAAGATAAATACTATAAAGATCTCTAATATTTTTGTTGTTTTCCATTAAGCCTAACTAGTGAAGTCACACAACTTAGTGTTCTCAGGAGTATTCATTTTAGCAATAATAAAGCAAACCAAATAAAGTAAATGCAAGTAACTAATTTTTTTGTGTTTTTAATATGGAGAACAAGACAGTAAATAAAGTAAAACTAGCAACTAATTTTTTTGTGTTTTTGTTTTAGTGCAGCAAACAAAGTAGTAAATAAAATAAAGCAAGACAAAAACAAAGTAAAGAGATTGGAAGTGGAGACCCCCCTTGCAGTGTGTCTTGATCTCCCCGGCAACGGCGCCAGAAATTTGCTTGATGCGTGTAGTTGACACGTCCGTTGGGAACCCCAAGAGGAAGGTGTGATGCGCACAGTAGATGGTTTCCCTCAGTAAGAAACCAAGGTTTAATCGGACCAGTAGGAGTCAAGAAGCACGTTGAAGGTTGATGGTGGCGGAATGTAGTGCGGCGCATGATACGTCTCCGACGTATCGATAATTTCTTATGTTCCATGCTACATTATTGATGATATCTACATGTTTTATACACATTATATGTCGTATTTATGCATTTTCTGGCACTAACCTATTAACAAGATGCCGAAGAGCCAGTTGTTGTTTTCTGCTGTTTTTGGTTTCAGAAATCCTAGTAAGGAAAAGCCACGGTACGAGAAACCTTCCAGAGCCACCGCCATCGCGAAGCCAAGATCTGGGGGACAGGAGTCTCTGTTCCGGCACGTCGCCGGGATGGGGAAGTGCCCCCGGAAGGCTTCTCCATCAACACCACCGCCATCTTCATCAACACTGCTGTCTCCCATGAGGAGGGAGTAGTTCTCCATCGAGGCTCGGGGCTGTACCGGTAGCTATGTGGTTAATCTCTCTCCTATGTACTTCAATACAATAATCTCATGAGCTGCCTTACATGATTGAGATTCATATGATGATGCTTGTAATCTAGATATCATTATGCTAGTCAAGTGGGTTTTACTTATGTGATCTCCGGAGACTCCTTGTCCCACGTGTGTAAAGGTGACAGTGTGTGCACCGTGTGGGTCTCTTAGGCTATATTTCACAGAATACTTATTCGCTGTTATGAATGGCATAGTGAAGTGCTTATTTATATCTCTTTATGATTGCAATGTGTTTTGTATCACAATATATCTGTGTGCTACTCTAGTGATGTTATTAAAGTAGTTTATTCCTCCTGCACGGTGTAATGGTGACAGTGTGTGCATCGTGTAGTACTTGGCGTAGGCTATGATTGTGATCTCTTGTAGATTATGAAGTTAACTATTGCTATGATAGTATTGATGTGATCTATTCCTCCTTTCGTAGTGTGAAGGTGACAGTGTGCATGCTATGTTAGTACTTGGTTTGGTTATGTTGATCTGTTATGCACTCTAAGGTTACTTAAACATGAACATTGAATATTGTGGAGCTTGTTAACTCCGGCATTGAGGGTTCGTGTAATCCTACACAGTTAGTGGTGTTCATCATCCAACAAGAGGGTGTAGAGTCTAGCATCTATCTATTTATTCTGTTATGTGATCAATGTTGAGAGTGTCCACTAGTGAAAGTATGATCCCTAGGCCTTGTTCCTAAATATCGCTATCGTCGCTTGTTTCGTTTTTTGCATCTTTACTTCCTACAATATTACTACCATCAATCGCACGCCAAAAAGCACTTTTCTCAAGCGCAGTTACTCTTGCTCATATTCATTCATACCACTTGTATTTCACTATCTCTTCGCCGAACTAGTGCACCTATTAGGTGTGTTGGGGACACAAGAGACTTCTTGCTTTGTGGTTGCAGGGTTGCATGAGAGGGATATCTTTGACCTCTTCCTCCCTGAGTTCGATAAACCTTGGGTGATCCACTTAAGGGAAACTTGCTGCTGTTCTACAAACCTCTGCTCTTGGAGGCCCAACACTGTCTACAAGAATAGAAGCACCCGTAGACATCAAGCACTTTTCTGGCGCCGTTGCCGGGGAGGAAAGGTAAAAGTCTCTCATACTCCGGTCCCAGGTAAAGTTCTCTTCTGGCGCCATTGTGTGAGTGCTCGAAGCTATTTCCTTTAGATCCTGCAATTGCATCTTTTTGTTTCTTGTTTACACTAGTTAGGCATAATGGACAACAATGAGCTTCTTATTCTATTTCCTGATTTAAGATATGGA
This sequence comes from Lolium perenne, assembly GCF_019359855.2. NCBI lineage: Eukaryota > Viridiplantae > Streptophyta > Magnoliopsida > Poales > Poaceae > Lolium > Lolium perenne. The sequence goes on along the minus strand of NC_067244.2, from coordinate 248,892,166 downwards.
TGGTTTGATGCGAAAATTAAAAAACCTATGGAACATATTAGTATGAACGCTTTGAACACCATTGTTGCTAATGATATGGAAAATTCTAAGCTTGGGGAAGCTGGCTTTGATGAGCATGATATTTTTAGTCCCCCAAGCATTGAGGAGAAAATTTACTTTGATGATACTTTGCCTCCTATTTATGATGATTATAATGATATTGGTCTTTTAGTACCACCTGTTATGGAGGATAAATTTGATTATGATTACAATATGCCTCCTATATTTGATAATGAGAATAATAATGATAGCTACTTTGTTGAATTTGCTCCCACTACAACTAATAAAATTGATTATGCTTATGTGGAGAGTAATGATACTTTTATGTATGTGAATAAGAATGCTTTATGTGATACTTATATTGTTGAGTTTGTTCATGATGTCTCTGAAAATTATTATGAGAGAGGAAAATATGGTTGTAAAAATTTTCATGTTACTAAAACACCTCTCTATATGCTGAAATTTTTGAAGTTACACTGGTTTTATCTTCCTATGCTTGTTACTTTGCTCTTAATGAACTTGTTTATTTACAAGATTCCTATGCATAGGAAGCATGTTAGACTTAAATGTGTTTTGAATTTGCCTCTTGATGCTCTCTTTTGCTTCAACTACTATTTCTTGCGAGTGCATCATTAAAACTGCTGAGCCCATCTTAATGGCTATAAAGGAAGAACTTCTTGGGAGATAACCCATGTGTTTATTTTGCTACAGCAATTTTTGTTTTGTTGAGTCTTGGAAGTTGTTTACTACTGTAGCAACCTCTCCTTATCATGTTTTTGTGCCAAGTAAAATCTCTATGGTAAAGTTGATGCTAGATTTGGATTGCTGCGCAGAAACAACATTGCTGTCTGTCACGAATTCGCGCAGAAGTCTCTGTAAAAAAAATCAAAAAATTCTGCAAATTTACGTGTGTGATCCTCAGATATGTACGCAACTTTCATTAGTTTTGAGTTTTTCCGTTTGAGCAAGTTAAGTGCCCCTTCCAGGTTCGTCTTTACGGACTGTTCTGTTTTTGACAGATTCTGCCTTTTATTTCGCATTGCCGCTTTTGTTAAGTTGAATGAGTTTCTTTGTTCCATTAACTTTCAGAAGTTTTGTGCAATGTCCAGAAGTGCTAAGAATGATTGTGTCACCTCTGAACATGTGAATTTTTGATTGTGCACTAACCCTCTAATGAGTTTGCTTAAAGTTTGGTGTGGAGGAAGTTTTCAAGGGTCAAGAGAAGAGGGTGATATAAGATCAAGAAGAGTGAAAAGCCTAAGCTTGGGGATGCCCCCTTGGTTCATCCCTGCATATTTCAAGAAGACTCAAGCGTCTAAGCTTGGGGATGCCCAAGGCATCCCCTTCTTCATCGACTTATCAGGTTTCTTCTCTTGAAACTATGTTTTTATTCGGTCACATCTTATGTACTTTACTTGGAGCGTCTGTTTGTTTTTGTTTTTGTTTTTGTTTGAATAAATGCTTGTGTGGGAGAGAGACACGCTCCGCTGGTTCATATGAACACATGTGTTCTTAGCTTTTAATGTTCATGGCGAAGGTTGAATCTTCTTTGTTAAATTGTTATATGGTTGAAATCGGGAAATGCTACATGTAGTAATTCTTAAATGTCTTGAATAATTTGATACTTGGCAATTGTTGTGCTCATGTTTAAGCTGTTGCATCATATACTTTGCACCTATTAATGAAGAAATACATAGAGCTTGCTAAAATTTGGTTTGCATAATTGGTCTCTCTAAAGTCTAGATAATTTCTAGTATTGAGTTTTGAACAACAAGGAAGACGGTGTAGAGTCTTATAATGTTTACAATATGTCTTTTATGTAAGTTTTGCTGCACCGGTTCATCCTTGTGTTTGTTTCAAATAACTTTGCTAGCCTAAACCTTGTATCGAGAGGGAATACTTCTCATGCATCCAAAATCCTTGATCCAACCACTATGCCATTTGTGTCCACCATACCTACCTACTACATGGTATTTCTCCGCCATTCCAAAGTAAATTGCTTGAGTGCTACCTTTAAATTTCCATCATTCGCCTTTGCAATATATAGCTCATGGGACTGATGACCCACAAGTATAGGGGGTGTATCGTAGTATCTTCGATAAGTAAGAATGTCGATCCCAACGAGGAGCAGAAGGTGTTGACAAGCAGTTTCGATGAAGGATTCACTGTAAATGCTCACAGACAAGTATTCAGGGGGGTTTGATGTAACAGTTGAATAAAGTACGAGTATGTAAAGTGCGAGAGTAATAATTGCAGCGAGTGGCCCAATCCTTTTTAGCACAAAGGACAAGCCGGTTTGTTTACTTATAATGACCAAACGTTCTCGAGGACACACGGGATTTTAGTCTAATGCTTTCGCTACATACGGCTAAATAATCTTCATTGTTGTGATAAGTGTTGTGTGGGTGAACCTATGCTAATGTACCGCCCTTCCTAGGACTAATACATACTTGTGATTATACCCCTTGCAAGCATCCGCAACTACAAGAAAGTAATTAAGAATTAAATCTAACCACAGCCTTAAACTCTGAGATCCTGCGATCCCTCCTGCATCGATATACCAACGGGGGTTTAGGTTTCTGTCACTCCGGCAACCCCGCAATTGGCAAACGAATACAAGATGCATTCCCCTAGGCCCATAAATGGTGAAGTGTCATGTAGTCGACGTTCACATGACACCACTAGAAGAATAACACCACAACTTAAATATCACACCATTGAATATTACTCAACCATAGTTCACTACTAACATTTAGACTTCACCCATGTCCTCAAGAACTAAACGAACTACTCACAAGACATCATACGGAACATGATCAGAGGTGATATGATGATGAATAACAATCTGAACATAAACTTGGTTCAATGGTTTCACTCAATAGCATCAACAACAAGTAGAAATCGATACCGGGAGAGTTTCCCCTATCAAACAATCAAGATCAAACCCAAATTGCTACGGCGGTGGCGGTGTCCAGCGGTGATGACGGCGGTGATGATGGTGGAGATGATGATGATGGTGATGGCGATGATGTCCAGCTCGATGACGGTGTCGATGGCGTCGATTTCCCTCCCGGAGGAATTTCCCGGCGGATTCCCTGCCCGCCGGAGAGCTCTTTCTCTCTGGTGTTCTCCGCCCCGCAGAGGCGGCTGTAACTCTTCGCGAGGTACCCTCTCGTGGCTTAGGTCTTCGGGACGAAGGGTTTGGCGAAGAAAAGGAGGCGAAAAGGGTCGTGGGCCCCCAGGACCATAGGCCGGCGCGGCCAGGGGCCTGGGCCGCGCCGCCCTAGGGTGTGGGCCCACCACAGCTCCTCCGGCTCCTCCTTCGGCTTCCTTCGTCATCTTGAAAAATAGGATTTTTGGTATAATTTCCTTCCAGAGTTGATCTTCCGAAATATTGCGTTCGACGGTGCTTTTTCCAGCGAGAATCCCGGCTCCGGTGTTCGATCCTCCAATAATGATGAAACATGCAAAATAGATGAAATAACATAAGTATTGTGTCCCAATATGAAATATATCAATGAATAACAGCAAATTATGATATAAAATAGTGATGCAAATTGGACGTATCAACTCCCCCCAAGCTTAGACTTCGCTTGTCCCCAAGCGGCGAGCTCGATAGACATGACCACATGTTTATGGAGTGAAGAGTCGATGAATAAAATACGGACAAGAAGCATCATATTCATTCACACAGGACATTATAGTAAACAATCTCTTATAACTCATATTGAAACAAGTATAAGGTAATCACAAGTAAAGGTGCATAAGAAATCATAATTGGTGATGGCAAACTTCGTTCTTGGTCAGAGAACAATTAACAGATTATATCTCATTGAGCAGCGCTCCCATGTTAAAGTTTATAAGGCACAACTTGCATACTCAATCATAATGGTTTTCTCATGATCATTGATAACTTGCAAAGCTATATTCATTCAGATAAAACTTGTACTAAACAAAGAAGAATAAAAGACATGATGTAGCAAATCACAATATAATGGTTTGATCACAACTACTCAAATGCTTGCTTGAGATGGAGGGAAATAGGTTTACTGACTCAGCATAAAGTAAAAGACAGGCCCTTCGCAGAGGGAAGCAGGGATTAAATCATGTGCTAGAGCTTTTTCAATTTTTGCAATCATACAAAGAGAATAAAAGTAACATTTTGAGAGGTGTTTGTTGTTGTCAACGACTGGTAGCGGGTACTCTAACCCCCTTGCCAGACAACCTCCTAAGAGCGGCTCCCATATTATTTTCATTTTGTGTGGCACTCCTTCCAACCTTTGTTTCACAAACCATGGCTAACCGAATCCTCGGGTGCCTGCCAACAATCTCATACCATGAAGGAGTGCCTTTTTATTTTAGCTTTATTATGATGATGACACTCCCCCCAACCTTTGCTTACACAAGCCATGGCTAACCGAATCCTTCGGGTGCCGTCCATCAATCACATACCATGGAGGAGTGTCTATTTAGTTTAATCAATTTGGGACTGGGAATCCCATTGCCAGCTCTTTTTGCAAAATTATTGGATAAGCGGGTGAAGCCACTAGTCCATTGGTGGAAGTTTCCCAACAAGATTGAAAGATAAAACACCACATACTTCCTCATGAGCTATGAAACATTGACACAAATAAGAGATACTAAGTTTTGAATTGTTTAAAGGTAGCACATGAAGTATTTACTTGGAATGGCAGAAAATACCATGTAGTAGGTAGGTATGGTGGACACAAATGGCATAGGTTTGGGTTAAGGTTTGGATGCACGAGAAGTATTCCCTCTCGATGCAGGTCTTTGGCTAGCAAGGTTAATTAGCAAGCATAAGAGTCGAGGGAAACAAACAAATATACATGTGATAGAAACAATCATGCATCTTCCTTGTAAGTACAAACAATTTTAACTTCAGAATAATAAGCTATGAGCTAACAAGAAAGACAATGAAACATCTACATGTATTTCTCTTTTCTATTTAAACCTCAAAGTGTTGTTGCTATTGACCAATGCTAAGTTTGCCAAAACCAAATAGATTTATTCAATGCTCCCAAAGTGATACCAATACTAACAACAAGGTGAATCATATAGTAGAGATTGCAAACTAAAATAAGATGTGCAATATGTAAATGATAAGACTTCTCATTAATATTCCATAACGATAACTCACACCAAGGGATACATAGATAACCAACTAAAGGAGAGATACTTCCAAACGCAACCCATCTTATATGATAACTTCCCTACTCATGATATGATACTACTTGACAATAAAAGTAAAAGGTAGTGATAATGTGATACCGCGGCACTCCCCCAAGCTTGGAACAAACCAAGGGGATGCCAATACCGATGATGAATTACTCCTTTGGCGATGATGGTGATGAACTCCTCCCGAGCTTCTTAATAAGCTCCTTCGTCTTCGGTTCTCAGCTTGACAATTCTGCACTAAGATTCGAAGAGATTCATTGTTATCCGAAGTTGGCGATGACGACCTTGTGACGCGAATCGAGTGGTATTCAATCATTCTTCGGAGACGGCAATTCTCCTCCTGGAGTATCTCCACTTCTCTTCGTAGAGCCCGATATTGATCACAAAACTCATCGGTAATCCGTATGACTTCTTCCATCATGGGGAAAGAGTCGAGGCTAAGAGCGGGTGGTAAAGGTCCCTGCAGGTTATGAGAAAAAGAACGTCGAGTGTCAACAGATCCCACCAAGATTTGCTTGCTTCCTCCGGCTTGCTGCTCTTGTCTTGATGGCACCTCCTTCTCTTCCTCCAAAAGCCCCTTGCCCTTGTTGTTGGAGGCCATGGTGCTTCTAAACCGAAAACAGATCCTGGCAGAAACAGCTCGAAACAAAACACGTCGAGAAAACGATATACGGACCTCCAGGGGTCCGGGGGATTATATAGCAAAATTTTCACGACAAACGGAAAGTACCAGATCGAACCAGAGTCGGAAAGGGGCGACAAGGCGGCCAAACCATAGGCCGGCGCGGGCCCAGTCGGCCGCGCCGCCCTATGGTGGCACCCTCGTGCGTCCTTTCCACTCCGTTTCGAACTCGTAATTTCTCATATTTTCCAAAAACAGCAAAAATATAGTTCGGAAAGTAAATTGCGTACTTTTCATTACCAAGATCTTGTTACCTATTCGAAGTCGAGTTCGCGGATCGTCAATTTGCCCTTTGATGTAGGCCTCCGGTGTTTCCACTTGAATAATATCAACATCAACATTATAAGAATCACCCGAGATATAATGCTTGAGTCTTTGTCCATTCACCACTTGCGTAGCATTGCCTTGGAGAGAGCTAATTTTGATTGCTCCTGAACGATACACCTCCTCGACAACATATGGTCCTTCCCATTTCGAGAGTAATTTCCCTGCAAAGAATCTGAGACGAGACCGATACAATAGGACTTTATCCCCAATATTAAATTCTCTTTTGATAATCCTCCTATCATGCCATTTTTTAACTTTCTCTTTAAAGAGTTTAGCATTTTCATATGCTTCACTTCTCCATTCATCTAGAGAACTCAATTGCAACAACCTCTTATCACCGGCAAGTTTAGGATCTTTATTTAATTCTCTAACAGCCCAATAAGCTTTGTGCTCTAGTTCTAGAGGTAAATGACAAGCTTTCCCATAAACCATTTTATAAGGTGACATTCCCATGGGATTTTTATAAGCAGTTCTATAAGCCCAAAGTGCATCCTTCAATTTACTAGCCCAATTCTTTCTAGTTTTATTAACGGTCTTTCCCAAAATAGATTTAATCTCTCTATTTGATAATTCTACTTGACCACTAGTTTGAGGATGATAAGCAGAAGCAATTCTATGATTAATACCATACTTAGCAAGAGTTTTTCTAAAACCTCCATGAATAAAATGAGAACCTCCATCGGTCATAATATATCTAGGTACTCCAAATCTAGGAAAAATAATATCTAAGAGCATTCTTAAAGAGGTCTCACCATCAGCACTTTTTGTAGGTATAGCTTCCACCCATTTAGTAACATAATCAACAGCAACAAGTATATGAGTGTTACCTTCCGAAGACGGAAAAGGTCCCATGAAGTCAAATCCCCAACAATCAAACGGTTCAATAACAAGAGTATAATTCATAGGCATTTCATTGCGTCTGGAGATATTACCAACCCTTTGGCATTCATCACAAGATAAAATAAACTTTCTCGCATCCTTGAAGAGAGTTGGCCAATAAAAACCTGATTGTAGAACCTTTTGCGCGGTTCTTTCTCCGGCGTGATGTCCTCCATAAGCACTACCATGACATTTACTCAATATCTCCTGTTGTTCATATTCAGGGACACACCTTCGCATAATACCATCCACTCCTTCTTTATATAAGTGTGGGTCATCCCAGAAATAATGCCTCAAGTCATAAAAGAATTTCCTCCTTTGCTGAGCTGAAAAGGTTGGAGGCAAGTACTTGGAAACAATAAAGTTAGCATAATCAGCATACCAAGGACTGTCTCGCGAGCTCACCTTTATTACAGCCAATTGTTCATTTGGAAAACTATCATTAACAGAACAGGATCATAAGCAATATTTTCCAATCTAGACAAATTATCGCAACAGGATTATCATCACCTTTCATATCTACAATATGTAAATCAAATTCTTGCAAAAGAAGTACCCATCTAATAAGCCTCGGCTTAGCATCTTTCTTTGTCATTAGGTATCTAATTGCGCATGATCAGTATGAATAGTAACTTTTGAATCAACAATATAAGATCTAAATTTATCACAAGCAAAGACTACAGCTAATAATTCCTTTTCAGTTGTAGCATAATTTCTTTGAGCAGCATCAAGAGTTTTACTAGCATAATGAATAACATTCAGTTTTTTATCTACTCGCTGTCCAAGAACAGCGCCTACAGTAAAATCACTAGCATCACACATAATTTCAAAGGGTAAGTTCCAATCGTGGGGTTCAACTATAGGAGCAGCTTGTTAAGGCTTTTTAAGAGTTTCAAAAGCTTCCTTACAATCATCATCAAAAACAAATGGTACATCTTTTTGAAGAAGATTAGTAAGAGGCTTTGAAATCTTGGAGAAATCTTTAATAAATCTTCTATAAAACCCAGCATGACCAAGAACACTACGAATACCTTTTACATCCCTTGGATAGGGCATCTTCTCAATTGCTTCAACTTTAGCTCTATCAACTTCGATACCTCTCTCGTAAATTTTATGTCCCAATACAATTCCTTCATTAACCATAAAGTGGCATTTCTCCCAATTAAGAACAAGGTTAGTTTCTTCACATCTCTCGCAAAACTTTATCAAGGTTTCGCAAGCAACTATCAAAAGAATTCCCATAGACGGAAAAATCATCCATGAATACCTCTACAATACTTTCACAAAAACCATGAAAAATAGCAGACATGCATCTTTGAAAAGTAGCAGGAGCATTACATAAACCAAAAGGCATACGTCTATAAGCATAAGTTCCATAGGGACAAGTAAAAGTGGTTTTCTCTTGATCTTTAGCTTTAACAGCAATTTGTGAAAACCCAGAATAACCATCAAGAAAGCAAAAATGAGTATTTTTAGACAATCTTTCTAGCATTTGATCAATAAATGGTAAAGGGTAATGATCTTTCTTAGTAACTTTATTAACTTTTCGAAAATCAATGCACATTCTATACCCTACAACTACTCTTTGAGGAATGAGCTCATCATTATCATTAGGCACAACAGTCATACCTCCTTTCTTGGGAACGCAATGCACAGGACTAACCCATCTACTATCAGCAATAGGATATATAATACCAGCTTCAAGAAGTCGTAATACCTCATTCCTTACCACTTCCTTCATCTTCTAATTAGACGACGCTGAGGTTCAACAACAGGCTTTGCATCATCTTCCATATTAATAGCATGTTGGCATATAGACGGAGAAATCCCCTTCAAATCATCAAGAGTGTAGCCAATAGCGCCTCGATGCTTCTTCAATATTTCCAATAACCTTTCTTCCTCAATCTCTGAAAGCTTAGAACTAATAATAACAGGATATATTTTCTTATCATCAATATGAGCATATTTAAGATTATCGTAAAGGCTTTAAATCAAAAACAGGATCTTCCTTTGGTGGCGGTGTTGTACCCAAATCTTCCACCAGTAAATCATGCTTGAGAATAGGTTGGCGAAGAAAAATTTCCTCAAGCTCATCTCTTTCTTTCCTAAAAATTTCGCTCTCGCTATCCTCCAAATGTTGCTGCAAAGGATTATTAGGAACAAGAACAATAGATGCACATTGCTCCATTTTAAAATCATTACTAGGCAAATCAGCTTTATAAGGAGTTTTAGTAAATTTAGAGAAGTTAAACTCATAAGATTCACCAGCAAATTTAGTCAAAATTTTCTCTTTCTTGCAATCTATAATAGCTCCACAAGTATTTAGAAAAGGTCTACCAAAAATAATAGGACAATAATCACTTGCGAGCAGAACCAAGTACCAAAAAGTCGGCGGGATATTTAATCTTACCGCATAAAACTTCCACATCTCGAACAATACCAATTGGAGAAATAGTTTCTCTATTAGCCAGCTGAATAACCACATCAATATCTTCAAGTTCACAAGAATCAATTTCGTGCATAATCTCCGTGTAAAGCTCATACGGAATAGCACTAACACTTGCACCAATATCACATAATCCATAATAACAATGATCACCAATTTTAACAGATATCATAGGAACACTAGCTTGTTTGGGTTTATTAGGATGTGAAACAATATTAGAAGCATCTTCACAGAAAATAATATGACCATCCTCCACATAAACAATAACAATATCTTTAACAATTGCAACAGCAGTTCAACTTTTATTTGTTCTTCGTGTTCTACAGTTTCTTTTCACTTTTATGAACCGCACTATTTATAACAGAGTACTCTTTCATTTTAGCAGGGAAAGGAGTTTTTTCAATATAAGCTTCAGGAATAACACGATCAAGTTTCAACTACAACGCATTTATTAATAGATGAATCAATTTTATCTTTATACGGTTCATGATACTTATCAAAATTCTTCTTTGGCAATTCATAATGAGAGGCAAAAGCTTTATAAAGATTTACAAGAACTTGAGAATCAAGACCATATATAGCACTCATATTACGAAATTTATCAAGCATCCATAAAAGCTTCAATGCATTTATAATCATAAATTATACCCGATTCTCTATCCTTGTCGTTCTCCCAACCTTCAGTATTTTCTTGGATCCGATCAAGAAGGTCCCTTTTAAACTCTTCTTTGTTGCGTGTAAATGATCCAGAACAAGAAGTATCCAGCAAGGTCTTGTCTTGAAAAGAAAGTCTTGCATAGAAATTATCAATAATAACATTACCAGGAAGCTCATGAATGGGGCATTTGAGCATTAAAGACTTCAATCTCCCCCAAGCTTGGGCGATGCTCTCTCCATCATGAGGCCAAAAATTATATATGCGATTCCGATCCTTATGAATTTCACTTGGAGGATAGAACTTAGAATAAAACCGGGGCACAATATCATTCCATTCAAGAGAATCCCCATTATCCAGTAATTTATACCAATGCGCCGCCTTACCGGACAGCGACAAAGAGAATAGTTTCTTCCTCACTTCATCCATAGCAATACCTGCACATTTGAATAACCCGCATAATTCATGCAAAAACAAGAATGATCACCAGGATGGACAGTTCCATCCCCTTCATAGCGGTTATCCATAACACGTTCAATAATTTTCATAGGTATTTTATATGGTATCACTTCCTCACCTGGCGCCTCATCCACTACCGTTGCAGTAGTAGTAGATTTCCCAAATAGAAATTGAAGAGAAGATCTCTCCATAATGACTTATAGCAGCAGGCAGAAATAAAATCAGCACAACAGTAAAGGTTTTCCTTACCAATAGCGCTTCACTCCCCGGCAACGGCGCCAGAAAATAGTCTTGATGACCCACAAGTATAGGGGGTGTATCGTAGTATCTTCGATAAGTAAGAATGTCGATCCCAACGAGGAGCAGAAGGTGTTGACAAGCAGTTTCGATGAAGGATTCAACGTAAATGCTCACGGACAAGTATTCGTGGGGTTTGATGTAACAGTTGAATAAAGTACGAGTATGTAAAGTGCGAGAGTAATAATTGCAGCGAGTGGCCCAATCCTTTTTAGCACAAAGGACAAGCCGGTTTGTTTACTTATAATGACCAAACGTTCTCGAGGACACACGGGATTTTAGTCTAATGCTTTCGCTACATACGGCTAAATAATCTTCATTGTTGTGATAAGTGTTGTGTGGGTGAACCTATGCTAATGTACCGCCCTTCCTAGGACTAATACATACTTGTGATTATACCCCTTGCAAGCATCCGCAACTACAAGAAAGTAATTAAGAATTAAATCTAACCACAGCCTTAAACTCTGAGATCCTGCGATCCCTCCTGCATCGATATACCAACGGGGGTTTAGGTTTCTGTCACTCCGGCAACCCCGCAATTGGCAAACGAATACAAGATGCATTCCCCTAGGCCTATAAATGGTGAAGTGTCATGTAGTCGACGTTCACATGACACCACTAGAAGAATAACACCACAACTTAAATATCACACCATTGAATATTACTCAACCATAGTTCACTACTAACATTTAGACTTCACCCATGTCCTCAAGAACTAAACGAACTACTCACAAGACATCATACGGAACATGATCAGAGGTGATATGATGATGAATAACAATCTGAACATAAACTTGGTTCAATGGTTTCACTCAATAGCATCAACAACAAGTAGAAATCGATACCGGGAGAGTTTCCCCTATCAAACAATCAAGATCAAACCCAAATTGCTACGGCGGTGGCGGTGTCCAGCGGTGATGACGGCGGTGATGATGGTGGAGATGATGATGATGGTGATGGCGATGATGTCCAGCTCGATGACGGTGTCGATGGCGTCGATTTCCCCCTCCCGGAGGGAATTTCCCCGGCGGATTCCTGCCCGCCGGAGAGCTCTTTTCTCTCTGGTGTTCTCCGCCCCGCGCAGGCGGTCTGTAACTCTTCGCGAGGTACCCTCTCGTGGCTTAGGTCTTCGGGACGAAGGGTTTGGCGAAGAAAAGGAGGCGAAAAGGGTCGTGGGCCCCCAGACCATAGGCCGGCGCGGCCAGGGCACAGGCCGCGCCGCCCTAGGGTGTGGGCCCACCCTGGCTCCTCCTGGCTCCTCCTTCTGGCTTCCTTCGTCATCTTGAAAAATAGGATTTTTGGTATAATTTCCTTCCAGAGTTGATCTTCCGAAATATTGCATTCTGACGGTGCTTTTTCCAGCAGAATCCTGGCTCCGGTGTTCGATCCTCCAATAATGATGAAACATGCAAAATAGATGAAATAACATAAGTATTGTGTCCCAATATGAAATATATCAATGAATAACAGCAAATTATGATATAAAATAGTGATGCAAATTGGACGTATCAGGGACAAAATAGCCTTAAAAACTATTGTGGTATTGAATATGTACTTATGCACTTTATCTCTTATTAAGTTGCTTGTTGTGCGATAACCATGTTCCTGGGGACGCCATCAACTCTTTGTTGAATATCATGTGAGTTGCTATGCATGTTCGTCTTGTCTGAAGTAAGGGCGGTTTTCACAATCAAATGGTTTGAGTATGCATACTGTTAGAGAAGAACATTGGGCCGCTAACTAAAGCCATGAATCATGGTGGAAGTTTCAGTTTGGACATAAAACCTCAATCTCTTATGAGAATATTAATTGTTGTTGAATGCTTAAGCATTAAAAGAGGAGTCCATTATCTGTTGTCTATGTTGTCCCGGTATGGGTGTCTAAGTTGAAGAATGATCAAAAGCGAGAAATCCAATGCGAACTTTCTCCTTAGACCCTTGTACAGGCGGCATAGAGGTACCCCTTTGTGACACTTGGTTGAAACATATGTTATGCAATGATGATCAGTGTTAACCCAAGCTAATTAGGACAAGGTGCGGGCACTATTAGTACACTATGCATGAGGCTTGCAACTTGTAAGATATAATTTACATGATACATATGCTTTATTACTACCGTTGACAAAATTGTTTCATGTTTTCAAAATAAAAGCTCTAGCACAAATATAGCAATCGATGCTTTCCTCTTTGAAGGACCTTTCTTTTAATTTTATGTTGAGTCAGTTCACCTATCTCTCTCCACCTCAAGAAGCAAACACTTCTGTGAACTGTGCATTGATTCCTACATACTTGCATATTGCACTTGTTATATTACTTTACATTGACAATATCCATGAGATATACATGTTATAAGTTGAAAGCAACCGCTGAAACTTAATCTTCCTTTGTGTTGCTTCAATAACTTTACTTTGATTTATTGCTTTATGAGTTAACTCTTATGCAAGACTTATTGATGCTTGTCTTGAAGTACTATTCATGAAAAGTCTTTGCTTTATGATTCATTTGTTTACTCATGTCATTACCATTGTTTTTGATCGCTGCATTCATTACATATGCTTACAATAGTATGATCAAGGTTATGATGGCATGTCACTCCAGAAATTATCTTTGTTATCGTTTACCTGCTCGGGACGAGCAGGAACTAAGCTTGGGGATGCTGATACGTCTCCGACGTATCGATAATTTCTTATGTTCCATGCTACATTATTGATGATATCTACATGTTTTATACACATTATATGTCGTATTTATGCATTTTCCGGCACTAACCTATTAACAAGATGCCGAAGAGCCAGTTGCTGTTTTCTGCTGTTTTTGGTTTCAGAAATCCTAGTAAGGAAAAGCCACGGCACGAGAAACCTTCCAGAGCCGCCGCCATCGCGAAGCCAAGATCTGGGGGACAGGAGTCTCTGTTCCGGCACGCCGCCGGGACGGGGAAGTGCCCCCGGAAGGCTTCTCCATCAACACCACCGCCATCTTCATCAACGCTGCTGTCTCCCATGAGGAGGGAGTAGTTCTCCATCGAGGCTCGGTGTCAACACCCGGATTTTTAAGTCCAGGTGCCTGTTATGCCATACATCGCAATCCCAGGAATATTGTTGTTGCGAGACATAACAGTTGAATATCATAAGTCATCATTCATTACATACCATAGTCATCTTACAAATAGAGATCACATGATCCAATATTACACAAATAGTTGATCTATTGATCAACGGACACAAAGTTCATAGTTTCATAGCGGAAGCGTAAATAGAAGGAACTCTCTAGTCCACAGGCCAACGTCTGACGTCAGAAGATTCCCTAGTTGTCGTAGACATCCTGGTTGCCGTCATCTTGATAGTTCTGCTCCTCTTCATGGTCTGGCCATTTGAATAGCCAGGGACACAGCCGTGAGTACTTTTAAAGTACTCGCAAACTAATACTAATGTAAGTGCTAACAATTCTAGTAAGGGGTGCTAAGCTCTAGTTTATTTTGCATAAAGCCAATTTTAGTTCACAACCATTTTTGTAAACAACTCTTCATGTGCTACTAACTCAAGTGGGAACATTAGTGTCATTCCCACAACTCTGTTGTGATTCCAAGTCAATGTCACCTTTCAAGATCAAATTCACAAGTCACCCTTCAACATTCATAGTTTTCGAAAAAGGTTCTGATGACGGAACAGTATGGCCTTTCCAACTGTCCATAACCGAGGACGCGGCTATTCGAATAGGTTTAACTCTGCAGAGGTTGTACACTTGTGCCACAACAATTGCAATAGCTCGTCAGAGTAATCGGCCCCGATTTATCGTCAGATGCGCGAACTACCAATCCTAACCTTCCATTAACATACCCTAGTATAGGCACCTCTCCCCATGAGCTTGGCCTCCCAGTGAAGACAAACTGTCAGCCTGGGAACTGCACAGGGCTTGGGCCGGACATTCACCTCATTTCGCGTCATATCATCTCATTTCGTTTGTTGTAGAGGCAGCTTTCGGCATAACCCCGATGACGCTTGTTTAGAGGGAACCCATACTAAGACACACAAACTTCCGGTTAAGCCCTACCCAGATTCAGGTATTGTGGGGGTACTTGTAAAATTGGAATGGTATCGCATCCGAACCCAACCATCAGATTTTGTAAAGTTCACCAAGTCATTCACAGATCATATTCACCTTCAAAATCTTTCAATAGAATGACTCATCATTCCAAGGTTTTCAAAGTCATTTCACACACACTTGTTCCCATCTAGACTAGTCATCTTTAATTTAACACTAGCATCTAAGTATGATGGGGTGCTAAGTACTTTGCTTTGCTTCTAGGCTAACTTCGATACTTTGGTACTAATCCAAAGCTAACCAAGTGAATCATAAATCAAAAAGGTACTTTGATAAAACAAAAGTAAATAAAGCTTGTAAGGTAAAACTGGGAAATAGGACCATAAGCATAAAGTAAATAGGGGAATGCCTTGCTCATAGAGAGCTTTGCACTTTGCAAGAGTATTATCTTGCAACCAAAATGGTTTGTATCATTCTAGCTTGCATTGGTGTTAGCTTGCTAACTTTACTACTCTAGTAAACTTCTTTACTTTGACCAAAGTTAACTATAAAAGCAACTTATTGAGAAAACAAGTAAGAACTTGTAATGTATAAACTTAGGATAGGCTTATGTAAGAAAAGGTAAGATTCATGGTGCCTTGCCCCAAAGGGGCTTTGCACTTTGCAAGAATATTAGCTTGCCTTGGTTGAAGTGAGGGTCCAAGTTCTCTTCTCCTTCCTCTTTGTAGAAGGCCTCCTCCTCCTGGTAGTCTCCGGTACTGATGGCGTGTAACTCACACGTTCGTTGGGAACCCCAAGAGGAAGGTATGATGCGCACAGCAGCAAGTTTTCCCTCAGAAAGAAACCAAGGTTTATCGAACCAGGAGGAGCCAAGAAGCACGTTGAAGGTTGATGGCGGCGGGATGTAGTGCGGCGCAACACCAGGGATTCCGGCGCCAACGTGGAACCTGCACAACACAACCAAAGTACTTTGCCCCAACGAAACAGTGAGGTTGTCAATCTCACCGGCTTGCTGTAACAAAGGATTAACCGTATTGTGTGGAAGATGATTGTTTGCAGAAAACAGTAGAACAAGTATTGCAGTAGATTGTATTTCAGTAAAGAGAATTGGACCGGGGTCCACAGTTCACTAGAGGTGTCTCTCCCATAAGACAAATAGCATGTTGGGTGAACAAATTACAGTTGGGCAATTGACAAATAAAGAGAGCATGACCATGCACATACATATCATGATGAGTATAGTGAGATTTAATTGGGCATTACGACAAAGTACATAGACCGCCATCCAACTGCATCTATGCCTAAAAAGTCCACCTTCAGGTTATCATCCGAACCCCCTCCAGTATTAAGTTGCAAAGCAACAGACAATTGCATTAAGTATGGTGCGTAATGTAATCAACAACTACATCCTTAGACATAGCATCAATGTTTTATCCCTAGTGGCAACAGCACAACACAACCTTAGAACTTTCATCCTTTGTCCCTGTGTCAATGCAGGCATGAACCCACTATCGAGCATAAGTACTCCCTCTTGGAGTTACAAGCATCTACTTGGCGGCAGCATCTACTAGTAACGGAAAGCATGCAAGATCATAAACAACACGTAGATATAACTTTGATAATCAACATAACAAGTATTCTCTATTCATCGGATCCCAACAAACGCAACATATAGAATTACAGATAGATGATCTTGATCATGTTAGGCAGCTCACAAGATCCGACAATGATAGCACAATGGGGAGAAGACAACCATCTAGCTACTGCTATGGACCCATAGTCCAGGGGTAGACTACTCACACATCACAACCGGAGGTGACCATGGCGGCGTAGAGTCCTCCGGGAGATGATTCCCCTCTCCGGCAGGGTGCCGAGGCGATCTCCTGGATCCCCGAGATGGGATCGGCGTTGGCGGCGTCTCTGGAAGGTTTTCCGTATCGTGGCTCTCGGTACTGGGGGTTTCATCACGGAGGCTTTAAGTAGGCGGAAGGGCAAGTCAGGAGGGGGCACAGGGGCCCCAGATGACAGGGCGGCGCGGCCAAGGGGGGGCCGCCGCCCTAGGGTTTGGGCACCCTGTGGCCCCACTTCGTTTCGTCTTCGGACTTCTGGAAGCTTCGTGGAAAAATAGGCCCCTGGGCGTTGATTTCGTCCAATTCCGAGAATATTTCCTTACTAGGATTTCTGAAACCAAAAACAGCAGAAACAAAGAATCGGCACTTTGGCATCTTGTTAATAGGTTAGTTCCAGAAAATGCACGAATATGACATAAAGTGTGCATAAAACATGTAGATAACATCAATAATGTGGCATGGAACATAAGAAATTATCGATACGTTGGAGACGTATCAGCATCCCCAAGCTTAGTTCTGCTCGTCCCGAGCAGAAAAAACGATAACACAGATAATTTACGGAGTGACATGCCATCATAATCTTGATCATACTATTTGTAAAGCATATGTAGTGAATGCGGCGATCAAAACAATGTATATGATATGAGTAAACAAGTGAATCATAAAGCAAAGACTTTTCATGAATAGCACTTCAAGACAAGCATCAATAAGTCTTGCATAAGAGTTAACTCATAAAGCAATAATTCAAAGTAAAGGCATTGAAGCAACACAAAAGAAGATTAAGTTTCAGCGGTTGCTTTCAACTTGTAACATATATATCTCATGGATATTGTCAACATAGAGTAATATAATAAGTGCAATAAGCAAGTATGTAGGAATCAATGCACAGTTCACACAAGTGTTTGCTTCTTGAGGTGGAGAGAAATAGGTGAACTGACTCAACATTGAAAGTAAAAGAATGGTCCTCCATAGAGGAAAAGCATCGATTGCTATATTTGTGCTAGAGCTTTGATTTTGAAAACATGAAACAATTTTGTCAACGGTAGTAATAAAGCATATGCATCATGTAAATTATATCTTATAAGTTGCAAGCCTCATGCATAGTGTACTAATAGTGCCCGCACCTTGTCCTAATTAGCTTGGACTACCGGATCATCACAATGCACATGTTTTTACCAAGTGTCACAAAGGGGTACCTCTATGCACTTTGTACAAAGGTCTAAGGAGAAAGCTCGCATTGGATTTCTCGCTATTGATTATTCTTCAACTTAGACATCCATACCGGGACAACATAGACAACAGATAATGGACTCCTCTTTTATGCATAAGCATGTAACAACAATTAATAATTTTCTCATTTGAGATTTGAGGATATATGTCCAAAACTGAAACTTCCACCATGGATCATGGCTTTAGTTAGCGGCCCAATGTTCTTCTCTAACAATATGCATGCTTAATCATAAGGTGGTAGATCTCTCTTACTTCAGACAAGACGGACATGCATAGCAATTCACATGAAATTCAACAAAGAGTAGTTGATGGCGTCCCCAGTGAACATGGTTATCGCACAACAAGCAACTTAATAAGAGATAAAGTGCATAATTACATATTCAATACCACAATAGTTTTTAAGCTATTTGTCCCATGAGCTATATATTGCAAAGGTGAATGATGGAATTTTAAAGGTAGCACTCAAGCAATTTACTTTGGAATGGCGGAAAATACCATGTAGTAGGTAGGTATGGTGGACACAAATGGCATAGTGGTTGGCTCAAGTATTTTGGATGCATGAGAAGTATTCCCTCTCGATACAAGGTTTAGGCTAGCAAGGCTTATTTGAAACAAACACAAGGATGAACCGGTGCAGCAAAACTCACATAAAAGACATATTGAAAACATTATAAGACTCTACACCGTCTTCCTTGTTGTTCAAACTCAATACTAGAAATTATCTAGACCTTAGAGAAACCAAATATGCAAACCAAATTTTAGCATGCTCTATGTATTTCTTCATTAATGGGTGCAAAGCATATGATGCAAGAGCTTAATCATGAGCACAACAATTGCCAAGTATCACATTACCCAAGACATTATAGCAATTACTACATGTATCATTTTCCAATTCCAACCATATAACAATTTAACGAAGGAGAAACTTCGCCATGAATACTATGAGTAGAAATCAAGGACATACTTGTCCATATGCTACAGCGGAGCGTGTCTCTCTCCCATAAAGTGAATGCTAGGATCCATTTTATTCAAACAAAACAAAAACAAAAACAAACCGACGCTCCAAGAAAAAGCACATAAGATGTGATGGAATAAAAATATAGTTTCTGGGGAGGAACCTGATAATGTTGTCGATGAAGAAGGGGATGCCTTGGGCATCCCCAAGCTTAGACGCTTGAGTCTTCTTAATATATGCAGGGGTGAACCACCGGGGCATCCCCAAGCTTAGAGCTTTCACTCTCCTTGATCATGTTGCATCATACTCCTCTCTTGATCCTTGAAAACTTCCTCCACACCAAACTTAGAACAACTCATTAGAGGGTTAGTGCACAATAAAAATTAACATATTCAGAGGTGACACAATCATTATTAACACTTCTGGACATTGCATAATGCTACTGGACATTAGTGGATCAAAGAAATTCATCCAACATAGCAAAAGAGGCAATGCGAAATAAAAGGCAGAATCTGTCAAAACAGAACAGTTCGTATTGACGAATTTTAAAATGGCACCAGACTTGCTCAAATGAAAATTCTCAAATTGAATGAAAGTTGCGTACATATCTGAGGATCATGCACCTAAATTGGCTTAATTTTCTGAGCTACCTACAGGGAGGTAGACCCAGATTCGTGACAGCAAAGAAAATCTGGAACTGCGCAGTAATCCAAATCTAGTACTTACTTTTCTATCAACGGCTTAACTTGGCACAACAAAACACAAAACTAAGATAAGGAGAGGTTGCTACAGTAGTAAACAACTTCCAAGACACAAAATAAAAACAAAGTACTGTAGGAAAAAACATGGGTTGTCTCCCATAAGCGCTTTTCTTTAACGCCTTTCAGCTAGGCGCAGAAAGTGTGCATCAAGTATTTTCAAGAGACGAAGTGTCAACATCATAATTTGTTCTCATAATAGAATCAAAAGGTACCTTCATTCTCTTTCTAGGGAAGTATTCCATACCTTTCTTGAGAGGAAATTGATATTTTATATTACCTTCCTTCATATCAATAATAGCACCAACAGTTCGAAGAAAAGGTCTTCCCAATATAATGGGACAAGATGCATTGCATTCAATATCCAAGACAACAAAATCAACGGGGACAAGGTTATTATTAACGGTAATGCGAACATTATCAACTTTCCCCAAAGGTTTCTTTGTAGAATGATCAGCAAGATTAACATCCAAATAACAATTTTTCAAATGGCAAGTCAAGCATATTATAAATTTTCTTAGGCATAACAGAAATACTTGCACCAAGATCACATAAAGCATTACAATCAAAATCTTTAACCTTCATCTTAATGATGGGCTCCCAACCATCCTCTAGCTTTCTAGGAATAGAGGCTTTGCGCTCTAGTTTCTCTTCTCTAGCTTTTATGAGAGCATTTGTAATATGATGTGTAAAGGCCAAATTTATAGCACTAGCATTAGGACTTTTAGCAAGTTTTTGCAAGAACTTTATAACTTCAGAGATGTGGCAATCATAAAAATTCAAACCATTATAATCTAAAGCAATGGGATCATCATCCCCAATGTTGGAAAAAATTTCAGCAGCTTTATCACAGTAGTTTCAAATGATTTAGCAGCTTTGAAGCGTTCTCGCGCTTTGCATTAGAAGTGGAAACATTGCTAACACCAATTCTTTTATTATTATTAGTAGGAGGTGCAGCAACATGTGTAGCATTAGCATTACAAGTGGTGGTAATAGTCCAAACTTTAGCTACATTCTTCTCTTTAGCTAGTTTTTCATTTTCTTCTCTATCCCACCTAGCACGCAATTCAGCCATTAATCTTATATTCTCATTAATTCTAACTTGGATGGCATTTGCTGTAGTAACAATTTTATTATGATGATTCTCGTTAGGCAAAACTTTTGATTTCAAAAGATCAACATCAGCAGCAAGACTATCGACTTTAGAAGCAAGTATATCAATTTTCCCAAGCTTTTCTTCAACAGATTTGTTAAAAGCAGTTTGTGTACTAATAAATTCTTTAAGCATGGCTTCGGGGGTGAACTCCTATTATTGTTGTAAGAATTTCCATAAGAATTACCATAGCCGTTGCCATTATTATAAGGATATGGCCTATAGTTGTTACTAGAATTGTTCCGGTAAGCATTGTTGTTGAAATTATTATTTTTAATGAAGTTCACATCAACATGTTCTTCTTGTGCAACCAATGAAGCTAATGGAACATTATTAGGATCAATATTAGTCCTATCATTCACAAGCATAGACATAATAGCATCAATCTTATCACTCAAGGAAGAGGTTTCTTCGACAGAATTTACCTTCTTACCTTGTGGAGCTCTTTCCGTGTGCCATTCAGAGTAGTTGATCATCATATTATCAAGAAGCTTTGTTGCTTCACCAAGAGTGATGGACATAAAGGTACCTCCAGCAGCTGAATCCAATAAATTCCGTGAAGAAAAATTTAGTCCTGCATAGAAGGTTTGGATGATCATCCAAGTAGTCAGTCCATGGGTTGGGCAATTTTTAACCAGAGATTTCATTCTTTCCCAAGCTTGAGCAACATGTTCAGTATCTAATTGTTTAAAATTCATTATGCTACTCCTCAAAGATATAATTTTAGCAGGGGGGTAATATCTACCAATAAAAGCATCCTTGCATTTAGTCCATGAATCAATACTATTCTTAGGCAGAGATAGCAACCAATCTTTAGCTCTTCCTCTTAATGAGAAAGGGAACAATTTTAATTTTATAATGTCACCATCTACATCTTTATATTTTTGCATTTCACATAGTTCAACAAAATTATTAAGATGGGCAGCAGCATCATCAGAACTAACACTGAAAATTGCTCTCGCATAACAAGATTCAAGAAAGCGGTTTAATTTCAAAGAATTCTGCTGTAGTAGCAGGTGGAGCAATAGGTGTGCATAAGAAATCATTATTATTTGTGGTTGTGAAGTCACACAACTTAGTATTTTCAGCGTTGGCCATTTTAGCAACAGTAAATAAAGCAAACTAGATAAAGTAAATGCAAGTAAACTAATTTTTTTGTGTTTTTGATATAGCGCAGCAAACAAAGTAGTAAATAAAACTAAGCAAGACAAAAACAAAGTAAAGAGATTGAGAAGTGGAGACTCCCCTTGCAGCGTGTCTCGATCTCCCCAGCAACGGCGCCAGAAAATATGCTTGATGGCGTGTAACTCACACGTTCGTTGGGAACCCCAAGAGGAAGGTATGATGCGCACAAAGACAAGTTTTCCCTCAGAAAGAAACCAAGGTTTATCGAACCAGGAGGAGCCAAGAAGCACGTTGAAGGTTGATGGCGGCGGGATGTAGTGCGGCGCAACACCAGGGATTCCGGCGCCAACGTGGAACCTGCACAACACAACCAAAGTACTTTGCCCCAACGAAACAGTGAGGTTGTCAATCTCACCGGCTTGCTGTAACAAAGGATTAACCGTATTGTGTGGAAGATGATTGTTTGCAGAAAATAGTAGAACAAGTATTGTAGTAGATTGTATTTCAGTAAAGAGAATTGGACCGGGGTCCACAGTTCACTAGAGGTGTCTCTCCCATAAGACAAACAACATGTTGGGTGAACAAATTACAGTTGGGCAATTGACAAATAAAGAGAGCATGACCATGCACATACATATCATGATGAGTATAGTGAGATTTAATTGGGCATTACGACAAAGTACATAGACCGCCATCCAACTGCATCTATGCCTAAAAAGTCCACCTTCAGGTTATCATCCGAACCCCCTCCAGTATTAAGTTGCAAAGCAACAGACAATTGCATTAAGTATGGTGCGTAATGTAATCAACAACTACATCCTTAGACATAGCATCAATGTTTTATCCCTAGTGGCAACAGCACAACACAACCTTAGAACTTTCTGTCACTGTCCCAGGTGTCAATGCAGGCATGAACCCACTATCGAGCATAAGTACTCCCTCTTGGAGTTACAAGCATCTACTTGGCCAGAGCATCTACTAGTAACGGAAAGCATGCAAGATCATAAACAACACGTAGATATAACTTTGATAATCAACATAACAAGTATTCTCTATTCATCGGATCCCAACAAACGCAACATATAGAATTACAGATAGATGATCTTGATCATGTTAGGCAGCTCACAAGATCCGACAATGATAGCACAATGGGGAGAAGACAACCATCTAGCTACTGCTATGGACCCATAGTCCAGGGGTAGACTACTCACACATCACACCGGAGGCGACCATGGCGGCGTAGAGTCCTCCGGGAGATGATTCCCTTCTCCGGCAGGGTGCCGGAGGCGATCTCCTGGATCCCCCGAGATGGGATCGGCGTTGGCGGCGTCTCTGGAAGGTTTTCCGTATCGTGGCTCTCGGTACTGGGGGTTTCGTCACGGAGGCTTTAAGTAGGCGGAAGGGCAAGTCAGGAGGGGGCACAGGGGCCCCAGATGACAGGGCGGCGCGGCCAAGGGGGGGCCGCGCCGCCCTAGGGTTTGGGCACCCTGTGGCCCCACTTCGTTTCGTCTTCGGACTTCTGGAAGCTTCGTGGAAAAATAGGCCCCTGGGCGTTGATTTCGTCCAATTCCGAGAATATTTCCTTACTAGGATTTCTGAAACCAAAAACAGCAGAAACAAGAATCGGCACTTCGGCATCTTGTTAATAGGTTAGTTCCAGAAAATGCACGAATATGACATAAAGTGTGCATAAAACATCTAGATAACATCAATAATGTGGCATGGAACATAAGAAATTATCGATACATTGGAGACGTATCAGGTACTAGCGTCTAAAATACGAATGCGGGGTACACAATCATCATACCAAACTTACATACTAAACTAAGCACACACAAGCTTTACACAACTTAAACTAGCATCACACACTACTATTAAGTGGGTGGATGTGTTTTTCTTATTCAAGAAAAATAATTTCCTCTCATACTAACTTAGGTGTCACTTTTAATTATTTAGAGAAATAATTTCCTCTTATTATCTTATTAAGATTTAATTTCTCTTCTGAATAATATATGACCTAGGTTGACCAAAGTCAACCTCTTCATACTTATCATCTGAGAAAATGATTTAAATGAGGTTCCATACCTCATACAATTTAATACTAACATGGTAGTGATTTAATGTCACCAAATAACTCAATATGAGATTATATAGACCATGGTCACTACCTCATGTTGAATTACTTGAGAACAAGATTTAAATGAGAGGGAAACCTCTCATATGATTTAACACATAGTTGTAACTAGGTTAACAACTACCATTGAGGTGATTTAACATCATCAACAATTCATTGGCTATTCTAACATTACTTGCATTTACACCAACTATTCTATTCACCCAAATACTATAATTGGGGTGCATTGGTTGTGTTGCTTGAGGAAAATAATTTCCTCTCCTTACATATGTAAATGATAATTTCCATATGGTTCTTGAGAAATACTTTTCTCTTATTGAAATCTTCTTAAGATTTAATTTCTCAAACAATCATACATGAATTCCTGTTGACCCAAGTCAACCGTTCATCATCATCATTTGAGAAATTGGTTTAAATGAGGTAGAGTACCTCATACCATTTAATAACACTACATAAGCTTTAAATCTCTAAGTACTTCATATAAGAGAGTTTGGACCAGGGGTCCAAACTTCACATGAATTCATTTGAGACAAAGTTTAAATGAAGTATAAGACGTCATAAGAATTACTTAATAGTTTTGGACAATATCCACTAGTTAAACTAGCCATATTATCCATTACTTAAACTAGGGCATGATCATGCAAAGTGACCACACCATTTTCTTGCATAAACAATTAGTGTAAGTCAAATGTGAGCTATTGGAGTTGGAATTAACTTCATATCTATTTTGGTTGATTTTTAAGAATTATTTGAATGTGCAAAAGTCCCTGACTTGTTCTTTTTGTCAGATTAATTCTAGAAATAATTTTGAGATGGGACCAGTGGCATATTGTAGATCTTTTTCATAGCTTTCTATCAATATAAAATTTGTTAAAATTGGCCAAGCCAAACAGATTATATTGAATTTCAAAGTGGGGTTCAGTACTGAAAAATGTTTGAATTGAATTTAAATCAAATTGACTAGGCGGGCTGGCGGGAAAGAATCTGGGCCGAAACTGTTTGAAAAGTGGCAAGGTGGAGTTGGGCCGGCCCAGCAGTGCGTCCAGCGCAGCGGGCCAGCTGACAGGGGGACCCACCCGTCAGTGGGTTTTAAAACCCGAACCGGTACGCAGGCGTGCGAAGCGTTGGATTAAAAGAGAATCGGACGGTGCACGATCGTCACCTTCCACGACGGTGAGCAAACCCTGGCGCGGCAGAGGGGATCGACGGCGGCTGGTCGGAGGCTCGGCGAGGGTTGGCGATGCGGGCGAACGACGTTGGAGACGACGGCGAGTCGATGGAGGGTCGAGGGAGCTGCTGAGGTGGCCTGGAGCTTCTCCTCCGTCGAGCTACTGCGGCGGCGGTCCCCGGTGAAATTGGAGCTACTCCGGCGGAATTGGGAAGGGGGAGGTGGTCGAGGAGATCAAGGATGAGGAGGGAAGGCGACTGGTGTGAATGAATTGGCCGCGGGTGTCCTCCTTTTATAGCGACGCGAGGTGGCCAGAGGTCTGCGGCGAAGTCGACAGGGTCGCGGCGTTTCCGGCGAGTAATGGGGGTAGGCGAGGGCGGCGCTAGGTAGGTAAGGTCGAGGCGGTGCTAGGAGGCTAGACGGCGAGGTGGGGGACGGTCTGGTGTATGCACGCGACGGCGACGTTCTGGCGGCAGGGTTGCAGGAAAACGGGGACCTGGTCGTCGGCGACGGCGCTCGCGCGGGGCACGGCGCGTGTCTGGCGGGGTCCTGGTGAGGTGGCGGAGCTCGTCGTGCAGCGAGGGGGTCCAGGGGAGGTGTGCTGCGGTGAGGCGACGCGTGACCTGGGGGTGCCCGTGGCGTGCACTCGCGCGACGCGAGCGGCATGCCCCAGCCGCTCTGGGCGCGCTTTGCCTGACGCGTGTGGGCTTCCTCTCTGGCAATGGTGGGGCTAGGCAGCTTCAGGGATGCAAGGGGAAGCTCAGGGACATGGGGGCCAGTGTTGAGGGGAAGGAGAAGGGAGGAGGGTGCACCATGTGTCCATGGCCGGCATGGCCATGGCTATGCCATGTGTTGGCCTCTCCCTAGGGTTGCTGTGTTTGGTATAGGGAGAGAGGGGACAAGGGGACAGGGTAGAGTAGTTAGGAGCAGGTTAGGGTTGGGGAAAACGCTATTTCAAATAGTGTTGCATAGTTCCATAATTGCAATTTGATGAATTTTGTCCAAATTCAATTGAGTTCAAAGGTTGCAAGATTTGAAAAAGGTGTGTTTGGTTAAGTTGCAAAAGACCAGAGACAACTATGTGTGGTGGTGGAATTTAGAAATTCAAAGAATTGCAAAAGGTGACAACGTGAGATTGTTGATCATAATAAAAAGTCTCAACTTTGCATGAGCATAGTTATTGATCAAAGATGATTTTGGCATGGTGCTCTTCACCAAAATTGTTCATCTTGATGTGCTCTTGGATGGCATGCAAAGAGTTGGGAGAGTTTAGTTTGAAAAACTTGAAATAGAGAGGCTCAAAGTAGTGACCAGAATATAAATGGCAGTTTTGACCATTATTGTATGTGAGCCCCAATTGAGTTTGAAATTGATTTGAATTGGGTTTCTTTGATTCCAATAGTTGTAATAAGTGTTTAGTATCATATTATAACTAATGGTGAAGATCAAAATGGTCTAGGGTCAAAATTTATAAAAATGGCATACACCATATGTAAGGTTTTGGGATTTTCTAGCTTTTATTCTTTTATTCCTCTTTGCTTCATTTTGACAAGAGTGAGGTTTATTTGGTGTTAGATTGAGTTAGGTGAAAGGTTCAAACCATTTTGAGGCAATGGAGGTGGCTAGGTCAAGATTTGATAATTTGGCTAAATGTGTATGTGAGTGAAGATGGGGTTTTCTCCCCATTTGTTTTCTCTCCTTTTGTTTTGATCTTTCTTGACTCCAAAGTGGTTCTTACTAGTTTAGGAACATTTCCCAACCATTGAAACCATTCCAAAAGGTCTAGCTCAAAGATTTGTAAAATTGGCCAAAACACATGAGAGGGGACATGTCAATTCTTCTTAATCTTGTAAAGTGCTCCCCTTGCTTCACTTGGGCAAGGTTGAGGGTCAATTTAGGGTTAGATTAGGTTTAGAGATGGTTTCCCACCATTTGGTCAAGGTAGAAGTGCATAGGACAAGAATTGGTGAAAATGGCTATGTGTCACATATGCTTCTATGCATATGTGGCATTTGATTTTTAATTTGACTAGGCTTGACCCAATTGATGTGGTTGAGTGTTGAAATGGTATATAGGAGTGATCCAACCATTCACTAGAAGTCTTAGGGTCAAGATCCTCAATTTCACAAATTTGATATTTTGCTCTCATATGCCTCTATGGCATTATTACTTTCTTTTTAAAATCTTTTGTTTCATTTTGGATTGGGTTGGAGAAGTACTAGATAAGGTTTAAGAAGGTTTTCCAATCCTCTAAATAAAGTAGAAAGGCCTAGGGTAAAGTTTTACAAAAATAGCCATAGGCACATATGCCTCTATGCATATGTTTGATTTTATTTTGTTTCACACTTGAATTG
Source organism: Lolium perenne (assembly GCF_019359855.2). Lineage (NCBI taxonomy): Eukaryota > Viridiplantae > Streptophyta > Magnoliopsida > Poales > Poaceae > Lolium > Lolium perenne. Next base: position 248,864,419 of record NC_067244.2, on the reverse strand, counting down.
GTTGGTAAGCGCTTTGTTGAGTGGGTTGAGGTATTTCAATTCATCTACTCAAGGTAGATAAGGCAAAGCTCCTCATTTTCCACAAGTATCCATAGGCTTGCATATGCCTTTTTCTTAAATAAGATCTTTCCTTTTTATTTTATTTCTCAAAGATTGATGACAAGAGGGATGTGGTTTAGGGTTTAATAAGTTTTGCAATGGTTCACCACCATTTAGCAAAATAAGAAAAGGTAGGGTTCAAGATTTACATATTAAGGCTATAGGCCCACATATGGCTTTTCCTTTATTTTAGGTTTCTCAAAATAGATCCAAATGATTTTTGAGAAGGTTAGGGTTTAGGGTTTTTCTTATTTGATTTCTTTCTCTTTTAATTTTGTTTGGTTGGTGATCTTCACTTGATCACTTTAGGGTTTTTAGGGTTTATCACCTAAGCATAAAAGCACTCATCATGGCCAAACACAAATATTAGATATGAGCACTAAGCATAGCACTCTATTTTTGAAAAGTTTTTGTTGGTTCTCATTTTTGTAAAAAGGAAATTCATTTTCGCTTTGTTTTGAAATTTTGGGGTGTTACACTCGGGGCTGTACCGGTAGCTATGTGGTTAATCTCTCTCCTATGTACTTCAATACAATAATCTCATGAGCTGCCTTACATGATTGAGATTCATATGATGATGCTTGTAATATAGATGTCATTATGCTAGTCAAGTGGGTTTTACTTATGTGATCTCCGGAGACTCCTTGTCCCACTTGTGTAAAGGTGACAGTGTGTGCACCGTGTGGGTCTCTTAGGCCATATTTCACAGAATACTTATTCGCTGTTATGAATGGCATAGTGAAGTGCTTATTTATATCTCTTTATGATTGCAATGTGTTTTGTATCACAATATATCTGTGTGCTACTCTAGTGATGTTATTAAAGTAGTTTATTCCTCCTGCACGGTGTAATGGTGACAGTGTGTGCATCGTGTAGTACTTGGCGTAGGCTATGATTGTGATCTCTTGTAGATTATGAAGTTAACTATTGCTATGATAGTATTGATGTGATCTATTCCTCCTTTCGTAGTGTGAAGGTGATAGTGTGCATGCTATGTTAGTACTTGGTTTGGTTATGTTGATCTGTTATGCACTCTAAGGTTACTTAAACATGAACATTGAATATTGTGGAGCTTGTTAACTCCGGCATTGAGGGTTCGTGTAATCCTACACAGTTAGTGGTGTTCATCATCCAACAAGAGGGTGTAGAGTCTAGCATCTATCTATTTATTCTGTTATGTGATCAATGTTGAGAGTGTCCACTAGTGAAAGTATGATCCCTAGGCCTTGTTCCTAAATATCGCTATCGCCGCTTGTTTACTCGTTTTACCGCATCTTTACTTCCTGCAATATTACTACCATCAATCGCACGCCAAATAGCACTTTTCTCAAGCGCCGTTACTACTGCTCATATTCATTCATACCACTTGTATTTCACTATCTCTTCGCCGAACTAGTGCACCTATTAGGTGTGTTGGGGACACAAGAGACTTCTTGCTTTGTGGTTGCAGGGTTGCATGAGAGGGATATCTTTGACCTCTTCCTCCCTGAGTTCGATAAACCTTGGGTGATCCACTTAAGGGAAACTTGCTGCTGTTCTACAAACCTCTGCTCTTGGAGGCCCAACACTGTCTACAAGAATAGAAGCACCCGTAGACATCAGCGCAACACCAGGGATTCCGGCGCCAACGTGGAACCTGCACAACACAACCAAAGTACTTTGCCCCAACGTAACAGTGAGGTTGTCAATCTCACCGGCTTGCTGTGAACAAAGGATTAACCGTATTGTGTGGAAGATGATTGTTTGCGAAGAACAGTAAAGAACAAGTATTGAAGTAGATTGTATTTCAGATGTAAAGAATAGACCGGGGTCCACAGTTCACTAGTGGTGTCTCTCCCATAAGATAAATAGCATGTTGGGTGAACAAATTACAGTTGGGCAATTGACAAATAAAGAAGGCATAACAATGCACATACATATATCATGATGAGTACTATGAGATTTAATCAGGGCATTACGACAAAGTACATAGACCGCCATCCAGCATGCATCTATGCCTAAAAAGTCCACTTTCAAAGGTTATCATCCGAACCCCTTAGGTATTAAGTTGCAAGCAACAGACAATTGCATTAAGTATGGTGCGTAATGTAATCAACACAAATATCCTTAGACAAAGCATCGATGTTTTATCCCTAGTGGCAACAGCACATCCACAACCTTAGAACTTTCTCACATCGTCCTGCATTTAATGGAGGCATGAACCCACTATCGAGCATAAATACTCCCTCTTGGAGTCACAAGTATCAACTTGGCCAGAGCCTCTACTAGCAACGGAGAGCATGCAAGAACATAAACAACACATATGATAGATTGATAATCAACTTGACATAGTATTCAATATCCATCGGATCCCAACAAATACAACATGTAGGATTACAAAGAAACGATCTTGATCATGATAGGCAGCTCACAAGATCGAGCATGATAGCACAATTAGGAGAAGACGACCATCTAGCTACTGCTATGGACCCATGGTCCAGGGGTGAACTACTCACACATCAATCCGGAGGCGATCATGGCGATGAAGAGTCCTCCGGGAGATGATTCCCCTCTCCGGCAGGGTGCTGGAGGCGATCTCCTGAATCCCCCGAGATGGGATTGGCGGCGGCTGCGTCTCTGGAAGGTTTTCCGTATCGTGGCTCTCGGTACTGGGGGTTTCGCGACGAAGACTTTAAGTAGGCGGAAGGGTAGGTCAGGGGGCGTCACGAGGGACCCACACAACAGGGCCGCGCGGCCAAGGCCCAGGCTGCGCCGCCCTAGCGTGTCGTCGCCTCGTGGCCCCACTTCGTTTCCTCTTCGGACTTCTGGAAGCTTCGTGGAAAAATAGACCCCTGGGCGTTGATTTCGTCCAATTCCGAGAATATTTCCTTACTAGGATTTCTGAAACCAAAAACAGCAGAAAACAACAACTAGCTCTTAGGCATCTCGTCAATAGGTTAGTGCCGGAAAATGCATAATAACGACATATAATGTGTATAAAATATGTGAGTATCATCATAAAAGTAGCATGGAACATAAGAAATTATAGATACGTTTGGGACGTATCATTGAGTAACTTTTCCAAATACATCTAGTTGTTCCAAGTAAAGCAAAGTTGATGTCTGCTTTCAGTCATGTTTTGCCAAAGTTTTAGCAGAACAGAGCTTTTGTATGTTTTGTATGACCATGTAGACTAACTTGCATAAGTGTTGATTGATGGCGTGTAACTCACACGTTCGTTGGGAACCCCAAGAGGAAGGTATGATGCGCACAGCAGCAAGTTTTCCCTCAGAAAGAAACCAAGGTTTATCGAACCAGGAGGAGCCAAGAAGCACGTTGAAGGTTGATGGCGGCGGGATGTAGTGCGGCGCAATACCAGGGATTCCGGCGCCAACGTGGAACCTGCACAACACAACCAAAGTACTTTGCCCCAACGAAACAGTGAGGTTGTCAATCTCACCGGCTTGCTGTAACAAAGGATTAACCGTATTGTGTGGAAGATGATTGTTTGCAGAAAACAGTAGAACAAGTATTGCAGTAGATTGTATTTCAGTATAGAGAATTGGACCGGGGTCCACAGTTCACTAGAGGTGTCTCTCCCATAAGATAAACAGCATGTTGGGTGAACAAATTACAGTTGGGCAATTGACAAATAAAGAGGGCATGACCATGCACATACATATTATGATGAGTATAGTGAGATTTAATTGGGCATTACGACAAAGTACATAGACCGCCATCCAACTGCATCTATGCCTAAAAAGTCCACCTTCAAAGTTATCATCCGAACCCTCCAAAGATTAAGTTGCAAAGCAACAGACAATTGCATTAAGTATGGTGCGTAATGTAATCAACAACTACATCCTTAGACATAGCATCAATGTTTTATCCCTAGTAGCAACAAAGACAACACAACCTTAGAACTTTCTCACACTGTCCTGTGTGTCAATGCAGGCATGAACCCACTATCGAGCATAAATACTCCCTCTTGGAGTTACAAGCATCTACTTGGCCAGAGCATCTACTAGTAACGGAGAGCATACAAGATCATAAACAACACATAGACATAACTTTGATAATCAACATAACAAGTATTCTCTATTCATCGGATCCCAACAAACGCAACATATAGAATTACATATAGATGATCTTGATCATGTTAGGCAGCTCACAAGATCCGACAATGAAGCACAATGGGGAGAAGACAACCATCTAGCTACCGCTATGGACCCATAGTCCAGGGGTAGACTACTCACACATCACTCCGAGGGGACCCTGGCGGCGTAGAGTCCTCGGGGCGAGGCTTCCCCTCTCCGGCAGGGTGCCGGAGGCGATCTCCGGGATCCCCCGAGATGGGATCGGCGGCGGCGGCGTCTCTGGAAGGTTTTCCGTATCGTGGCTCTCGGTACTGGGGGTTTCGCAACGGAGGCTTTAAGTAGGCGGAAGGGCAGGTCAAGAAGCGGCACGAGGGCCCCACACCACAGGGCCGCGCGGCCAAGGGGGGGCCGCGCCGCCCTAAGGTGTGGCCCCCTCGTGGCCCCACTTCGTCTCCTCTTCGGACTTCTGGAAGCTTCGTGGCAAAATAGGACCCTGGGCGTTGATTTCGTCCAATTCCGAGAATATTTCCTTACTAGGATTTCTGAAACCAAAAACAGCAGTAAAACAAAGAATCGCACTTCGGCATCTTGTTAATAGGTTAGTTCCAGAAAATGCACGAATATGACATAAAGTGTGCATAAAACATGTAGATAACATCAATAATGTGGCATGGAACATAAGAAATTATCGATACGTCGGAGACGTATCAGCATCCCCAAGCTTAGTTCTGCTCGTCCCGAGCAGGTAAAACGATAACACAGATAATTTCTGGAGTGACATGCCATCATAACCTTGATCATACTATTTGTAAAGCATATGTAGTGAATGCAGCGATCAAAACAATGTATATGACATGAGTAAACAAGTGAATCATATAGCAAAGACTTTTCATGAATAGCACTTCAAGACAAGCATCAATAAGTCTTGCATAAGAGTTAACTCATAAAGCAATAATTCATAGTAAAGGCATTGAAGCAACACAAAGGAAGATTAAGTTTTAGCGGTTGCTTTCAACTTATAACATGTATATCTCATGGATATTGTCAACATAGAGTAATAAGTGCAATAAGCAAGTATGTAGGAATCAATGCACAGTTCACACAAGTGTTTGCTTCTTGAGGTGGAGAGAAATAGGTGAACTGACTCAACATTGAAAGTAAAAGAATGGTCCTCCATTGAGGAAAAGCATCGATTGCTATATTTGTGCTAGAGCTTTGATTTTGAAAACATGAAACAATTTTGTCAACGGTAGTAATAAAGCATATGTATCATGTAAATTATATCTTACAAGTTGCAAGCCTCATGCATAGTGTACTAATAGTGCCCGCACCTTGTCCTAATTAGCTTGGACTACTGGATCATCACAATGCACATGTTTTAACCAAGTGTCACAAAGGGGTACCTCTATGCCGCCTGTACAAAGGTCTAAGGAGAAAGCTCGCATTGGATTTCTCGCTATTGATTATTCTCAACTTAGACATCCATACCGGGACAACATAGACAACAGATAATGGACTCCTCTTTTATGCATAAGCATGTAACAACAATTAATAATTTTCTCATATGAGATTGAGGATATTTGTCCAAAACTGAAACTTCCACCATGGATCATGGCTTTAGTTAGCGGCCCAATGTTCTTCTCTAACAATATGCATGCTTAACCATAAGGTGGTAGATCTCTCTTACTTCAGACAAGACGAACATGCATAGCAACTCACATGAAATTCAACAAAGAGTAGTTGATGGCGTCCCCAGTGAACATGGTTATCGCACAACAAGCAACTTAATAAGAGATAAAGTGCATAATTACATATTCAATACCACAATAGTTTTTAAGCTATTTGTCCCATGAGCTATATATTGCAAAGGTGAATGATGGAATTTTAAAGGTAGCACTCAAGCAATTTACTTTGGAATGGCGGAAAATACCATGTAGTAGGTAGGTATGGTGGACACAAATGGCATAGTAGTTGGCTCAAGTATTTGGATGCATGAGAAGTATTCCCTCTCGATACAAGGTTTAGGCTAGCAAGGCTTATTTGAAACAAACACAAGGATGAACCGGTGCAGCAAAACTCACATAAAAGACATATTGAAAACATTATAAGACTCTACACCGTATTCCTTGTTGTTCAAACTCAATACTAGAAATTATCTAGACCTTAGAGAAACCAAATATGCAAACCAAATTTTAGCATGCTCTATGTATTTCTTCATTAATGGGTGCAAAGCATATGATGCAAGAGCTTAAACATGAGCACAACAATTGCCAAGTATCACATTACCCAGGACATTTATAGCAATTACTACATGTATCATTTTCCAATTCCAACCATATAACAATTTAACGAAGAAGAAACTTCGCCATGAATACTATGAGTAGAAACTAAGGACATACTTGTCCATATGCTACAGCGGAGCGTGTCTCTCTCCCATAAAGTGAATGCTAGGATCCATTTTATTCAAACAAAACAAAAAATAAAAACAAACCGATGCTCCAAGAAAAGCACATAAGATGTGATGGAATAAAAATATAGTTTCAGGGGAGGAACCTGATAATGTTGTCGATGAAGAAGGGGATGCCTTGGGCATCCCCAAGCTTAGACGCTTGAGTCTTCTTAGAATATGCAGGGGTGAACCACCGGGGCATCCCCAAGCTTAGAGCTTTCACTCTCCTTGATCATGTTGCATCATACTCCTCTCTTGATCCTTGAAAACTTCCTCCACACCAAACTTAGAACAACTCATTAGAGGGTTAGCGACAATAAAAATTAACATGTTCAGAGGTGACACAATCATTCTTAACACTTCTTGACATTGCATAAAGCTACTGGACATTAATGGATCAAAGAAATTCATCCAACATAGCAAAAGAGGCAATGCGAAATAAAAGGCAGAATCTGTCAAAACAGAACAGTTCGTATTGACGAATTTTATCGAAGCACCAGACTTGCTCAAATGAAAATGCTCAAATTGAATGAAAGTTGCGTACATATCTGAGGATCATGCACGTAAATTGGCTTAATTTTCTGAGCTACCTACAGGGAGGTAGACCCAGATTCGTGACAGCAAAGAAATCTGGAACTGCGCAGTAATCCAAATCTAGTACTTACTTTACTATCAAAGACTTTACTTGGCACAACAAAACACTAAAACTAAGATAAGGAGAGGTTGCTACAGTAGTAAACAACTTCCAAGACTCAAAATAAAAACAAAGTACTGTAGGTAAAAACCATGGGTTGTCTCCCATAAGCGCTTTTCTTTAACGCCTTTCAGCTAGGCGCAGAAAGTGTGTATCAAGTATTATCAAGAGACGAAGTGTCAACATCATAATTTGTTCTCATAATAGAATCAAAAGGTAACTTCATTCTCTTTCTAGGGAAGTGTTCCATACCTTTCTTGAGAGGAAATTGATATTTTATATTACCTTCCTTCATATCAATGATAGCACCAACAGTTCGAAGAAAAGATCTTCCCAATATAATGGGACAAGATGCATTGCATTCAATATCCAAGACAACAAAATCAACGGGGACAAGGTTATTGTTAATGGTAATGTGAACATTATCAACTTTCCCCAAAGGTTTCTTTGTAGAATGATCAGCAAGATTAACATCCAAATAACAATTTTTCAGCGGTGGCAAGTCAAGCATATTATAAATTTTCTTAGGCATAACAGAAATACTTGCACCAAGATCACATAAAGCATTACAATCAAAATCTTTAACCTTCATTTTAATGATGGGCTCCCAACCATCCTCTAGCTTTCTAGGAATAGAGGCTTCGCGCTCTAGTTTCTCTTCTCTAGCTTTTATGAGAGCATTTGTAATATGTTGCGTGAAAGCCAAATTTATAGCACTAGCATTAGGACTTTTAGCAAGTTTTTGCAAGAACTTTATAACTTCAGAGATGTGGTAATCATCAAAATTCAAACCATTATAATCTAAAGCAATGGGATCATCATCCCCAATGTTGGAAAAAATTTCAGCAGTTTTATCACAGTGCAGTTTAAATAGCTTTAGCGATTTCAGCTTTCTCGCTTTGCATTAGAAGTGGAAACATTGCTAACACCAATTCTTTTATTATTAATAGTAGGAGGTGCAGCAACATGTGTAGCATTAGCATTACTAGTGGTGGTAATAGTCCAAACTTTAGCTACATTCTTCTCTTTAGCTAGTTTTTCATTTTCTTCTCTATCCCACCTAGCACGCAGTTCAGCCATTAATCTTATATTCTCATTAATTCTAACTTGGATGGCATTTGCTGTAGTAACAATTTTATTTTCAATATCCCTACTAGGCATAACTTTCGATTTCAAAAGATCAACATCAGAGGCAAGACTATCGACTTTAGAAGCAAGTATATCAATTTTCCCAAGCTTTTCTTCAACAGATTTGTTAAAAGCAGTTTGTGTACTAATAAATTCTTTAAGCATGGCTTCAAGTCCAGGGGTGAATTCCTATTATTGTTGTAAGAATTCCCATAAGAATTACCATAGCCGTTGCCATTATTATAAGGATATGGCCTATAGTTGTTACTAGAATTGTTCCGGTAAGCATTGTTGTTGAAATTATTATTTTTAATGAAGTTTACATCAACATGTTCTTCTTGTGCAACCAATGAAGCTAACGGAACATTATTAGGATCAACATTAGGCCTACCATTCACAAGCATAGACATAATAGCATCAATCTTATCACTCAAGGAAGAGGTTTCTTCGACAGAATTTACCTTCTTACCTTGTGGAGCTCTTTCCGTGTGCCATTCAGAGTAATTGATCATCATATTATCAAGAAGCTTTGTTGCTTCACCAAGAGTGATGGACATAAAGGTACCTCCAGCAGCTGAATCCAATAGGTTCCGCGAAGAAAAATTCAGTCCTGCATAAAAGGTTTGGATGATCATCCAAGTAGTCAGTCCATGGGTTGGGCAATTTTTAACCAGAGATTTCATTCTTTCCCAAGCTTGAGCAACATGTTCAGTATCTAATTGTTTAAAATTCATTATGCTACTCCTCAAAGATATAATTTTAGCAGGGGGATAATATCTACCAATAAAAGCATCCTTGCATTTAGTCCATGAATCAATACTATTCTTAGGCAGAGATAGCAACCAATCTTTAGCTCTTCCTCTTAATGAGAAAGGGAACAATTTTAATTTTATAATGTCACCATCTACATCTTTATACTTTTGCATTTCACATAGTTCAACAAAATTATTAAGATGGGCAGCAGCATCATCGTAACTAACACTGCAAATTGCTCTCGCATAACAAGATTCAGTAAAGCTGGTTTAATTTCAAAGAATTCTGCTGTAGTAGCAGGTGGAGCAATAGGTGTGCATAAGAAATCATTATTATTTGTGGTTGTGAAGTCACACAACTTAGTATTTTCAGGGTTGGCCATTTTAGCAACAGTAAGTAAAGCAAACTAGATAAAGTAAATGCAAGTAACTATTTTTTTTGTGTTTTTGATATAGCAAACAAGATAGCAAATAAAGTAAAACTAGCAACTAATTTTTTTTGTATTTTGATTTAGTGCAGCAAACAAAGTAGTAAATAAAACTAAGCAAGACAAAAACAAAGTAAAGAGATTGAGAAGTGGAGACTCCCCTTGCAGCGTGTCTTGATCTCCCGGCAATGGCGCGAAAAAGAGCTTGATGGCGTGTAACTCACACGTTCGTTGGGAACCCCAAGAGGAAGGTATGATGCGCACAGCAGCAAGTTTTCCCTCAGAAAGAAACCAAGGTTTATCGAACCAGGAGGAGCCAAGAAGCACGTTGAAGGTTGATGGCGACGGGATGTAGTGCGGCGCAACACCAGGGATTCCGGCGCCAACGTGGAACCTGCACAACACAACCAAAGTACTTTGCCCCAACGAAACAGTGAGGTTGTCAATCTCACCGGCTTGCTGTAACAAAGGATTAACCGTATTGTGTGGAAGATGATTGTTTGCAGAAAACAGTAGAACAAGTATTGCAGAGATTGTATTTCAAAGATAGAGAATTAGACCGGGGTCCACAGTTCACTAGAGGTGTCTCTCCCATAAGATAAACAGCATGTTGGGTGAACAAATTACAGTTGGGCAATTGACAAATAAAGAGGGCATGACCATGCACATACATATTATGATGAGTACAAGAGATTTAATTGGGCATTACGACAAAGTACATAGACCGCCATCCAACCGCATCTATGCCTAAAAAGTCCACCTTCAGTTATCATCCGAACCCTCCGTATTAAGTTGCAAAGCAAATGCATAATTGCATTAAGTATGGTGCGTAATGTAATCAACAACTACATCCTTAGACATAACATCAATGTTTTATCCCTAGTGGCAACGGACAACACAACCTTAGAACTTTCTCACACTGTCCCTGTGTCAATGCAGCATGAACCCACTATCGAGCATAAATACTCCCTCTTGGAGTTACAAGCATCTACTTGGCCAGAGCATCTACTAGTAACGGAGAGCATGCAAGATCATAAACAACACATAGACATAACTTTGATAATCAACATAACAAGTATTCTCTATTCATCGGATCCCAACAAACGCAACATATAGAATTACAGATAGATGATCTTGATCATGTTAGGCAGCTCACAAGATCCGACAATGAAGCACAATGGGGAGAAGACAACCATCTAGCTACTGCTATGGACCCATAGTCCAGGGGTAGACTACTCACACATCACTCCGGAGGCGACCATGGCGGCGTAGAGTCCTCCGGGAGATGATTCCCCTCTCCGGCAGGGTGCCGGAGGTGATCTCCTGGATCCCCCGAGATGGGATCGGCGGCGGCGGCGTCTCTGGAAGGTTTTCCGTATCGTGGCTCTCGGTACTGGGGGTTTCGGAACGGAGGCTTTAAGTAGGCGGAAGGGCAGGTCAAGAGGCGGCACGAGGGCCCCACACCACAGGGCCGCGCGGCCAAGGGGGGGCCGCGCCGCCCTAAGGTGTGGCCCCCTCGTGGCCCCACTTCGTCTCCTCTTCGGACTTCTGGAAGCTTCGTGGCAAAATAGGACCCTGGGCGTTGATTTCGTCCAATTCCGAGAATATTTCCTTACTAGGATTTCTGAAACCAAAAACAGTAGAAAACAGCAACTGGCACTTCGGCATCTTGTTAATAGGTTAGTTCCAGAAAATGCACGAATATGACATAAAGTGTGCATAAAACATGTAGATAACATCAATAATGTGGCATGGAACATAAGAAATTATCGATACGTCGGAGACGTATCAGTGATGTAGAGTTGCATTGTACATTTTTTTGTGCGTATGTAAGCATGTTAATTTGATTTTTGATTTTCTATTCATCAACAGGTGTAGGGAGATGACTAAGAGGTTTCCGCGTCTACAACTACCAGATGGAGCAACGGGCAGACCTGCAGTAACAGGCGTGCAGCCTCGCCAGCAGGTATAGCATCTGACCTTAATTGTTTTTCATAGCATACTTAAGTTCGCTATTCTGAAAGTTTTTTGAGTTGTCTTTTGATAGCATGCCTTAGTTGTTTTTTGGAAGTAAATTGAGTTGTTCTGACATTTACCTTTTGTCCTTACTTATGTTGAATATGTTGTTCCTTTTTTCAGGCTGCAGTTGCGGATAATCCTATGAACATGAATGGTCCGAATCCTGCACCCGCTACTAATTTAAGATCCCGTGGTGCTACTTCAGGTGGTGGTAATCATGCAGAAAATGTTGCTGGACCTTCTGCAACAGTGGTTGAACCTAAGAAAAGCCGTGCGTTCCTATCGGTATGTCCAATTCATACTTCCTCGCTTGTGTGTTTTCTTCAAATATGTGTATTAGTTTTCTTATGTTGTGTGTGAAATTGTCCTGAATTACTATTTGACTTTTTTTTCTCCTTATCATGGTGTGCAGCTTGGTAGGAATAAAGCGTCTCCTGCTAGACTTGTGAAGCTGAATGAAATTTTATCAGGTGATCAGAAGACGTTGATCACAGAATGGGGGTGGGAGGAATGTTGATGGTTAAAGCTACTGAGATGCCTGTTGATCTAAGCATGTGGGTCTTGGCATGTTTTGACCCAATTAGAAGTGAGCTAGCTATACCAGGGAGGGGGACCATTCCCGTCAATGCAACAAGTTACAACAAAGTCTTTGGGCTACCCAATGAAGGATTGCATGTAGGTATGAAATAGAGACTGAACCAATAGCCTTCATGAATGAAGAGTACAACATTCAGGGTGGGTCTGCTCTAGGTTTCAAGCAATGGCGCAAGATGATTCAGGAAATGGCAGTGGCAGCTGATATGAAGTTCCTACGGGCATACTGTGCTGCTGTTGTGAGCTGTTTTATAGCACCGTCAACAAGTGCCAATATCAGTCCAAGGTCATATCCAAGTCTAGTGGATCTCAATGTCATGAGGAAGTCTAATTGGTGCCAGTTTGCAGTTGATCAGATTGTTCAAGAAGTTAAAAAGATGGGGGTCAAAAAGAAATCTGTGTGTTGCTGTTTATATCATCTCGTGGTACTTGATCTTTTTTACCCTTTTTCGTGTTTGGGCCTTGTTTTTATGTCGTAATAACTGTTGCAACATGTGTTGCTTTTTTTCAGGAGATCTTACTCACTGTTTCTTTCCCTTTACCTTTTTTTTTTGTAGATACTGTATCTTGACTCTCTTGATGTTGATGAGCTTGTGCCATCTATTGAGGAATGTCCCATACGTGCTGCCGCATGGGATGACAAATTAATTCAAGCTGTCATGCGCAAAGATATGAAGTCAAATGGAGAGTTTGGAAAGATGAAGGTAATTTTAAACTACTTAAGTTTTGCTTTACTGGATTGATCTAAGTTGTTTTTTAAGTAGATCATCTGCGATGTGGCCGGATCATTTTTCCAAAACACTCTTACTTCATCATCTAAGTTGTCACATTAGCCCTTCTATTTTGCTTTTTCCACAAAATGTATCTTAGTTCTTACTTTTTCTGTTTTTCATATATCTAAGTTGTTTTCTCTGTGTCATCTAAGTTACTTGCCATTATAACTAAGTTGCTTTTTATTACCCTGATCCAAAAATTAAGTAGTTTTTCAGTACATATGTTGTGTTCCTAAGCTGCTTACTAGCCACATCAAAGCTGCTTACTAGCCACATCTAAGTTGTTACATATTAGTACATCTAAATCGCTCATACAAAATGTACCTTACTTCTTCATTCTTCTGTTTTTCATATATCCAAGTTTTTTCTATGTGTCATCTAAGTTACTTGCCAAAATAACTAAGTTGTTTTACAACACTGGTCCAAATTGCTTTCATATTAGTACATATGTTTTTGTGTTCTTTAGGCTACTAGTCACAACTAAGTTGCTTTAGTTTCGATATCTAAGTTGTTCCAGTGATTTCATATAAACCGCTCATAGTTTAGTTCAAATTGTACACTGATGCTAACAAATTATGACATTTCCTGATTTTTTACAGTTGAAAGATGGGGTGGGGGTGACTATTAGAGATGGTCTTTTTGTCGGGATGACGAGATTAGAAGAGTTTGTATCATCAAGGTTGCCTAGGAATTACCCATGTCAGGTAATTTCATTTTTTCCTTTTTCCCACTTTTATTTTCTGTTTTCTCAAAATGTACACAGTGATTTCATACAAAACTAAATAATTCTCACTAGTTTTTGCTTTTTGTATTTGCTGAGCAGAAAAAGAGGAAACTTGCTGTGATGATTGGGGAGCTATGCACCGATATCTCCAACAGGTTGGGCACTTTCGTAGAACAAGTAGGGGACTTTGAACAAGCAGAAGAGAGTGCAAAAGGTGTTTGTGGAAGAGTTAGGAAGAGGCAAAGGCCTGAACCTTCTATTGTTGTTGATGACGAGGATGATGAGGATGCGGATGATGAGGACTACAATGCAGATGGTAATGATGATGACGAAGAAGATGAAGACGCTGATGACGAGGATGATGAAGGCGATGACGACGGTGACAATGAAGATGGTGCCAGCAAACAACAACCTTCAAATGGACAGCACATTGAGGATGATGATTTCCAAGACCGTGGTGCTCGTTTCGATAATACACCAAGGAGATCTCCTCGTTTCGAAAATACACCAAGGAGATCTGCTAGGTTAGGAAATGTGAACACAAATCAATCAGTTGGCGCATCAAACACTCCATTGCCTGGACTGAGCCCGTTCTCAGATATCAGAGGGTTTGCGGCATCCAGAGGCAAAGACATTGACATGACAAACAACCAGGGCCAAAAATTCTTTGATATAACAGAGAAGATATACCCCAATTCCATATTCATGGAGGAGATTGCTAGGTCTCAAAGGGGTTATCCTACAACAACACCACCACTGGACCAGTTTCGCAGGGACACTGTTGTACAGAAAGTTCAGGCAGAGTGCATTGCATTTGATAAGTTAGCAGTCAGGGGTGATAAAGGAGTCCAGATGAAACAAAAAATGGTTGCGCATCGTGTCAGACCTGTGGATACCAATGTGCAGTCTGAAATAGTTCAGGATCAGGTCACAGTACAGACTGCCAACCAAACTGCAGCTCCGTTGGGACCAAAATCAACTATGGCAATGTCAGACACAACTATGGTCGATACGGCAGCAACTTCAGCTAATCAAGCGCCTGTTTCACCTCAAAGAGCCGCAACTAGTTCAAGAATAGCAGCCCACAACACAGGTGCAGCACCGCAACCTCCTCCAGACGCAAGTCATGCAGTTTCACTAACAAAAATTCCAGCACAAGCTCTTTTCATTCGTACTTCTCCACGCCGGAACAAGAATACTCCAACATCTCCTGCTACGCCTTCTACTTGTCAAGGATCGCAGACCAACAGTGCCGCCAAGAAATCAACGGTTCCAACTCGTCAAACTTGTCCACCTCCGCGAGCTAAGGATCCTAGATGGGAGCAGGGTTGTGACCCGCCATCTTTCAGCCTTGGGTTTGATAGTCCACAGAAAAGCCAACAACAAACTCCTGTAGTTGCACATCTGATGGGACAACACCTCAATCTTTTAGGTCCTTTGGGTCTCCAATTTTCGATGACTACGACGATGTTTGGAGTCGAGAAATGGAGGAAGAAGCCATTGCTTTATGTACCAAGGTTGAAAGGGAGAAAGGCTACCTGACAGACGAAGCAGATACTATCGGTGCAGGACATCAAAGTGAAGCTGAACTCCAAACACCAACTCCTGTTGGCAACAAGGTCACTCCTTCCATGGATGGTTCTGGAAGCAACTCAAATGCACCTCCTGGCCGGATCATCCGACCAGCTGCATGTTATAAGTCACCGTACATAGACTTTTCAAGCAAAAATACCTATGCATGCTCTGCTGATGTGAAGGAAGTCTATGATCTAGTTATCTCGGGTGGTAAACGAAATGGAAGGGGTCAGCACAAGGACAACACCCCAATCATTGTCAACTTCGATAAGTTTTTTGTGTCCCATCAGGAACTGGCAAACTCAATGATGCCTTGCGCTGAGCTAGATAACACAGTATTCGAACTAGGTCTCGAATCAATTATGCTGAGGAAAGATAAGAATGACAAGAAAGTTGTGATGCCTTTGAGATTTATGGTTAGCACCCCAACATCAGTGTTTTTGTTCTGTTTCTTTTTTACTTTGTCAAGCACAGATATTCGAAGCAAAACTAACTGCACCACCTGGGGGATTCCTCAAATGTTTTCTGTAGACATTACTCCAGGAATATGGTTGGAATCACAAGCATGTCAAGAAGTACTTTGCGAAGAAGGATGCGCATCTTGACAAGAAAGACTTGGTAATCTTTTTCCCCCTTTCTTTTTTCCTTTTTTTGTGTTCATTCATATTCTGGACCACGGTCATTCTAGTTATGTTTTGGACCTGATTTCTTTTTTATCTGCCAACCACACGAACAGGTGTTGCTTCCAGTGTTGGAAAACATGAGCGAAGACCCAATTGTGAAAGTGAACCACTACTGGTTGCTTGTTCTCAACATCAAAGACAGAAGATTCGAAGTTCTTGACTCTATGAGGACAATAAATGATAAAAAATTGGGCCTGCTTGTGAAGAATCTTCAGGAAGCAATAACATCTCTATGGAATGAAGAGTACCCAAACTCACGCATCAAGCTGGAGAAGTTTGACCTCAGCGACATTTTTGCTCCAAAGCAGAAAACTAAGTAAGCACATAAAAACACTCATTCAGATAACTTGCTTTTATTAGCATCTAAGTTTTGCTCCTACTGCACATCTAAGTTGCTTTCCAGTAGTAGCCAATATGTTCTTATTTTGCTTCATCTTACTGTGGACACCCAAGTTGCTTCCAGCAAGTACATTTATTTGTTTCACTAACAACAACTTAGTTGCTTCTATAAGAAGGTTTCCATAGTTCAAATTTAACACTAATTTTCTTTTCAATTTATACAATAGTTGCCTACCTTTTTTGGAGCTAAGTTTGCTTGTTTCCAACTTCTCCTTACCTTAGTCGCTTCTGAACAACCCCTTTTTTTGCTTCCTCTCAACACTGTTAGTAGCATCTAAGTTGCTTACTCAGCATCCTCAAAATAGTTTCTGCGGGGGGTGAAGTACTTGTACTGAAGTAGGCTAAGTTATTTTCTTTTCCCATATAATATAGGTTGCTTCTTACTAGCTTCATAAAATTTCAATTCCAACTTCTTTTCCAAATACATCTAGTTGTTCCAAGCATAATATTTAAGTTGCTTACTTTAGTTTTGTGCTAATTTGATTCACTTGTTCGAATACATAACTTATCTTCCCACTTTTTTTCTCGCAGCAAGGAATGTGGTGTCCATGCACTTATGAATGCTGAGCACTGGACAGGAAGGTCTCTCCCAAACTATGGAGGGAAGGACATATCAAATATTAGGAAAATCATGACTCACACATGGGTTACTTCCATCCACAACACCATCGACTGGAGGAAAGCTCTCAAGAAGAAAGGAAAATGATGTATATTCTCTCCTTCTAACTACTTGCATTACTGAAATTCAATTTGGGAAGCACAAATTACATTGCAGTATTGAAAATTCAATATTTCAAGCACAATTACATCTTATAATTGTAGACTGTGTCATAAGTTGTTGTGTCTTGCAATACTATCCGATCTTACACACACAGAAAAAAAGGACCTTCAGCAGACATAATTTGAATTCATCCTTTCAGAGAATTTTCGCACGTTGCTGAATTATGTCCAGGCAAACCGCACAACGTACACAGAATTGTTCTTTTTGCTTGCAACTCAATCCCACCAGGGTATCGATTCTTCTTTCTTCCTTTTGTATTCGACCTAGGAGGATCAAGAATAACCATAGCTTCTTCACTTGCCCCAACCATGTCACTTGCCTGTTGCACATATGGAAAGTCGGCCTCTATGCTTTTCTTCTTCTTGTTTGGACGACCTTGGCGAGTAGGGGCAGACGGTGCAGAGTGTCCTTGCTGGGAAGTTGCTGGTGCGGGTTTAGTTGCTGGTGGCACATCACCTGTAGTATGTGCTGTTGGCACATGCCCTGGAGCTGACCGAGGTGCCTGCTGGCTGTTTGATGTTGTAGGTGGAGGTACTGGTCGTGTTCGGGTAGGCCCTGAAGATGTTTTCTGATGCGTAGTAGGTGCTGAAGTAGATGTCCTATTAGAATTAGGATTTGCTGTCTATTCAGGTGCTGAAGTAGTTGGTTTCCTCGTCCTCTTCACCTTGTTTAGTTGTGCAAACTCAGTTGTCATTTCCCTAATGTGTCTACGAGCAATAGCGTCATGTTGGTCTGATGCACTTGCTAGCTTAGCCAAAGCAACAAACTTAGTTGACAAGTTTGCAAACCGCAATTTCTGCCTTGATTCTTCAGGCATAACATCATCTTGTGCTTGGACAGTTGGTTGAACCACAATTTCCAATGCAGCTGGAGTCCACCTTCGCAGTATGTATTGCTCTGGTATAGCATCAACACCAATATGCGTAAACACTTTTAAAACATGACAACATAGCAAACCGTCACGCTCAAACTTGCAGCACTCGCAGTTGAATTGCCCACCATTAGCATTAACCATGTAGTACCTTCCACCATAAGGATAGCACTTCTCATTGTTAGGAACTAGCTAGTACAAATTATTGCCCTGTGGTTGGACATTATAACAGCCAATGAGTGCGAAGTCCTTCCTGAACTGATGGTAGATGGGACGTGTGTACACAGCCAAGGCTTGCTTCTCAATAGGGAACAACGACCATGGATCTGGCTCAAGCTCATCCGTGCGGAA
This sequence comes from Lolium perenne, assembly GCF_019359855.2. Classification (NCBI taxonomy): domain Eukaryota; kingdom Viridiplantae; phylum Streptophyta; class Magnoliopsida; order Poales; family Poaceae; genus Lolium; species Lolium perenne. Next base: position 248,846,023 of record NC_067244.2, on the reverse strand, counting down.
ATCATTGTGGCCCTCCTTACCCAATATCCGTTGCTGTAGCTTCTCATATTGTTTAACAAAATGCTTGATTGAGTTGTGAGGGTTGATGTAACGTTTTAGAACAGCGTTAAACCCCTCACTCCTCTGAGTTGATTGCAAAAATGGGAAGAATCGATGTCTGTAGTAGCATGGAACCTGCATTTTGCATACTTCTTCAACCATAAAAATGTTTCATGCTCAGCTAACTCCCACTTTGCAATCATCTCTGCCCATCTTGCTTCAAATTCATCCTCACTCATACTTTCATTGATGCATTCATTGAAGTCTTCAGCCAAACCATGGTGCCTACCTAGGAATGGCCCGAGCTTCTCATTTGCTTTCTTCATAACGTGCCAGCGACAATTGCGATGCACAGTGTCAAAGAAAACTTCTCTGATTGCATTCCTCATAGCCTGGTCCTGGTCTGTTATAATATTTGTTGGCTGCAAACCATGCATAGCATCAAGGAACTGGGTGAAAATCCATGTAAAACTCTCCTCTTTCTCATCCCTTAGGAAACCACAGCCAAGCATGAAGGACTGTCCATGTCTGTTTATCCCAATAAATGGAGCAAATGGCATATTGAACTGATTAGTCAAGAAAGTTGTATGAAATGACACACAATCATGATATGCTTCTGTGTAAGCCTTCCTTGCAGCACTGTCAACCCAGAAAATGTTTTCAACCCTGTGCTCTTCATCAAAAGAAATTCGAGAGTAGAAACCCGGGTCCTTGTCCTTCAACTCTGCAAAATAAGCCACTGTCTCAGCAATGTCCCATTCCTTCTCCTCCTTTCTCAAACTTGTTCATAGATTTGTTATAGCTTTTGGATCATAGGGGACGAAACATTCTTCACCATAAAAAGAAGACATCACTGTCATCATACGCCCAGTTTCTAAGTTGCAGTCATGTAGGCATTTCAGGAACTCCCTTTCATCTCTAGGTATGCCTTTGTGTGATCTCAGGTACTTTGTCAGTGAAGGTTTCACAAGCATGGGGTGATTGTGTTCTGCAATAAAATATGTCACTTCATATTTGTTGTTAATCAACTTCACACACATTTTTGCTGGACACTTGGTTTGTTTATTTTTTCCCTTTGCCGCTTAACTCCTACAGATTTTGGTTTCTTGGACGGTCCAGCTTCTTCTCCATCCCCGTCTTCATCATCTAGCTGGACAGGGCTAACCTCTTCTACAATTTTGACTCTCTCCTCTTGAATTTGCTCTTCTGTTTTCGGTGCCCGATACTTGTTGCACACAAATTGTTGCTTCCGCACCACCTTAGTGAAAGGTTGCCTCAGTGATGTATTTGATTTGATAGAAAACCCCAGTCTTTTTGAGTAAGCATTGTAGTGCTCTCTGGCATCTTTGATTGTGTCAAATCGCATACCAAGGAAGGGTTCTTGAGGACTAGATGCAACTTCTTCATTAGGAGCAACTCCATCAGCACCATGATCCGCCAACTCAGGGTTAGAAGAACCAGAAAGGGTTGTAGTAGGCATAGTCGTTGTGTTGATGTTTTCAGTGCTAGGATTTGCTGGAGGTGGTGCTGCATTGAATTGCTGCCCTCCACCACTGTGCACATCAGAGTCGCCACCTTGTCCACCATGCTCAGCAAGTAGTGGGTCCTGAGACTCATCGACAACCTCCGTCTGGTCTGCTTGAGTGCAGAAAAAGGGGTCACTGCCATTTATTCCTGCATCTTCCATGTCGACATCGTCTGGTTCTAGGTTAAGGTCCAAACCACTCATCTACAAAACAGAAAGTAATTTCATTTGTTTGTAAGTAAACTTGAAAACTTTGTTTATGGATGCATCTAAAGTTGCTTCTCTGATTCATCTAAGTTGGTACACTAAGTCCATCTAAGTTGTTTTTCCGAATTGCTTTTTTTATTCAGACCTGCATGACATAGTCTACCAAAGTTTATGGTTGTCACCACCATTCACACCTTCTCACAAAATTGCTTTTTCAGGTACTGGAGGCTAGCATGGACCAGTTCAAGAGTCTACTTTTGCTTCATCGATCAGCCACGGAGAAAACGGTGCAAACTCTATGTTTTAGCACTATGACAGAAGAAACTTTTGCTTCGCATGTCAAACGGTAGCTAAGTCGAACATTTTACTGTTTAGTTTTGTCATGTGATAGTACTAGTTCTTGTTGAAAACATAGTTTGTTCTTCGGTGAACCGGTTGTCTCGATGCTTTCGACAAACTAAGGGTACCTAATCCTACTATAGAACCTTCCGAGTACTATGTGACCATCTAAATGCATTGCTAGTCCTTCGATTTTTCTTGTGTGGCTTATTCTATGGTTAGTATGCATCAGACCAGCTAACTTAGTTGCTTTGCAAGGTGTTGTCTTGAGTAAAATCTGAACTGAAAAGCAACTTCCTTGAGAATCCCGCCAAATTATAACAGGTTTGTGCCCACAAAGTTGAGTTTTTTTTATCTACATGTGTCCTGTTACAAGTACATGCTGGTCTTTTCTATGACATACAAGCCTGTTTGCAATTTTTCATGAATTTGTATGGATGAGGACCATACTTATGCATCAGGAAGCAATTTTCTGATTGAATAGTTGTGTTTTATGCATCAAGCACTACTTGTTTCAGATGATATGGATCTGATCATGTAGAATCTGGTCTTGTTTTGTGTTTTGCTCAGTTTGTGTTCTTTTTCTGGGAAGAAAACTTGTAGATCTGGTTGCCATGTTCAAAAGGTTGAACAAAAAATAGCAAAGGGGAGATGGGAGGGGGAGGTAAGCATCTGTGCAAATCTGACCTTGTTTGTCTAGCCTCTGAAACTTTGATTTGCTGGAGGTGAATCAGAGAAGCAACTTTGATGTCTTTTGTGCTGGTAGTTGATGTCTTTTGTGTTGACTGCAATGGAGATCTGATGGGAAAGGGAGAAGAAGATGCAGACTTGGGAGGAAGAAGTTGCCGGCTGGCTGGGGAGGAAGAAGAAGCTTTTATGGAGAAGAAGAAGCTTCAATGTAGAGGCTGCAATGGAGATCTGGAGGAGTTGCAGGCTGGGGAGGAAGAAAGATCTGGAGGAGCGGGCTGGGGAGGAAGAAGAGAGAAAAAGGAGGCCGGGAAGGGAGCGTGCAGAAGCAGAAGGAAAGGGAAGGGAAATAGGGGACGGTGGGACGGTGGGCCCGACTTGATTCTGTCGGGATTTGCTCTGATTGGGTCGATCCGGTCGTGGGGGGTCCGCTTTCCTTTTCTGGAGCGGGTTGGTCGGCGGGGGTGGGGCCACTTTCCTTTTTTGGCGCGTTGGCTGGCTGGAACCAACGAGCAAACGTTTGCTCGCTAGATCGGTCCAAACAAAATCTGTTGGTGTTAACTGAATAACACCTGAACTAAGAAATGCGAGAGAATATCACGTATTCACGTTGAACTCGGGATAGTGGGAGCAGATTATGTACTTGGAATTTTGGATGGAACAATTCTCTCTTTTCCTATTTTCCTCCTATGTTTCCCCTTGGCCGAGTTAAGTTGGAACTATGTCTTCTCCTTGGATGCTCTGAGTAGTTTGATAACATTTTCATACACCACAAACGTGAGGGAAGCTGCTGGAAGCTTCTTCAGTAAGTTGGATGTGATGCCCCTGTAAAATCCACGGACACCTTCGTACCTGCAGCAGAAATTGAATTTCAGTCGTTAGTGTTGCTAAAAATTGAACACAGCCAACAGTCAGTACACCTTAGTGTATTCCAGCAATTTGCAATAAAGAACACGGCATGCTATCTGGCCAAGTATGGCAATATGCTTGACAAGATTATTACTACTTCCCCTGTGACACCAGGTTAGACAAGCAGACATGCAACTCAAAAACTAATATTTTAGGTATTGTACAGATTAGTGAGATCAATGAGGATTATAAATGACTGGTGGGCTGAAGTATAGAACAAGCTTACAAAAAGACAGCAAGCTCCTACATGGGTAAAGTGCATATCACATAAGACAACAAGAAGGTAAACCTTGTTTGACATCAGACTCTTTAAGCAGTATGCCACCTAAAGTCCTAACGACTCCATTACACCAAAGCTATAACTCTCACCTTGCAGTTTCCTTTACTACATGCCAACTGTCTGAGTACTTCGGGGTACCATCACTACCAGGTCGTTGCTGAAAAGTTGCAGACAAGAACTATTATTGTTACAATGAAAACTCCAAACAAACGAGATGAAGAGCTTCAAATGTGCAACCAACCTGCAAGCGGGCTCGGATAACCTGCAATTCCAAAACCATAGTTGGCATGTCTAGTAAGAGGGCAGTGGTATACATTTATGAAGTTGATGAGAAGAAACAGAACATAAAACTTCCCTGGTAAGGATAAGTAAGCAGAATAGCAGATAATTTTGAACCAGCCCCAAGTGCCGCGTAATCAACGGAATTCTGTTCACAATGAAGACAAATGCATATCAGATAAATTAACTATCTAGCTTGATAGTGAATGTACTTTAAAGCAGACATAACTGGACCTGAATGTGGTTTCTAAGAAGTAATATTGGTTTCTCAAAAAAAAAGAGAGCAAGATTGGCATATTACGTAGCGCTTGTATTGGACTAATTGACAGTCTTCATAACAAGGTGAGAAGACTCCTATGTTTCACAATTCACAGTTGTATCATATTTAGGCACGCTGAAAGAGACAGAACAACAGAAAAAGGTTGGTCGTAACTAGTTATGCAGCCTAGTTTAACAAAATACATAAATATCAGAACTAAATTATCCAGTGGAATATAAGTCTGTCAATACTGCACCAAATTAAACTAGTTTCCCCAAAAGGGTGACTCGAGGGTTATATTGAACTCTCGGGGAATTGGTCAAGAGTTGTCTCCCCCTCTCTTCTTCTAGCAATCGTGCAAAATAAAATAAAGTCTTGTGTCCCCAACTCCACCGTGTGATTGTCAAGCATAAGGTCTCGTATTACTAACAGTAAAATAAAATAGTAACGAATGTAAGTAAACTAGACAAGTAAAGTAAACTAAGTAAAAGCAGCCAAGGGTTGATTGTTTTGTGTGCAAATAAGATAACTAAATATTTTTATATTTTCGGATTAAAATAGTGCAAAAAATAGAAAGTAAGATAAATATAATGGAATGTGTTTCTCGTGATTAAAATTGAACCGAGGTTCATGGGTTCACTTGTCTACTCTCTCTTTAAAGCTGTAGTGGATAATAACAATTCATCAATGAGATATAAAGAATATAACTTTAATATGTGTAAGATACACATTCATATGGGCGTCACGTTCTAACATAGAGATGATGCAACACATCTCTTTTATACTCCACAAGAAAGGGAAAACTCAATGCAATCTTGTATTAAGAATTAACAGAGTATAGTCGTAAGTACTTTGACATGATGTTTGAATATCAAATATGGTACCTTGAACAAACAAGATCATCTTTTATCACATGACGAACATAGCACATGCATTCACTTTATCCTTGGTGAGATAGCAAAAGAAAAGGCAAAGCCATAATAGATCATGAAATTATTGTCACTATCCAATCACTAAAACCATGTTATTCCATCTAACACACACACACATCACTCCACACACGTTCTTGCATACAAGTTGGATCGGAACCGATACTTAAAAACGGGGTACATAATATGCATCTATCAATGCATTTTACACAAAGTAGAGTCAAATCTCATAGCATAATATCATAAAATAAAAATCCACCATATAGGAATTACATATATGACCATAATCATCTTGGGCAGCTCATATGGTACTAAGATATATGTAGAACATGAGAGAAATAGATTAAGCTACTGCCAAAAACCCGTAGTTCAGAGGTGGACTACTCCCCCTTGATCATGGTGTTGATGAGGAAGACGTTGCGGAAGGTGGAGATCCCTCCAGTGGAGTTTCCCCCTCCAATATTCGTTGTTGCGGCCTCTGTTATTGTGTTTCTGTGTTTCTGCGGCGCTCCCCTCCAGAGAACCCTCGGGGGTCATATATATATAGTGGTTTTGAGGTCAAAATACATCGGTTCGTGAAAAAATCAAGCGACTCGGACGATCGAAGACCAAAATAGGCAGGGTGGCGTGCCCCCCTTGCTGGGCGTGCCAGATGCCCTCTTTTGGGCCTCCAAGCCTTCCAGGTCCGGTCAAAAAGTCCACGATGTTTCTCTCGGTGAAAAAATGTCTCCCCGGAAATCCTAGTTCAATTTGACTCTGTATAGGTCTCTGAAAGTGAAAATACACAAAACAGGGTTTTCCTCTTCTGCAGAGTTATAACCCAAATAAATGGAATCATTGGTAAATCCCCATAAATCAATATAAAACATGGTAATAGCATCATATATGTTGCAAATATATGGGAATACATGTTAATAAAGTACAAAGTTCATGCATGTATTGTATATGCATCAGCGACCGTACTAAACACACACGCTTAGAACAGAAAAGTCGTTTGCGAAGTCCATCATATTCGCACACAGTTGTACCAAAACAAGCGTGTGCAAAAGGATGGTCCATCGCACACAGATAAATAAACCATGTGCGCTCTTTTGACCTATCGTGTGTGCGACATACCATTTCAGCCGTGTGTGACGGTCCAATCTATACTAGTGAATAGAAAGATATGCAAGCAAAATCTACACTAGGAATATGTTTGAAATATTTTGAAGAGTTTTATATGTTGCTGGGTATTACACCATAGAGGAGATTGAGTTGAAAAGGATGCATATTGCTCTGCATGTAAACGCAGAGTCAATAAAAGATTGGCACAAAGGTAAATGCATGGTGATAGTAACTGTTGGTGGGAAATACAACACTTGCGAATGTGGGAGGTATGAGCACATGGGGATGATATATTGTCATATAATGAAGGTAGTTTCCAGTTTTTGACATTTTACAAATTGGGATATATTTTATTGTTGGAGATATGCCCAAGAGGCAATAATAAAGTTGTTATTATAATATCTTTGTGTTTATGATAAATGTTTGCATACCATGCTATAATTGTATTAACCGAAACATTGATACATGTGTGTTATGTAAACAACAAGGAGTCCCTAGTAAGCCTCTTGTATAACTAGCTTGTTGATTAATGGATGATCATGGTTTCGTGATAATGAACATTGGATGTTATTAATAACAAGGTTATGTCATTGGTTGAATGATATAATGGACACACACCCAAATGAGCGTAGCATAAGATCAAGTCATTAAGTTCAATTTGCTATAAGCTTTCGATACATAGTTGCCTTAGTCCTTCGACCATGAGATCATGTAAATCACTTACACCGGAAGGGTACTTTGATTACATCAAACGCCATTGCGTAAATAGGTGGTTATAAAGATGAGATTAAGTATTCGGAAAGTGTGAGTTGAGGCATATGGATCAATAGTGGGATTTGTCCATCCTGATGACGGATAGGTATACTCTGGGCCCAATCGGTGGAATGTCGTCTGATTAGCTTGCAAGCATATGATTGGATCATAAGAGATGACATACCGCGGTACGAGTAAAGAGTACTTGTCGGTAACGAGGTTGAACAAGGTATGGAGATACCGATGATCAAACCTCGGACAAGTAAAATATCGTGTGACAAAGGGAATTGGCATCGTATGTAAATGGTTCAATCGATCACTAATGTCATCGTTGAATATGTGGGAGCCATTATGGATCTCCAGATCCCGCTATTGGTTATTGCTCGGAGAGGAGTCTCGACCATGTCTGCATAGTTTGCGAACCGTAGGGTGACGCGCTTAAGGTTCGATGTCGCATAAGTAGATTCTGAATATGAGATGGAGACCGAAGTTTGTTCGGGGTCTCGGATGAGATCCAGGACATCAAGAGGAGGTCCGGAATGGTTCGGAGAATAAGATTCATATAAGGCAAGTCATTTTCCGGGGTTCGGGAAAAAGTCCGGTGTTTTGACCGGAGCTTCTAGAATATTCTAGAAGGGTCACCAGTGGGCCCACCACCTCGGGAGAGGCCACATAGGTGCCACATGGCATGGTGGGTCCAGCCCACTATGACATGTGGGCCCAGGCCGGCCCACCCCTAGAGATAGAATCTATCTCTAATTTAAATGGTTTAAATTTAGAGATAAAATCTATCTCAAGATTAAAGTGTTTAAATGAAGAGATAAAGGAGAAGACTTGGGGGGAAGACTTCCCCCCCTCATGCGCCGGCCAAGGGAAGAGGTGGGGCCAGGGGAAACCCTAGGCCGACCCCTCCCCCTATATAAAGAGGGGAGGGGGGTGGCCGGCCACCACACCCATCCTTCCAACCCTGGCCGCCCCCTCTCTTCCTCCTCCATATGTTGTGCAGGCTTAGGCGAAGCCCTGCAGCAATTCTTCTCCACCACCACCACCACCACGCCGTCGTGCTGCTGGGATTCCGTGGAGATCTACCACACCTCCGCTGCCCGCTGGAACGGGGAGAGGAAGGGGCTTCATCGACACCGTACGCGCGACCGAGTACGGAAGTGCTGCCGGATTGCAGCACCGGGGACGATCGTCTACACCAACAACGAGATTAATCTCGTAAGCTTTGGAATCTTCGAGGGTTAGTCTCATCTCCATCTCGTTGCTTCAATCTTGTAGATTAGATCTTGGGTGTTCCATAGATTAGATCTTGGATTTATTCGTCTTTGCGGTAGGATAAATTTTTTTTCTATGCAACGAACCCCATCAGTGGTATCAGAGCCATGTCTATGCATAGATCTGTTGCACGAGTAGAACACAATGGTTTTGTGGGCGGTGGTGCTTTTGTTGCTTTAGTTTGTGTACTTTGCATCTTGCGGGATGGTGGGATGAAGCGGCCCGGGCTAACTTTACATGACCGCGTCTCATGAGACTTGCTCCACGCTTGACATGCAACTTGTATTGCATAAGTGGCTTTGCGGGTGTCTGCCTCTCCCACCATAGTGAAGATTACAATTTGCACTTCTATTGTCAACACTAGTATCACCGTTGTGGTTCATGTTCGTAGGTAGATTGGATCTTACTCGAAAACCCTAAACCACGTAAAATATGGAAACCAAATTAGAGGCGTCTAACTTGTTTTTGCAGGGTTTGGTGATGTGATATGGCCATGATGTGATGATGATTATATTTGATGTATGAGATATTCATTGTTGTATTATGGCAACCGGAAGGAGCCTAATGGTTGTCTTTAATTTTTGTTAAAGACCTGCGTGTCTATTCATCATGTAATAGCTTTATTTCAAGTAGTTGTTATAGTAGCTATAAGTGATGGACAACCATGAAGCAGCGCCACTGACCTTGACGCCATGCTGTTGATGATGGAGATCATGTCCGTGCTTTGGAGATGGAGATCAAAAGCACAAGAAGAAAGGCCATATAATATCACACATTATGAATTGCATGTGATGTTAATCCTTTTATGCATCTTATTTTGATTAGATCGCGACGATAGCATTATAAGATGATCCCTCTCACTAAATATCAAGATAATAAAGTGTTCATCCTTAGTATGCACCGTTGCTAAGACTTGTCGTTTCGAAGCATCTCGTGATGATCGGGTGTGATAGACTCTACATGTGCATACAACGGGTGCAAGCCAGATTTGCACGCGCGGATACTAAGGTTTCCTAGACGAGCCTAGCATGTACAGACATGGTCTCGGAACACGGGATACCGAAAGGTAGAGCATGAGTCATATGAATGATATGATGAACACTTTGAGTGTTCGCCTTTGAAGCTACATCTTTTCTCGTGAAGATCGGACTTGGTGTAGTGGATTTGGTTCGTGTAATCACTAAGACAATGCAAGGGATGTTGTTTTGAGTGGGAGTTCACCTAGTTAATTTAAGAATTAAAAATGAACTCATTTTATCATAAACTTAGTCTAAACTCTTTGCAAATATGTTGTAGATCATGGCGCCCCCTCCATCAATTTTAATCAGTTCCTAGAGAAAGAAAAGCTTAAGGGTAATGGTAGCAACTTCACTGACTGGTTCCGTCATGTGAGGATTTTCCTCACTGGTGGAAGCCTTCAATATGTGCTTGATGCACCGCTAGGTCCCCCACCACCTCCTGCAGTATCCAAGGACGTAAAGAATGTTTACGAGACTCGGGCAACTCGGTACTCCGAAGTTCAGTGTGCCATCCTGTGCAGCCTAGAGGCAGAGCTCCAAAAGCGTTTTGAGCACCACGACCCTTGTGAGATGATGCGTGAGCACAAGCTTATCATTGAAACTCATGCGGCCGTGGAGAGCTATGAGGCCTCAAAACAGTTCTTTAGCTGTATGATGGAAGAGGGCAGCTCCGTTAGTGAGCACATGTTCGCCATGTCCGGACATGCGAAGAAGCTCAGTGACTTGGGGATGATGATCCCTAACCAGCTGGGTATTCATCGTGTCCTTCAATCACTGCCACCAAGTTACAAGAACTTCGTGATGAACTACAACATGCAGAACATTAACAAAGATTTACCTGAACTCTTTTCCATGCTGAAATCTGCTGAAGTAGAGATAAAGAAGGAGAACCAAGTGTTGATGGTCAACAAGACCACCAGTTTCAAAAAGCAGGGCAAGCCTAACAAGGGTAACTTCAAGAAGGGCGGCAAGAAAGTTGCAGCGCATCCTGAGAAGCCTAAGGCTGGTCCTAAACCTGAGACTGTGTGCTATTATTGCCAGGGGAAGGGGCACTGGAAGCGCAATTGCTCCAAATACTTGGCCGATCTGAAGAGCGGCCACGCCAAGAAGAAAGGTATATTTGATATACATGTTATTGATTTCTATCTTACTGGTTCTCGTAGTAGTGCCTGGATATTTGATACTGGTTCGGTTGCTCACATTTGTAACTCGAAACAGGAACTGTGGAATAAACGAAGCCCGGCGAGGGACGAGGTGACGATGCGCGTTGGAAATGGATCCAAGGTCGATGTGATCACCGTCGACACGCTCCCTCTACATCTACCTTTGGGGTTAGTTTTAAACCTCAATAATTGTTATTTGGTACCTGCGTTGAGCATGAACATTATATCTGGATCTTGTTTGATGCAAGACGGTTATTCGTTTAAGTCTAAGAATAATGGTTGTTCGATTTATATGAGTAATATCTTTTATGGCCATGCACCTGAGATGAATGGTTTATTCTTGTTAAATCTCGATAGTAGTGATACACATGTTCATAACATTGATGCTAAGCGAATTAAATTGAATGATAATTCTACTTATATGTGGCACTATCGTCTTGGTCATGTTGGAGTGAAGCGCATGAAGAAACTCCATTCCGATGGACTTCTTGAGTCACTTGACTTTGAGTCACTTGACAGATGCGAAGCATGTCTAATGGGAAAAATGACTAAGACTCCATTTTCTGGTACAATGGAGCAAGCTACAAACTTATTGGAAATCATACATACCGATGTGTGCGGACCAATGAGTGTAGCATCGCGTGGTGGTTATCGTTATGTTCTAACCTTCACGGATGATCTGCGTAGATATGGGTATATTTACTTTATGAAACATAAGTCCGAGACTTTTGAGAAGTTCAAGGAATTCCAAAGTGAAGTAGAAAATCAACGTAACAAGAAGATTAAGTTTCTGCGTTCTGATCGCGGAGGCGAATATCTGAGTTATGAGTTTGGCATGCATTTAAAGAAATGCGGAATACTTTCACAGTTGACACCGCCGGGAACACCACAACGCAATGGTGTGTCCGAACGTCGTAATCGAACTCTCTTAGATATGGTTCGGTCTACGATGTCTCTTACCGATTTGCCGTTATCGTTTTGGGGTTATGCATTAGAGACAACCGCATTCACTTCAAATAGGGCACCATCTAAATCCGTTGAAACGACACCGTATGAATTATGGTTTGGGAAGAAACCTAAGCTGTCGTTCCTTAAAGTTTGGGGTTGCGAAGCTTATGTAAAGAAGTTACAGCCTGACAAGCTAGAACCCAAAGCGGAGAAATGCGTCTTCATAGGATACCCTAAAGAAACAATTGGGTACACTTTCTATCACAGATCCGAAGGTAAAATCTTTGTTGCCAAGAACGGATCCTTTCTTGAGAAGGAGTTTCTCACTAAAGAAGTGACCGGAAGGAAAGTAGAACTCGACGAGGTTGATGAACCTTCTCTCATAGATTAGAGTAGCGCAGTGCCGAAAGAAGTTCCCGCGCAGCCTGCACCGATAGGAGAGGAAGCAAATGATGATGATCATGAAACTTCGAACGAGGAAGCTACTGAACCTCGCAGATCGACGAGGGAACGTACCACTCTTGATTGGTATGATCCCTGTCTAAATGTCATGATTGTGGACAACAATGATGAGGACCCTTCGACGTATGAAGAAGCAATGGTGAGCCCAGATTCCAACAAATGGTAAGAAGCCATGAAATCCGAAATGGGATCCATGTATGATAACAAAGTATGGACTTTGGTAGACTTACCTGATAGCCGCAAGGCTGTCGAGAATAAATGGATCTTCAAGAGAAAAACAGATGCTGATGGTAATATTACTGTCTATAAAGCTCGACTTGTCGCAAAGGGTTTCCGACAAATTCAAGGAGTTGACTACGATGAGACTTTCTCACCTGTAGCGAAGCTAAAGTCTGTGAGGATTTTGTTAGCAATAGCTGTATTTTTTGATTATGAGATTTGGCAGATGGATGTCAAAACGACGTTCCTTAATGGTGATATTGAGGAAGAGTTGTATATGGTACAACCCAAAGATTTTGTCGATCCTAAAAATGCTGACAAGGTATGCAAACTTCAGCGTTCTATTTATGGACTGAAACAAGCATCCCGGAGTTGGAACCTACGCTTTGATAGGGTGATCAAAGACTTCGGTTTTATACGGACTCATGGTGAGGCCTGTATTTACAAGAAAGTGAGTGGGAGCTCTGTAGCGTTCCTGATATTATATGTAGATGACATATTATTGATTGGGAATGATATAGAACTATTAAGCAGCGTTAAAGGTTATTTGAATAAGTCTTTTTCAATGAAAGACCTTGGTGAAGCAGCGTACATTTTAGGCATCAAGATTTATAGAGATAGATCAAGACGCCTAATAGGCCTTTCACAGAGTACATACCTGAACAAGATTCTAAAGAAGTTTAGAATGGATGAAAGCAAGAAAGGGTTCTTGCCTATGTTGCCAGGTAAGGTCTTGAGTAAGACTCAAGGTCCGGCTACGGCAGATGAAAGAGAAAGGATGAGCAAGATCTCCTATGCTTCGGCAGTAGGCTCTATCATGTATGCCATGCTATGTACTAGACCGGATATCGCACATGTTGTTAGTTTGACCAGCAGATATCAAAGTGATCCAGGAATGGAACACTGGACAGCGGTCAAGAATATCCTGAAGTACTTGAAAATGACTAAGGATATGTTTCTTTGTTATGGCGGTGACCAAGAGCTCGTTGTAACCAGTTACACCGATGCAAGTTGGAACACCGATCCTGATGACTCTAAGTCTCAGTCTGGGTACGTGTTTATATTGAATGGTGCTGCAGTAAGCTGGAGCAGTTCCAAGCAGTACACGGTGGCGAAATCTTCAACAGAATCTGAATATATAGCGGCTTCAGAGGCTTCATCGGAAGCGGTATGGATGAAGAGGTTCATTGTTGAGCTTGGTGTGGTTCCAAGTGCATTGGACCCGTTAGTCATTTATTGTGACAACACGGGTGCCATCGCCAATGCAAAGGAACCAAGGTCACACAAGAAGCTAAAGCATATCAAGCTGCGTTTTCATTCGATTCGCGAGTACATCGAAGATGGTGAAGTAGAGATTTGCAAAGTACACACAGATATGAATGTTGCAGATCCGTTGACTAAAGCTCTCCCTAAGGCAAAGCATGACTAACACCAGAATGCCATGGGTGTTAGGTACCTTACAATGTAATCTAGATTATTGACTCTAGTGCAAGTGGGAGACTGTTGGAGATATGCCCAAGAGGCAATAATAAAGTGGTTATTATAATATCTTTGTGTTTATGATAAATGTTTGCATACCATGCTATAATTGTATTAACCGAAACATTGATACATGTGTGTTATGTAAACAACAAGGAGTCCCTAGTAAGCCTCTTGTATAACTAGCTTGTTGATTAATGGATGATCATGGTTTCGTGATCATGAACATTGGATGTTATTAATAACAAGGTTATGTCATTGGTTGAATGATATAATGGACACACACCCAAATGAGCGTATGATACGTCTCCGACGTATCGATAATTTCTTATGTTCCATGCCACATTATTGATGTTATCTACATGTTTTATGCACACTTTATGTCATATTCGTGCATTTTCTGGAACTAACCTATTAACAAGATGCCGAAGTGCCGCCTCGTTTTCCTGCTGTTTTTGGTTTCAGAAATCCTAGTAACGAAATATTCTCGGAATCGGACGAAATCAACGCCCAAGTTCCTATTTTCACCGGAAGCATCCAGAACACCCGGGAAGGACCAGAGGGGGGGCACTGGGCCCCCAGACCATAGGCCGGCGCGGCCCAGGCCCTGGCCACGCCGCCCTATGGTGTCGTCGCCCCTTCGACCCTCCTGCGCCGCCTCTTCGCCTATTTAAAGCCTCCGTCGCGAAAACCCTGATACGTTCGACGAAAACCACAGAAACCTTCCAGAGCCGCCGCCATCGCGAGGCCAAGATCTGGGGGACAGGAGTCTCTGTTCCGGCACGCTGCCGGAACGGGGAAGTGCCCCCGGAAGGCTTCTCCATTGACACCGCTGCCATCTCCACCGCCATCTTCATCACCGCTGCTGCTCCCATGAGGAGGGAGTAGTTCTCCATCGAGGCTCGGGGCTGTACCGGTAGCTATGTGGTTCATCTCTCTCCTATGTGCTTCAATACAATAATCTCATGAGCTGCCTTACATGATTGAGATTCATATGATGATGCTTGTAATCTAGATGTCATTATGCTAGTCAAGTGAGTTTTACTTATGTGATCTCCGGAGACTCCTTGTCCCACGTGTGTAAAGGTGACAGTGTGTGCACCGTGTGGGTCTCTTAGGCTATATTTCACAGAATACTTATTCACTGATGAATGGCATAGTGAAGTGCTTATTTATATCTCTTTATGATTGCAATGTGTTTTGTATCACAATTTATCTATGTGCTACTCTAGCAATGTTATTAAAGTAGTTTTATTCCTCCTGCACGATGTAATGGTGACAGTGTGTGCATCCGTGTTAGTACTTGGTTTATGCTATGATCATGATCTCTTGTAGATTGCGAAGTTAACTATTGCTATGATAGTATTGATGTGATCTATTCCTCCTACATATGCATGAAGGTGACAGTGTGCATGCTATGTTAGTACTTGGTTTAGTCTTTTGATCTATCTTACACTATAAGGTTACTTAAATATGAACATTTAATTGTGGAGCTTGTTAACTCCGGCATTGAGGGTTCGTGTAATCCTACGCAATGTGTTCATCATCCAACAAGAGTGTAGAGTATGCATTTATCTATTCTGTTATGTGATCAATGTTGAGAGTGTCCACTAGTGAAAGTCTAATCCCTAGGCCTTGTTCCTAAATACTGCTGCGTTACTATCGCTTGTTTATCGTTTTTATCATGCATTACTATCGCAATACTACCACCATCAACTACACGCCAGCAAGCTATTTTCTGGCACCGTTGCTACTGCTCATACTTATTCATACCACCTGTATTTCACTATCTCTTCGCTGAACTAGTGCACCTATTAGGTGTGTTGGGGACACAAGAGACTTCTTGCTTTGTGGTTGCAGGGTTGCATGAGAGGGATATCTTTGACCTCTTCCTCCCTGAGTTCGATAAACCTTGGGTGATCCACTTAAGGGAAAACTTGCTGCTGTTCTACAAACCTCTGCTCTTGGAGGCCCAACACTGTCTACAGGAAAAGGAGGGGGAAGTAGACATCAAGCTATTTTTCTGGCGCCGTTGCCGGGGAGGAAAGGTAAAAGGTACTCACACTCCGGACCTCGGCTACCAAGCTATTTTCCGGCGTCGTAAGTACTCAAAGCTATTTTCTTTAGATCCTGCAATTGCATCTTTTTGTTTCTTGTTTACACTAGTTTGGCATAATGGACAAAAATGAGCTTCTTATTCTATTTCCTAATTTAAAACATGGATTGTTCGATGTGAAAATTAAAAAACCTATGGAATCTTATATGCATGCTGGTAGTAATATTAGTATGAACGCTTTGAACACCATTGTTGATAATAATATGGAAAATTCTAAGCTTGGGGAAGCTGGTTTTCATGATCTTTTTAGTCCCCCAAGCATTGAGGAGAAAATTTTCTTTGATGATACTTTGCCTCCTATTTATGATGATTATAATGATAGTAGTCTTTTGTTGCCACCTGTTATGGAGGATAAATTTGATTATGATTACAATATGCCTCCTATATTTGATGATGAGAATAATAATGATAGCTACTTTGTTGAATTTGCTCCCACTACAACTACTAAAATTGACTATGCTTATGTTGGGAGTAGTAATAATTTTATGCATGAGACTCATGATAAGAATGCTTTATGTGATAGTTATATTGTTGAGTTTGCTCATGATGCTACTGAAAGTTATTATGAGAGAGGAAAATATGGTTGTAGAAATTTTCATGTTACTAAAATGCCTCTCTATATGCTGAAATTTTTGAAGCTATACTTGTTTTATCTTCCTATGCTTGTTACTTTGCTTTTCATGAACTTGTTTATTTACAAGATTCCTATGCATAGGAAGCATGTTAGACTTAAATGTGTTTTGGTTTTGCCTCTTGATGCTCTCTTTTGCTTCAAATACTATTTCTTGCGAGTGCATCATTAAAACTGCTGAGCCCATCTTAATGGCTATAAAGAAAAGAACTTCTTGGGAGATAACCCATGTGTTATTTTGCTACAGTACTTTGTTTTATATTTGTGTCTTGGAAGTTGTTTACTACTGTAGCAACCTCTCCTTATCTTAGTTTTGTGTTTTGTTGTGCCAAGTGAAGCCTCTAATCGAAGGTTGATACTAGATTTGGATTTCTGCGCAGAAACAGATTTCTATCTGTCACCAATCTGGGCTGTTTTCTCTGTAGAAAAATCAGAAAAATATGCCAATTTACGTGCGTGTTCCTCAGATATGTACGCAACTTTCATTAGTTTTGAGTTTTCTGATCTGAGCAACGGAAGTATTTATTAAAAATTCGTCTTTACGGACTGTTCTGTTTTGACAGATTCTGCCTTTTATTTCGCATTGCTTCTTTCGCTGTGTTGGGTGGATTTCTTTGTTCCATTACCTTCCAGTAGCTTTGAGCAATGTCCAGAAGTGTTAAGAATGATTGTGTCACCTCTGAACATGTGAGTTTTTGATTATGTACTAACCCCTCTAATGAAGATTATGAGAAGTTTGGTGTGAAGGAAGTTTTCAAGGGTCAAGAGAGGAGGATGATATACTATGATCAAGAAGAGTGAAAGCTCTAAGCTTGGGGATGCCCCGGTGGTTCACCCCTGCATATATCAAGAAGACTCAAGCGTCTAAGCTTGGGGATGCCCAAGGCATCCCCTTCTTCATCGACAACATTATCAGGTTCCTCCCCTGAAACTATATTTTTATTCGGTCACATCTTATGTGCTTTACTTGGAGCGTCTGTATGCTTTTATTTTTGTTTGTGTTTGAATAAATTGGATTACATCATGCTTGTGTGGGAGAGAGACACGCTCCGCTGTTGCATATGAACACATGTGTTCTTAGCTTTTAGTATTCATGGCGAAGTTTCTTCTTCGTTAAATTGTTATATCGTTGGAATTGGAAAATGATACATGTAGTAATTGCTATTAATGTCTTCGGTAATGTGATACTTGGCAATTGTTGTGCTCATGTTTAAGCTCTTGCATCATATACCTTGCACCCATTAATGAAGAAATACATAGAGCATGCTAAAATTTGGTTTGCATATTTGGTCTCTCTAAGGTCTAGATAATTTCTAGTATTGAGTTTGAACAACAAGGAAGACGGTGTAGAGTCTTATAATGTTTTCAATATGTCTTTTATGTGAGTTTTGCTGCACCGGTTCATCCTTGTGTTTGTTTCAAACAACCTTGCTAGCCTAAGCCTTGTATCGAGAGGGAATACTTCTCATGCATCCAAATACTTGAGCCAACCACTATGCCATTTGTGTCCACCATACCTACCTACTACATGGTATTTCTCCGCCATTCCAAAGTAAATTGCTTGAGTGCTACCTTTAAACAATTCAAAATTTATCACCTCTGATTTGTGTCAATGTTTTATAGCTCATGAGGAAGTATGTGGTGTTTATCTTTCAATCTTGTTGGGCAACTTTCACCAATGGACTAGTGGCTTCATCCGCTTATCCAATAATTTTGCAAAAAGAGCTGGCAATGGGATTCCCAGTCCCAAATTAATTAACAAAAATAGACACTCCTCCATGGTATGTGATTGTTGGACGGCACCCGAAGGATTCGGTTAGCCATGGCTTGTGTAAGCAAAGGTTGGGAGGAGTGTCATCATAATAAAACTAAAATAAAAAGGCACTCCTTCATGGTATGAGATTGTTGGCAGGCACCCGAGGATTCGGTTAGCCATGGTTTGTGAAAGAAAGGTTGGAAGGAGTGCCACCCAAAAATAAAATAAAATGGGAGCCGCTCTTTGCAGGTTTGCCTGGCAAGGGGGTTAGAGTACCCGCTACCATTCGTTGACAACAACATACACCTCTCAAAACTTTATTTTTATGCTCTCTTTATGTTTTCAAAATAAAAGCTCTAGCACAAATATAGCAATCGATGCTTTCCTCTTTGAAGGACCATTCTTTTACTTTTATTGTTGAGTCAGTTCACCTATTTCTCTCCATCTCAAGAAGCAAACACTTGTGTGAACTGTGCATTGATTCCTACATACTTGCATATTGCACTTGTTATATTACTCTATGTTGACAATTATCCATGAGATATACATGTTATAAGTTGAAAGCAACCACTAAAACTTAATCTTCCTTTGTGTTGCTTCAATACCTTTACTTTGAATTATTTCTTTATGAGTTAACTCTTATGTAAGACTTATTGATGCTTGTCTTGAAGTACTATTCATGAAAAGTCTTTGCTATATGATTCAGTTGTTTACTCATGTCATATACATTGTTTTGATCGCTGCATTCACTACATATGCTTTACAAATAGTATGATCAAGGTTATGATGGCATGTCACTCCAGAAATTATCTTTGTTATCGTTTTACTCGCTTCGGGACGAGCAGAACTAAGCTTGGGGATGCTGATACGTCTCCGACGTATCGATAATTTCTTATGTTCCATGCCACATTATTGATGTTATCTACATGTTTTATGCACACTTTATGTCATATTCGTGCATTTTCTGGAACTAACCTATTAACAAGATGCCGAAGTGCTCTCGTTTTCTGCTTTTTGGTTTCTAAATCCTAGTAACGAAATATTCTCGGAATCGGACGAAATCAACGCCCAAGTTCCTATTTTCACCGGAAGCATCCGTAACACCGGGAAGGACCGGAGGGGGGCATCGGGCCCCTGCACCATAGGCCGGCGCGGCCCAGGCCCTGGCCGCGCCGCCCTATGGTGTCGTCGCCCCTTCGACCCTCCTGCGCCGCCTCTTCGCCTATTTAAAGCCTCCGTCGCGAAAACCCTGATACGTTCGACGAAAACCATAGAAACCTTCCAGAGCCGCCGCCATCGCGAGGCCAAGATCTGGGGGACAGGAGTCTCTGTTCCGGCACGCTGCCGGAACGGGGAAGTGCCCCCGGAAGGCTTCTCCATCGACACCGCTGCCATCTCCACCGCCATCTTCATCACCGCTGCTGCTCCCATGAGGAGGGAGTAGTTCTCCATCGAGGCTCGGGGCTGTACCGGTAGCTATGTGGTTCATCTCTCTCCTATGTGCTTCAATACAATAATCTCATGAGCTGCCTTACATGATTGAGATTCATATGATGATGCTTGTAATCTAGATGTCATTATGCTAGTCAAGTGAGTTTTACTTATGTGATCTCCGGAGACTCCTTGTCCCACGTGTGTAAAGGTGACAGTGTGTGCACCGTGTGGGTCTCTTAGGCTATATTTCACAGAATACTTATTCACTGATGAATGGCATAGTGAAGTGCTTATTTATATCTCTTTATGATTGCAATGTGTTTTGTATCACAATTTATCTATGTGCTACTCTAGCAATGTTATTAAAGTAGTTTTATTCCTCCTGCACGATGTAATGGTGACAGTGTGTGCATCCGTGTTAGTACTTGGTTTATGCTATGATCATGATCTCTTGTAGATTGCGAAGTTAACTATTGCTATGATAGTATTGATGTGATCTATTCCTCCTACATATGCATGAAGGTGACAGTGTGCATGCTATGTTAGTACTTGGTTTAGTCTTTTGATCTATCTTACACTATAAGGTTACTTAAATATGAACATTTAATTGTGGAGCTTGTTAACTCCGGCATTGAGGGTTCGTGTAATCCTACGCAATGTGTTCATCATCCAACAAGAGTGTAGAGTATGCATTTATCTATTCTGTTATGTGATCAATGTTGAGAGTGTCCACTAGTGAAAGTCTAATCCCTAGGCCTTGTTCCTAAATACTGCTGCGTTACTACTGCTTGTTTATCGTTTTCTTTGCGTTACTCTGCTGCAATACTACCACCATCAACTACACGCCAAAGAAGCTATTTTCTCGGCACCGTTGCTACTGCTCATACTTATTCATACCACCTGTATTTCACTATCTCTTCGCTGAACTAGTGCACCTATTAGGTGTGTTGGGGACACAAGAGACTTCTTGCTTTGTGGTTGCAGGGTTGCATGAGAGGGATATCTTTGACCTCTTCCTCCCTGAGTTCGATAAACCTTGGGTGATCCACTTAAGGGAAAACTTGCTGCTGTTCTACAAACCTCTGCTCTTGGAGGCCCAACACTGTCTACAGGAAAAGGAGGGGGAAGTAGACATCAGCGTAGCATAAGATCAAGTCATTAAGTTCAATTTGCTATAAGCTTTCGATACATAGTTGCCTTAGTCCTTCGACCATGAGATCATGTAAATCACTTACACCGGAAGGGTACTTTGATTACATCAAATGCCATTGCGTAAATAGGTGGTTATAAAGATGGGATCAAGTATTCGGAAAGTGTGAGTTGAGGCATATGGATCAATAGTGGGATTTGTCCATCCTGATGATGGATAGATATACTCTGGGCCCTCTCGGTGGAATGTCGTCTGATTAGCTTGCAAGCATATGATTGGATCATAAGAGATGACATACCGCGCATTTAGTAAAGAGTACTTGTCGGTAACGAGGTTGAACAAGGTATGGAGATACCAATGATCAAACCTCGGACAAGTAAAATATCGTGTGACAAAGGGAATTGGCATCGTATGTAAATGGTTCAATCGATCACTAATGTCATCGTTGAATATGTGGGAGCCATTATGGATCTCCAGATCCCGCTATTGGTTATTGCTCGGAGAGGAGTCTCGACCATGTCTGCATAGTTTGTGAACCGTAGGGTGACGCGCTTAAGGTTCGATGTCGCATAAGTAGATTCTGAATATGAGATGGAGACCGAAGTTTGTTCGGAGTCTCGGATGAGATCCAGGACATCACGAGGAGGTCCGGAATGGTTCGGAGAATAAGATTCATATAAGGCAAGTCATTTTCCGGGGTTCGGGAAAAAGTCCGGTGTTTTGACCGGAGCTTCTAGAATATTCTAGAAGGGTCACCACTGGGCCCATGATACGTCTCCAACGTATCTATAATTTCCGATGTTCCATGCTTGTTTTATGACAATACCAATATGTTTTGTTCACACTTTATATCATTTTCATGCATTTTCCGGAACTAACCTATTAACAAGATGCCACAGTGCCGCCTCCTCATTTTCTCGCTGCTTTTGGTTCCAGAAAGGCTGTTCGGCAATATTCTCGGAATTGGACGAAATCAACGCCAAACCTCCTATTTTTCCCTAAGCGTCCGTAACACCGAAGAAGAGTCGAGAGGGGCCAGGGGGCCACCACACCACATGGCGGCGCGGGCCAGGCCTAGGCCGCGCCGGCCTAGGTGTGGCGCCCCAGGTGCTCCCCTCGCGCCGCCTCTTCGCCTATAAAAGCCCTTTCGACCTAAAAACGCAGTACCAATTGACGAAACTCCAGAAAGACTCTGTGGGCGCCGCCACCGTCGCGAAACTCCACTTCGGGGGACAGAACTCTGTTCCGGCACCCTGCCGGAGCGGGGAAGTGCCCCCGGAAGGCTTCTCCATCGACACCGCTGCCATCTCCACCGCCATCTTCATCACCGCTGCTACTCCCATGAGGAGGGAGTAGTTCTCCATCGAGGCTCGGGGCTGTACCGGTAGCTATGTGGTTAATCTCTCTCCATGTACTTCAATACAATGATCTCATGAGCTGCTTTACATGATTGAGATTCATATGAGTTTTGTATCACAATTCATCTATGTGCTACTCTAGTGATGTTATTAAAGTAGTTCTATTCCTCCCGCACGTGTGTAAAGGTGACTAGTGTGTGCACCGTGTGGTTCTTGTCGTAGGCTATGATCATGATCTCTTGTAGATTGTGGAGTTAATTATCATTATGATGGTATTGATGTGATCTATCTGGTTATATTGATCTATCTTACACTATAAGGTTACTTAAACATGAGCATTATTGTGGAGCTTGTTAACTCCGGCATTGAGGGTTCGTGTAATCCTACGCAATGTGTTCATCATCCAACAAAAGTGTAGAGTATGCATTTATCTATTCTGTTATGTGATCAATGTTGAGAGTGTCCACTAGTGAAAGTGTAATCCCTAGGCCTTGTTCCTAAATACCGCTGAGTTACTACCGCTTGTTTACTGCTTTTATGCGTTACTACTGCTGCAATACTACCACCATCAACTACACGCCAAAGAAGCTATTTTCTGGCACCGTTGCTACCGCTCATATATATTCATACCACCCGTATTTCACTATCTCTTCGCCGAACTAGTGCACCTATTAGGTGTGTTGGGGACACAAGAGACTTCTTGCTTTGTGGTTGCAGTGGTTGCATGAGAGGGATATCTTTGACCTCTTCCTCCCCTGAGTTCGATAAACCTTGGGTGATCCACTTAAGGGAAAACTTGCTGCTGTTTCTACAAACCTCTGCTCTTGGAGGCCCAACACTGTCTACAGGAAAGGAGGGGGAACGAGACATCAAGCACTTTTCTCGCGCCGTTGTTTCGGGAGGAAAGGTAAAAGGCACTCATACTCCGGTTCTAGGTAAAGTACTTTTCTGGCGCCATTGTGTTTGTGCTCGAAGCTATTTCCTTTAGATCCTGCAATTGCATCTTTTTGTTTCTTGTTTACACTAGTAAGGCATAATGGAAAACATCTGTGAGCTCTTTGTACTATTTCCTGAGTCAAGACATGAATGGTTTAATGCGAAAATTAAAAAACCCATGGAACATGTTAGCATGAATACTTTGAACACCATTGTTGCTAATGATATGGAAAATTCTAAGCTTGGGGAAGCTGGTTTTGATGAGCATGATCTTTTTAGTCCACCAAGCATTGAGGAGAAAATTTTCTTTGATGATACTTTTGCCTCCTATTTATGATGATTATAATGATAGTAGTCTTTTGGTACCACCTACTATGGAGAGTAAATTTTGTTGTGATTATACTATGCCTCCAACACTTGATGAGAATAATAATGATAGCTACTTTGTTGAATTTGCTCCCACTATAACTAATAAAATTGATTATGCCTATGTGGAGAGCAATAATTTTATGCATGAGACTCATGATAAGAATGCTTTATGTGATAGTTATATTGTTGAGTTTGCTCATGTTGCTACTGAAAGTTATTATGAGAGAGGAAAATATGGTTGTAGAAATTTTCATGTTACTAAAACACCTCTCTATGTGCTGAAATTTTTGAAGCTATACTTGTTTTATCTTTCTATGCTTGTTGCATTATGCTTCTTGAACTTGTTTATTTACAAGATTCCTATGCATAGGAAGCATGTTAGGCTTAAATTTGTTTCATACTTGCCTTTTGATGCTCTCTTTTTGCTTCAAATACTATTTCTTGCGAGTGCATCATTAAAACTGCTGAGCCCATCTTAATGGCTATAAAGAAAAGAACTTCTTGGGAGATAACCCATGTGTTATTTTGCTACAGTACTTTGTTTTTATTTTGTGTCTTGGAAGTTGTTTACTACTGTAGCAACCTCTCCTTATCTTAGTTTTGTGTTTTGTTGTGCCAAGTAAAGCCGTTGATAGAAAAGTAAGTACTAGATTTGGATTACTGCACAGTTCCAGATTTCTTTGCTGTCACGAATCTGGGTCCACCTCCCTGTAGGTAGCTCAGAAAATTAAGCCAATTTACGTGCATGATCCTCAGATATGTACGCAACTTTCATTCAATTTGAGCATTTTCATTTGAGCAAGTCTGGTGCCATTTTAAAATTCGTCAATACGAACTGTTCTGTTTTGACAGATTCTGCCTTTTATTTCGCATTGCCTCTTTTGCTATGTTGGATGAATTTCTTTGATCCACTAATGTCCAGTAGCATTATGCAATGTCCAGAAGTGTTAAGAATGATTGTGTCACCTCTGAACATGTGAGTTTTTGATTATGCACTAACCCTCTAATGAGTTTGTTTCGAGTTTGGTGTGAAGGAAGTTTTCAAGGGTCAAGAGAGGAGGATGATATACCATGATCAAGGAGAGTGAAAGCTCTAAGCTTGGGGATGCCCCGGTGGTTCATCCCTGCATATTTCAAGAAGACTCAAGCGTCTAAGCTTGGGGATGCCCAAGGCATCCCCTTCTTCATCGACAAATTATCAGGTTCCTTCTCTTGAAACTATATTTTTATTCGGTCACATCTTATGTGCTTTACTTGGAGCGTCTGTATGCTTTTGTTTTTGTTTGTGTTTGAATAAATGCTTGTGTGGGAGAGAGACACGCTCCGCTGGTTCGTATGAACACATGTGTTCTTAGCTCATAATATTCATGGCGAAGGTTGAAACTGCTTCGTTAAATTATTATATGGTTGGAATTGGAAAATGCTACATGTAGTAATTGGTATGATGTTTTGAATAACTTGATACTTGGCAATTGTTGTGCTCTTGTTTAAGCTCTTGCATCATATACTTTGCACCCATTAGTGAAGAAATACATAGAGCATGCTAAAATTTGGTTTGCATATTTTGTCTCTCTAAGGTCTAGATAATTTCTAGTATTGAGTTTGAACCACAAGGAAGACGGTGTAGAGTCTTATAATGTTTTCAATATGTCTTTTATGTGAGTTTTGCTGCACCAGTTCATCCTTGTGTTTGTTTCAAATAAGCCTTGCTAGCCTAAACCTTGTATCGAGAGGGAATACTTCTCATGCATCCAAATCCTTGAGCCAAACAACACTATGCCATTTGTGTCCACCATACCTACCTACTACATGGTATTTTCCGCCATTCCAAAGTAAATTGCTTGAGTGCTACCTTTAAAATTCCATCATTCACCTCTGCAATATATAGCTCATGGGACAAATAGCTTAAAAACTATTGTGGTATTGAATATGTACTTATGCACTTTATCTCTTATTAAGTTGCTTGTTGTGCGATAACCATGTTCACTGGGGACGCCATCAACTATTCATTGTTGAATTTCATGTGAGTTGCTATGCATGTCCGTCTTGTCTGAAGTAAGAGAGATCTACCACCCTATGGTTAAGCATGCATATTGTTAGAGAAGAACATTGGGCCGCTAACTAAAGCCATGATCCATGGTGGAAGTTTCAGTTTTGGACATATATCCTCAATCTCATATGAGAAAATTATTAATTGTTGTTACATGCTTATGCATAAAAGAGGAGTCCATTATCTGTTGTCTATGTTGTCCCGGTATGGATGTCTAAGTTGAGAATAATCAATAGCGAGAAATCCAATGCGAGCTTTCTCCTTAGACCTTTGTACAGGCGGCATAGAGGTACCCCTTTGTGACACTTGGTTAAAACATGTGCATTGTGATGATCCGGTAGTCCAAGCTAATTAGGACAAGGTGCGGGCACTATTAGTATACTATGCATGAGGCTTGCAACTTGTAAGATATAATTTACATGATACATATGCTTTATTACTACCGTTGACAAAATTGTTTCATGTTTTCAAAATAAAAGCTCTAGCACAAATATAGCAATCGATGCTTTCCTCTTTGAAGGATCATTCTTTTACTTTCATTGTTGAGTCAGTTCACCTATTTCTCTCCACCTCAAGAAGCAAACATTTGTGTGAACTGTGCATTGATTCTTATATACTTGCTTATTGCATTTGTTATATTGCTTTGCATTGACAACTATCCATGAGATATACATGTTACAAGTTGAAAGCAACCGCTGAAACTTAATCTTCCATTGTGTTGCTTCAATGTCTCTACTATGAATTTATTGCTTTATGAGTAACTCTTATGCAAGACTTATTGATGCTTGTCTCGAAAGTACTATTCATGAAAAGTCTTTGCTATATGATTCACTTGTTTACTCATTGCATTTACATTGTTTCGAATCGCTGCATTCATCTCATATGCTTTACAATGGTATGATTAAGATTATGTTGGTAGCATGTCACCTCAGAAATTATCTTTTATCGTTTACCTACTCGAGGACGAGTAGGAACTAAGCTTGGGGATGCTGATACGTCTCCAACGTATCTATAATTTCCGATGTTCCATGCTTGTTTTATGACAATACCAATATGTTTTGTTCACACTTTATATCATTTTCATGCATTTTCCGGAACTAACCTATTAACAAGATGCCACAAAGGCGATTCTGTTTTCTGCTGTTTTTGGTTCCAGAAAGGCTGTTCGGGCAATATTCTCTAATTGGACGAAATCAACGCCAAACCTCCTATTTTTCCCGGAAGCGTCCGTAACACCGAAGAAGAGTCGGAGAGGGGCCAGGGGGCCACCACACCACATGGCGGTGTGGGCCAGGCCTAGGCCGCGCCGGCCTAGGGTGTGGCGCCCTGTGTGCCCCCGCGCCGCCTCTTCGCCTATAAAAGCCCTTTCGACCTAAAAACGCAGCACCAATTGACGAAACCCAGAAAGACTCCAGGGCGCCGCCACCGTCGCGAAACTCCAATTCGGGGACAACTCTGTTCCCGGCACCTGCCGGAGCGGGGAAGTGCCCCGGAAGGCTTCTCCATCGACACCGCTGCCATCTCCACCGCCATCTTCATCACCGCTGCTACTCCCATGAGGAGGGAGTAGTTCTCCATCGAGGCTCGGGGCTGTACCGGTAGCTATGTGGTTAATCTCTCTCCATGTACTTCAATACAATGATCTCATGAGCTGCTTTACATGATTGAGATTCATATGAGTTTTGTATCACAATTCATCTATGTGCTACTCTAGTGATGTTATTAAAGTAGTTCTATTCCACCTGCACGTGTGTAAAGGTGACTAGTGTGTGCACCGTGTGGTTCTTGTCGTAGGCTATGATCATGATCTCTTGTAGATTGTGGAGTTAATTATCATTATGATGGTATTGATGTGATCTATCTGGTTATATTGATCTATCTTACACTATAAGGTTACTTAAACATGAGCATTATTGTGGAGCTTGTTAACTCCGGCATTGAGGGTTCGTGTAATCCTACGCAATGTGTTCATCATCCAACAAAAGTGTAGAGTATGCATTTATCTATTCTGTTATGTGATCAATGTTGAGAGTGTCCACTAGTGAAAGTGTAATCCCTAGGCCTTGTTCCTAAATACTGCTGAGTTACTACTGCTTGTTTATCGTTTTATCGTTACTACCGTCGCAATACTACCATCATCAACTACACGCCAAAGCAAGCTATTTTCTCGGTACGCTGTTATCGCTCATATATATTCATACCACCTGTATTTCACTATCTCTTCGCCGAACTAGTGCACCTATTAGGTGTGTTGGGGACACAAGAGACTTCTTGCTTTGTGGTTGCAGGGTTGCATGAGAGGGATATCTTTGACCTCTTCCTCCCTGAGTTCGATAAACCTTGGGTGATCCACTTAAGGGAAAACTTGCTGCTGTTCTACAAACCTCTGCTCTTGGAGGCCCAACACTGTCTACAGGAAAGGAGGGGGAACGTAGACATCAGCCCACCACCCCGGGAGAGGCCACATAGGCGCCACATGGCATGGTGGGTCCAGCCCACTATGACATGTGGGCCCAGGCCGGCCCACCCCTAGAGATAGAATCTATCTCTAATTTAAATGGTTTAAATTTAGAGATAAAATCTATCTCAAGATTAAAGTGTTTAAATGAAGAGATAAAGGGGAAGACTTGGGGGGGAAGACTTCCCCCCCTCATGCGCCGACCAAGGGAAGAGGTGGGGCCAGGGGGAAACCCTAGGCCGACCCCTCCCCCTATATAAAGAGGGGAGGGGGGTGGCCGGCCACCACACCCATCCTTCCAACCCTGGCCGCCCCCTCTCTTCCTCCTCCATATGTTGTGCAGGCTTAGGCGAAGCCCTGCAGCAATTCTTCTCCACCACCACCACCACGCCGTCGTGCTGCTGGGATTCCGTGGAGATCTACCACACCTCCGCTGCCCGCTGGAACGGGGAGAGGAAGGGGCTTCATCGACACCGTACGCGCGACCGAGTACGGAAGTGCTGCCGGATTGCAGCTCCGGGGACGATCGTCTACACCAACAACGAGATTAATCTCGTAAGCTTTGGAATCTTCGAGGGTTAGTCTCATCTCCATCTCGTTGCTTCGATCTTGTAGATTAGATCTTGGGTGTTCCATAGATTAGATCTTGGATTTATTCGTCTTTGCGGTGGGATAATTTTTGTTTTCTATGCAACGAACCCCATCATTTATATTTCTAAGCAATGCATTTCTTGTCAAATCAGGTCATGATAACACAATATGTGCATAGGATCTAGGTTCGACACATGATGAAGAAGTGGATAGTGGATGCAAGGGATATCCTCCATGGCCACATCAAGCATTACTAGAAAGACATGGGTTCTCCCGAAGCATCAACTCTCACTCTCTCAGGCACTCTACCATGTATATATATAACTGCATTAGAAGTCATGCATCGTTGTTCCTTTAACCCAAGATTGCAAAACACTTACCAGACCGAGGTACTTGATGCACTTGCTCTGAAGCTTTGACCGTGAGCACTTGGATTCAAGAATGATCTCTTTGCCTTCCCCAACATCAAGCCTTGATATCATAAACCAGGATCATAAGCTCTCAGTAATTTCATTCATTGGCCATAAAAATCAACAGACCCTTGTTCACTGTGACAGATCTTTCCTAGGGTCATGGGGCCAATGCCCCCTCATAAGAATATTTCTTAACGATATCTATAATGTTTATGTTAAAATTGTAAAGATAAATCAAATTTTAAGCATGACTACTAATCTTGGCCCCTCAATAATGTGTGTCAAGATCATCCACTACAAAAGACGTAAAAGAACCTGCCCGATTGTCCACTTGAAGACAGTTGCTTACCTAGATGGTATGATTTCATATCCTTCTTGGAGTTGATCCTCTGAAGGATCTTCTCGCATGGCACAGGTACCTGCCGACCCCCTTCCAGATCATCAGTTTCAGACATGTGGCTGCTAGTAGAGGCTTCACTTGTTTTGGTGCCTTATGAGGAATATAGCTCTTCCAATATTGGTTTCTTGTGTGTTTGAGTCTCTCTAGATGTTGTGTCGATAACTTGAGGTGTCTAAACATGGGCGGTTTCTTCAAGTGCGGCAGTTTTATCTTCAGGTTTCTCATTCTCTGAAGCAATTCTTTTGAGGGTTCCTGAGAATTCCTTATCTTCCTCCTTGGCTGGGCTCATCTGCATCAATTTGAAAACATGTAAGGCTCGCTACTATTATCTAGAGAGTATAAGTTATTCTAATTCCAAGCTAAAATGTATAAAGGTTGTTGTTGGTTGAGAGCAATAGTAAACAAAAACAAAGCAATAAACTAAAGTAACCGAGAGCAGCGAGTGTGGTTGTGGGAATGACAATATGACTAAGAAGTTCTCGGGAAGCGTAGGATACAACACAAGTATGTGCAAGATAATCTATGTCTTTGGTTATGTTATATATGCGAAGAGCTCGGTAATAAGATGCACTAGTACATCTCCTAATAACCACCGCATAGAAAAGCGTCCAAGCAACCAAATTGACCCAATCACGCGTCGTGTAGTGGCACGCACACATGCACATAACACGTACGCACATCTATATCTATCTACCTGCTCAAAACGTTTTGCCTAATCGATATCCAACCTGTTGCCAACACTACGGGAGAGCTGTCGTGTGCCGACGGCCAAACGATGTGCCGACGGCCAAATGTCGGGGCCGTCGGCACAGAGGCCTCCAGCTACCGGCGACGGAGCTAACCGTCGGCACAGGTCGGCCGTCGGCACACCGCATGGCACACCGACGGTCACCCTCGGCGCAAACCCTGCCGTCGGTACAACGTTTGACAAGCAGGCCGCGCCGTCACTCCGTCACGGCGCCTTCAAGCTGTGCCAACGGCTACCCACGGCACATCCTCGGCCATCGGCACAGCACACTGACTGCTGGGCCCCACTTTCCCCCCGTGACGTCGCCTCCATATTGTGCCGATGGCTACCCACGACATAACATCTAGCCGTCGGCACAACTTATGCACCTTTTTTTATTTTTACATTTTTTAATACAATGATAATTATTACCCATATAATTGTTAATCCCAATCATTTTTATTTGTTTATTTTTCTTCCTCACTGCTATTTTGGTGAACCCCTTTGCGGGAAACCTATGTAAGGGCGGTATAGATCCCCCGCCGGGACCCCGGTCTAGGGTTTTCCCAGAAATAGAGGATCGGAGAGTGATTTGAGATGGTTTTATATCCAAGGCTACCCCCATGTGTGTCCGGCTTCTCGGACATGGGGTTCCTACACTTAGGCAGAATCTGGAAGTATAAGTGGGGAACTCTGTGGGAGGTGAACCGGAGAGAACCTTGAGATCATATGGGATGATCCTTGTTACCACATGTACCTATGACCTAACCAAGCTCAAATGGAGGCATATGCCCACCGGGGGACCCCCGCTGGGATGCAGTCAAAGGGGTAGACCGCGCGGTCAACAGAACTAGGGTTTCGTCCGAAATCGAGCCTCGGAGGGTGTGAATGGCCCCAAAACTTGTGTGTGTCCACATGGCATGCATAAAATTGATTTGAGATGGTTTTATAACCAAGGCTACCCCCGGTGTGTTCGGCTTCTTGGACATGGGGTTCCTACACTTAGGCAGATTCTGGATGTATAGGGGAAACTCCCTGGGAGGTGAACCAGAGAGAACCTTGAGATAATATGGGATGATCCTTGTTACCACATGTACCTATGACCTAACCAAGCTCAAATGGAGGCATATGCCCACAGGGAAACCCCCGCTGGGATGCAGTCAAAGGGGTAGACCGCGCGGTCAACAGAACTATGGTTTCGTCAGAAATCGAGCCTCGGAGGGTGGGAATGGCCCCAAAACTTGTGTGTGTTCACATGTCATGCACAAAAGTGCAGGGACTCGCCCCAGATATGAAGATAGAGGACTTCATGTCGGTAAGTAATTGTCAATGAGATTCTATGTACTGTGGCTAATTTACAATTATATTGTTTGTTCTTCAAATGAGTTTTGATTTTGCAGGTTGTACCACATTGGGCTGATAATAATAAGAGGGCCGCCTTCATGGAGTTGGTTAGGAATTGGGTCGGCGAAAACCCCGATTTCAAGACCGTGAGCGGCCAGAACAAGGTCAACCGCGGGCATGAGGGAACACACACTGCGGGGAGCAGCAGCACCGATCGCTATCGGGACCGTCCGATACATATAAAAATGGAACAAGCTGCATTTATTTGTTTTTCAATGATATGCATAACATTTGTTTTGTGATGCAGAGGAAGAATCTCGGGAGGGAACTTGGTGAGATGGAAGCGTGGAAGCACATGAAGCTGGTGACGCCCGGTCCGAACGAGCCTTGGCCCACGCCTGCCAAGTACTTCGGCAAGGCCAAAGAGAACAAGGAAAAATACTGTGAGGAGTACGCCAAGCTCCATCTAGAGGTGGAGGACCCTATGAGCGAGCCGATCGATGAGGTGGCGATGATGCTGGCGGGGTCCGGCCAGCCGCATGGCCATCCTGCATGCCTTGCTAGGGGTTTCAAGCCTGAGAGGAACTTCACGCAGATCAAGGCTACCCTCCCCTCCGGCAGCTACGGTACCTCCTCACGGACTACATGCCGTTCTCGGGCAGAGGTAGATGTAAGTCATCCACATTTTCATCCTCTGTTTTGACTCTTGTTCCTGAATGGATTTGTTGATGCGACGCATTATTTTTGAAATTGTAGGCTCATCTCGAGGAGGGCTATGCAGCAGCTTATGAGGAGTATCTCGAGAAGGTTAAGGAGCATGACCTTGTGAAAGATACCTACTTCCAGTGGTCGAGCAACCAGATGGCGGTAAGTTTCAATCTCTATGGTTGGAAAACATTATAAGTCCCCTTGTTTGAACCTGCCATACCTCTCTCCTTTCTTGCAGACTTTGACTCGGTTTATGATGACTCGAGTGCGAGAGGAAACACGGCCAGAGCCACCTCATCCGGGGCCGACGCCAGTGTTCCCATCCAAGGAGGAGTTCTATTGCATGTACAAGCGTCAGCGTCAGTTGACCCCGATAAGTTGCTAACTTGTCTAAGTTGCTTACTTGGTGTTACATGGCTAAGTTGCTAACTCCCTCAAACATGTAGGGATTGGGAGAATTCGGAAATGTCTCTGCTGACGGTACACCGATGCACCCCGTTCGTTGTTCTCCTGGTGCTTCTGGCGCAGCTCGGTATGGTTCTACTTCCGGTGGCTCTCGTCGTGGTTCTACCTCCCCGAGCACCGTCAAAGTACCTTTCCCTCGCTTCAATCAGACGAGCTGCGTGAGTACTATCCTCCGGGTGGTAGATCATCATAGTTGCTACATTGTACTAGCTACATGATGCCCGCATGCTATATGTGTAGCATGATCTATGTAGGATGACTATATGTACCGTCTTGCTTGTGTGCTATATTTGTACTAAATTTTGGATTTGGTGCCATATTTGTGCTATATCTGTGATGTATGAGCTATATGTGTGCTATTCATACATTTTCTGCTATTTTATGTGCAATGGCTGTGGAGCACAATCAGCAGGGAAAAAAACTGTGCAGCGGTTGTGCCGATGGTGTCACCGTCGGCACAGGCCCTTTGCTGTGCCAAATGGCAGGCTCTGTGCCGACGGTAACCGGCCCCGTTTCGCGCGTTTTTCCAGTTCGAACGTGGATGGTTTCACCTTGTTTCTGGGAAAAAAACGGTGGAACTGTGCCGACGGTATCACCGTCAGCACAACTTGACAGTTGACGGCCGGCGGTGTGACAGCGAGCTGGGCTGTGCCGACGGTGAGACGGCCGACGACCACCGTCCAGCCGTCGTTGTACTCGTGTGTCGACGGTGAGACTCTGTGCCGACGGTGCTTACGCAGACCCCGACGCGAACTGTGCCGATGCGGCTACGCCGACGGTCACCGTCGACAGAGCCTATGCCGACGATGGATCATCAGACTGTACCGACGGTGCGGGGCCGTCGGCGCACGGCGTGTTTCCCGTACTGCAAAGCCTTCGTGCACGCAGAAACGCCCTGAACGGCAGGCACCGTAATGGATTATCAACCATGGCGTATTTGCATTGCGGCATTACCCGTTGCGTTACTCAACAACCTGGCGCGATTGATGCTCTGTTCTGCTAGCTCTCTCCGTGTCGAGGCGTACGTGGCTGCAGTGCAACTGGAGTCCGGCAGTAAGTCACCGGAGCCTTAAAGCGGAAAGGCTCCCGTCCCGCGTTTCGGTCCATCTCCCTTGCAAGCAACGGGAAATACCCCCGGATTCGGTTCGGTTTCGAGGTTCTTGTTTCTTGCAAGCCAAGTGCAAGCGCTGGCCGACCAAAACGCCCCGGCAAGACCGATCCAAGCCGTCACGCCGCGCCGTGCATTCCCCGCGAAATTCCTTTAAAATTCCCCTCCCAGCTCGCGCTACCCGGCACAGATCATTCGCATCACCTTTCCCCTCCTCCCGATTCTTCAGAACACATAGTTCGAGGCGCGCGAGATCGGCAATGGCGACGGCGGCGCCAGCAACGCAGCACGAAGTGGCGGTGGCGCCGCAGCAGCAGGACGTAGAGCACGATCAGATCCGTGTCGACGAGGAGCAGCCTCTCCTGGCGAAGCGATCGCCCGCCGTCCTCCGCGATGGCGACGGCAACGGCGGGATGAGCCCGATGCAGAGGGCGATCAGCCAGACGTACCAGAGCACGGCGCACCTGGCGACGCTGCTGCCGACGGGCACCGTGATGGCGTTCCAGCTCCTCTCCCCGATCGTCACGAACAGCGGCCACTGCCTCCCTTCCAACCGCGCCATGGAGACCGCGCTCGTCTCGCTCTGCGCGCTCTCCTGCTTCGTGCTCAGCTTCACCGACAGCTTCCGGGACGGCAAGGGCGCCGTGCGGTACGGCTTCGCCACGCTCCGCGGGCTCTGGGTCATCGACGGCGGCGCGCCGCTCGACGCGCAGGCCGCCGCGTCGTACCGGCTGCGGTTCCTGGACCTCGTGCACGCCGTCGTGTCCGTGATGGTGTTCGCCGCGGTGGCGCTGTTCGACCAGAGCGTGGTGTCCTGCTTCTACCCGGTGCCGTCTGAGGACGTGAGGCAGGTGCTCACGGTGCTGCCAATAGCCATCGGGGTCGTGGGGAGCATGCTCTTCGTCACCTTCCCGACCACGCGTCACGGCATCGGTTTTCCCCTCTCCAAGCACTGATATTGGATATTGGACTGCTCGTCTTACTGTAATCGATTCTTCTGCGTTCTCTCACGGCCTAAGATTCATTCAGCCCGTTTGGGTACTTAAATATGGTGAACTTGTGTAAGATAAAAGCCGACTTCTTTCTAAGTCGATATTGGTTGATACATGCTTTCAAGTTCAACATTAAGCGCGATTTGAGAAGAAACAAAAGGTAATGATGTGATTATTTCTCAGTTAACTGGGTTCGTTAGTTCATGTTGTAACTCATGACTAGCACAAACTATGATGTAAATCAAATGATCTAAAACTTAACCGAGCTAGCAAATCCTAAAATGTAGGATGTCTCTAACGCTCAGTCGCAGTTAAATTACATTAGTATATTGCGTACCTAAATAAAGTGCAAACAACAACAAACACGAATCTTTAAGTAGAAATAAAATTCAACGGTGAAGCACGTGACTGGGACATAAGCTAAATCTAAGCTAGCTGAAACTTAGCAATTTCGTAAAATGTAATGTATATCTTCGGCCGAATCCCCTCCCTGGCAATCGCTCGCTCGAGCGATCGATTTCTGTGGCGCGGAGCGCTCGCGCGAAAGCGCGACTCAATTCCCTTTGTATCACGTGGTGTTTTAATTGCGTTCACACGTATTCACACTAACAGGTTGTATTACTACTTTGCAAGTTGCATTAGCGTTCACACTGCATGCATGCACATGCACAGAGCATCTCATGAATTTGCATTTAATGAGCCAACTTTTCATTAAATTGTTGCATGCATACACATAGCATCTCACTCTTTTTCTTCAGCGCGAGGCAGACTCTCAATTCACTTTTTGCAATTCCCTTTTCGGTTTTTTTTTCGTACGGTAATTCATATTTAATGGGGTCCTTTTGCAATTCCCTTTTTCGGGCCAGTGGTTTTTAAGGGGGAAAATAACGGGTGGAAAGATCTACTTGCAACTCAAATGAACTACCACTTGCTACTCAAATTAAGTACTGTTTTAAGTTGTAATCTAACAAAAGTTGCTAAAAAAATTCTTAATGAAAATTACTTTTTAGGGTTGCTAGGTATTTATATTTACCGTTGATAAATAACGGGGCACCGGGTTGATAACTTGTAAACAAAAAAAGAGTCGCTACATTTTTAAATTAAATTAAATTTTTAGGGTTGATATTTATTTATATTTACCATTGATAAATAGCGGGTCACCAGGTTGATAGCTTCTAAACTAAAAGAGAGTGGCTAAAATATTCTAAATGAAATACTTTTAGGGTTATTATTTATTTTATATTTATCGTTGATAAATAACGAGGCACCGGGTTGATAGCTTGTAAAATAAAAAAATATTCGCTAAAATATTCTAAATGGAATACTTTTTAGGGTTGGTAGTTATTTATAATTACCATTGATAAATAACGGGGCACCGGGTTGATAACTTGTAAACTAAAAAGAGCCGCCAAAATATTCAAAATAAAATTAGATTTTTAGGGTTAGTAGTTATTTATATTTACTATTGATAAATAACAGGACACCGGGTTGATAGCTTCTAAATTAAAAAAAATCGCTAAACTGTTTTCAAATAAAATTAACTTTGGGGTTGATAATTTTATATATTTACCGTTGATCACTCAAGTACGGAGGGGTTGATTATTCAGATAGAGAGGGTTGATAACTTTTAGCCCGAAAAAAAGTGTCTCAAAACATATCAACATGGGTGCTAGTTTTGAAGATCTCGTCGAGACGGATTTATTGGTGAAAGCGAATCTTAATTTGGAGTTGTCGTTTGAAAGTTAAAACATTTTGAATTTACAAATTTGGAAAAGATTCCACTGACATCAGCATATTCGTCTATTTGTGCATGCATGCAGAATTTCCCCTCAATAGGCTACACCAGGTTGATAATTTTATATATTTACCGTTGATCACTCAAGTACGGAGGGGTTGATTATTCAGATAGAGAGGGTTGATAACTTTTAGCCTGAATTTTTTTTTTCTCGAAACATATCAACATGGGTGCTAGTTTTGAAGATCTCGTCGAGACGGATTTTTTGGTGAAAGCGGATCTTAATTTGGAGTTATCGTTTGAAAGTTAAAACGTTTTGAATTTTCAAATTTGAAAAAGATTCCGCTGACATCAGCGGATTCATCTTTTTGTGCATGCATGCAGAACTTTCCCTCAATAGCCTGCACCAGGTTGATAATTTTATACATTCACCGTTCATCACTCAAGTACGGAGGGGTTGATTATTCAGATAGAGAGGGTTGATAACTTTTAGCCCGAAAAAAAGTTTCTCGAAACATATCAACATGGGTGCTAGTTTTGAAGATCTCGTCGAGACGGATTTATTGGTGAAAGCGGATCTTAATTTGGAGTTATCGTTTGAAAGTTAAAACGTTTTAAATTTTCAAATTTAGAAAAGATTCCACTGGCATCAACGGATTCGTCTTTTTGTGCATGCATGCAGAACTTTCCCTCAATAGCCTGCACCAGGTTGATAATTTTATAAATTCACCGTTGATCACTCAAGTACGGAGGGGTTGATTATTCAGATAGAGAGGGTTGATAACTTTTAGCCCGAAAAAAAGTTTCTCGAAATATATCAACATGGATGCTAGTTTTGAAGATCTCGACGAGACCGACTCATAGGTGAAAACAGATCTTAAATCGGAGTTGTCGTTTGTGAGATAAAATGTTTTAAATTTTCAAATTGAGAAAGATTCTCGCTTTACGTCATCAGATTTGTTCCCTTCTACATGCATGCAGAACTTTCCTCAAATAGGATATACTACAGTCCAAAACATTCCTAAAATGGAAAAAAATTATGTCCTAAACCGATCGCTCAATTTGCTTTGAGCAAACGATCGCTAGCTAGGGTAGCCCTCATCTTCGGCACGACTATAAAGGCTAGGCTACTTACGGATATTTAAAACGGAACCCAGGTCTAGATGCTGCTATTATCACAACCGACCAGTTGCTGCAAGGTTGGTGTTGAGTGTTGTATTTGCTAATGTATTTACGGCTTTATCCAAAATAAGTAAGAGTGATGTGGACCACCACCACACTTACACCACCAACCCACACGTTTAATTATTTCTCTGTTGCGATTTGAGCGGTACAAACGGCATGCCAATGCCCTAGACCAGATTGCAGCAGGTAGCAACAGTGGATCGCAAGCCTTGGCGAGCTAGTGGATGCTGCTGCTGACGATATCGGTGGGGCGCGCCATGGACGTGGAGCTGTATGCGGTGGCGGAGAGATGCACATGTGGGTACGAGGACTACGCCGCTGGCCGGTGCCATGGCGCTCGAGCATCTAACGTCACGTCATCAATTGGGAAAGCTAGCGACAATGGGCCCACTCGGTAATATCATATCAACAACGCTTGCAAGTAAGTGACTAGGTCACAAGAGATATGATATTATGATGAAAATTTGAATTGTGTTTGCCGGTAACGAGATAGAACAAAGGTATAGTGGATACCGAAGATCAAAGTCTCAAATAAATAGAGGTATCGTGTTACAAAAGAAATAGGATTCAACGTTGAGGTTCAAACAATAAACTTAACTCATAGTTGCATAGGAACCGTTATGGTTTTCCAGAACCCCCTGATGGTCATTGATCATAGAGTCGTCTCGATCATGTCTACACATTCCCCAACCTATATGGTTGAACACTTAAGGGTATACGTCGCTTTGAAATTGATTAAGTATTGTTCGAGAATAGGAGGAGAACACCGGAATTGTTCCGGAGAGTAATCAGAATAAGTTCCGGGGTCAGAGAATAGTTCAAAGACTTATATATATGTTTATTATTTAATTATATAAATTAAATAATTAAAAATAAAATAAAAAATAGGATACCCCTAAGTGGGCCACCATATAGCAGCATATTAAAGGGGGCCGGCCTGGCCAAGGGAAAGGGAGAGAAAGGGCTGGCCTAGTGGGACCGGTGCACCCCAAACCCTGCGCATGGGAGGGAAGGGGCGACGGCTACCCCTGGTAGCCCCACCTCTCCCCCTTGACTCATATATGAAGAGCCCCAAGGCCCCCTCCTCATTCATCCATTAAGTTCTCTCTCCCTCTCCTCTCCTCTCCATCACGTGTGTCTCCAAGTTTGGAACGCGCACATCATTGGAGTATTCTCATCGGACTGCACGTCGTCGTGTTGTCGGGACACCGGTCCAAATCTTCTTCTTCCACTGCACCGCGGGACCGGAGCCCAGGAGACGTCTATACACAGTACATGTGTAGAACTGTAGAGCTGCGACACTTGGAGCGCTTCATCGTTGGACTTCTTCACGACCTCGAGGTTGGCGTCGTTGTACAACTTCATCGATAGACGTTCACTTTGAACGTTAGGTTTTTTCGGTGTTCAAGGGTATGAACATCGATTCCCTCTGTTACGTTGCATCTCCATAGAATAGATATTGGTTATATCGTTTTGTCTTAGGAATTTTTTTGTTTTCTGCAACAGAACCCAACAAAAAAAATAGTTCCTCAACAAACAGGTTATTCAAGCTTCTCAATGAGGAGGGCGTGTGTCAAGATGTACTGCAAAATAAATACCTCCAAAATAAAAACATTATCACAAGTGACAACTAAGCCCACTATTTCACAATTCTAGAATTGCATAATGATTGTCAACAAAGATTTCTTTAGTTGTGCTTTTTTTCTAGACAGGAAATCGGCATACGACATACGACTCATTTTTGGGAGGACGCGTGGTTTGGAGATCAGCCTTTGGCCAACATCCATTACTATTTTATATAGTGCTACGAAAAAACGGAGGGGGGGACGGGGCGGCTTATTGTCTGATTGACCAAGATTGGAAGTCCAAGATCAGAAGTTCTAGCCAGATCCGCACCGATATAGTTGGACGGATCTGTACCGACATAGGTTAGCCGGATCCTTACGTGTGCAACAAGTTCTACCTAGTTAGCATAGTGCTAGTAGAGTCCGACCTAGACTACTCCTTATAAACCTTAGATGCTAGGGATCCTGGGAGCCCTTGAGGCACGCGATCTTAGATAACCAGTCTTCTCATTGTAATCGTGCACTTACTGCACTTATAGTGAACTATAGCATCACTCATAGTTTCGCCACTATTGCGAGATCTGAAGCTGGGTAACTTGTGTCCCACCGTCCCGGTAGCTCCTTGCCTTTCGCCCACCTCTACCTCTCTCTCCATGTCGTGAGGCACCCTCTGATGGCGCGTGAAGCACGCGTCTGTTGGGAACCCCAAGAGGAAGGTGTGATGCGTACAGCAGCAAGTTTTCCCTCAGTAAAAAACCAAGGTTATCGAACCAGTAAGAGATAAAGGCCACGTGAAGGTTGTTGGTGAAGGAGTGTGATACGTCTCCAACGTATCTATAATTTCTGATGTTCCATGCTTGTTTTATGACAATACCTACATGTTTTGCTCACACTTTATAATGTTTTTATGCGTTTTCCGGAACTAACCTATTAACAAGATGCCACAGTGCCAGTTCCTGTTTTCTGTTGTTTTTGGTTCCAGAAAGGCTGTTCGGGCAATATTCTCAGAATTCAACGAAACAAAGACCCAGTATCTTATTTTTCCCGGAAGATTCCAGAACACCGAAGGGGAGACGAAGATGGGCCAGGGGGGCCCACACAACAGGGCCGCACGGGCTCCACCCTGGCTGCGCC
This sequence comes from Lolium perenne, assembly GCF_019359855.2. Taxonomy (NCBI): domain Eukaryota; kingdom Viridiplantae; phylum Streptophyta; class Magnoliopsida; order Poales; family Poaceae; genus Lolium; species Lolium perenne. The sequence goes on along the minus strand of NC_067244.2, from coordinate 248,805,520 downwards.
AGCCTATGGGGAGGGAGCCCTGGCGCCCTTCCGACTCTGCCTCTTCGCCTATAAGAGCCCTTTCGACCTAAAAACGCGATACCGATTGATGAAATTCCAGAAAGACTCCAGGGGCGCCGCCGCCATCGCGAAACTCCAATTCGGGGGACAGAATCTCTGTTCCGGCACACCGCCGGGACGGGGAAGTGCCCCCGGAAGCCATCTCCATCAACACCACCGCCTCCATCATGCTCCGTGAGTAGTTCCCCCATGGACTACGGGTTCTAGCTGTAGCTAGTTGGTACTCTCTCTCCCATGTACTTCAATACAATGATCTCATGAGCTGCCTTACATGATTGAGATTCATCTGATGTAATCGGTGTTGTGTTTGTTGGGATCCGATGGATTGTTACATTATGATTAGTCTATCTATAAAGTTTATGAAGTTATTGTTATTGCAATCTTATTGTGTTTAATGCTTGTCACTAGGGCCCGAGTGGCATGATCTTAGATTTAAGCTCTATACTTATTGCTTAGATTGTATCTACAAGGTTTATGCACATGTCTATGTCCGGAACCAAAGTCCCCAAAGTGACAGAAATTGGGACAACTGGAGGGGAAGGCGTAGGTATGAGGATCACATGTTTTCACCAAGTGTTAATGCTTTGCTCCGGTGCTCTATTAAAAGGAGTACCTTAATTTCCAGTAGATTCCCTAGAGGCCCGGCTGCCACCGGCTGGTAGGACAAAAGATGTTATGCAAGTTTCTCATTGTGAGCACGTATGACTATATATGGAAAACATGCCTACATGATTAATAATCTTGATGTTCTATCTTAATGCTATTTCAATCCTATCAATTGCCCAACTGTAATTTGTTCACCCAACACTTGTTATTGGAGAGTTACCACCAGTGTAGATAGCTGGGAACCCCGGTCCATCTCTCATCATCATATACTCGTCCTATATGTCACTGGAAGTAGTATCAACTATTTTCTGGTGCCATTGCTCTCATATTATCGCTATCGTCGTGTTATCACTCTTTGCTCTCATATTACTGCTGCTTTCACATCACCCCTGTTACTAGTGCTTTTTCAGGTGCAGTTGAATTGACAACTCAGTTGTTAAGGCTTATAAGTATTCTTTACCTCCCCTTGTGTCGAATCAATAAATTTGGGTTTTACTTCCCTCGAAGACTGTTGCGATCCCCTATACTTGTGGGTTATCAAGACTATTTCCTGGCGCCGTTGCCGGGGAGGCATAGCTCTACTCATAAGTTCACCTGGGGAGTACACTCCACCTCTCTCTCTATTTTATTTTATTTTGTTTTGCTTAGTTTATTTCTGTCCAGTATTATTTTGCTTAGTTTACTTTTGTCTAGTTTGTTTTTGTCTTGTTTTATTTCTCCTATATACCCGAAAATCCATAAAAATTTGAAAAACCGAAAAATTAAAAACTGTTATTATGGAAGAACCCACAACCTATTTGGAGCTTATAGAATTATATAATAATTATAGAGAATCAAGAACGGGAAAAGTTATGAGTGCTGTGATAGAAAAACTGAATACAATTGCTAAAATCTTGCTTAAACGCCATGATATAAACTGTTGCTCTCAACAGGATACTAAACATCTTAAATTTCAATGTGGCTTTAGTGAGGAAGTTTTAATTAAGAACTATAATTGGAATAGCTATCTTCATTTTGGGTTCGAAGAAGTAGAACAATTTGTTTTGTTTATGGGAGCTTCTGAGATCGAATCCTTCATTGCTAAAAATTATGAAACTTGTGCTGTTTGTAAGGACCTTAAAGATTATGTCTCTTCTATTCTTAATTTTTGCATAGAAAGCTACAGTGATTATCCTTATATCATTGATTATAAAGAGAGACTCATTAATGCATAACTATGCACTCACAATTTGCAGGAACCAGTGGAGGAAGAAATTGATGAACCTGAAAGCTCATTGGATAAAAAAGAGGAGGAAATTGATGAACCTGAAAGCTTATTGGATGAAAAATAAGAGGAGAGTGATGAACAAAAGGAGGAAGAATGGATTAGCTGCCTGATACGTCTCCGACGTATCGATAATTTCTTATGTTCCATGCCACATTATTGATGATATCTACATGTTTTATGCATACTTTATGTCATATTTATGCGTTTTCCGGAACTAACCTATTGACGAGATGCCGAAGGGCCAGTTGCTGTTTTCTACTGTTTTTGGTTTCAGAAATCCTAGTAAGGAAATATTCTCGGAATCGGATGAAATCAATGCCCAGCATCCTATTTTTCCACGAAGCTTCCAGAACACCCGAGAGCCACCAGAGGGGAGCCCTGGTGGGCCCAGATGATAGGGCGGCGCGGCCAGGGCCTGGGCCGCGCCCCCCTAGTGTGTCACCGCCTCGTTGACCTTCTGACGCTGCCTCTTCGCCCATATAAAGGTCCCTGACCTAAAACACGATATGAAAAGAGCCACGGTACGAGAAACCTTCCAGAGCCGCCGCCATCGCGAAGCCAAGATCTGGGGGATAGGAGTCTCTGTTCCGGCACGCCGCCGGGACGAGGAAGTGCCCCCGGAAGGCTTCTCCATCTTCATCAACGCTGCTGTCTCCCATGAGGAGGGAGTAGTTCTCCATCGAGGCTCGGGGCTGTACCGGTAGCTATGTGGTTCATCTCTCTCCTATGTGCTTCAATACAATAATCTCATGAGATGCCTTACATGATTGAGATTCATATGATGATGCTTGTAATCTAGATGTCATTATGCTAGTCAAGTGGATTTTACTTATGTGATCTCCGGAGACCCTTGTCCCACGTGTGTAAAGGTGACAGTGTGTGCACCGTGTGGGTCTCTTAGGCTATATTTCACAGAATACTTATTCACTGAGTTATGATTTGAGTTGGATGTCTCTATGAAATTGTGGTGTGTTAGTACCTCCTGTGAATGCTCAAAGTGACAGCGTGGGGTGTTCATTAGTACTTGGGAATGCATCTTTAAGGTTTGCCTACATGATGAATTAGTGTTTGTTATCTTGCCAGAGAGTAATTGAGAGTAGCATAGTGAAGTGCTTATTTATATCTCTTTATGATTGCAATGTGTTTTGTATCACAATTTATCTGTGTGCTACTCTAGTGATGTTATTAAAGTAGTTTATTCCTCCTGCACGGTGTAATGGTGACAGTGTGTGCATCGTGTAGTACTTGGCGTAGGCTATGATTGTGATCTCTTGTAGATTATGAAGTTAACTATTGCTATGATAGTATTGATGTGATCTATTCCTCCTTTCGTAGTGTGAAGGTGACAGTGTGCATGCTATGTTAGTACTTGGTTTGGTTATGTTGATCTGTTATGCACTCTAAGGTTATTTAAATATGAACATTGAATATTGTGGAGCTTGTTAACTCCGGCATTGAGGGTTCGTGTAATCCTACACAGTTAGTGGTGTTCATCATCCAACAAGAGGGTGTAGAGTCTAGCATCTATTTATTTATTCTGTTATGTGATCAATGTTGAGAGTGTCCACTAGTGAAAGTATGATCCCTAGGCATTGTTCCTAAATACTGCTATCGCTGCTTGTTTACTGTTCCGTTACATGTTTACTTCCTGCAATATTACTACCATCAACTGCACGCCAGCAAGCACTTTTCTGGCGCCGTTACTACTGCTCATATTCATTCATACCACTTGTATTTCACTATCTCTTCGCCGAACTAGTGCACCTATAAGGTGTGTTGGGGACACAAGAGACTTCTTGCTTTGTGGTTGCAGGGTTGCATGAGAGGGATATCTTTGACCTCTTCCTCCCTGAGTTCGATAAACCTTGGGTGATCCACTTAAGGGAAACTTGCTGCTGTTCTACAAACCTCTGCTCTTGGAGGCCCAACACTGTCTACAAGAATAGAAGCACCCGTAGACATCAAGCACTTTTCTGGCGCCGTTGCCGGGGAGGAAAGGTAAAAGGCACTCATACTCCGGTCCCAGGTAAAGTACTTTTCTGTTGCTGTTGTGTGTGTGCTCGAAGCTATTTCCTTTAGATCCTGCAATTGCATCTTTTTTTTTCTTGTTTACACTAGTTAGGCATAATGGACAACAATGAGCTTCTTATTCTATTTCCTGATTTAAGACATGGATGGTTTGATGCGAAAATTAAAAAACCTATGGAACATATTAGTATGAACGCTTTGAACACCATTGTTGCTAATGATATGGAAAATTCTAAGCTTGGGGAAGCTGGCTTTGATGAGCATGATATTTTTAGTCCCCCAAGCATTGAGGAGAAAATTTACTTTGACGATACTTTGCCTCCTATTTATGATGATTATAATGATATTGGTCTTTTAGTACCGCCTGTTATTGAGGATAAATTTGATTATGATTACAATATGCCTCCTATATTTGATGATGAGAATAATAATGATAGCTACTTTGTTGAATTTGCTCCCACTACAACTAATAAAATTGATTATGCCTATGTGGAGAGTAATTTTATGCATGAGACTCATGATAAGAATGCTTTATGTGATAGTTATATTGTTGAGTTTGTTCGTGATGTCTCTGAAAATTATTATGAGAGAGGAAAATATGGTTGTAAAAAAATTCATGTTACTAAAACACCTCTCTACATGCTGAAATTTTTGAAGCTACACTTGTTCTATCTTCCTATGCTTGTTACTTTGCTCTTCATGAACTTGTTTATTTACAAGATTCCTTTTCATAGGAAGCATGTTAGGCTTAAATGTGTTTTGAATTTGCTTCTTGATGCTCTATTTTGCTTCAACTCTTATTTCTTGCGCGAGCATCATTAAAATTGCTGAGCCCATCTTAATGGCTATAAATAAAAGAACTTCTTGGGAGATAACCCATGTGTTTATTTTGCTACAGTATTTTGTTTTATATTTGAGTCTTGGAAGTTGTTACTACTGTAGAAACCTCTCCTTATCTTTATTTTATTGGATTGTTGTGCCAAGTAAAGTCTTTGATAGTAAAGTCAATACTAGATTTGGATTACTGCGCAGAAACAGATTTCTTGCTGTCACGAATTTGGGCATGGTTCTCTGTAGGTAACTCAGAAAAATCTGCCAATTTACGTGCGTGATCCTCAGATATGTACGCAACTTTCATTCAATTTGGGCATTTTCATTTGAGCAAGTCTGGTGCCACTTTAAAATTCGTCTTTACGGACTGTTCTGTTTTGACAGATTCTGCCTTTTATTTCGCATTGCCTCTTTTGCTGTGTTGGATGGATTTCTTTGTTCCATTACCTTCCAGTAGCTTTGGGCAATGTCCAGAAGTGTTAAGAATGATTGTTTCACCTCTGAACATGTGAATTTTTGATTATGCACTAACCCTCTAATGAGTTTGTTTCGAGTTTGGTGTGGAGGAAGTTTTCAAGGGTCAAGAGAGGAGGATGATATACTATGATCAAGAAGAGTGAAGAGTCTAAGCTTGGGGATGCCCCCGCTGGTTCATCCCTGCATATTTCAAGAAGACTCAAGCATCTAAGCTTGGGGATGCCCAAGGCATCCCCTTCTTCATCGACAACATTATCAGGTTCCTCCCCTGAAACTATATTTTTATTCCATCACATCTTATGTGCTTTACTTGGAGCATCGGTTTGTTTTTGTTTTTATTTTTGTTTGAATAAAATGGATCCTAGCATTCATTGTGTGGGAGAGAGACACGCTCCGCTGTTGCATATGGACAAATATGTCCTTAGGCTTTACTCATATTATTCATGGCGAAGGTTGAATCTTCTTCGTTAAATTGTTATATGGTTGGAATCGGGAAATGCTACATGTAGTAATTCTAAAATGTCTTGAATAATTTGATACTTGGCAATTGTTGTGCTCATGTTTAAGCTCTTGCATCATATACTTTGCACCCATTAATGAAGAAATACATAGAGCTTGCTAAAATTTGGTTTGCATATTTGGTCTATCTTAAGTCTAGATAATTTCTAGTATTGAGTTTTGAACAACAAGGAAGATGGTGTAGAGTCTTATAATGTTTACAATATGTCTTTTATGTGAGTTTTGCTGCACCGGTTCATCCTTGTGTTTGTTTCAAATAACCTTGCTAGCCTAAACCTTGTATCGAGAGGGAATACTTCTCATGCATCCAAAATCCTTGAGCCAACCACTATGCCATTTGTGTCCACCATACCTACCTACTACATGGTATTTCTCCGCCATTCCAAAGTAAATTGCTTGAGTGCTACCTTTAAATTTCCATCATTCGCCTTTGCAATATATAGCTCATGGGACAAAATAGCCTTAAAAACTATTGTGGTATTGAATATGTACTTATGCACTTTATCTCTTATTAAGTTGCTTGTTGTGCGATAACCATGTTCCTGGGGACGCCATCAACTTTTTACCTTTGTTGAATATCATGTGAGTTGCTATGCATGTTCGTCTTGTCTGAAGTAAGGACGGTTTTCACAATCAAATGGTTTGAGTATGCATACTGTTAGAGAAGAACATTGGGCCGCTAACTAAAGCCATGAATCATGGTGGAAGTTTCAGTTTGGACATAAAACCTCAATCTCTTATGAGAATATTATCTGTTGTTGAATGCTTAAGCATTAAAAGAGGAGTCCATTATCTGTTGTCTATGTTGTCCCTATGATGGGTGTCTAAGTTGAAGAATGATCAAAAGCGAGAAATCCAATGCGAACTTTCTCCTTAGACCCTTGTACAGGCGGCATAGAGGTACCCCTTTGTGACACTTGGTTGAAACATATGTCATGCAATGATAATCTGTGTTAATCCAAGCTAATTAGGACAAGGTGCGGGCACTACTAGTATACTATGCATGAGGCTTGCAACTTGTAAGATATAATTTACATAACACATATGCTTTATTACTACCGTTGACAGAATTGTTTCATGTTTTCAAAATAAAAGCTCTAGCACAAATATAGCAATCGATGCTTTCCTCTTTGAAGGACCTTTCTTTTACTTTTATGTTGAGTCAGTTCACCTATTTCTCTCCACCTCAAGAAGCAAACACTTGTGTGAACTGTGCATTGATTCCTACATACTTGCATATTGCATTTGTTATATTACTCTATGTTGACAATTATCCATGAGATATACATGTTATAAGTTTAAAGCAACCGCTGAAACTTAATCTTCCTTTATGTTGCTTCAATACCTTTTACTTTGAATTATTGCTTTATGAGTTAACTCTTATGCAAGACTTATTGATGCTTGTCTTGAAGTACTATTCATGAAAAGTCTTTGCTTTATGATTCATTTGTTTACTCATGTCATTACCATTGTTTTGATTGCTGCATTCATTACATATGCTTACAATAGTATGATCAAGGTTATGATGGCATGTCACCCAGAAATTATCTTTGTTATCGTTTACCTGCTCGGGACGAGCAGGACTACCCATGCCAACCTTCTAATGAGAGTAACTCTTTATCTCTTACACTATTTGATTGTCCTCCATGCTTACCAAAGAAGGATGAATGTTATGTTCCTGTGGATTCTCTTGAAATATTTTCTATGAGTAAAACTTGTGAGAATAATTATGCTACTGTTATCTATGATAATCCATGCTACTTTGATAAATCTTATGATAATGCTTTGTTTATGCCTAATGTCGAAATGCATGGTACAAAAGAGTTTTGCGTAGCAAATGTTTATGATAAATCTCTAGATGATGGTCCTATGTTACTTGATAATATTAATTGTACTACTAATGAAAATGGGATTGGAGAAGTCTTGACTTTATCTATGAGTCCCATATCTCTTGAGATTGATCAATCATCTTGTTATATTATTGATAAAAGTGGGTTTGAAAGTTTTGATCCTATTATTTTTGAGCTTGATAAAAATTATGTGTTTATGGATCATGAAAAGCATGCTTTATGTGATAGTTATATTGTTGAGTTTATTCATGAAGCTACTGAAAATTATTATGAGAGAGGAAAATATGGTTGTAGAAATTTGCATGGTACTAAAACACCTCTCTATATGCTAATTTTTTTGAAGTTACTCTTGTTTTATCTTCTTATGCTTGTCACTTTGTTCTTCATGAATTTATTTGTGTACAAGATTCATATGCATAATAAGTGGGTTAGACTTAAATGTGTTTTGAATTTGCTTCTTGATGCTCTCTTTTGCTTCAACTCTTATTTCTTGCGAGTGCATCATTAAAATTGCTGAGCCCATCTTAATGGCTATAAAGAAAGCACTTCTTGGGAGATAACCCATGTGTTTATTTTGCTACTGTTTTATTGTGTCTTGGAAGTTGTTACTACTGTAGCAACATCTCCTTATCTTTATTTTATTGCAATGTTGTGCCAAGTAAAGTCTCTAATATAAAGTTGATACTAGATTTGGATTTCTGCGCAGAAACAAATTTCTATCTGTCACGAATCTGGGTATGATTCTCTGTAGGTAACTCAGAAAAATCTGCCAATTTACGTGCGTGTTCCTCAGATATGTACGCAACTTTCATTAGTTTTGAGTTTTCTGATTTGAGCAACGGAAGTACCTCTTAAAAATTCGTGTTTACTGGCTGTTCTGTTTTGACAGATTCTGTCTCTGTTTTTTGCATTGTCTCTTGTGGACTTTAAGTGAGGCTTTCTAGACATAGAGAGCTGTAGCTAATGTTTTATTGAGTTCTTGCAATGTCTCACTACAGGGCTAAAGTGGAATAAAGTTTTTTGAGTACTAACCCCTCTAATGAAGTTTATGAGAAGTTTGGTGTGAAGGAAGTTTTCAACGGTCAAGAGAGGAGGATGATATATGATCAAGAAGAGTGAAAAGTGTAAGCTTGGGTATGCCCACGTGGTTTATCCCTGCATATTTCAAGAAGACTCAAGCATCTAAGCTTGGGGATGCCCAAGGCATCCCCTTCTTCATCAACTTATCAGGTTTCTTCTATTGAAACTATATTTTTATTCGGTCACATCTTATGTGCTTTACTTGGAGCGTCTGTGTGTTTTTATTTTTGTTTATGTTTGAATAAATTCGGATCCTAGCAATCCTTGTATGGGAGAGAGACACGCTCCGCTTTTTCATATGAACACTCGTGTTCTTCGCTCTTACTTTTAACGTTCAATGACAAAAGTTGGAAGCTATTGCACTTATTGTTATTTGGATGGAAACAGAAAATGCTTCATATTGTCTTGAATAATTTGATACTTGGCAATTGTTTTGAGCTCTCAAGTAGATCATGATTAAGCTCTTGCATCATGTAGTTTAAACCTATTAGTGGAGAAATACCGTAGAGCTTGTTGAAACTGGTTTGCATGATTGGTCTCTCTAAGGTCTAGATATTTTCTAGTAGAAGTGTTTGAGCAACAAGGAAGACAGTGTAGAGTTTTATAATGCTTGCAATATGTTCTTATGTAAGTTTTGCTGTACCGGTTCATACTTGTGTTTGCTTCAAACAACCTTGCTAGCCCAAAGCCTTGTACTGAGAGGGAATGCTTCTCGTGCATCCAAAACCTTGAGCCAAAACCTATGCCATTTGTGTCCATCATATCTACCTACTATGTGGTATTTCCTGCCATTCCAAGCAAATACTTCATGTGCTACCTTTAAACAATTCAAAAGCTATTATCTCTTATTTGTGTCAATGTTTTATAGCTCATGAGGAAGTATGTGGTGTTTTATCTTTCGATCTTGTCATTTACTTCAGACAGCTTTCACCAATGGACTAGTGGCTTCATCCGCTTATCCAATAATTTTTGCAAAAAGAGCTGGCGCGGGGTTCCCAGCCCTCAATTAATCAACCTTCATTAATAATTCTCTTCACATGTTTTGCTCTGATTCATCAGTAAGCAACTTAATTTTGCAAATAGACACTCCTTCATGGTATGTGAATGTTGGAAGGCACCCGAGGATTCGGTTAGCCATGGCTTGTGTAAGCAAAAGGTTGGGAGGAGTGCCATCCATAAATAATGAAACTAAAATACATGTGTAAACCAAAGAGAAGAGGGATGATCTACCTTGCTGGTAGAGATAACGTCCTTCATGGGAGCCGCTCTTGAAAGTCTGGTTGATAAGGTAGTTAGAGTACCCGCTACCATTCGTTGACAACAACAAACACCTCTCAAAACGTTACTTTTATGCTCTCTATATGATTTCAAAACTTAAAAAGCTCTAGCACATGATTTTATCCCTGCTTCCCTCTGCGAAGGGCCTTTCTTTTACTTTATGTTGAGTCAGTTTACTTACTCCCTTCCATCTTAGAAGCAAACACTTGTGTCAACTGTGCATTGATTCTTACATACTTGCTTATTTGCATTCATCATATTACTTTGTGTTGACAATTATCCATGAGATATGCATGTTGAAAGTTGAAAGCAACTGCTGAAACTTAAATCTTTCTCTGTGTTGCTTCAATGCCTTTACTTTGAATTTATTGCTTTATGAGTTAACTCTTATGCAAGACTTTTGATGCTTGTCTTGAAAGTACTATTCATGAAAAGTTTTGCTATATGTTATCTATTTGTTAGCAACTATAGATCATTGCCTTGAGTCACTGCATTCATCTCATATGCTTTATAATAGTATGATCAAGGTTATGTAAGTAGCATGTCACTACAGAAATTATTGTTTTTATCGTTTACCTACTCGAGGTTGAGTAGGAACTAAGCTTGGGGATGCTGATACGTCTCCAACGTATCCATAATTTCTGATGTTCCATGCTTGTTTTATGACAATACCTACATGTTTTGCTCACACTTTATAATGTTTTTATGCGTTTTCCGGAACTAACCTATTAACAAGATGCCACAGTGCCGCCTCTGTTTTCTGTTGTTTTTGGTTCCAGAAAGGCTGTTCGGGCAATATTCTCGGAATTCGACGAAACAAAGACCCAGTATCTTATTTTTCCCGGAAGATTCCAGAACACCGAAGGGGAGACGAAGATGGGCCAGGGGGGCCCCACACAACAGGGCCGCGCGGGCTCCACCCTGGCCGCGCCGGCCTATGGGGAGGGAGCCCTGGCGCCCTTCCGACTCCGCCTCTTCGCCTATAAGAGCCCTTTCGACCTAAAAACGCGATACCGATTGACGAAATTCCAGAAAGACTCCAGGGGCACCACCGCCATCGCGAAACTCCAATTCGGGGGACAGAATCTCTGTTCCGGCAAGCCGCTGGGACGGGGAAGTGCCCCCGGAAGCCATCTCCATCAACGCCACCGCCTCCATCATGCTCCGTGAGTAGTTCCCCCATGGACTACGGGTTCTAGCTGTAGCTAGTTGGTACTCTCTCTCCCATGTACTTCAATACAATGATCTCATGATCTGCCTTACATGATTGAGATTCATCTGATGTAATCGGTGTTGTGTTTGTTGGGATCCGATGGATTGTTACATTATGATTAGTCTATCTATAAAGTTTATGAAGTTATTGTTGCTGCAATCTTGTTGTGTTTAATGCTTGTCACTAGGGCCCGAGTGGCATGATCTTAGATTTAAGCTCTATACTTATTGCTTAGATTGTATCTACAAGTTGTATGCACATGTCTATGTCCGGAACCAAAGGCCCCAAAGTGACAGAAATTGGGACAACTGGAGGGGAAGGCGTAGGTATGAGGATCACATGTTTTCACCAAGTGTTAATGCTTTGCTCCGGTGCTCTATTAAAAGGAGTACCTTAATTTTCAGTAGATTCCCTAGAGGCCCGGCTGCCACCGGCTGGTAGGACAAAAGATGTTATGCAAGTTTCTCATTGCGAGCACGTATGACTATATATGGAAAACATGCCTACATGATTAATAATCTTGATGTTCTATCTTAATGCTATTTCAATCCTATCAATTGCCCAATTGTAATTTGTTCACCCAACACTTGTTATTGGAGAGTTACCACTAGTGTAGATAGCTGGGAACCCCGGTCCATCTCTCATCATCATATACTCGTCCTATATGTCATTGGAAGTAGTATCAACTATTTTCTGGTGCCATTGCTCTCATATTACTTCTACTGCTGTTGTGTTACTGTTACTACTGCTCTCATATTACTGCTGCTTTCACATCACCCCTGTTACTAGTGCTTTTCCAGGTGCAGCTGAATTGACAACTCAGTTGTTAAGGCTTATAAGTATTCTTTACCTCCCCTTGTGTCGAATCAACTATGAGATTTAATTAGGGCATTACGACAAATAACATAGACCGCTATCCAGCATGCATCTATGCCTAAAAAGTCCACCTTCGGGTTAGCATCCGCACCTCTTCCAGTATTAAGTTGCAAACAACAGACAATTGCATTAAGTACTGCGCGTAATGTAATCAACACAAATATCCTTAGACAAAGCATCGATGTTTTATCCCTAGTGGCAACAGCACATCCACAACCTTAGAACTTTCTGTCACTGTCCCAGATTCAATGGAGGCATGAACCCACTATCGAGCATAAATACTCCCTCTTGGAGTCACAAGTATCAACTTGGCCAGAGCCTCTACTAGCAACGGAGAGCATGCAAGAACATAAACAACACATATATGATAGATTGATAATCAACTTGATATAGTATTCAATATTCATCGGATCCCAACAAACGCAACATGTAGCATTACAAATAGATGATCTTGATCATGATAGGCAGCTCACAAGATCTAAACATGATAGCACAAGAGGAGAAGACAACCATCTAGCTACTGCTATGGACCCATAGTCCAAGGATGAACTACTCACGCATCAGTCCGGAGGCGGGCATGGTGATGTAGAGCCCTCCGGTGATGATTCCCCTCTCCGGCAGGGTGCCAGAGGCGATCTCCTGAATCCCCCGAGATGGGATTGGCGGCGGCGGCGTCTCTGGAACTTTTCTCGTATCGTGGCTCTCGGTAATAGGGTTTTCGCGATGGAGGGAATTTATAGGCGAAGGGGTAGAGTCGGGAGGCGCCCGAGGGGCCCACCCCATAGGCCGGCGCGCCCCCCTTCCTGGCCGCGCCGCCCTATGGTGTGGGGCCACCTTGGCCCCTCTCCGTCTCTCCTTCGGTGTTCTGGAACCCTTCGAGAAAAATAGGAAGTTCGAATTTTGTTTCGTCCAATTCCGAGAATATTTCCTGTGTAGGATTTCTGAAACCAAAAACAGCAGAAAACAGGAACTGACGCTTCGGCATCTTGTTAATAGGTTAGTGCCGGAAAATGCATCAAAATGATGTAAAGTGTATATAAAACATGTGAGTATTGTCATATAACTAGCATGGAACATATGAAATTATAGATACGTTTGAGACGTATCTGATGTCTACGCCCCCTCCTTTTCCTGTGGACAGTGTTGGGCCTCCAAGAGCAGAGGTTTGTAGAACAGCAGCAAGTTTCCCTTAAGTGGATCACCCAAGGTTTATCGAACTCAGGGAGGAAGAGGTCAAAGATATCCCTCTCATGCAACCCTGCAACCACAATGCAAGAAGTCTCTTGTGTCCCCAACACACCTAATAGGTGCACTAGTTCGGCGAAGAGATAGTGAGATGCAAGTAATATGGATGAGTATGAGTAGTAATAGCAATCTGAATAAAATATGGCAGCGAGTAAACATGCAACAAAACAGTAAACAAACGGAGATTCGATGCTTGGAAGCAAGGCCTAGGGATCCTGCTTTCACTAGTGGACACTCTCAACAATGATCACATAATAAAACCACTCTACACCCTCTTGTTGGATGATGAACACCACTAACTGTGTAGGATTACACGAACCCTCAATGCCGGAGTTAACAAGCTCCACAGTATTCGATATTCATGTTTAAATAACCTTAGAGTGCAAGATAGATCAACACAATTACACCGAGAACTAACATAGCATGCACACTGTCACCATCACACTATGAAGGAGGCATAGATCACATCAAAACTATCATAGCAATAGTTAACTTCATAATCTACAAGAGATCACAATCATAGCCCACGCCAAGTACTACACGATGCACACACTGTCACCATTACACCGTGCAGGAGGAATAAACTACTTTAATAACATCACTAGAGTAGCACATAGATGATATTCAACTAGATCACATAAAGAGAGAGATGAACCACATAGCTACAGCGGAGCCCTCAGCCCCGGGGGTGAATTACTCCCTCCTCATCATGGAGACAGCGATGGCGGTGAAGATGGCGGTGGAGACGGCGGTGGAGATGACTCCGGGGGCAATTCCCCGTCCCGGCAGGGTGCCGGAACAGAGACTTCTGTCCCCCGAATTGGAGTTTCGCGATGGTGGCGGCGCCCCTGGAGTCTTTCTGGAGTTTCGTCAATTGGTACTGCATTTTTAGGTCGAAAGGGGTTTTATAGGCGAAGAGGCGGCGCAGGAGGGCTGACAGGGTGGCCTCACCATAGGCCAGCGCGGCCAGGGTCTGGCCCGCGCGGCCCTATGGTGTGGGGCCCCCTGGCTCTCCTCCGACTCTCCTTCGGTGTTCTGGAGCCTTCCGGGAAAAATAGGAGGTTTGGCGTTGATTTCGTCCAATTCCGAGAATATTGCCCGAACAGCCTTTCTGGAACCAAAAACAGCAGAACAAAGAATCGGCCTTTCGGCATCTCATCAATAGGTTAGTTCCGGAAAACGCATAATAATGACATAAAGTGTGAACAAAACATGTCGGTATTGTCATAAAACAAGCATGGAACATCAGAAATTATAGATACGTTGGAGACGTATCAGTATCAAGCATCCCCAAGCTTAGTTCCTACTCGCCCTCGAGTAGGTAAACGATAACAAGGATAATTTCTGAAGTGACATGCTACTATCATAATCTTGATCAACACTATTGTAAATCATATGAAGTGAATGAAGTGATTCGAAGCAATGGTAAAGATAATGACTAAACAACTGAATCATATAGTAAAGACTTTTCATGAATGGTACTTTCAAGACAAGCATCAATAAGTCTCGCATAAGAGTTAACACATCAAGCAATAGATTCTTAATAGAAGGTTTTGAAGCAACACAAAGGATGATTAAGTTTCAGCAATTGCTTTCAACTTGTAACATGTATATCTCATGGATAGTTGTCAACATAAAGCAATATAACAAGTGCAATAGGTAAACATGTAAGAATCAACGCACACAGTTAACTGATACGTCCCAAACCTATCTATAATTTCTTATGTTCCATGCTAGTTTTATGACAATACTCACATGTTTTATATACACTTTATATCATTTATATGCATTTTCCGGCACTAACCTATTAACGAGATGCCGAAGCGTCAGTTCCTGTTTTGTGCTGTTTTTGGTTTCAGAAATCCTACACAGGAAATATTCTCGGAATTGGACGAAACGAACGCCCAGGGTCTTATTTTTCCACGCAGTTTCCAGAAGACCGAAGGAGATATGAAGTGGGGCCACGAGGTGGCGACACCACAAGGCGGCGTGGCCAAGGAGGGGCCTGCGCCGCCCTATGGTGGACACAAATGGCATAGTATTTGGCTCAAGGATTTGGATGCACGAGAAGAATTCCTCTCAATACAAGGCTAGGCTAGCAAGGTTGTTTGAAGCAAACTCAAGTATGAAATGGTGCAGCAAGACTCACATATAAACATATTGTAACTATTATAAGACTTTACATTGTCTCCTTGTTGTTCAAACACCTTAACCAGAAAATATTTAGACTTAGAGAGACCAATCATGTAAACCAAATTTTAACAAGCTCTATGTAGTTATTCATTAATGGGTACAAGGTACATGATGCAAGAGCTTAAACATGATCTATATGAGCACAACAATTGCCAAGTATCGCATTATTCAAGACATTATACCATTTACCACATGCGGTATTTTCCGTTTCCAACCATATAACAATGAATGAAATAGTCCAACCTTTGCAATGAACATTAAAGATAAAGCTAAGAACACATGTGTTCATACGAAACAGCGGAGCGTGTCTCTATCCCAAACAAAGAATGTTAGGATCCGATCTTACACTACAAGAAAAGTTGCCATGGCCGACGAAGTTGAAGTCGCGCCGTGGTTGCTGGTGTACCATGGCCGACGATTTTGGGTCCCTCCGTGGTGCATGTCAAAACTTTTTTTTTCTCATTTTTGAGGCCACCTAGCCCGACGAAAGCGGCCAAAACGTCGCGTATGGTGGCCCGGGACGTGGTGCATCTCGAAATCTCGGGTTCGCCGACCGAGTCAACGCAAATCCGCACCGCCGAGGGATGTAGGGCCCAGATGGCAGCCTCTCTGGCATTGTTTTTTTCTCGATCGCGCCATCTCGTTCAACGTTCTCCGATCGAGCCGTTTACGATGCAGGATCATGGGTCCCGCATGTCATCCTCTATGAACCAAAATTCTTTCTATTCTTGGATTTTTTGACCCCCGATTTCTCGGCTACTTCCTTTTTCTTTTGATCCCTTGCCGCCTTGGAAACGTTGAGACCGCTGCTGCTAAATGGGACCCGCATGTCATCCTCTATGTGCAATCAACTTTCTTTTCTTGGAGTTTTTTTTGGCACCTCATATTTGGTCACTTGCCTTTTTTTTCGATCCCCTGCCGCCTCTCAAACGGTGATACCGCTGCTGCTAAATGGGACCCGCATGTCATCCTCTACGTACTATAAAACTTTCTTTTCTTGGATTTTTTTGGCACCTCATATTTGGTCACTTGCCTTTTTCTTTCGATCCCTCGCCTCTCAAACGGTGATACCGCTGCTAAATGGGACCCGCATGTCATCCTCTATGTACTATAAAACTTTCTTTTCTTGGATTTTTTTGGCACCTCATATTTGGTCACTTGCCTTTTCTTTCGATCCCCGCCGCCTCTCAAACGGTGATACCGCTGCTGCTAAATGGGACCCGCATGTCATCCTCTATGGACTATAAAACTTTCTTTTCTTGAATTATTTTTGGCTCCTGATATTTTGTCACTTGCCTTTTTCTTTCGATCCCCGCCGCCTCTCAAACAAGGAGACCGCTGCAGCTAAATGGGACCCGCATGTCATCCTCTATGAGCAATCAACTTTCTTTTCTTGGAGTTTTTTTGGCACCTCATATTTGGGCACTTGCCTTTTTCTTTCGATCTCATGCCACGTTTGAAACGTTGAGGAACCTGCAGCTCATGGGACCCGCATGTCATCCTCTATGTACTATAAAAGTTCATTTTCTTGGTTTTTTTCACCCTCTCGATTTTTGGCAATTTCTTTTTTCTTTTGAACCCTGCCGCCTCTCAAACGGTGATACCGCCGCTGCTAAATGGGACCCGCATGTCATCCTCTAGGTACTATAAAACTTTCTTTTCTTGAATTATTTTTGGCTCCTCATATTTGGTCACTTGCCTTTTTCTTTCGATCTCAAGCCACGTTTGAAACGTTGAGGAACCTGCTGGCTCATGGGACCCGCATGTCATCCTCTATGTGCTATAAAAGTTTATTTTCTTTATTTTTTTTTTCACCCTCTGATTTTTGGCTATTTCCTTTTTCTTTTGATCCCCCTGCCGCCTTGGAAACGTTGGGTAAGTCACTGACTCATGGGACCCGCATGTCATCCTCTATGTACAATCAACTTTCTTTTTCTTTTGATCTCAAGCCGCATTTGAAACGTTGAGACCGCTGCTGCTAAATGGGACCCGCATGTCATCCTCTACGTACAATAAAGTTTCTTTTCTTGGATTATCTTTGGCTCCTGATATTTTGTCACTTGCCTTTTTCTTTCGATCTCATGCCGCCTTTGAAACGTTGAGTAAGCTGCTGGCTCATGGGTCCCGCATGTCATCCTCTACGAACAATAAAAGTTTCCTTTCTTGGAGTTATTTTTTACCCCTAATTTCTGGCTATTTGCCTTTTTCTTTTGATCTCCTGCCCCCTCTGAAACGATGAGGACGATGTTGGCAGGTCGGTCCCACATGTCATCCTCTATGAACAATAAAAGTTTCCTTTGGTGTATTTATTTTTGACCCCTAATAAATTTCTCGGCTATTTCCTTTTTCTTTTGATCCTCGCCGCCTTGGAATTGTTGAGAATGTCGCTGCCTCATTTTTCTTTTGGTCCTGTGCCGCCTTGGAAACGTTGAGACCGCTGCTACAAAATGGGACCCGCATGTCATCCTCTATGTACAATAAAGTTTCTTTTCTTGGATTATTTTTGGCTCCTGATATTATGTCACTTGGCTTTTTCTTTCAATCTCATGCCAACTTTGAAACATTGAGGATGCTGCTGCCTCATGGGTCCCGCATGTCATCCTCTCAGAACGATAAATGTTTTCTTTTCTTGTATTTTTTTACCAACTGATTTTTTGGCTTTTTTTATTTTCGGTCCCCTCGCCTTTGAAACGTTGACTACGCTGCTGGCTCATGGGTCCCCGATGTCACCTCCCTCCCGTACAAGAAACATGTGATATTTTATTTTGCGTACAATAAACGTTGTATTTCGCTCTGAGCTATTGCAAACGGATAAATTAAATCTTTATATCTACATAAACAAACTTATATGTTGAATCTCCTTGTTTTTTGTTTTTGCGAAGCATAGGACTTTCCTGTTTTTTTTTTGAGAAAAATCCGACCTTTCCTGTTTTGGAGTGGGCTGAAATTGTACGAGTCAAAAGGCCCAGCAGATAGTTCGAAGGCCCGATGTCCGTATACAGCCCAATTGAAATCTTTCTTTTCTTGGATTTTTTTTCACACCCCGATTTCTCGCTACTTCATTTTTCTTTCGTTCTTGTGCCGCCTTGGAATCGTTGAGACCGCTGCTACAAAATGGGACCCGCATGTCATCCTCTATGTACAATAAAGTTTCTTTTCTTGGATTATTTTTGGCTCCTGATATTATGTCACTTGCCTTTTTCTTTCAATCTCATGCCGACTTTGAAACGTTGAGGAAGCTGCTGGCTCATGGGTCCCGCATGTCATCCTCTATGAACAATAAAAGTTTCCTTTGTTGGATTTATTTTTTTCCCTAATTTCTCGGCTATTTGCCTTTTTCTTTTGATCCCTGCCCCCTTTGAAACGATGACGACGCAGCCGGCAAGTCGGTCCCACATGTCATCCTCTATGAACAATAAAAGTTTCCTTTGATGGATTTATTTTTGACCCTAATTAATTTCTCGCTATTTCCTTTTTCTTTTGATCCCCCGCAGCCTTGAAATAGTTGAGGATGCCGCTGCCTCATGGGTCCCGCATGTCATCCTCTCGTAAAGGTAAATGTTTCTTTTCTTGAATTTGTTTACCAACCGATTTTTGGCTTATTTTTTCTTTCGATCTCCTCGCCACCTTTAAAACGTTGGACGACGCCGGCTGGCTCATGGGTCCCCAATGTCAGCCTCCCCATACCGCAAATCCTCTTCTCGCAAAGGTTGTATTTCTAGATAGATAAGGTGGATTCGAATCTGCCATGGTTCAGCAGCTCGGGTAAGCCTTCTTGCAATCGATTAATGGAAGTAGTGTATAGCAAGGTCAAGACATGTGGCTCGGTGTAATGAATCTATTTGAATCATGTTGTGGGTTCAATCGATAGTTCTCTAACAAAGTCAGCCAAAATAGAAATTAAGTTTTTTTCTAAAACGGAAATGCAAATTAAGATGAACACAAACATTAGTTATCATAATAGCTGATCATACATACATACTTGCTAAGAGCAAAAGCTTGCCGTAGTTTTACCACCCATACAATTAATTAGCAGCTCAGATAAGATAACCTTATATAAGTATAACTACAAATGCATTTGCTAAGGGCTCATGGGGCAACAGAACTAGACAACCGCGAACTTTATGACCAGCATGTCACAGTGGCATCGAAAGATCTTGACCTTCAACTTTGATCCAATGCGAAGTTTGGCACCGTCAATGAACTTTTTCCACCTGGAAGTAACAGCCAAGAGGCCATCTATGGGACTGACGGAGTACCGTCCCTCCACGGTGAGACCTTCACTCTCCATGACGAGGATATCTTGCCCCTTCGGCCAAGATTGAGATCCTTGGAGATACTTTTAGGCAATTTCTGATTCAAAGCAAGAGATACCACCGAAAATTAGTCAATGGCACCAATGCACCGAACCATGTGAGACTTTGAGCAGAGAAGACATCAAGATAAGAGCAGCTTATGTCGTCATATACTCACGAACATAGCCTTCAGATGCGTCCCGGTCACCACACGGGTGGCCACATCAATGAGCCGAGACCTCGGTGATCCGGCCGGGGCAAAGTGTGAGCCTGGGCTGGTACACGAGCTGGTGTTGATGCAGGAGACTGTCGGGCAGTGTGCAAGAACGGTGCCTCTAGAGGAACCGGTGCCGATGCAGAGAGACTGTTGGGCAGGTGCAAGAACGGTGCAGCTAGAGGAACCAAAGCCGATGCAGAGCTCGTCAAGGTGTGTAGTATATGGGGCCTCTACAGAACCAATGCCGATGTAGGGGACTGCTAGGTAGATGCAAGAACGGAGCTGGTACAGAACCGATGCCGATGCAGAGAGTGGGAAGCCGGTGCCGGTGCCGGTGTGGTTGCCCTTTGTGACATCCGCTCATGTTCCATCGGGGATCTGCAGCTTTGATCATGTTAAACCCAAGAACTAGAACAGAGGGAATGGTTTAGAACAACTGCTCGTAACAGTTATCAAAAGATATGAGTAGAAAAAAGTTACATATTATATATTTGGAAGTGTCTCCAACTCGTAAGCGCTACGTATATCCGCCCGTTTGAGTTTCGATCCTCACTCGTCGCCCTTCTTCGCACCGTAGTCAAAAGCAAACTTTCTCCAATCATGTCCATACAAATATGTGATGGCCTGCGTCTTGTAGATATACACCTCATAGACCGTGTAGGTGTTCATCAATTTGCCATTGCCATGCATAGTGAGAGACCCTTCATGCAGACACATCTGGTTAATCATTGGACGAAGTTCACAAGGTACAGTCTGCATGTGAAAATTGATACAAATGTAAGAAGCAGGAAGACTAAAAACAAGACTTTACTATATGCCAATTCATGCTAAACCACTGAGAATACATACCTGTAACTCTGTGAAGGAGCTACTAGAAAGGTAGATAGAGCCATAGGAGGTGTTATATGCGGGGTATGTACATGGGCCCGCCATATTCCCGCAAGCTCGGCATCGGGATGGTGAAGGAAACATGGGAGGTACTACTGGTGCGTAGCGCTGAATGTAAGTGGAAGAATTAGGTTGTGTAAAGTGCATAGTTCAGAGCAATGCAAATGTTGACAAGCGAGTGCATAACACTATGTTACAACCTGAACAGTGAAAAATTAGTGTATGATGAATATAAGCATGCTAATTTGGTGTTTCCGAATTCCAAAAAGCATTAGACAGAGCCGGTGATAATATCAGACATAAATCATGGCATGTATATGTGGCTTAAGAAAATATACCCGAACCCTTGGATGGTTACGGCCGGCTGGTCCTTGGACTTGAGCTTATATAAGCATCCAAGGTGGGGCCGACAAGAACTTGGTGGCAGCCTCTGCAGATGCCTCATCAAAGAAGCAGCTTGCAATCCTTTTGACCAATGAAGGGTTAGCGCTTTCGATCTGCATATGAAAATTGAAGAGCAACAGACATCAGCAGTGATATATAAAATGAATCTATGAGACACTGATGCATATAGTGCTGGATGTAAGTGTAAGAATAGGTGTGTGTGTTTCTGAACTATTGGTAAGCATTAGACAAAGCCGGCAATAAACAGACAAAAATCAAATCATGTATGAGGATTAAGAAAATATACCTGCCATCGAAAAGGGTACCACCCACCGCCCGTGGCCTTGTGCTTGAGGAGGTTTTCGAAGATGGTGGCGGCACCATCGTCTTCACAGCAGCCTCATCAGATCATTTTTTATCCATTTGAGTAGAGGCACGTAAGTTTCATCCTGCATATGAATAGCAACAGAACTCATCATTGATATTTAATAAATCTATGAGATAGACTGATGCAAATAGTGCGGGTGTAAGTGGAAGAATAGGGTTGTGCATAGAGAACAGTCGACAACAATGCAAATGATTACAAAACAAGCCAATGGAAATCAACAGTTTATATACTGGATGAGACAGACTTAAAAGTGAAAAATTAGTGTATGATGATTGTAAGCAAACGCAGTGTTTCTGAACTTTTGGTAAGCATTAGACAAAGCCAACAATAATTAAACAGATAATAATGAAATCATGTATGTGGATTAAGAAAATATACCAGATTCATTAAAAGGTCACCACCCAGCTGGCCCATGGCCTCGTGCTTGTAGAGGTTTTCGGAAGATGGTGCCGGCACCATCGTCCTCACAGCAGCCTCATTAGCCTCATTTTGCATCCACTTGAGTAAAGGCGTAGCAGTTTCAGCCTGCATAAGAATGGGAACAGATCTCAGCAGTGATATTGAATGACTCTGAGACAGACTGATGCATATAGTGCTGGATGTAAGTGGAAGGGTATGGCCGTGTATGGACAACAGTTCACAACAATGCAAGGGTGTGTTCGGTTCTGAAACAGCGTGGAATGGAATGGAATGGTTCCATTTCAGAGGAATGGAATGGTTAAATTTTTTTTCAGTTGGGATAAATGGAGAGCAGAAGAGATCGAGGTTAAACTAACCATTTGTCTCAAAATTGTAATTAACAATTGCAAATGACATTTTAATCTCAAAGTCGTAATTAACAGCGCCTAATGGTGCTCTTTTAATCTAAAAATCGTAATTAACATAATTTTTTGTTGGGTTAGGGGAACTGGAGTAGATGAACATTACTGTATGATGATTGTAAGCAAACGAATTTAGTGTTTCTAAACTTTTGGCTTCGAGATCTTATGGGTTTCAACTCTAGCCTACCCCAACTTGTTTGGGACTGAAAGGCTTGGTTGTTGTTGTTGTTGTAAACTTTTGGCAAGCATAGAAAAAACCGACAATAAACAGAGAAAAATCAAGGCATGTTTTGTGGATTAAGAAAATATACCATATTCATTAAAAGATCACCACCCAGCTGGCTCGTGGCCTTGTGCTTGTAGAGGCATTTAGAAGATGGGGGCGGCATCAACATACTGGCAGCCTGATCAGCCGCAGTTTTGATCTTCCTTTTGAGTAAAGGCCCTAAAGTTTCAACCGCATATGAATAGCAAAACAAAAGGCAGACCTCAAGCAGTTGATATTGAATTACCGTATGAGATAGACCGATGCATATAGTGGATGCTCTTAGCCTTTTGCAGCGTGAACACTAGCTATGGACAGACAAAAAACTAGTTAACTCAGCTTTGTCTAGATATGAATGTACTACCACCATCCAAAAGCTTAAGCCTTATTTATTTTTGAGAAATCAAAACAAGCAAAGTTTGACCAAAATTTTAGAACATTCTATCAACAAATATAATACTGTGTAGATACCGTAGGAAAATATATTTTATTATCTATTTAATGATATTAATTTTGTATTTTGCATGTTACTGATTTTTGGTAAAAGCTTAGTCAAACATGGTATAGTTTGACTTTCTAAAAATAATATAAGCCCAAAGCTTTGGGATGGAGGCGATAGTATCTAGAGCTAAAACACATCTAGATACATCCGTATCTACGTATAGTTGAGTCAATTAATTTGGATCCGAGGGAGTATCGATTCAGACTACATCATGGTAAGTTGGTTAAAAAATTACCCCCTGGCGGTCCCCGCCCAGCTCGGCGATGGCATTTCGCTTCTTGTGCCGCAGATCGGGCCATGCTCCCCGCAGCAGTGGGGCGCTATTCTCGTTCCCCATAGCCTCAGACGGAACCCTGAGGTACCAACCCGATACAGAGAATATAGAGCATGGTGTCACAGAGGCTTTACGCACAAACACTGAAGACATGTGCTACTTTAAGCATATTCCAACAGAACAAGATTGAGGATGCAGAGAGACACTTAAAAGGTAAAGAGTGGATAAGCAAACGGAGTACCGCTTCGGGGCTGGGGACGCAGCTCAGCTCAGCCAACCGCCCACATGCGTGGTGGCCTTACGCTCCATTGCCCCCACCGCCGAGGTCTTACCTTTCCCGTACAAGCCGACAAAAGATACGGTGAGGATCAGCAGAAACTACAAAGGTTGCAAATGTCGACAAATAAAGGAAGAACACCCCAATCCAAGCAAAGGTAGCCCCCGCCCCCACCCCCATCAATCACTCCCAGCTCGAGGGTGAACAGAAGACACCCCTTCGCCCAGTAATAGGAAAGAGATGCGCAAGATATCGAGGAGAGGAAAAAAGAACCGATCTCGAGAAAGGAAAGAACATTACTAGTCCTACCTAATCCGCTTGGTCTAGATGCAGCTTGCCCCTCCAAGCTGGATGCCCGGACGGTGGAGGCGAAAGGAGGGGATCGAGCTAGCGGCTTGCATCCGTCGGCAATCGGCACTCGATCGGGAGAGAAGGGGTGCCACATCAAGGGGAGGGGTAACATATTTTATTACACAAGAACTTACCGATGTGACTATAGTCATTACATGTCTCACCGAAACTAGGGCCCATAGCGTGGCACCCCAAATTCACTTGAAGCTGCCCGGCGGACGACATTGGCGCGTCAAGAAACCCCGAATTGTAGCGGGAAATGAAACATTTCACAAAAATTCGAAATTCAAGCACACCGCCACGCGCCAAGCACGCGGCTGTTCCTTCCTCTTCCTCGGTTCCTCCTCCCCTATCCGAAAAAACCCCAAATCCCAAGCTCAAACCAAAAAAATCCCCCGGCCGCCATGCATGTCCTCGTTAACCCGCCGGAGATCGTTCCGGACGATGCGGACCCCCGCCCGAGATCCAGAATTCCGTCCACCTCGAGGCACCGCGTGCTGTCTCGCGCAGCAGCGGCTTGAGGGCGCTCGAAGAGGAAGTTCCGCCGGAAAGTGCTCATGGCAACCGTGCAAGCTCACCGGCGTGCTGCATCCCGAGAGGAACTGGTCAAAGCTTTGCTATTCGCCACACACAAAAATTGCGGGCCCAGATCTGGTCAAAGCTTCGTCGATGGCTTGCCGCGAGAGGCTTGGAGTCCGTAGTCAATAAACTAGCCGCTCGAGGATCAAGGGCGGTTTACACGGATTCATATTAATCGACTCAAGTTTGTTAGTCTAGTTAACAAATGCATCTAGATACATCCATATCTAGACAGAATTGGGTCAATTAATATGAATCGAGGGGAGTACCTGAAAGTGTTTCATGCTACCAACTAATGCGCCGGGCAGAATCGCCGTAGAAGTAATTGTGCTACTACTCATACGATGAACTGATTGTGTGGGTGTCGAATTTTGCAACGCGATCATCCACCGAATGCTTAATCTAGCGCCAAAGGCGTACAAATCATAACATACTACAGCACCGTAACATAAGAGTACGAATCATAAAGTAGCTCAACATTTTGCATCGTGGCTGGGTGGTCCCGAGACTACCGGGACGCCCCCGATGATCTCCGGTGTGCATCCTCTTCAACGCAAAGCTGTGTACTCGGTCCACGGCCTCCTTCGTAGGCTGGATAATCTCGGGTGCAGGACCTTCGTCTATGAGAGGCTCGTCATCGCACCATCCACAGTGCATCGTGGCTGGGTGGTCTTGAGACTACCGGACGCCCCCGATGATCTCCGGCGTGCATCCACTTCAACGCAAAGCTGTGTACTCGGTCCACGGCCTCCTTCGTAGGCTGGATAATCTCGTGCAGGACCTTCGTCTATGAAAGGCTCGTCATTAGTACCATCCACAGTGCATCAAACTGAGATTCATCTTCAAATCTCCCATCAAACGAGAGACCTCTTCAACTCTATGCTTCGCAATTAGTACATCAACCGATTAGACAAACATCTAAGGGATGCAACCTGAACAAATGCCGTTTTACATATTTACCTTCTCATCTGGCACAGCACATGTCCCGCAGCTGAAACCCGTTTCCTGAAGCAAGCGCTTTTTCTCTCCTTCCCGTCCATCCATCTCGCAACAAGTTAAATTTGAGTACGTAACCTTGCACAAAGAATGCAAACTATTGATTGAAACAAATGGCGATCAATATAAATAATTAACTACATATGCCAAGACACATACGGTGTGAGCAAGATCTCGCTTCTCCTGCTAAAGGATCATTATATGGTTCACCATGCTAAACCCGCCTAACATATGTGCGGTCCATCCCAAAAATGTGTAAATGATCTGCCACTACAGGTGAGGCCTCTTCTCACCATTCATACATGTGCAACGGGCAATACACGTCCAGGTTGTGACCTTCATGAGCTCTAATAAACCCCATAAAGGGTTGAACACCATTTATATATGAAGGGGGACATAAGTGTCCATGCAAGATCCAAGTTCGTCCATCTCTGTTTAATTATGAGATACAAGTGGTTGGTGATTAATTTAAGGCGAAGTAGGAAATGTATATCCATCGAGTACAAAACTATACTACATGATTATGCATTTCAGCAATCATGTCGAGTACAAAACAAAAAATGCCCATCGACATTTTAGCAAACAGATCGTGTACAAAACTCGCCATGGCATTTCGCAAATTAACGGATCGAGTGCAGAATCGACTCTATATGCCCACGCAAATGAACAAATTGATCGATGACAAATCGAGCGGAAAACTATAAAGTGCCAATTAGTTCGAGCATACCGACGATTTTTTTAGCAAAGATCAAGAAAATATAAATCGTTAGGCCGTCTTGCCCGATACATGATTGAGCTAGAGATAGCAGCCCTACCGTGGATCAACTTGACCGCCGGTGCGTCTCGAGAAGAACGACGGGGAGGGGAAGCTTCTTCTTCGCACGGACGGGACGGGAGGGGAAGCTCTTCGCACGGACGGGGATAAGTTGTGTAGGGGTGGGTGGGGGGTCATGCGGCCGGGCCGCCGGGGTGATAATTAAGGTCGGTAGGTGGCGTTTAATGGAGTTGCGTGTGTAATTTGCCGTGCACAAGGTTGAGGAATAGGTGGTTCCCTTTGCCGCGCGCACAATTCAAACTATCCCGCCCATGTAGTTTAAATTCGCCATATTTTCGTTAAATCGACATAAAGTCATGTGAGTGGGGGAAAATTAGCAAAGTTGCTTGAAAAATAGTAAAACTCTGGAATTATCCTTTAAATATGCTCTACTTCGTGTGGAAATCGGGGTGTGGAAGCATGTTGAGCTGTTTTATTTGTACTTTCTTCATTAAAACTCCCATTTTATGCACTTTGGATGGAAAGAAATCATTTGTACATAAATTTTGACAACGCCATTTGCAAACACTAATTGTTTTACATGCCAAGATGCACCCATCCACCAAATATATATGGGGCAAAAGTTTATCACAATCTAGCAGATATGCACAATTAGTGAGGGACCCCTTTTGATTTTGTGCAATTTCCACTAATTAGGTAGAGAGAATGGGTTAATTAATTAGGCCATGTTAGGGGTTATGTGTTTTAGATTAGGTTGTGTGGATTCAAATACAACTTCTTTATTTGTGTGCTATGATTAATCAAAACTAGATTGATCGATCACAAGACACATTATTAGAGGCGCATGCCTTTGCGCACAAAGTGCATGTGTGTGTTGTTGGCCACCAATTAACGAGAGAGAGAGAGAGAGACAGAGAGAGAGGTAGAGAGAGATCTACATACGAGAGAGCGATTGAAATCCCCAAATTAAACACATATATATATGCATGGCACATTTAATTTAATTAGAGGACCGCGAGCTAAGGCACCCCGGCCTCGCTTGATGCACAATTAAGTGTCATTGGCCTATATATAGGGTTTAATTAGGGTTTAGGGTTTAGGGTTAGGAGGTTAGGGTTTAGGGTCTAGGGTCTAGGGTTTAATGTTTATGGTGTTTAGGGGTTTAGGGATTAGGGATTAGGGATTAGGGTTTATTTAATTAGGGTTTAAGGTTTATGGATCATCGATCGAGTGCGCACACACACATTATTAGAGACACGCGCCTTTGCGCATAAAGTGCATGTGTATATGTGTGTGTTTTTTTGGCCAACAACGATATATAGATGATCGAGAGAGAGAGAGATTGAAATCCCCAAGAATATGTTCGATCAAATATATATTAAAATATATGCACGAATGCATGCATGGTAGGCCATGCATGCACACTAATTATATATATATTATGAGGAAACTTAATCAAATGTGTTTTCATTCGAGAGAACTTGTCAAAATTCAAGTTAATTAATTTATCATCGATAATTATATAATTAATTAATGAATCTCAGGGAGATGTTATACAACATATGATCGATATAGGCCATGTCGTATATATTAATTGGTGTTAATCTACCGTTTAATTTGCTAGCTAGTTGCTATATATAGACCGAGCATGTTTTTATTAGATCGGGTTATAGCTAGCTAGTATAGTTTAGGGTTATGTGTTTTAATGAACTAGGGTTTGATTAGCTAGGGGTTAGTTATATATATGGTTTAGGGTTAATGCATGGCACATTTAATTTAACTAGAGGACCGCGAGCTAGGCACCCCTGGCCTGCTTGATGCACAATTAAGTGTCGTTGGCCTATATATAGGGTTTAATTAGGGTTTAGGGTTAGCTAGGGTTTAGGGTTTAGGGTTTAGTGTTTAGGGTGTTTAGCTAGGGTCTAGGGTTTAGTTTAGGGTGTTTAGGGTCTAGGGTTTAGGGTTTAATTAGTGTTTAGGGTGTTTAGGGTTTAGGGTTTAGGGTTTAGTGTTTACGGTGTTTAGGGTCTAGGGTTTAGGGTTTAGTGTTTAGGGTCTAGGGTTTAGTGTTTAGGGTGTTTAGGGTTTAGGGGAGTTTTAGGGTTGTTTAAGGTTTAGGGATCATCGATCGAGTGCGCACAATAATTATATATATATTATGAGGAAACTTAATCAAATGTGTTTTCATTCGAGAGAACTTGTCAAAATTCAAGTTAATTAATTTATCATCGATAATTATATAATTAATTAATGAATCTCAGGGAGATGTTATACAACATATGATCGATATAGGCCATGTCGTATATATTAATTGGTGTTAATCTACCGTTTAATTTGCTAGCTAGCTGCTATATATATAGATCGAGCATGTTTTTATTCGATCGGGTTATATATAGCTAGCTAGTACAGTTTAGGGTTATGTGTTTTAATTAAGTAGGGTTGATTAGCTAGGGTTAGTTATTACATATATATGGTTTAGGGTTAATGCATGGCACATTTAATTTAATTAGAGGACCGCGAGGCACCCCCTGGCCTGCTCGATGCACAATTAAGTGTCGTTGGCCTATACATAGGGTTTAATTAGGGTTTAGGGTTAGCTAGGGTTTAGGGTTAGGGTTAGGGTTAGGTTAGGGTTTAGGGTCTAGGGTGGTTTAGGGTCTAGGGTTTAGGGTTTAGGGTTAGCTAGGGTTTAGGGTTAGGGTTAGGGTTAGGGTTAGGGTTTAGGGTCTAGGGTTTAGGGTTTAGTGTTTAGGGTGTTTAGGGTTTAGGGATTAGGGATTATTAGGGATTAGGGATTTAAGGTTTTAGGGGTTGTTAAGTTTAAGGTTTAGGGATCATCGATCGAGTGCGCACACACATTATTAGAGGCACCCGCGCCTTTACGCATAAAGTGCATGCGTATATATGTGTGTTTTTTGGGCCACCAACGATATATAGATGATCGAGAGAGAGAGAGAGATCGAGACTGAAATCCCCAAGAATATATATGTTCAAATATACATTAAAATATATGCACGAATGCATTGTAGGCCATGCATGCACACTAATTATATATATATTATGAGGCAACTTAATCAAATGTGTTTTCATTCGAGAGAACTTGTCAAAATTCAAGTTAATTAATTTATCACGATAATTATATAATTAATTAATGAATCTCAGGGATATGTTATACAACATTATCGATATAGGCCATGTATATTTTAATTGGTGTTAATCTACGGTTTGCTAGCTAGCTGCTACATATAGAGCATGTTTTTATTAGATCGGGTTATAGCTAGCTAGTATAGTTTAGGGTTATGTGTTTTAATTAAGTAGGGTTGATTAGCTAGCTAGGGTTAGTTACATATATATGGTTTAGGGTTAATGCATGGCACATTTAATTTAATTAGAGGACCGCGAGGCACCCCCTGGCATGCTCGATGCACGTACAATTAAGTGTCGTTGGCCTATACATAGGGTTTAATTAGGGTTTTAGGTTAGCTAGGGTTTAGGGTTAGGGTTAGGGTTAGGGTTAGGGTTAGGGTTTAGGGTCTAGGGTTTAGGGTCTAGGGTTTAGGGTCTAGGGTTTAGGGTTTAGGGTTAGCTAGGGTTTAGGGTTAGGGTTAGGGTTAGGGTTAGGGTTAGGGTTTAGGGTTTAGTGTTTAGGGTGTTTAGGGTTTAGGGATTAGGGATTAGGGATTATTAGGGATTAGGGATTTAAGGTTTTAGGGGTTGCTGTTTAAGGTTTAGGGATCATCGATCGAGTGCGCACACACATTATTAGAGGCACCCGCGCGCGCCTTTACGCATAAAGTGCATGCGTATATATGTGTGTTTTTTGGGCTACCAACGATATATAGATGATCGAGAGAGAGAGATCGAGATTGAAATCCCCAAGAATATATATGTTCAAATATACATTAAAATATATGCACGAATGCATTGTAGGCCATGCATGCACACTAATTATATATATATATATTATGAGGCAACTTAATCAAATGTGTTTTCATTCGAGAGAACTTGTCAAAATTCAAGTTAATTAATTTATCACGATAATTATATAATTAATTAATGAATCTCAGGGATATGTTATACAACATGATCGATATAGGCCATGTATATTTTAATTGGTGTTAATCTACGGTTTGCTAGCTAGCTGCTATATATAGAGCATGTTTTTATTAGATCGGGTTATATCTAGTATAGTTTAGGGTTATGTGTTTTAATTAAGTAGGGTTGATTAGCTAGGGTTATTTACATATATATGGTTTAGGGTTAATGCATGGCGCATTTAATTAATTTAATTAGAGGACCGCGAGGCACCCCTGGGCTGCTCGATGCACAATTAAGTGTCGTTGGCCTATACATAGGGTTTAATTAGGGTTTAGGG
Organism: Lolium perenne; assembly: GCF_019359855.2. NCBI lineage: Eukaryota > Viridiplantae > Streptophyta > Magnoliopsida > Poales > Poaceae > Lolium > Lolium perenne. The sequence goes on along the minus strand of NC_067244.2, from coordinate 248,774,610 downwards.
TTAGCTAGGGCAGATGGTTAGGGTTAGGGTTTAGGGTCTAGGGTCTAGGGTTTAGTGTTTAGGGTGTTTAGGGTTTAGGGATTAGGGATTAGGGATTTAGGGTTTTAGGGTTGTTTAAGGTTTAGGGATCATCGATCGAGTGCGCACACACATTATTAGATCGAGGCACCCGCGCCTTTACGCATAAAGTGCATGCGTATATATGTGTGTTTTTTGGCCACCAACGATATATAGATGATCGAGAGAGAGATTGAAATCCCCAAGAATATGTTCAAATATACATTAAAATATATGCACGAATGCATTGTAGGCTATGCATGCACACTAATTATATATATATTATGAGGCAACTTAATCAAACGTGTTTTCATTCGAGAGAGCTTGTCAAAATTCAAGTTAATTAATTTATCACGATAATTATATAATTAATTAATGAATCTCAGGGATATGTTATACAACATGATCGATATAGGCCATGTATATTTTAATTGGTGTTAATCTACGGTTTGCTAGCTAGCTGCTATATATAGAGCATGTTTTTATTAGATCGGGTTATAGCTAGCTAGTATAGTTTAGGGTTATGTGTTTTAATTAAGTAGGGTTGATTAGCTAGGGTTAGTTACATATATATGGTTTAGGGTTAATGCATGGCACATTTAATTTAATTAGAGGACCGCGAGGCACCCCTGGCCTGCTCGATGCACAATTAAAGTGTCGTTGGCCTATACATAGGGTTTAATTAGGGTTTAGGGTTAGCTAGGGTTTAGGGTTAGGGTTAGGGTTAGGGTTAGGGTTTAGGGTCTAGGGTTTAGGGTTTAGTGTTTAGGGTGTTTAGGTTTAGGGATTAGGGATTAGAGATTTAAGGTTTTAGGGTTGTTTAAGGTTTAGGGATCATCGATCGAGTGCGCACACACATTATTAGAGGCATCCGCGCCTTTACGCATAAATTGCATGCATATATATGTGTGTTTTTTGGCCACCAACGATATATAGATGATCGAGAGAGAGAGAGATTGAAATCCCCAAGAATATGTTCAAATATACATTAAAATATATGCACGAATGCATGGTAGGCCATGCATGCACACTAATTATATATATATTATGAGGCAACTTAATCAAATGTGTTTTCATTCGAGAGAACTTGTCAAAATTAGAGTTAATTAATTTATCACGATAATTATATAATTAATTAATGAATCTTAGGGATATGTTATACAACATGATCGATATAGGCCATGTATATATTAATTGGTGTTAATCTAAGGTTTGCTAGCTAGCTACTATATATAGAGCATGTTTTTATTAGATCGGGTTATAGCTAGTATACTTTAGGGTTATGTGTTTTCATTAAGTAGGGTTGATTAGCTATGGTTAGTTACATATATATGGTTTAGGGTTAATGCATGGCACATTTAATTTAATTAGAGGACCGCGAGGCACCCCTGGCCTGCTTGATGCACAATTAAGTGTCGTTGGCCTATATATAGGGTTTAATTAGGGTTTAGGGTTAGGGTTTAGGGTATAGGGTTTAGTGTTTAGGGTGTTTAGGGTTTAGGGATTAGGGATTAGGGTTTCAGGGTTGTATAAGGATTAGGGATCATCGATCGAGTGCGCACACACATTATTAGAGGCACCCGCGCCTATGCGCATAAAGTGCATGCGTATAGTTTAGGGTTATTTGTTTTAATTAAGTTGGGTTTGATCAGCTAGGGTTAGTTACATATATATGGTTTAGGGTTAATGCATGGCACATTACATATAGTTTAAATCTCAAGAATGTTTATACATGATAGGCCATATGTGCAAAGGATTTTTTTCCCCGTGAACTTGTCAAAATTCAAGTTTATCAGTGCCAATGGAAACTAGTCCAAAAAATTACATAGAGGACCAAAAGTACTAGACAATAACTAATAGAACCTGCAACTTTACAAAAAGGACCCCAAAACATATAGAAGAAAATCAATCGAGTCCTTCTCGACCGCACATCAGATCTCTGCTCCGCATCCTTTCCAGCAACTCCGTCGCCGGGGACGCACCACTTGGGACGGTGTCGCCGGTAGTCGCCAGACGAAGGAGAAGAAGGGCCTCGCAACGGCATATTGGCTGAGAATTGCCGCCGAAAGGCCAAGATGTGCACGGGCAAGACGGATGACGCCGTCGTATGCCCCGAGCTTGTGAACTTTAGCAGCTTGACTTCCCCATTGACCAGATCTCAAGCACCGACCAAAGCAAGCCTCACCGTTAGCGCCATCACATTGATGGCACCCGGATCGGGGTTTGGCCGGCAAGATCCGCCAGATTCACCATAGGCCCGATCTGAAGCCGATGACGAGAGCCCAGACTCCGGTGCGCCATTCTGCTCATGGGAAACACTTGGATCTAAGCTTACAACAACACTAACTCCCTCGGATCCAAATTAGCTGACTCAACTTTGCTTATCTAAATATGGATGTATCCACACATGTTTTTACTCTAGATACATACACGTCTAAGGAAAGTTGAATCAATTAATTTAGTTCGGAGGGTGTACAATATACAGAGAGAAGTCGGCCTCGTCTCCGGCCGGCGAGGCCGCCGGAGAGAAGGGGGAGAGGAGCCGAGGGAGTGGGAGAGACTCGAGAGAGAAAGAGAAGAGGAAGAAATGAGAGCTCCCTGGGGAAGAACATTATTTTTGTCGTTCTGCTCGTAGCTTGAAACTGAAAATTTCGGCCGCGCGCCAAATCATCCCGCCGCATCCATTCGAAAATCCCGTGACCAGTTTTACCCTTTTAACCCTGGTCCGGAAGCTACAACCCACCGACCATGGAGGGCTCATTCGGTAACAATGAAATATCTTGCCTAAATCCCGAACCCTCCCCACAGGCCCACACCCACCCACCAACCATTCGCCCCATTAGCTCAAAAATACTCTCACACGCCAAAGCTCTGACTCTCTACAGTACTAGATCTGCTTCGCCGCCGGCATACTCCTCCACGGCGTAGCCTTGATCGTGTTGGCTGTCCACCCACCTGATCCGCTCCCCCGCCGCCCTCGTCACCGACGGATCTGCTTCACCGCCGACCTCGCCACCGACGGATCTGCTTCACCGCCGACCTCGCCACCGACGGATCTGCTTCACCGCCGACCTCGCCACCGACTACCTCGGCGCAGCAGCTGTATCAACTTCACCGAATCCCTTGCCAGCCAACCAGATCTGCTTCACTAACGCCCGCTTCTACTGAAACAGGGTCGATTCATCGTCTCCCGCGTTCGCCGCCGCTGGAATGCAAGTTGCCGCCCCCGTCCACCCCGCCGCAGCTTGGTTAGTACGCTGGCCCGTTAGATCGCGGTGTTTCTTTAGCCATGTTTTGTGTAGTTATTTGCAGATCTCATATGCCGTTAACTTTCTTGATGTGTTGCTTCGCATGAAGTTTGTTTAAATATTGTACAGTACAAAAGCATTATCCGGTCGCTACCATCCTGTTCATTCTACTGACACCTGTGTGCATTGATACGTCCCCGACGTATCCATAATTTCTTTTGTTACATGCTTGTTTTATGACAATACTTACATGTTTTGCTTGCACTTTATGATGTTTTCATGCATTTTCCGGAACTAACCTATTAACAAGATGCCACAGTGCCGATTCTGTTTCTGCTTTTTTGGTTCCAGAAAGGTTGTTCGGGCAATATTCTCGGAATTGGACGAAATCAACGCCAAACCTCCTATTTTTCCCGGAAGCATCCAGAACACCGAAGAAGAGTCGGAGATGGGCCAGGGGGCCACCACACCACATGGCGGCGCGGGCCAGACCCTGGCCGCGCCGGCCTAGGGTGTGGCGCCCCAGTGCCCCCTCGCGCCGCCTCTTCGCCTATAAAACCCCTTTTCGACCTAAAAACGCAGGACCAATTGACGAAACTCCAGAAAAGTTCTTGTGGCGCCGCCGCCATCGCGAAACTCCAATTCGGGGACGAAGTCTCGTCCCGGCACCCTGCCGGGACGGGGAAGTGCCCCCGGAAGCCATCTCCATCAACGCCATCGCCTCCGCCATGCTCCGTGAGTAGTTCCCCCATGGACTATGGGTTCTAGCAGTAGCTATGTCGGTATACTCTCCCCCATGTACTTCAATACAATGGTCTCATGAGCTGCCTTACATGATTGAGATTCATCTGATGTAATCGGTGTTGTGTTTGTTGGGATCCGATGGATGATACATTATGATTAGTCTATCTATAAAGTTTGTGAAGTTATTGTTCTTTGCAATCTTGTTATGCTTAATGCTTGTCACTAGGGCCCGAGTGGCATGATCTTAGATTTAAGCTCTATACTTATTGCTTAGATTGTATCTACAAGTTGTATGCACATGTCACTGTCCGGAACCAAAGGCCCCGAAGTGACAGAAATCGGGACAACCGGAGGGGATGGTAGTGATGTGAGGATCACATGTTTTCACGGTGTGTTAATGCTTTGCTCCGGTACTCTATTAAAAGGAGTACCTTAATATCCAGTAGTTTCCCTTGAGGCCCGGCTGCCACCGGCTGGTAGGACAATAGATGTTGTGCAAGTTTCTCATTGCGAGCACGTACGACTATATACGGAAAACATGCCTACATGATTAATAAGCCTGATGTTCTATCTTAATGCTTTGATTCCTATCAATTGCCCAACTGTAATTTGTTCACCCAACACTTGTCACTTATTGGAGAGTTACCACTAGTGTAGATCGCTGGGAACCCCGGTCCATCTCTCATCATTATATACTCGTTCTACATGTCATTAGAAGTAGTATCAACTATTCTCTGGTGCCATTACCTCTGTGTTACTATTACTGCTGCTGTGTTACTGTTACTATTGCTCTCATATTACTGCTACTTTCACATCACCCCTGTTGCTAGTGCTTTTCCAGTGCAATGAATTGACAACTCAGTTGTTAAGGCTTATAAGTATTCTTTACCTCCCCTTGTGTCGAATCAATAAATTTGGGTTATACTACCCTCGAAGACTATCGCGATCCCCTATACTTGTGGGTTATCAAGACTGTTTTCTGGCGCCGTTGCCGGCGAGGCATAGCTCTACTCATCAGTTCACCTGGGGAGTACACTCTACCTCTCTCTCTGTTTTATTTTATTTTGTTTTGCTTAGTTTACTTTTTCCTAGTTTACTTGTGCTTAGTTTATTTCTGTCTAGTATTACTTTGCTTAGTTTACTTTTGTCTAGTTTATTTCAGTTTTGTTTTATTTTCCTCATATACCCAAAAATCCATAAAAATTTGAAAAACCGAAAAATTAAAAACTGCTGTCATGGGAGAACCAACAACCTACTTGGAGCTTATGGAATGTTATAATTGTTATAGAGAATCAAGAACTGGTAAAATAATGAGTGCTATGATAGAAAAATTGAATACAATGGCTAGAATCTTGCTTAGACGCCATGATATAAACTGTTGCTCTCAACAGGATACTAAACATCTTAAATTTCAATGTGGCTTTAGTGAGGAATTTTTTATTAAGAGCTATAATCGGAATTGCTATATTCATTATGGGTTCGAAGAGGTAGAGCAATTTGTCTTATTTATGGGAGCCTCCGAGATAGAATCCTTCATGGTTGAGAATTATGAAACTTGTGCTATTTGTAAGGACCTTAAAGATTATGTCTCTACTATCCTTAATTCTTGCATAAAATGCTACAGTAGGAATCCTTATATCCTTGATTATAAAGAGAGACACATTAATGCACAAGAATGCACTCACAATTTGCAGGAACCGGTGGAAGAAGAAACTGATGAACCTAAAAGCTCATTGGATGAAAAAGAGGAGGAAATTGATGAACCTGAAAGCTCATTGGATGAAAAGGAAGAGGAGAGCGACGAACAAAAGGAGGAAGAATGGATTAGCTACCCATGCCAACCTTCTAATGAGAGTAACTCTTTATCTCTTACACTATTTGATTGTCCTCCATGCTTACCGGAAGAGGTTGAATGTTATGTTCCTGTGGATTCTCTTGAAATAGTACCTACGAGTAAAACTTGTGAGAATAATTATGCTACTGTTATATATGATAATCCATGCTACTTTGATAAATCTTATGATAATGCTTTGTTTGTGCCTGATGTCGAAATGCATGGTACTAAAGAATTTTGCTTAGCAAATGTTTATGATAAAGCTCTAGATGATGGTCCTATGTTACTTGATACTATTAATTGTACTACTAATGAAAATGGGATTGGAGAGTTATTGACTTTATCTATGTGTCCCATATCTCTTGAGATTGATCAACTACCTTGTTATATTATTAATAAAAGTAAGTTTGAAAGTTTTAATTCCACTATTCTTGAACTTGATAAAAATTATATGTTTGGAAATCATGAGAAGCATGCTGCATGTGATAGTTATATTGTTGAGTTTGTTCATGAAGCCACTGAAAATTATTATGAGAGAGGAAAATATGGTAGTAGAAATTTTCATGGTACTAATACACCTCTCTATATGCTGAAATTGTTGAAATTACACTTGTTTTATCTTCCTATGCTTGTTACTTTGCTTTTCATGAACTTGTTTATTTACAAGATTCCTTTGCATAGGAAGCATGTTAGACTTAAATGTGTTTTGGATTTGCCTCTTGATGCTCTCTTTTTCTTCAAATACTATTTCTCATGAGTGCATCATTAAAATTGCTGAGCCCATCTTAATGGCTATAAAGAAAGCAACTTCTTGGGAGATAACCCATGTGTTATTTTGCTACAGTACTTTATTTTATATTTGTGTCTTGGAAGTTGTTTACTACTGTAGCAACCTCTCCTTATCTTAGTTTTGTGTTTTGTTGTGCCAAGTGAAGCCTCTAATCGAAGGTTGATGCTAGATTTGGATTTCTGCGCAGAAACAGATTTCTATCTGTCACGAATCTGGGTCTAATTCTCTGTAGGAAACTCAGAAAATTATGCCAATTTACGTGCGTGTTCCTCAGATATGTACGCAACTTTCATTAGTTTTGAGTTTTCTGATTTGAGCAACGGAAGTATTTTATTAAAATTCGTATTTACTGGCTGTTCTGTTTTGGCAGATTCTGTCTCTGTTTTTTGCATTGTCTCTTGTGGACTTTAAGCGAGGTTTTCTAGACGTAGAGAGCTGTAGCTGATGTTTTATTGAGTTCTTGCAATGTGCCACTACAGGACCAAGGTGGATTCAAATTTTTTGAGTACTAACCCCTCTAATGAAGTTTATGAGAAGTTTGGTGTGAAGGAAGTTTTCAAGGGTCAAGAGAGGAGGATGATATATGATCAAGAAGAGTGAAAAGTCTAAGCTTGGGGATGCCCCGTGGTTCATCCCTGCATATTTCAAGAAGACTCAAGCGTCTAAGCTTGGGGATGCCCAAGGCATCCCTTTCTTCATCAACTTATCAGGTTCCTCCCCTGAAACTATATTTTTATTCGGTCACATCATATGTGCTTTACTTGGAGCGTCTGTGTGCTTTTATTTTTGTTTGTGTTTGAATAAATTCGGATCCTAGCAATCCTTGTTTGGGAGAGAGACACGCTCCGCTTTTTCATATGAACACTTGTTCTTCGTTTTACTTTTAATGTTCAATGATAAAGTTGGAAGCTACAATACTTATTATTATTTGGTTGGGAAAAGAAAATGCCTCATATGTCTTGGATAATTTGACACTTGGCAATTGTTTTGAGCTCTCAAGTAGATCATGATTAAGTTTTTGCATGTGGTTTAAACCTATTAGTGGAGAACTACCGTAAAGCTTGTTAAAATTGGTTTGCATAATTGATCTCTCTTAAGGTCTAGATATTTTCTGGTAAAAGTGTTTGAGCAACAAGGAAGACAGTGTAGAGTATTATAATGCTTGCGATATGTTCTTATGTAAGTTTTGCTGTACCGGTTCATACTTGTGTTTGCTTCATACAACCTTGCTAGCCTAAGCCACCTTTCGAGAGGAAATGCTTCTCGTGCATCCAAAACCTTGAGCCAAAACACTATGCCACTTGTGTCCACCATATCTACCTACTATGTGGTATTTCCTGCCATTCCAAAGTAAATTGCTTGAGTGCTACCTTTAAACAATTCAAAATGCTTCTCAATTTGTGTTAATGTTTTATAGCTCATGAGGAAGTATGTGGTGTTTATCTTTCAATCTTGTCGGGCAACTTTCACCAATGGACTAGTGGCTTCATCCGCTTATCCAATAATTTTGCAAAAAGAGCTGGCAATGGGATTCCCAGTCCCGAATTAATTAACAAAAATAGACACTCCTCCATGGTATGTGATTGTTGGACGGCACCCGAAGGATTCGGTTAGCCATGGCTTGTGTAAGCAAAGGTTGGGAGGAGTGTCATCATAATAAAATTAAAATAAAAAGGCACTCCTTCATGGTATGAGATTGTTGGCAGGCACCCGAGGATTCGGTTAGCCATGGTTTGTGAAAGAAAGGTTGGAAGGAGTGCCACTCAAAAATAAAATAAAATGGGAGCCGCTCTTTGAAGGTTTGTCTGGCAAGGGGGTTAGAGTGCCCACTACCATTCGTTGACAACAACAAACACCTCTCAAAACTTTATTTTTATGCTCTCTTTATGTTTTTAAAATCAAAGCTCTAGCACAAATATAGCAATCGATGCTTTTCCTCTTTGAAGGACCATTCTTTTACTTTATGTTGAGTCAGTATACCTACTTCCTTCCACCTTAGAAGCAAACACTTGTGTTAACTGTGCATTGATTCTTACATACTTGCATATTTGCATTCATCATATTACTTTATGTTGACAATATCCATGAGATATGCATGTTGAGAGTTGAAAGCAACCGCTGAAACTTTAATCTTCCTTTGTGTTGCTTCGATGCTTTTACTTTGAATTTATTGCTTTATGAGTTAACTCTTATGCAAGACTTTTGATACTTGTCTTGAAAGTATTATTCATGAAAAGTTTTGCTATATGTTATCTACTTGTTAGCAACTATAGATCATTGCCTTGAGTCACTTCATTTCATATGCTTTGTAATAGTATGATCAAGGTTATGTAAGTAGCATGTCACTACAGAAATTATTCTTTTTATCGTTTACCTGCTCGGGACGAGCAGGAACTAAGCTTGGGGATGCTGATACGTCCCCGACGTATCCATAATTTCTGTTGTTCCATGCTTGTTTTATGACAATACTTACATGTTTTGCTTGCACTTTATGATGTTTTCATGCATTTTCCGGAACTAACCTATTAACAAGATGCCACAGTGCCAGTTCCTGTTTTCTGCTGTTTTTGGTTCCAGAAAGGCTGTTCGGGCAATATTCTCGGAATTGGACGAAATCAACGCCAAACCTCCTATTTTTCCCGGAAGCATCCAGAACACCGAAGAAGAGTCGGAGATGGGCCAGGGGGCCACCACACCACATGGCGGCGCGGGCCAGACCCTGGCCGTGCCGGCCTAGGGTGTGGCGCCCCCAGGTGCCCCCCTGCGCCGCCTCTTCGCCTATAAAACCCCTTTCGACCTAAAAACGCAGGACCAATTGACGAAACTCCAGAAAAGTTACTGTGGCGCCGCCGCCATCGCGAAACTCCAATTCGGGGGACAGAAGTCTCTGTCCCGGCACCCTGCCGGGACGGGGAAGTGCCCCCGGAAGCCATCTCCATCAACGCCATCGCCTCCGCCATGCTCCGTGAGTAGTTCCCCCATGGACTATGGGTTCTAGCAGTAGCTATGTCGGTATACTCTCCCCCATGTACTTCAATACAATGGTCTCATGAGCTGCCTTACATGATTGAGATTCATCTGATGTAATCGGTGTTGTGTTTGTTGGGATCCGATGGATGATACATTATGATTAGTCTATCTATAAAGTTTGTGAAGTTATTGTTGCTGCAATCTTGTTATGCTTAATGCTTGTCACTAGGGCCCGAGTGGCATGATCTTAGATTTAAGCTCTATACTTATTGCTTAGATTGTATCTACAAGTTGTATGCACATGTCACTGTCCGTAACCAAAGGCCCCGAAGTGACAGAAATCGGGACAACCGGAGGGGATGGTAGTGATGTGAGGATCACATGTTTTCACGGTGTGTTAATGCTTTGCTCCGGTACTCTATTAAAAGGAGTACCTTAATATCCAGTAGTTTCCCTTGAGGCCCGGCTGCCACCGGCTGGTAGGACAATAGATGTTGTGCAAGTTTCTCATTGCGAGCACGTACGACTATATACGGAAAACATGCCTGCATGATTAATAAGCCTGATGTTCTATCTTAATGCTTTGATTCCTATCAATTGCCCAACTGTAATTTGTTCACCCAACACTTGTCACTTATTGGAGAGTTACCACTAGTGTAGATCGCTGGGAACCCCGGTCCATCTCTCATCATTATATACTCGTTCTACATGTCATTAGAAGTAGTATCAACTATTCTCTGGTGCCATTACCTCTGTGTTACTATTACTGCTGTGTTATTCTTGTTACTATTGCTCTCATATTATTGCTACTTTCACATCACCCCCGTTGCTAGTGCTTTTCCAGTGTGCAATGAATTGACAACTCAGTTGTTAAGGCTTATAAGTATTCTTTACCTCCCCTTGTGTCGAATCAATAAATTTGGGTTATACTACCCTCGAAGACTATCGCGATCCCCTATACTTGTGGGTTATCATGCATCCACATATTTATAGCCTTATACCCATTCATTTGCTGCCTACTGTTTTTGTACTGCATACTATTGTCGCACTGCTTTTATAGTCATGCTATGGGCATTTCCAATCTGCTTGTTCTTATACCACGTCATTAGCTCACCGCTAGCTGCTAGCTGTTTTCTCGTGTCTGCTATTCTCACACTGCTTTTATAATCATGCTATGTGCATTTCCAATCTGCTTGCTCTTATACCTCGTATTTAGCTTATATAGTTATTGCTGCGTGCATGTCTGGTCTTTGTATTATCGTAGACTGACTTGTCAATGTTATTTTTCCTAGGGATTGATCATGCGAACCACTTATTAGAACATCCAACATTAACAGCGGGGACGCTAGGGAAGGTTGGAATCTGAGTTCTTGGTTGGTAATTTTGGCAGTTTACTTCCGTTATTATCTGTAACCTATATGCATTGTTCCTTATGCAAGAGATTAACACTTGGAACCCTGCCATAGCAATGCCATTCATGCTTTACTATGTTTCTGCCTATTTGATATGCTTGTCTTGGAGAAACTGCGAAGGTGATTTGAACCTGACATTTGGTCATTCTTAATGCCAGTTTACTTTATGTGGAAAACCTTGGCATTACCCTACTCTAAATCTGAATGTCTGAAATTCGTATCTCATGCAAAGCAACATCTAGTTGGTTTTAATCTGATATCTGGTAAATATTGGCTTATTCATTTGGCAGCTCAAGTTTTTTGTTATTTGAAACCAGCTGACTTGGTCTTAAATGTGATATCTAAACACAGATTAAGGACAATGGAGCAGGAGGATTAACATTTCACTTGATGGCTGAACCTAAAATGACAGGCATGTTGACCACGACTAGTGCACGCAAGAGAAGGACTGCAATGAGCCAAGATGTGCTTAGTACATGCATCTTATCTTATCTTGTGCTTATTTCGCTACATGTCGTTATCGATCTCTACATTGCGTAATACATGTTTGAATAGTTAATTGTTGTAACTATGTTTGCAATGTTACCGTAATGCGATTTTAATGAAGCAGTCATCATTAGAAGATAGTCGCCAAAAAAGGATCTGTAGCGACCACCGTGCAACATTATGATGTAAGTTTGTGCTTAGTACAAGTTCCATACATTGTCTTATTTATGCAACTTGTTATTATCTTATATCTACATTGCATAATAAATGTTTGCATAGTTCATCGTTTAACTCTTTTTGCATTATTATCGTAATGCGATTGTGATGAAGCAATCTTCATTAGAAGTGAGGCCCACAAAAAGTTCGATATTTCTTCGATGCATCTTCTCATAGCCGTCAACCTAGACCATTGCTTTCATCAAACAAGAATATCTCAAGGTCAGTACTTTATAAAAGACATGGTATTGCTGCTTTAAGATCTGTAGTCGATATGTTGACAAAGAGTACACAAGATTCAATCAAGGCGATTGCCAAATGTCATCGTTTTATTGATGATGCTAATAGAAGTACTCAATGATTCTATGTAATTTTTTTGTTTTGGAACATTAATTGCCTTGTAATTTTCCTAACTGTTTTATTTGTGTATGTAATTGTGTGTATCATTGATATCAGATTTTAGGCTCATGAAATGTAATGCAAGTTGACTAGTCAAACAAGTAGGGCACTACAACAGATTGGGCCGGCCCACTTACAGTAGTGTGGGACCCACTTTCATTTTGGGCCAGCCCACTTCTTTAGTAGGCCGGCCCGGTTACACGATAGTGGGATCCACATGCTTATTGGGCCGGCCCACTATCTTGTTGGGCCACCTATTTGCTATATGGTGGTCCCACATGGTAAATGGGCCGGCCCTTTAACAGAAGGTGGGACCCACCTGTGTTTTTGGCCCGGCCCACTATCTTGTTGGGCCGGCCCACTTGCTATATGGTGGACCCCACATACTAAATGGGCCGGCCTTTTAACTGGAAAGTGGGACCCATCTGTGTTTTTGGCCCGGCCCACTATCTTGTTGGGCCGGCCCACTTGCTATATGGTGGACCCCACATACTAAATGGGCGGCCTTTTAACAGAAGGTGGGACCCACCGTGCTTTGGCCCGCCCACTATCTTGTTGGGCCGCCCACTTGCTATATGGTGGACCCCACACACCAAATGGGCCGGCCCTTTAACAGAAAGTGGGACCCACTGTGTTTTTGGCCCGCCCACTATCTTGTTGGGCCGGCCCACTTGCTATATGGTGGACCCCACATACTAAATGGGCCGACCCTTTAACTGGAAAGTGGGACCCACCTGTGTTTTTGGCCCGGCCCACTTGCTATATGGTGGACCCCACACACTAAATGGGCTGGCCCTTTAACAGGAAAGTGGGACCCACATGTGTTTTGGCCCGGCCCACTTGCTTCTTGGGCCGCCCGATTGTCGTAAGGTGGACCCCACATGTTAAATGGGCCCGCCCATTTAAGTTTGGACCAGTCAACCTTAGAGGTTAGGCCCGGCCCACGTACCTACTGGACCAACCCAGCTATATAGTTGACCGGTCAAACTATGTCACTGCCCGGCCCGCTTAAGACGTGGCAGCCTCGTGTGGGCCTACCATCTACCACGGGGTTTCGGCCGGTTAACGCCGTTAATCGCCGATTAACGGCGTACGCCACGTGTCGGTTGCATGACGTCGGCGATCCAACGGGCTCCGGAAACACTTGGGCAACGGTCTGATTTTCCGTGGCGGAAGGGCGCCCAAGCGCGACGGACCGAAAAATCGTCGTAGGACTTTGCACTCGACGCAGTTTCCACAACAGAACCCATATCGTCGGGTTAGGCCCATAGGCGACGAAAAATACCCCTTAGCGGACGATTTTGAGACGTTGTCTATCAGAACTTTTCTTGTAGTGTTATTCAAACAAAACGAAAAAAAAAACAAACAGACGCTCCAAGCAAAGCACATAAGATGTGACGGAATAAAAATATAGCTTCACTAAAGGAACCTGATAATGTTGTCGATGAAGAAGGGGATGCCTTGGGCATCCCCAAGCTTAGACGCTTGAGTCTTCTTGAAATATGCAGGGATGAACCACGGGGGCATCCCCAAGCTTAGACTTTTCACTCTTCTTGATCATATTGTATCATCCTCCTCTCTTGACCCTTGAAAACTTCCTCCACACCAAACTCAAACAAACTCAATAGAGGGTCAGTGCATAATTCATATATTCAGAGGTGACATAATCATTCTTAACACTTCTGGACATTGCACAAAGCTACTGAAAGTTAATGGAACAAAAAAATCCATCAAACATAGCAAAACAGGCAATGCGAAATAAAAGGCAGAATCTGTCAAAACAGAACAGTCCGTAAAGACGAATTTTTTAGAGGCACCAGACTTGCTCAGATGAAAATTCCCTAATTGAATGAAAGTTGCGTACATATCTGAGGATCACGCACGTAAATTGGCAGATTTTTCTGAGTTACCTACAGAGAACCATACCCAAATTCGTGACAGCAAGAAATCTGTTTCTGCACAGTAATCCAAATCTAGTATTGACTTTACTATCAAAGACTTTACTTGGCACAACAATGTGATAAAATAAAGATAAGGAGAGGTTGCTACAGTAGTAACAACTTCCAAGACTCAAATATAAAACAAAATACTGTAGTAAAATAATGGGTTGTCTCCCATAAGCGCTTTTCTTTAACGCCTTTCAGCTAGGCGCAGAAAGTGTGAATCAAGTGTTATCAAGAGATGAAGCATCGACATCATAATTTGTTCTAATAATAGAATCATAAGGTAACTTCATTCTCTTTCTAGGGAAGTGTTCCATACCTTTCTTGAGAGGAAATGGATATTTGATATTACCTTCCTTCATATCAATGGTAGCACCAACAGTTCGAAGAAAAGGTCTTCCCAATATAATGGGACAAGATGCATTGCATTCAATATCCAAGACAACAAAATCAACGGGGACAAGGTTATTGTTAACCATAATACGAACATTATCAATCCTCCCCAAAGGTTTCTTCATAGCATTATCAACAAGATTAACATCCAAATAACAATTTTTCAATGGTGGCAAGTCAAGCATATCATAGAGTTTCTTAGGCATAACAGAAATACTTGCACCAAGATCACATAAAGCATTACAATCAAAATCATTGACCCTCATCTTAATGATGGGCTCCCAACCATCTTCTAACTTACTAGGAATAGAAGTTTCAAGTTTTAGTTTCTCTTCTCTAGCTTTTATGAGAGCATTTGTAATATGTTTTGTAAAGGCCAAATTTATAGCACTAGCATTAGGACTTCTAGCAAGTTTTTGTAAGAACTTTATAACTTCAGAGATGTGACAATCATCAAAATCTAAACCATTATGATCTACAGCAATGGGATCATTGTCCCCAATGTTGGAAAAAATTTCAGCAGTTTTATCACAAGCAGTTTCAGCAGTTTTAGCAATTTCAGGTAATTTTGCACGCTTTGCACTAGGAGTAGAAACATTGCCAACACCAATTATTTTACCATTGATAGTAGGAGGTGTAGCAACATGTGAATCATTATCATTACTAGTGGTGGTAATAGTCCAAACTTTAGCTACATTATTCTCTTTAGCAAGTTTTTCATTTTCTTCTCTTTCCCACCTAGCATGCAATTCAGCCATCAATCTTATATTCTCATTAATTCTAACTTGGATGGCATTTGCTGTAGTAACAATCTTATTTTCAATATCCTTATTAGGCATAACTTTCAATTTTAAAAGATCAACATCAGAGGCAAGTCTATCAACCTTAGAAGTAAGAATATCAATTTTATCAAGCTTTTCCTCAACAGATTTGTTAAAAGCAGTTTGTGTACTAATAAATTCTTTAAGCATGGCTTCAAGACTAGGGGGTACACTCCTATTATTGTTGTAAAAATTCCCATAAGAATTACCATAACCATTACCATTAGCAGCAGGATATGGCCTATAGTTGTTACCAGAATTGTTCCTATAAGCATTGTTGTTGAAATTATTACTTTTAATGAAGTTCACATCAACATTTTCTTCTTGAGCAACCAATGAAGCTAAAGGAACATTATTTGGATCCACATTAGATCTACCATTCACAAGCATAGACATAATCACATCAATCTTATCACTCAAGGAGGAGGTTTCTTCGACAGAATTTACCTTCTTACCTTGTGGAGCTCTTTCCGTGTGCCATTCAGAGTAATTTATCATCATATCATCAAGAAGCTTTGTCGCCGCCCCCAAGGTGATGGACATAAAGGTACCTCCAGCAGCTGAATCCAATAGGTTCCGCGAAGAAAAATTCAATCCTGCATAGAAGGTTTGGATGATCATCCAAGTAGTCAGTCCATGGGTTGGGCAATTCTTTACCAAAGATTTCATTCTCTCCCATGCTTGAGCAACATGTTCATTATCTAATTGCTTAAAATTCATTATGCTACTTCTCAAAGATATAATTTTAGCGGGAGGATAATATCTACCAATAAAAGCATCCTTAACATTTAGTCCATGAATCAATACTATTCTTAGGAAAAGATAGCAACCAATCTTTAGCTCTTCCTCTTAAGGAGAAAAGAAACAATTTCAATTTTATAATATCACCATCTACATCCTTATACTTTTGCATTTCACATAGTTCAACAAAATTATTAAGATGGGCAGCAGCATCATCAGAACTAACACCAGAAAATTGCTCTCTCATAACAAGATTCAAGAAAGGTGTTTAATTTCAAATAATTCTGCTGTAGTAGCAGGTGGAGCAATAGGTGTACATAGGAAATCATTATTATTAGTGTTTGTGAAGTCACACAACTTAGTATTTTCAGGAGTATTCATTTTAGCAATAGTAAATAAAGCAAACTAGATAAAGTAAATGCAAGTAACTATTTTTTTGTGTTTTTGATATAGAGAACAAGACAGTAAATAAAGTAAAGCTAGCAACTATTTTGTGTGTGTTCTATTTAAGTGCAGCAAACGAAGTAGTAAATAAAATAAAGCAAGACAAAAACAAAGTAAAGAGATTGGAAGTGGAGACTCCCCATGCAGCGTGTCTTGATCTCCCCGGCAACGGCGCCAGAAAAAGAGCTTGATGCGTGCAATTAACACACGTCCGTTGGGAACCCCAAGAGGAAGGTGTGATGCAGACAGTAGCAAGTTTTCCCTCAGAAAGAAACCAAGGTTTATCGAACCAGGAGGAGCCAAGAAGCACGTTGAAGGTTGATGGCGGCGAAGTGTAGTGCGGTGCAACACCAGGGATTCCGGCGCCAACGTGGAACCTGCACAACACAACCAAAGTACTTTGCCCCAACGTAACAGTGAGGTTGTCAATCTCACCGGCTTGCCGTGAACAAAGGATTAACCGTATTGTGTGGAAGATGATTGTTTGCGAAGAACAGTAAAGAACAAGTATTGTAGTAGATTGTATTTCAGATGTAAAGAATAGGACCGGGGTCCACAGTTCACTAGCGGTGTCTCTCCCATAAGATAATTAGCATGTTGGGTGAACGAATTACAGTTGGGCAATTGACAAATAAAGAAGGCATAACAATGCACATACATATATCATGATGAGTACTATGAGATTTAATCAGGGCATTACGACAAAGTACATAGACCGCCATCCAGCATGCATCTATGCCTAAAAAGTCCACTTTCAGGTTATCATCCGAACCCCTTCCAGCATTAAGTTGCAAGCAACAGACAATTGCATTAAGTATGGTGCGTAATGTAATCAACACAAATATCCTTAGACAAAGCATCGATGTTTTATCCCTAGTGGCAACAGCACATCCACAACCTTAGAACTGTCTGTCATCGTCCTGCATTTAATGGAGGCATGAACCCACTATCGAGCATAAATACTCCCTCTTGGAGTTACAAGTATCAACTTGGCCAGAGCCTCTACTAGCAACGGAGAGCATGCAAGAACATAAACAACTCATATATGATAGATTGATAATCAACTTGACATAGTATTCAATATTCATCGGATCCCAACAAACACAACATGTAGCATTACAAATAGACGATCTTGATCATGATAGGCAGCTCACAAGATCGAACATGATAGCACAATTAGGAGAAGACGACCATCTAGCTACTGCTATGGACCCATAGTCCAGGGGTGAACTACTCACACATCGATCCGGAGGCGATCATGGCGATGAAGAGACCTTCGGGAGATGATTCCCCTCTCCGGCAGGGTGCCGGGGGCGATCTCCTGAATCCCCCGAGATGGGATTGGCGGCGGCGGCGTCTCTGGAAGGTTTTCCGTATCGTGGCTCTCGGTACTAGGGGTTTCGCGACGAAGACTTTAAGTAGGTGGAAGGGCAGGTCAGGGGGCCACACGAGGGCCCCACACAACAGGCCGGCGCGGCCAAGTGATACGTCTCCGACGTATCGATAATTTCTTATGTTCCATGCCACATTATTGATGATATCTACATGTTTTATGCATACTTTATGTCATATTTATGCATTTTCCGGCACTAACCTATTAACGAGATGCCGAAGAGCCAGTTGCTGTTTTCTGCTGTTTTTGGTTTCAGAAATCCTAGTAAGTAAATATTCTCGGAATTGGACGAAATCAACGCCCAGAGTCTTAGGATTGCATGAAGCTTCCAGAACACCCGAGAGCCGCCAGAGGGGGGACACAGGCCCACCACACACCAGGCTGGTGCGGCCAAGGGGGGGCCCGCGCCCCCCTGTTGTGTCGTCGCCTCGTTGACCTTCTGACGCCGCCTCTTCGCCTATATAAAGGTCCCTGACCTAAAACACGATAGGAAAAAAGCCACGGTACGAGAAACCTTCCAGAGCCGCCGCCATCGCGAAGCCAAGATCTGGGGGACAGGAGTCTGTTCCGGCACGCCGCCGGGACGGGGAAGTGCCCCCGGAAGGCTCCTCCATCGACACCACCGCCATCTTCATCAACGCTGCTGTCTCCCATGAGGAGGGAGTAGTTCTCCATCGAGGCTAAGGGTTGTACCGATAGCTATGTGGTTAATCTCTCTCCTATGTGCTTCAATACAATAATCTCATGAGCTGCCTTACATGATTGAGATTCATATGATGATGCTTGTAATCTAGATGTCATTATGCTAGTCAAGTGGATTTTACTTATGTGATCTCTGGAGACTCCTTGTCCCACGTGTGTAAAGGTGACAGTGTGTGCACCGTGTGGGTCTCTTAGGCTATATTTCACAGAATACTTATTCACTGTTATGAATGGCATAGTGAAGTGCTTATTTATATCTCTTTATGATTGCAATGCGTTTTGCATCACAATTTATCTGTGTGCTACTCTAGTGATGTTATTAAAGTAGTTTATTCCTCCTGCACGGTGTAATGGTGACAGTGTGTGCATCGTGTAGTACTTGGCGTAGGCTATGATTGTGATCTCTTGTAGATTATGAAGTTAACTATTGCTATGATAGTATTGATGTGATCTATTCCTCCTTTCGTAGTGTGAAGGTGATAGTGTGCATGCTATGTTAGTACTTGGTTTGGTTATGTTGATCTGTTATGCACTCTAAGGTTATTTAAATATGAACATTGAATATTGTGGAGCTTGTTAACTCCGGCATTGAGGGTTCGTGTAATCCTACACAGTTAGTGGTGTTCATCATCCAACAAGAGGGTGTAGAGTCTAGCATCTATCTATTTATTCTGTTATGTGATCAATGTTGAGAGTGTCCACTAGTGAAAGTATGATCCCTAGGCCTTGTTCCTAAATACTGCTATCGCTGCTTGTTTACTGTTCTGCTGCATGTTTACTTCCTGCAATATTACTACCATCAACTGCACGCCAGCAAGCACTTTTCTGGCGCCGTTACTACTGCTTATATACATTCATACCACTTGTATTTCACTATCTCTTCGTCGAACTAGTGCACCTATACATCTAACAAGTGTATTAGGTGTGTTGGGGACACAAGAGACTTCTTGTATCGTGATTGCAGGGTTGCATGAGAGGGATATCTTTGACCTCTTCCTCCCTGAGTTCGATAAACCTTGGGTGATCCACTTAAGGGAAACTTGCTGCTGTTCTACAAACCTCTGCTCTTGGAGGCCCAACACTGTCTACAGGAATAGAAGCGTGCGTAGACATCAAGCTATTTTCTGGCGCCGTTGCCGGGGAGGAAAGGTAAAAGGCACTCATACTCCGGTCCCAGGTAAAGTACTTTTCTGTTGCCGTTGTGTGTGTGCTCGAAGCTATTTCCTTCAGATCCTGCAATTGCATCTTTTTGTTTCTTGTTTACACTAGTTAGGCATAATGGACAACAATGAGCTTCTTATTCTATTTCCTGATTTAAGACATGGATGGTTTGATGTGAAAATTAAAAAACCTATGGAACATATTAGTATGAACGCTTTGAACACCATTGTTGCTAATGATATGGAAATTTCTAAGCTTGGGGAAGCTGGCTTTGATGAGCATGATATTTTTAGTCCCCCAAGCATTGAGGAGAAAATTTACTTTGATGATACTTTGCCTCCTATTTATGATGATTATAATGATATTGGTCTTTTAGTACACTTTGTTATGGAGGATAAATTTGATTATGATTACAATATGCCTCCTATATTTGATGATGAGAATAATAATGATAGCTACTTTGTTGAATTTGCTCCCACTACAACTAATAAAATTGATTATGCCTATGTGGAGAGTAATTTTATGCATGAGACTCATGATAAGAATGCTTTATGTGATAGTTATATTGTTGAGTTTGCTCATGTTGCTACTGAAAGTTATTATGAGAGAGGAAAATATGGTTGTAGAAATTTTCATGTTACTAAAACACCTCTCTACATGCTGAAATTTTTGAAGCTACACTTGTTCTATCTTCCTATGCTTGTTACTTTGCTTTTCATGAACTTGTTTATTTACAAGATTCCTTTTCATAGGAAGAATGTTAGGCTTAAATGTCTTTTGAATTTGCTTCTTGATGCTCTATTTTGCTTCAACTCTTATTTCTTGCGCGAGCATCATTAAAATTGATGAGCCCATCTTAATGGCTATAAATAAAAGAACTTCTTGGGAGATAACCCATGTGTTTATTTTGCTACAGTACTTTGTTTTATATTTGAGTCTTGGAAGTTGTTACTACTGTAGCAACCTCTCCTTATCTTTATTTTATTGCATTGTTGTGCCAAGTAAAGTCTTTGATAGTAAAGTCAATACTAGATTTGGATTACTGCGCAGAAACAGATTTCTTGCTGTCACGAATTTGGGCATGGTTCTCTGTAGGTAACTCAGAAAAATCTGCCAATTTACGTGCGTGATCCTCAGATATGTACTCAACTTTCATTCAATTTGGACATTTTCATCTGAGCAAGTCTGGTGCCACTTTAAAATTCGTCTTTACGGACTGTTCTGTTTTGACAGATTCTGCCTTTTATTTCGCATTGCCTCTTTTGCTGTGTTGTATGGATTTCTTTGTTTCATTAACATCCAGTAGCTTTGTGCAATGTCCAGAAGTGTTAAGAATGATTGTGTCACCTCTGAACATGTGAATTTTTGATTATGCACTAACCCTCTAATGAGTTTGTTTCGAGTTTGGTGTGGAGGAAGTTTTCAAGGATCAAGAGAGGAGGATGATATACTATGATCAAGGAGAGTGAAAGCTCTAAGCTTGGGGATGCCCCGGTGGTTCACCCCTATATATTTTAAGAAGACTCAAGCGTCTAAGCTTGGGGATGCCCAAGGCATCCCCTTCTTCATCGACAACATTATCAGGTTCCTCCCCTGAAACTATATTTTTATTCCATCACATCTTATGTGCTTTGCTTGGAGCGTCGGTTTGTTTTTGTTTTTGTTTTTGTTTGAATAAAATGGATCCTAGCATTCATTGTGTGGGAGAGAGACACGCTCCGCTGTTGCATATGGACAAATATGTCCTTAGGCTTTACTCATAGTATTCATGGCGATGGTTGAATCTTCTTCGTTAAATTGTTATATGGTTGGAATCGGGAAATGCTACATGTAGTAATTCTAAAATGTCTTGAATAATTTGATACTTGGCAATTGTTGTGCTCATGTTTAAGCTCTTGCATCATATACTTTGCACCTATTAATGAAGAAATACATAGAGCTTGCTAAAATTTGGTTTGCATATTTGGTCTCTCTAAAGTCTAGATAATTTCTAGTAAAGAGTTTGAACAACAAGGAAGACGGTGTAGAGTCTTATAATGTTTACAATATGTCTTTTATGTGAGTTTTGCTGCACCGGTTCATCCTTGTGTTTGTTTCAAATAACCTTGCTAGCCTAAACCTTGTATCGAGAGGGAATACTTCTCATGCATCCAAAATCCTTGAGCCAACCACTATGCCATTTGTGTCCACCATACCTACCTACTACATGGTATTTCTCCGCCATTCCAAAGTAAATTGCTTGAGTTCTACCTTTAAATTTCCATCATTCGCCTTTGCAATATATAGCTCATGGGACAAAATAGCCTTAAAAACTATTGTGGTATTGAATATGTACTTATGCACTTTATCTCTTATTAAGTTGCTTGTTGTGCGATAACCATGCTCCTGGGGACGCCATCAACTCTTTGTTGAATATCATGTGAGTTGCTATGCATGTTCGTCTTGTCTGAAGTAAGAGAGATTTACCACTCATTAAATGGTTAGAGCATGCATAATGTTAGAGAAGAATATTGGGCCGCTAACTAAAGCCATGAATCATGGTGGAAGTTTCAGTTTTGGACATATATCCTCAATCTCATATGAGAACATTAATTGTTGCTACATGCTTATGCATTAAAGAGGAGTCCATTATCTGTTGTCTATGTTGTCCCGGTATGGATGTCTAAGTTGAGAATAATCAAAATCGAGAAATCCAAATGCGAGCTTTCTCCTTAGACCTTTGTACAGGCGGCATAGAGGTACCCCTTTGTGACACTTGGTTAAAACATGTGTATTGCGATGATAATCCTGGTAATCCGAGCTAATTAGGACAAGGTGCGGGCACTATTAGTATACTATGCATGAGGCTTGCAACTTGTAAGATATAATTTACATGATACATATGCTTTATTACTACCGTTGACAAAATTGTTTCATGTTTTCAAAATAAAAGCTCTAGCACAAATATAGCAATCCATGCTTTCCTCTTTGAAGGACCTTTCTTTTACTTTTATGTTGAGTCAGTTCACCTATTTCTCTCCACCTCAAGAAGCAAACACTTGTGTGAACTGTGCATTGATTCCTACATACTTGCATATTGCACCTGTTATATTACTTTACATTGACAATATCCATGAGATATACATGTTATAAGTTGAAAGCAACCGCTAAAACTCAATCTTCCTTTGTGTTGCTTCAATACATTTACTTTGATTTATTGCTTTATGAGTTAACTCTTATGCAAGACTTATTGATGCTTGTCTTGAAAGTACTATTCATGAAAAGTCTTTGCTTTATGATTCATTTATTTACTCATGTCATTACCATTGTTTTGATCGCTGCATTCATTACATATGCTTACAATAGTATGATCAAGGTTATGATGGCATGTCACTCCAGAAATTATCTTTGTCATCGTTTACCTGCTCGGGACAAGGAGGAACTAAGCTTGGGGATGCTGATACGTCTCCGACGTATCGATAATTTCTTATGTTCCATGCCACATTATTGATGATATCTACATGTTTTATGCATACTTTATGTCATATTTATGCATTTTCCGGCACTAACCTATTAACGAGATGCCGAAGAGCCAGTTGCTGTTTTCTGCTGTTTTTGGTTTCAGAAATCCTAGTAAGGAAATATTCTCGGAATTGGACGAAATCAACGCCCAGAGTCTTAGGATTGCATGAAGCTTCCAGAACACCCGAGAGCCGCCAGAGGGGGGACACAGGCCCACCACACACCAGGCTGGCGCGGCCAAGGGGGGGCCGCGCCCCCCTATTGTGTCGTCGCCTCGTTGACCTTCTGACGCCGCCTCTTCGCCTATATAAAGGTCCCTGACCTAAAACACGATAGGAAAAAAGCCACGGTACGAGAAACCTTCCAGAGCCGCCGCCATCGCGAAGCCAAGATCTGGGGGACAGGAGTCTCTGTTCCGGCACGCCGCCGGGGCGGGGAAGTGCCCCCGGAAGGCTCCTCCATCGACACCACCGCCATCTTCATCAACGCTGCTGTCTCCCATGAGGAGGGAGTTCTCCATCGAGGCTAAGGGTTGTACCGGTAGCTATGTGGTTAATCTCTCTCCTATGTGCTTCAATACAATAATCTCATGAGCTGCCTTACATGATTGAGATTCATATGATGATGCTTGTAATCTAGATGTCATTATGCTAGTCAAGTGGATTTTACTTATGTGATCTCCGGAGACTCCTTGTCCCACGTGTGTAAAGGTGACAGTGTGTGCACCGTGTGGGTCTCTTAGGCTATATTTCACAGAATACTTATTCACTGTTATGAATGGCATAGTGAAGTGCTTATTTATATCCCTTTATGATTGCAATGTGTTTTGTATCACAATTTATCTGTGTGCTACTCTAGTGATGTTATTAAAGTAGTTTATTCCTCCTGCACGGTGTAATGGTGACAGTGTGTGCATCGTGTAGTACTTGGCGTAGGCTATGATTGTGATCTCTTGTAGATTATGAAGTTAACTATTGCTATGATAGTATTGATGTGATCTATTCCTCCTTTCTTAGTGTGAAGGTGATAGTGTGCATGCTATGTTAGTACTTGGTTTGGTTATGTTGATCTGTTATGCACTCTAAGGTTATTTAAATATGAACATTGAATATTGTGGAGCTTGTTAACTCCGGCATTGAGGGTTCGTGTAATCCTACACAGTTAGTGGTGTTCATCATCCAACAAGAGGGTGTAGAGTCTAGCATCTATCTATTTATTCTGTTATGTGATCAATGTTGAGAGTGTCCACTAGTGAAAGTATGATCCCTAGGCCTTGTTCCTAAATACTGCTATCGCTGCTTGTTTACTGTTCTGCTGCATGTTTACTTCCTGCAATATTACTACCATCAACTGCACGCCAGCAAGCACTTTTCTGGCGCCGTTACTACTGCTTATATACATTCATACCACTTGTATTTCACTATCTCTTCGCCGAACTAGTGCACCTATACATCTGACAAGTTTATTAGGTGTGTTGGGGACACAAGAGACTTCTTGTATCGTGATTGCAGGGTTGCATGAGAGGGATATCTTTGACCTCTTCCTCCCTGAGTTCGATAAACCTTGGGTGATCCACTAAAGGGAAACTTGCTGCTGTTCTACAAACCCCTGCTCTTGGAGGCCCAACACTGTCTACAGGAATAGAAGCGTGCATAGACATCACCAAGGCCCAGGCCACGCTGCCCTAGTGTGTGGCCACCTCGTGGCCCCACTTCGTTTCCTCTTCGGACTTCTGGAAGCTTCGTGGAAAAATAGGCCCCTGGGCGTTGATTTCGTCCAATTCCGAGAATATTTCCTTACTAGGATTTCTGAAACCAAAAACAGCAGAAAACAACAACTGGCTCTTCGGCATCTCGTCGATAGGTTAGTGCCGGAAAATGCATAATAATGACATATAATGTGTATAAAACATGTGAGTATCATCAATAAAGTAGCATGGAACATAAGAAATTATAGATACGTTTGGGACGTATCACTTATGCATAACACATATGAATTATTACTACCGTTGACAAAATTGTTTCTATGTTTTCAAAATAAAAGCTCTAGCACAAAAATCGTAATCCATGCTTCCCTCTGCGAAGGGCCATTCTTTTACTTTATGTTGAGTCAGTTTACCTACTCCTTCTATCTTAGAAGCAAACACTTGTGTCAACTGTGTGCATTGATTCCTACATATTTGCTTATTTGCATTCATCATATTACTTTGTGTTGACAATTATCCATGAGATATACATGTTGAAGTTGAAAGCAACCGCTAAAACTTATATCTTCCTTTGTGTTGCTTCAAAACTTTCTACTAAGAATTTATTGCTTTATGAGTTAACTCCTATGCAAGTCTTATTGATGCTTGTCTTGAAAGTACTATTCATGAAAAATCTTTGTTATATGATTCGGTTGTTTAGTCATTGTCTTTACCATTGCTTCTAATCACTTCATTCACTTCATATGCTTTACAATAGTATTGATCAAGATTATGATAGCATGTCACTTCAGAAATTATCCTTGTTATCGTTTACCTACTCGAGGGCGAGTAGGAACTAAGCTTGGGGATGCTTGATACGTCCCAAACGTATCTATAATTTCTTATGTTCCATGCTAGTTTTATGACAATACTCACATGTTTTATATACACTTTATATCATTTATATGCATTTTCCGGCACTAACCTATTAACGAGATGCCGAAGCGTCAGTTCCTGTTTTGTGCTGTTTTTGGTTTCAGAAATCCTACACAGGAAATATTCTCAGAATTGGACAAACGAACGCCCAGGGTCTTATTTTTCCACGGAGTTTCCAGAAGACCGAAGGAGATATGAAGTGGGGCCACGAGGTGGCGACACCACAAGGCGGCGCGGCCAAGGAGGGGCCCGCGCTGCCCTATGGTGTGGGCCCCTCGAGCGCCCCCCGACTCTGCCCTTCCGCTTACTTAAACTCTCTGTCACGAAAACCCTATTACCGAGAGCCATGATACGGAAAAAGTTCCAGAGACGCCGCCGCCGCCAATCCCATCACGGGGGATTCAGGAGATCGCCTCCGGCACCCTGCCGGAGAGGGGAATCATCACCGGAGGGCTCTACATCACCATGCCCGCCTCCGGATTGATGTTTGAGTAGTTCATCCTTGGACTATGGGTTCATAGCAGTAGCTAGATGGTTGTCTTCTCCTCATTGTGCTATCATGTTAGATCTTGTGAGCTTCCTATCATGATCAAGATCATCTATTTGTAATGCTACATGTTGTGTTTGTTTGGATCCGATGAATATTGAATACTATGTCAAGTTGATTATCAATCTATCATATATGTGTTGTTTATGTTCTTGCATGCTCTCCGTTGCTAGTAGAGGCTCTGGCCAAGTTGATACTTGTGACTCCAAGAGTGAGTATTTATGCTTGATAGTGGGTTCATGCCTCCATTGAATCTGGGACAGTGACAGAAAGTTCTAAGGTTGTGGATGTGCTGTTGCCACTAGGGATAAAATATCAATGCTTTGTCTAAGGATATTTGTGTTGATTACATTACGCACCATACTTAATGCAATTGTTTGTTGTTTACAACTTAATACTGGAAGGGGTGCGGACGCTAACCCGAAGGTGGACTTTTTAGGCATAGATGCATGCTGGATAGCGGTCTATGTACTTTGTCGTAATGCCCTGATTAAATCTCATAGTAGTCATCATGATATGTATGTGCATCTCTATTTGTCAATTGCCCAACTGTAATTTGTTCACCCAACATGCTATTTATCTTATTGGAGAGACACCACTAGTGAACTGTGGACCCCGGTCCATTCTTTTACATCTTAAATACAATCAGCTGCAATCTCTATTCTCTGTTGTTCTTCACAAGCAAACATCATTCTCCACACCATACGTTTAATCATTTGTTTACAGCAAGCCGGTGAGATTAACAACCTCACTGTTAAGTTGGGGCAAAGTATTTTGATTGTGTTGTGCAGGTTCCACGTTGGCGCCGGAATCCCTGGTGTTGCGCCGCACTACACTCCTCCACCAACAACCTTCACGTGGCCTTCATCTCCTACTGGTTCGATAACCTTGGTTTCTTACTGAGGGAAAACTTGCTGCTGTACGCATCACACCTTCCTCTTGGGGTTCCCAACGGACGTGTGCTTCACGCGTTATCATTAACACAAGTGTTTGCTTCTAAGATAGAAAGAAGTAGGTAAACTGACTCAATTATTAAACGAGTCGAGTCGAGCTAACTAAATTGTTGACCGAGCTTGGCTCTGCTCGGCTCGAATTCCAACCCTACGTGTGGAGACTCACCACATGGGGGTGGGGTGGGGGCTTCTATGTGAAATCTATTTATGTTGATATGATAAATGGTCATACAGTTTTTTCTAAGAAAATATTTATGGAAGTTGTCGGTGCAAATAAAAAAAAGATCTTTATGTGCTTTTTTACACAAATAGGCACAAAAGATAACATCACTAAGTGTGATTGGAATGGTTGTAAGAAGTGTGCCATTTGTGACTCGGAGGAGTCTATTAACCATCTCTTTATTTGCATGTCCCTTTGCTTGTCTTATTTGCAGAGCCGTTCATTTTATTTTTAATATTACTCCATGAAACAATGTTTCCATTATGTTTGGAAATTGGCTTCATGGAGTTGAGAAACAAATTAAAAATCGAACTCGTGTAGGCGTGTGTGCTTTAGCTTGGGCTCTTTGAAATTGTAGAAATGATATTATCTTTAAGAAAGGTGGAACTGGTGGAACTGCTCATATTTTCTAGGTTATCCGTATGATTACTCATTGTACTCGAGAATGGTCTTACCTGTTATTGGAGGCACAACAAGCGCCTACAAATTATGAATGTAACCATCTAGAGACGGTTTCTCGGGCTATCTACAACCAGGGTGGCGGCTTTTAGAAGAATTCAAAACGCTTAAGTGTATTGCTTTGTCTTTATTCCGCTAGTTGATATTTATGTACACTCTATGTGATCCATGAGATGCAAACTTCGAAAATTATGAATGATGCAATAAATGGATGTGTACATCCATTGATACAGAGTTCAGGTCTTCGCTCCCCATTTTGATTTTTTTCTTTGATCTCGGATTTAAAAGAAAATGCAAGAATTTTACAATTCGCATAGACCTCTTTTCTAACTTACTACACATGAAGAACAAGACCGTGGCATAATAACATCAAAATTATACTATCTTTTACGTGGTTAACTTTGATTTGACCATGTTTATTAGGAACTAGTGTTTTTCTATTTCCATAAAACAAACAACCAAGTTTGCAGTTTTTTTTCCAACTCTCTACTTTTTTTGAACAAGGATTAGGCCGTGAAAGACCCAGAAGCTGCTTATTTTTTTTAGATGAACAGGGAGCTCTCCCCAACTCCATTTCCATTGAAAATGAAATATAACAGGGTATCAGGTTTTGCAAAGACCTAGCCCACCACTACCCGGGGTCTTAAACAGGAACCAAACTCCACGTTTTAAGGAACATATATTTAGAAACCGTAAAAGACAGGTATACTACTCCAACTAAGAACAAGTTAAGACCAGATCGCATCATGCATCCTCCAGGAACCTTTCTCTTCATCTCCATTTTTTGCTCGAAGCCTCCACTTCAGATCACCACGTGGATGTTGTCCAATTCTTTAGGGTGCTTCAGTAGGAAGGCTTCAGAGACACGACCAGCGTATGGAGACGGTGAAGAAGCTTTCCAAGTTGAGATCTAGTCAAATGAGGTACACCTCAGTCCGACATCAACGACGAAAAGCTCATCAGTTTTCTCACCAGGATAGCTTTGAACCTTTCCACCTGATCCCACTACATGTTTTTGAAAGGCATATGCCAGATCCTTAGATATGACAAGACCATTCCCCACACATGTTTCATAGAAATCCAATTTTATTTGTTAAACATCAAATGGTTTCTATTGTTCCAAATGCTTCAAACTATAGTAGATGAAGCTACATTGAACTTCTCAAATATCTTATTACACAACCATTTAGAAGCAAGAGAAAGGTAATCATTAACTTCTACATCAAAAATTTCTTGTACATCAGACCAAAGCAATTTAGAAACTAGACATTCAGAAAAGGTGTTTAACAGATTCAAATTATCTATGGAAGCTCACATTCAATAGGTTTCTGTATACCCCTATGCCTGAGATTATCTCTACTCATAATTTTATTTTGCGACAGCAACCGAAGGAAAATCTGAACTCCAGGAGGAATTTTTAATTAAGGTCCAAACTGCTGGTAGGTAGACAGGTTGCACACCTCTAATTTTTTGACATCATATAAGGACTTGGAAGAATAAACATCACTAGATTCATATTTCCAGATAAGTTGGTCTTTAATAGTCTTAGCAATTTCTACTATGTCAAACCACATATCCATCATATGTGGTGTGAAAGTTCTTCTGAAATCACATCTCAACTGTTCTCCATCCCACAGGTCAACAATAGTCCCCATTTGTTGGTTAACTACAAAATAGTATCCCAATATTGGGAGAGAGAGGTGCATTTCCAAACCAGGTATCTTCCCAAAATCTAATCGATCTACCATCACCTACATTCCATTTATATCCAAACTTAACTGCTCTAGAAGCCCACATTAAACCCTTCCAAAAAACAGAAGGATTCAGATCCCGACAACAGAGTATATTAGGAGTTCTAGTGTTATATTTAGCATCTACCACTTTCTTCCATCAAGTCCCTTCACCCTGAATATACCTATTAATCCAATACCCAACTAGACAAATATTTAGATCCTGGAGGTTTGGTATGCCATGGCCTCCAAAGTCCTTTTTCATACACACAAAGGGCCAGTTGGCCAAATGAATATGCATGTTGCCATCTACATCATCCCACATGCAATTAGTTATTTATGTATTGATAAGATCTAAATTATCTTTGGAAATCTAAAAAAGGACAACATATATGTGGGAATGCTAGATAAAATAGTCTGGATGAGAATTCTTTCTTGCTTCAGTAGATAGCAGTTTTCCCCAACATCCTGCCATTTTGTTGAGCAAACTATCTTCTAGAGGCTGCAAGTCCTCTCTCTTAAGTTTATTAAAATACAAAGGAAGCCCTAGGTATTTAACAGGGAATTGTTTAGCCACACATTGGAAAATGTTCAGAAAGGGAACAACTTCTAGAGGTTCCATGTTTATGGCCATTAACTCACTCTTATGATAATTTATTTTCATCCCAGCAACTCTTCAAAGCAAGCGAGAGTCCATTTAAAATTAACGGCACTCCTCTCATTGTTTTCCAAAAAAGAGAGCGTATCATCTGCATATTGCAAGCTGATCACACCTCTAGGGATCACATGTGGGCATAAATCACTTATCATCCCACAAGAAGCCCCTTTAGTTACCATTTTAGAAAAAAAAACATCTACCACAAAATTAAACAACTGAGGAGCAAATGGATCTCCCTGTCTCAACCTCTTGCCAGTCAGGAAGAATTCCCCCTCAATGTCATTCACTTTCACTCCCACAGATCCCCTTGGGTGATTTGTTTGATCATAGATAATCTTAGGGCCAAATCCTCTAAGCTATAAGATGTCATAAAGGAAATCGAAATTAACCCTGTCATACGCTTTTTCATAATCTATTTTGAAAACTAAACCTTTTACTTTTTTTCTATGCATCTCGTGGATAATTTTATGGGCAGAAACAACACTTTCCAGAATGAAACGACCCTTAATGAAAGCCGATTGTTGTTGACAAACTAGTCTATCAATCATCAAGGAAAATCTATTCGTAATGAATTTTGTGAAAATCTTAAAAACACAATTCAATAAACTAATAGGTCTGAATTTCCTCATCTCTTCTGCATCCTCCTCCTTAGGAATAAGAGTGATCATGGAGAAATTCAACCTATAGATGTCTAGTCTACCATTAAACCAATCTTCAAATAACTCCAATTAGTTATCTTTTATGATTTCCCAAAAGGTTTGGAAAAACAAGAAAGACAATCCATCAGGGCCTGGGGCTCCTTCAACATAAGAGCCAAATACAACCTCTTTGACTTCGTTTTCAGAAAAGTTCTTCTCTAGATCTATATTTTCTTGAGTGGTTACCTTTTCCTAATGGGAAAAGAAATCTTCCCTTAGTCTAATATTTGACATATCTTCTTTCTTGAAGAGATCTTTGTAATAATCTGTTGCAACTTTGAGCATATCCTTTTGCTCAGTTAGAGGTCCATCAGGAACCTCTAACAAATTAATCCTTTTTCTTTCTTCTTTGATTGGCAACATCATGAAAATAAGCAGTATTCCTATCTTCTTCTAGAATTTGTCTATCTCTAGACCTCTACCTAGCTTTTGTTTCTTCTATTATCTAATAGGAATTTAGCTCCCTGAGGATGTCATCTAATTTCTTCCTACCCTCCTCATCCAGAGGCTGAGATTTTGACATAATGTCTAGAGAATCATACTCCTCCATGAATTCTTTTTTACGTTTCCGAATATCTTCCTCTAAATTTGCATTCTATCGTCTAGCTAACTTCCTAAAATACTTAGAGAAGCTGCTTATATTATAGCAGTGAAATTAAAATTTGCAGAAAGGTCCAAAACGAAAGGAAAATACAACCATGATTTTCACTTTTACACAAAGGACCCCAAACCAAAACCAAAAAAGCAATCAAGTCCTTGGCTCCCTTCTTCACCTTAGCTTGACGAGTAACTCGACATCAACGCCGCTAACACCAACACTGGGGACGAGACCACTTTGGCGAGGGCGTGACGATGACCACCATGATGGAGTCATGGAAAGGCCTCCTCCTTGGCTCGCCGGTCTGGAGGTTGAAGACGCCGCGGTTCCCACGGGACCGCAACACGAAGTGGCCGCCTTGGCCGAGAATAACATCGGCGCCAGATCGCCGCCGTTGATGTACCCCGCAGGATGCAGCTGAACATCCCTCCAGCGCAAATCGAGAAGAAGGCTGCATCATGTATTTCTATTTCTACATTTTCCTTGTGTTTTCTAAAAGAAATACTATAACACAAACCACCGCAGATCTCTCCCCTCGGCCACAGAAGATCCGGGCCCAGTTCTACATCGCCAGGAACAATCTATGAACACGCAGGCAGGCACGCGCGCGCGGGCGGAAGCAAGCGAAGCACATCCCCATCCAATCTCCTCCTGCCGAGAAAGAAAGAAATTTCCACCAAACACGCACGCACAGCCGCGAATCCGCGCCTCATTATTCTCACACATTAACAACAGCAGCTATAGAGCAGCAAGTAATAAAGGTCGGACGCATCGAAAAGGGTTTTTATTTAGCTATGGAACAAGAGCACCCAGCAGCGATCCAAATCCATCCAGTCAAGCGCCCTCCCCTCTTGCCTGTTGCTACTCTTCTGCCCCAATCCTCGCCTCCTCGTCTTCGTCTTCGTCTTCGTCCCCACTTTCCGCTTCCGCAACCGCCACGCAGCCGCAGCCGCTCCGCTCCTCCCGCGGGATCGTGCCGCGGATCGAGCCGCGCGTCGTCGGGCGGGTCCGGATTTCCGTCTTCGGCGACCGCGGGATTTGACGAGGAGTATTAGGTTTCTGGCGAATCTAGGTTTTCCGTAGATCGGCGGATCGAAACCGACATGGATTCCTCCGGCGACGGAGGGGACGAGGGAGCCGGGCCGGCGGCGGGGAGCCCTGCCCCGGCGTCGTCGGCGCCGCCCGCGGCGGGGGCTGCCACCGGTGGGGCCTCTGGATCCAGCGGGAAGTTGCCGGCGAAGCGCGTGATGAAGACGCCCTACCAGTTGGACGTCCTCGAGAGGACGTACGCAGGTTCGTTCGCCCACGCTTTCTCAGCCTTCTCAAGTGTTTTGTGTTTCGTTCATGTTCGTTTATAGAGAAATTCAAATCCAGATATACATGTGAGGTTTCCGATGATTTAGTTCTGTTTGTGATGGTGCAGAGGACCCGTACCCGAACGAGACGATGCGGGTGGAGCTGTCCGTGAGGCTGGGGCTGACGGACAGGCAGCTGCAGATGTGGTTCTGCCACCGGCGGCTTAAGGACCGGAAGCTGCCGGGGAAGAGGCAGCAGCAGCAGGAGGAGGAAGAGGTTGCCGTGCCGGTCATGGCGCCCCCGCCCGTGCTGCAGCAGGCGCTGCCGCACGGCGAGCTGACGCTGGGTTCTGCTAGTTCGTACGGTCAACAGCTGCTGCCCTCCTCCCGGAGAGGACCTGGCCGCTCGTCTGCTGTGCCAAGGATTTCCGCCCCGGAGGTTGGGAGGAGGTACTATGAGCCACAGCAACTTATGCTGTCTCCTGTGGCACCGGTGCAGATCACGCGAGCCGCACAGCAGGTGGTCGATACTGTGGAGCATCTCATAGGGGAGCCGCTGAGGGAGGATGGGCCAATGCTTGGTCTGACCTTCGACCCACCTCCTCCTGGTGCATTTGGAGCGCCTATTGGTATGACCGTTATGCCTTCCATTTTGTATTTTAATGAACGCCCTAATGTTTGCATGCTAAATGACATACCCCAGCAAATTGCGGCGGATCTGAACTTGAATACAATTTTTTTTCCCTGAAGTGATAGATATTGCATCGTTTTGTGGTGTATCCATGTTGGTGCCAATTGTTTGTGTGACACTCTCAATATTCTGACTTGATTTTTTCTGTTCATTTTCCATGTTTTGGAGCAGTTCAAGAGCAGCCGAAGCAGACTTTTCGATCACGTGAGACCAACATGTTTTCTGGGCATGATCCCAAGCTCATGAAGGTATGTTTCGTTACATTTGCAGACACATGTTTAGTTTTACTAGTCACAGAGCTGTATGCATCCCTGTTACTGAATAGATGATTCAGGCCCAGCGTTGCATTCATGAAAAGATGAATTGAGGTGAAGGTTTTATTCATTTATCCCAGTTTGCCTGTAAAGTGCGAACTCAAATTCATGCAGCCACAGCTCAATACTTGCAAATCCTTTTTGAGATATTACTTCCATATTTGCACGATGCATCATAGTTAAGCAGATATTGGAACAAAACAGAGTTTCGTAGAACATGGTTAGATCATCACCACTAATCTGGAAAGCTGGCTGCATGAATTAGTTTTAAACAAATAAGAGAGATAACAGTTAACGTTTATACTACTGATGTTATATCACAGGTCTTGTATGAAATGTTTATTTGTTATTTTTTTGCTCCTGGTAATGCGTAAATGTGGTTACTAGTGGTGTAAATGTGGTCATTTAACTCAGGCAGAGGACATGGTCTTTTGCAGTAACTGTACACTGATAATCTCAAACTCTGTTAAATGGAAGAATTTGTGTGTATTCCTTGTATATATATTTGTTGCATTAAGGGAGTAGGAACACAAAGAAACACTGTATCACTTCCTCTGTTTATGGGCCAAATGACAAATTATTTTTTCTGTTTCCCCCCTTGCAGGCATCAACGTTCTTACCTAACATAGACCCTTCTGTTCCAAGTATAGTTACTGGGAAGCGGAAGTACATGGCTGCAAATTCTTCTCAACTTGGCTCACGAGCAGTACATGAATACCAGTTTCTTCCGGAGCAGCCAAGTGAAATATATGAGAGGACAAGCCAGTCACGCTTCTATGATGTTTCACCGGAAGCTTCAAATTCAAGGATATCTTCTCTGTCTGCAGGATCACGCTTACTCCATGGTTCAGAGCAAGTACCGAGCTATGCCTATCATGGTCAAATTTCTGGTTCTAGCCATTTAAATCAACATGGAAAACCATTCATTTCCCAGTCCGGATCCACAGATTATGAGATGGCTTCATCTAATATTAATGTTAGTTCTGCTCCAATCGAAGGCCAGTTTGGCATTCCTCAAGTTGCTGGATTTGAAAACCCCCCTGCATCCTCTGAAGGAGTGGATTATCACGATGAAGATGCATATCGACTGGATAGAAAGCGGAAAGTATGAGTTTTACTTTATGGTACTCCTTTTTTTCTGTACGCATGAGTTGATATATTGAAAGTTTCTCATATTTTCTTCAGTATACCGAGGAATCAAAGATTGCGAAGGAAGTTGAGACTCATGAAAAACGAATTAGAAAGGAACTCGAGAAACAAGATGTATTGAAGAGAAAGGTATGCCTTGTTCATGTTATAGAAGATCAATTATGTCTCATGGTAAGACACTTAACATTTTAATATATTTGCAGAGAGAAGAACAAATGCGGAAGGAGGTGGAGAGACTTGACCGTGAAAGAAAGAAAGAAGAGGAGAAGTTTATGCGTGAAAAGCAGAGAGAAGAAGAGAGACTCCAAAAGGAAAAATGCCGTGAAAACAAGCGCATGGAGAAGTTTTTGGTGAAAGAATCCATGAGAGTTAGTTCACTAGCTTGTCAACTATAAATGTTTCAGGCATAGAGTTTAGACCACTAGTACTGTTCAGTTTATAATTTGTTCTCTGCACAGGCTGAAAAACTACGACAAAAAGAGGAGCTTCGAAAGGAGAAAGAAGCTGCAAGACAAAAGGTTGCTAATGAAAAGGCTACAGCACGCAGAATTGCACGGGAGTACATGGAACTGATGGAAGATGAGCGCCTAGAACTGATGGAACTGGTTTCACGAAGCAAAGGGTTGCCCTCGATGCTTTCTCTTGATAGTGACACATTGCAGCAACTTGATTCATTTAGAGGTGCACCCTACATTCCTGGATCTAAGTTTATAGACAGTAGTCTGCCTTTGGTTCCTTTGTTTTCTTTCCAGAAAAAGAGAAAAAAAACATATGTAGATTGCATACTAAACATTCTCTTTCTTAACTAGGCACCTAAAATTATCTATTTTATGACGAAAGACAAATTCTATGCCAACAGAATAATTAACTTCAATTTATTCCTGTTGTTAGTACATTTGCAGCTTGAAGTTCTGATGCTTCTTGGCTCATCCAATATACTAATAAGAATGGAAAACTAATTTGAATATCTTAGGTGCTTTAATTTAATATATTTTAATACATTTAGGTCTTACCTGATGTTCCCTTTTTTTAATTAGTGCTTAATATTTAAGGAACAAATCATTATATACCCTTACCAAATAAAAGTTTGGCTAACTAGCTAGCTATTTTCAGTGTCAGGGTGAAAAAACATACTCCATCTAGTTTCATAATAGCTCTTGCTTTGGACAATGGCATGGTCTTCAAATCCTAGAAAATTGTATGCTTTGCACATACGATTTTCAAGCGTCTGATCTAAATATGTTCAGATACTGGTAGTCGAAGTTTTGAAAGATTGACCTTGTCTATGTCCAAACGACAGCCTTTAGGGAACCAGGGGGAGTATGTCAAATTATGTCATCACTACTTAGCATTTACTGCTTAGCTGGTGCTAAATTATATAAATACTTTCTTTAGTTGAGCTAAATAACAAAAAAAGGCTAGCTTATCTTTTTGCTAGTTTGGCTCTGTTTAAGTTTGAAGCGTAGCAGCATAATGCAACATCTAAATTGTGTTCTATTCTTGTACAGGAATGCTGACACAGTTTCCTACTGAAGCTGTGATATTGAAGGTGCCATTTTCAGTAAAACCGTGGACAAGTTCTGAGAGTAACATTGGAAACCTTTTGATGGTACCTCCTGATGTGATTCTTCAACATCTTTTATCTTTTCTCTGAATCCTCTCACCGCCCCATTTACCCACAAACCCAAACCCAAAGAATAGTAAATGAAAGATTCAAAATTGTACTTAAAATGAGTTTTGCTGTCCTGTGTAGAACAAGGACACATATGTTAAGTGCAAGTGTACAGAGAGAATAACTTTTTTGACACTACCTAGAAATATGATTCTCTATTTGACCCTGGAGAAGTTTTTTTCCCTATTTGACACTTGGTCAAAATTTCTTGCCTAATATGACATTGCTGTCCATCCTGTTGCATGCTGCCGTCAGTTTTTTTCGTGGACCAAACTACCTCCCTCCGTTATTCCGTATGTAACGTTGAAAAAAGAGAAGAGAATCCCTGTCTAGAGAAACAACTCCCGTCCTTGGCCCCGGCCCAATAAGGAGGAGCCCTAGCAGCATGTGAGCACATGAAGCCGACGAGCTATGGCAGTGAGGTCTATGAGCTATGGGCTGACAGGTTATAGTAGCAGACCGGCGGTGACTGTGGATGCCGTCCAAGGTGGGGCTAGGAGGATGGCCGAGGCACGAGTGCGGCCAAGGCAGGGCTGCGGAGCTCGGGCCATGGTCTGTCTGATCCCCCGTCACATCGACAGGTCGAAAGGATATGCTCCTCTCTGCACCGATGTAGACACGCTAAAACTCAGATTGCATCACAGAATTCTTTTCTCCAGGACAAATCGGCCGAGCAACTAATTGCATAATCATGCGCTCCCGCTGAATCCGGTGCTCCCTTTCCTGGTGCTCTCTTTGTTTCCTCCGCCGATTTTCCCCAGCTAGCGCCACAGTTGGTAGAGAAACTGAGTCCCAGTGAGAGATGGGGAAATTTTGGCCCGTGCTTCACTCTCTCTACATGCGGGCCCCATATCTCTGCTCTATTAATTTGAATTATGTGTATTATAAAAATGAAAGCTACATCTTCCGTGGAACCCACCTATATTACTGGCCAATGAAAACACAACATTTTTTGCATTAACATCCAAGGACTAAGTCTTTGGACAAATGTTTGGATCTCATTTGGTCAATCAAAATCCAAGGATTGGCCAGATCTACGGAGTCGACCTGGAGGCAGTGAGTCATAGACTAGCCGTGATTAGTCACGACTAGTTGTCATGAGTACTGGGTCGAGACTCGATTTGGTTTCACGGGAGAAAACTGGGTAGCTTGATCTAGGTTTCCAAACTGGGCTGGCCAATATTTTTAAAATTATGACAGGTGGGGTCATTTTTGTGGTCGCTCGACTTATAAAAACGTGGTTGAAGAGGGAAGTTCCCTCCTTTAACTATACGTTGTTAGAAAGAAATGAGGCACCCTGTGCAGGCTGCGGTTCGAACGCGGGTGGGTGAGCTCACGGTTTTGTGCTCTAACCAACCGGCCACTGCTTGGTTCTCTGGTTGCTTGACTCGTGAGGGACTAGTTGAGATTAGTCGTGACTAGTTGACTGGGTTGCTTGTTTCGGCCCACCAGTCGAGTCGACACTTCGAGCTGACTAGTCGTGACTTGTCGCACGACTCACAATCCTTGCATTTAACCATGGTCAAATATGCCAAGTATTGTTCCTTTTGTCTTATATACAAAATTTTGGTCACATAATGCAGCAGGGGCAAAACCGCTTTTTAATGTTCCTTTTTAAAACCGATATTGCTCAAAATGAACTAGAGTGTTGTATTAGGAAAGTCAAGTAGGGAAGAAAAACTTTCCCGGGGCTAAACAGGGAAGCACAAATTTAGGTAGTCTGAAATGAGGAATTTTCTCACGTGTATAAGGAATATCAGCTTATATCATTTTTATTCCCTCGAGAAAGGTTTCATATTCTGCTACTAGTACATAGGCTTCTTTGGCGATTATATACTTCTGCATCTGCACGTGTTCCCTACATTTGTGTACAGATTGTGTAAAAAATATGAAGTATCACATTAAGGGCCTCTTGTTTTCCAAGAAAATATTTTAGTGTAATCATTTTAAACTGAAGTTGCATTTTATGATATTCAGGTGTGGAAGTTTTTCTTTACCTTTGCGGATGTTCTCGAGCTTCCATCATTCACACTTGACGAGTTTGTCCAATCTCTTCATGATTATGTAAGTTATCTGCCCGATCTATGATGTTAAACCAGACACTTTGTACTGTTACTCTGCTGGTTATATGTGTTATTTATTGGAAATAATTGAATAATACCATAGATGTTTCCATCTGTTTGTTCCTTCAATGCTGTCATTAGCTGTTCACAGTCTGAGAACCACCAATCTGTACTTTAGGTCGTGTGTATTGTATAGTAGTCCCTGCTTCATGAAACATAACTGCAGTATACTGTAGCATAGCTGAGTGTAACTGTTTGCTGGTATTCATTTGGCAGGATTCAAGGTTGTTGGGGGAATTACATGTTGGTTTGCTAAAATGCATCATAAAAGATATTGAGGATGTTGCCCGAACTTCTTCAGTTGTTTCAGGGGTGAATCAGAGCAGTTCAGTTAATCCTGGAGGTGGACATCCACAAATTGTTGAAGGGGTGCGTGCATATCTCTTCCTTTTTTGAAACAAAGATTTGTTCTGTTTGAAACCAGTTTTATTTACAATGATTTAACATACCTGATTTCTTATTGTTAGGCATATGCTTGGGGGTTCAACATACTCATCTGGCAGCGACACTTGACTTGTCTTACGTGGCCTGAAATATTGCGCCAATTTGGTTTATCTGCTGGTTTTGGGCCTCAGTTGAAGAAAAGGAATGCTGAAGCTGCATACCATGACGATAATGAGGTATTGACTTTCGAAAGTTTCCATTATATATATAGCTTGAAAGTTATATGAGCACAATGTAAGAAAAAGTCCGCCCCCTTGAAATATGGGGGTGAGTCTGTTCCACCCTGTGAACTGCAAAACCGTCTGAGTAAACCCACTGTACTTACAAAAACTGTCTACTTAACCTCCTAAGTTGTTTTAGTTAATTTGGCGGAAGTAGCCAGGCCTTAGATCATATGCTTCAAAATCCTGACCAAATTAATGTGAATTTTGTTGACAGGGCCATAACAGTGAGGATGTTATTTCCACTCTGCGAAATGGTTCAGCAGCTGTGAAGTCTGCTGCTTTGATGAAAGAAAGAGGCTACACTAATCGTCGCAAGTCTAGGCACCGTCTGACACCTGGAACGGTAAAATTCGCTGCTTTCCATGTACTATCACTTGAAGGGAGTGAAGGTCTCTCGATACTGGAAGTTGCTGAAAAAATTCAGGTACATCCACATCCCAGTTTTTCTTCCAAACTGACCCTGGCCTGCCATTGTTTTCTTATGTGACCTTGATTTAATTATTACTTCAGAATTCTGGACTGAGAGATCTTACAACAAGCAAGACACCCGAGGCATCCATATCTGCTGCATTGTCAAGGGATACCAAGCTTTTTGAAAGAACTGCACCCTGCACATATTGTGTTAAAACTCCTTATAGAAAAGACCCAGCTGATTCTGAGTCTGTGTTCTCAGCAGCACGGGAAAAAATAAGGGTGTTTCAGAATGCAATTTTGGAGTGTGAAGAAGTAGAGAAGGATGTGGATGATGCTGAAAGGGGGGATGATGATTCGGAATGTGATGAGGCCGATGATGATCCTGATGGCGATGAAGTGAATATAGAGGAAAAAGATGTCAATGCTTCATTAGTTAGGTCGAAAGATGATGGCATACCAACTGCGGCTGGTGACATAAATGATGAAGTAAAGAGTGTGGTTAACACATCAATGCCACCAAGCCCTCACAGTAAATCTCCAAGTGATTCATTGCTTGCGCTAGACAAGTCCACTGCAGTGAGTACTTCAAGCGATCCACCTATTGGGGTTTCACAAGACACAGAGATTGACGAAAGTAACCAAGGGGAATCCTGGGTTCAGGGGCTATCTGAAGGCGACTACTCTGATCTTAGTGTCGAGGAACGCCTCAATGCATTGGTTGCATTGATTGGTGTTGCCACTGAAGGAAATTCCATGCGCGCAGTCCTGGAGGTATTTATTTTGCCTAATGTATCTATCTTGTTATTTTCCCATTGAACAGCATCTGAACAAGTGACTTTGCAGGAACGTCTTGAGGCAGCAAATGCTTTGAAGAAACAAATGTGGGCAGAGTCACAACTCGATAAAAGGCGTTCAAGGGAAGAATTTGCTGGCAGAATGCAACATTACTCTTGCACCAGTTTGAAGGCTGATGCTGATCAAGAAAATAATATTGGTGAATGTACTCTTAATCCGGTACATAACCTCATCAAAGAGAATGGTGGAGAGGCCAGCTCAGTAAACAATGATTCGCTCGTAGACCAGCAAAGTCAGCTTAATGCTGGTAATATGGTTCATGAGGGAAATGGTGTAAGCAGGGAATCCAATACCAACCCAGAGAGCTTGTCTGTTCAGCAATATGCTTCATCTGAGAAAACACGATCTCAGTTGAAATTATTCATAGGTCACAAGGCAGAACAGCTTTATGTCTACAGATCATTACCCCTAGGACAAGATCGGAGACGGAATCGGTATTGGCAGTTTTCTACTTCTCTATCACCCAATGACCCTGGGTCTGGAAGGATATTTTTTGAATCTGTAGATGGATACTGGAGGCTCATCGACTCGGCTGAGGTGGTTATTTTCTTCTTAACTCTTTAGTGCAATTCTATTGCCTAATCTGTCAACAGAAGCTCACCTATAATGCAATTTGGCTTGTGGATTTTGTCCTTTTAGTGTGTTAATCCATCACTTAATGACTTAATGCAATTTAGCTTATGGGGGAGCATGTTATGAACAGTGGTGAGAGAATTGTTACCTCAAAGTTAGATGGATTGTGTATATATCATTGGAGGGTGGGGCTGTGGGAGAGCACAATTGATAAGAGCAAATTGAAATAGTCACTGTTGTCTTTCGGAAAGTGTAGTTGTGGTTGGATGACATGAACCATCTATACTCAATCGAATGGCACATACTAATTTTCGTTCTACCATACTAATACTCCCCTTCTCAAGATTGGTGTGCATGTTTGGCCATTGTTGCGCTGGTGTATTACTCTGTTGTAGTTTTGTTGGTACCGGCTAGAAATTGAGTGTCCTGTGACTGGCTTGAAACGATAATTTCTAACTATTTTGATGGTTAATTACTTGCTGACTTCTTAGTGTTTGGACTGGTGCTGGACCATATGCTGCCAAGTCTCTGACCTGCTAAAAGCATCTGATCTATTGAAAAAGTTGTTGTTTATTTGAGTAATTAGCATTGCATATTTCTTCATCGTATATCAAGTGGATATTAAATCTTTATTATTACCTGATTAAGTACCTTGTCATTGTAAAGAGACTGTTGTCTTCTGTTATTATTATATATTTTCAGAGAACCAACTGCATTATCTTTTTTGCAAGGTATCTGCAGATTTTTTTTTAGCACAGGTATCTGCAGATTCTTTTTTAACGCAGGTATCTGCAGAATTAGACTCATTGCTTTAACATGATGCTTTATCGTAAAATGCAGGCATTTGATGCTTTAGTAGCCTCCCTTGATACTCGTGGCATCCGGGAGTCACATCTGCATTCAATGTTGCAAA
The DNA here is from genome assembly GCF_019359855.2 of Lolium perenne. Taxonomy (NCBI): domain Eukaryota; kingdom Viridiplantae; phylum Streptophyta; class Magnoliopsida; order Poales; family Poaceae; genus Lolium; species Lolium perenne. Next base: position 248,732,205 of record NC_067244.2, on the reverse strand, counting down.
GCATTGAGGCAACTTTTAAGGATGCTATAGAGAGGAAAAAGTGTGCTACTATAGAACAGCCAGCTGGAAGGATTTTGAGAAATGGAAGTAGTGAACTCATAAGCCCAAATCATAGTAATGAATTTGGAAGTCCATGCAGCACCCTTTCAGGTGTGGTGTCTGATCCTGCGATGGCATGCTCGGGTTCTTTCAAGATAGAGCTTGGGCGTAATGATCTGGAGAAGGTTGCTATTTCAAAAAGGGCATGCATGTTTCTGAAGTGGATGTGGAGGGAGTGCAACAATCATCAATCTATGCGTGCCATGAAATATGGAAAGAAACGGTGCTCCGAGTTGATACATTGTTGTGATTATTGTTACCAGATTTATTTAACTGAAGAAAAGCATTGTTCTTCTTGCCACAAGACGCTCAAATCCATTCACAATTTCTCTGAACACACATCACAGTGTGAGGAAAAACGGAGAACAGATGCTAATTGGAAGATACAAATTTCAGATGATTCTGTTCCCATAAGACTGAGATTGCTGAAGCTTCTTTTAGCTACCTTTGAGGTCGGTAACATGTTTTTGGTCATTGGCCTTCTGTTCTTTTTTTACTTATTGCTAGTAGTTCTGTCGTTTATGTCGTTAGCTTTTTTGATGTCTCAGGCCTCAGTTCCAGCAGAAGCTCTACAACTATTTTGGACGGATGGATATCGAAAATCATGGGGTGTAAAGTTGCTTTCTACATCATCTATCGAGGAAGTCTTCCAGGTTCTCCATCCGTTCCCCTTCTATATACTCAATGCACCAAGTAGTTTCTTTTGTTTGGTAGACATTGGTTGCCTTGAGTTTTACTGTATTAGCAATACTACCAATCTAAGGCTAGACATGAGGCAGCCTTTGGGTCCTCTCCTGGTATTTGCTCGTCAACAAAGAACATGCTTGGAAATTATTTCACTCATGTGGTGATTTAGTTCTATTTATGTAGGGTATAGTTTAGAAGATGAAAGTCAACCAATATCGATACTGCCTTAATAGGAAACTACTTTCCATCACGAGTATTCTAGCAGTTATTACTTTGCCATGTTTTGATAGCACCTTCATACATGTGTATTTGCCTACCTGAGAATTTTTCGGTGTCATGTTTTTGCAGATGCTAACTGTGCTGGAAGGTGCACTAAGAAGGGATTACTTGTCATCTAATTTCGAGACAACAGCTGAGTTGCTTAAATCAAATATTCCAGATTTTGCTGATCAGAATTTTATTGCACGTTCTGAATCTGTGGATGTACTTCCATGGGTACCCGATACTGCTGCTGCTGTAACATTACGGTTGTTGGACCTTGATTCTGCCCTCTCATACACGCTTGAACAAAAGGCAGGATTAAATAAAGAGCGTGAAGCTGGGGATTTTATTGTGAGTCTCCTATCTTATGATTATTGCATCAATCTTTTCCGGTAGTTGTATGCTTTGCTGGTAATAGGTGTCTGTCATCTTTGCTGCCTTATATTATGCAAAGTATTACTACTTCATGGTGATTTATCTGGATATTAATGGTTCTTTTTTCATGATACCTTGTTTCTATATGCAGAAGTTTCCATCAAGATATACCGCTGTTAAGAACAAACAAGAAGTGGAACTGGTTGGAGCTACTGGTTTTGATCACCATGATGGAGCACGGCTGACTTCCAGCAATGGCCGTGGACGAGGAGGTCGAGGGCGTGGCAGGGGAGGAGGCCGAGGGCGTGGCAGGGGAGGTAGATCCCTCAGTCGTGGTGGCAAACTCCCAAGAGATTCTAGCAACTCTCCCAAGGTTGAGTTCAGGGATGACAACGACAAAGCCCCATATAAGCAAGTTGGTCGAGGGAGAGGGCGTGGGCGTGGCCGTGGTCGTGGACGTGGACGGGGACGAGGACCTCGTACTGTTAGGCCTAGGCAGCCAGCTGAGCTTGGAGCCCGATCAGTTCCAAAGGCAAACTTATTGGGGTCCTTTGGCATGCTAAGTACTTCAAAGCCTACCACCGTGCATTCTCCACAGAGCTCCGGTGCAGAAGAGTGGGGCTTGGAGAGACGGGCAAATGCGGAGGTTGATGAGAACAATTCTGTATCTCAATCTGATGAATCGGAAGGGAATGAAGAATATGATCAGCCCATGCATGAGGACTCTGACGAGCAGCTTCCAGATTATTCAAGGGACAATTCTGCATCCAGTCCCCTTCAGATGATGGATGACGAGTCTGAAGATAATGGTGAAGACGATGAAGATAATGGTGAAGACGACGAAGAGGGTGAGGACGGGGTTGACTATGATGCGGAACACCCTGTTGACGAAGGTAATGATGACACTGAGATGAGTGGGGATGAGGAACTGGACGATGACGACGAGGATGATGATGATGGTGGTGGTCAGGGTGGAGTCGGCAACATAAATGACGATGAAGATGGCTCATCCTATTCTTCTGAGTATAGTGAATAAGAGGTGCCTAACAAGTACCGAGTCCCGGGCTCCAGGCTGTGTGTAATGATGTACTGGTCTACAGTTTTGCCTTCGGTCTAAGGCAAATTCTGAGCGAAGGAACTATTTAAGAGGCATCAAGTGATGAGATAGGTTACATTAGACTGTTGGCGCGCAAATTTGCTTGCTCCCATGAACTCTGTACATCCGTATGTTAGCTGTTTACAGCTTAGATGTTCCCGTGTATATAAAAGTTGATCGCCCGCAGGATATGAGCATGTTTCGTTTCTTGTAGATGCGCTCCTTGTCATTCTTCGGAAGGAACGTGAGAAGTTAGAAATGTTCTGATTGCATATCAATTTATACAGTGACATAGTTTACTTTTGAAAGTTTTACAACAGCTGGTCAACTTGGGCTTACCATAGGTTTTCGAATTTAAGAGGGAAGTAGTTAGGCTCTGTCTGTTTGCTTCTACTTGTGCTTTTAGGGTCTAAAAGCACAAGCCTAAATAAACACCTAGTAGTTGAAAAGGGCTGCCAAAAAAGTGCTGAGAAAATGAACTGCGGATCGGCGCGAGCGTGGAAGCAGCCTAGGGCCTCTTCCTGAGTTGCCGTGGACTAAACTAGGCTCAACACTTCAGCGTATTTACAAACTTCGTGCCACTTCCTTATAAACCGACCAGCCCACTATATTCGGCCGAATCAAACCGCCCTCGAGGCCTCTGACTCCCATTTTCCCAGCGCAACATCCTTCTCCCCGTCCCGAGCTAGGGTTTACGCTGCCGACACGCATTCTCCGCCGCCAGCGCCCGAGCTCGCCCCCTCTCCCGAATGCCACGAAGGCTCACCTTCTTCTCCAAGACAATACCACGAAGGACAAATGCCTTTCCTTTATGGTTAGCTTTTCCTCCACTCAAGAGATGGCAGGCTCCACAACCACTTCACAAGCTCCACGAAGTAGAAGCCCGAGCCTCTTCACAACCTTCCACGAAGAGGTCACCGGAGCACCAACCACCAAGCCATAGGAGGTCACCCATCCAAGAGTAACAAGTTCAAAGTCTCTCACTCGAACTAATCGTATTGGAGAGCTCAACACTTATGCAAAAATGCAAAGCAAGAACACCAAAAGTGGTCAAATCCTTCACACTCCAATTCCACCAAAGCAACAAATACTATGGAGAAACTAGAGAGGAAGAACAATGGTGGAAACCAACAAATGACTCCCAAGATCTAGATCCCAAGGGCTCCCCTCACTTAGAAGAGGAATTGATTGGTGGAGGTTGTAGATCAAGATCTCGTCTTTCAAATCACTCAAGAATATGCAAGAATCGTGGGAGGAAAGGGAGATGAAGCAAACTCAAGAGGTTCAAGAATGATGGTAAAAAACATGCCAAAGAACCCTAAGAACAATGGGGAAGAAGGCCCCTTTTATACCCCTTCAAGAAAAATGGCCGTTTGAGCTAAAATCGAGCCACCCGGCGCTGAGCCCGGCAGGACCGACCAGGGTGCCGACCTACCTGACATAGGGCCCGGCATGCCGGCCCAGGTGACGAGTTACCCGGTAGCAACACTCGGCATGTCGGCCCAGGTGCCAAGTTACCCTGTAGCAGCACCCGGCATGCCGACCCAGGTGCCGGGTAGCCCGGCAGCAGAACCCGGCCTGCCGACCCAAACACCGAAAATGCGAAGACTTTTCCATCAAGACTCCGATTGAGATGAAACAAATTTTCTTGGAAAGATAACGAAAAATATTTTTACATGATTTTAGAGAGGAAGCCTAACAACGTCAAGAAATAATAAAGACACCCAAACTCGAAAACGCAATAGAAGATGCATACAGATTCCGTTTTTGATGAACTTGGGCTTGTTGAAAAGCTAGGAACAAGCTCAAGAACCTCACATAGAGAAACACCAAGAAGCGAAAAGAATATAGGGATGTAAAGAGTGCAAAGTATTGAGCTCCCTAAGATGATGCGATCAAGTTACTCAACCGAAAACCCCTCTTGATAGTGCGGCTATCTATCCTATAACCCGGTCTCCCAACAATCACCTTGAGACTGGTAAGAGGAAAATCTACCAAGACCATACCTTTGTCTTGCGCATCCAGCTTGATTTTTATGATGACACTTCAAGATCCACTCAAGTCAGAATACCTCACTTGATCATTGTTGCTTCGTGAAGATTAACAATTGCTCCCCCATACACATTATGGGATAGCTCCACTAAGACACATCTTCACATGTCCATTATCACCAAATGGGCAACACGCTTGAAGCATGATATTTTCGATATGCTTATCTTGAACTTGCCCTTCTCAACCCTGATGACATCCAAACTTGATGCCATCCTCTCACGGGCTATATGAGATCATACTCTTGATGCATACCCACGACAAGATACCTACCCATATAAACAACACAAATGCACATATATAGTGGGTTAGTTCATGAATCGTAATTGATATGGCTTACCGCCCACATGATCACATGATCCAAAATGGTACAATCTTTATGCTTAATGTGTTGATCAATTTGAATTCAATCTTTACTCTTAGTCTTGGTCAACCTCGTATCTCTTCGTGCTCTATCATAATATCTTGATCACTCATTGCTTGACACATAAGCTAGAGCATGGCTAACTTGAGTTCCACCCAAGAACTCCATCTTCATTTCTTCTTCTTGATCATATCATATTCTTCTTTTCAAATCAACGATCTTGATGCTAATACCAAAGGTATAACATTATAATCATGGCATCCACACTTGAATCCAACATATGGACTTCAAGAAATATCTATGGAATATTCCTTCATATAAACACAATGAAAATATTAGTCCATAGAGGATTGTCATTAATTACCAAAAACACACTTAGATGCAATGTACCCTTACAAACTGCGACACAGTAGATGAGGTTGCTAATGCCAGCTCTTGATTTTGTCACGTTTGTCAAGTGTGCAAATTGATCTCTGTAGCCATGGTTTATGAATTTTGTGATACACCAAAATTAATTTTCACTAGCCTTAGGGGGGTGTACTGTTTCTGAATTTTGATGATGCTTCAAAGCACACATTTTTAACTGAGAAATTGTTTAGAGACAACTTCCTGTTCACATAAGTGAAATTGATGTTCCAATTACTTCAGCTTAATTATAATCCATAAGCCAAAAGCAAAAAAAAAACTTAACAAATCATCCTAGAAATAATCAGGTAAAAACATGTAATACAAATCTTAAACATGGTATTTATGTAAATAAATGATCTTTGATATGTCATGTTTTATCTTCCAATTAATATGGACAAGTCTTGTAATATAATTTCTTCCAAAATTTCGACTTATAACCTAAAAGCTAATTCGTGTCAAATCAACATTTATACATCTTCCTCAACATTCGGAGGCGTTTTAGACATTTCATCATCCATACTAGCATCAACTATCAAAAACACTCCCGCCAAACATCAAATCTGTGCTTTCAAGAGCTGCTTCTCATCTAAACAGACCCATAAACCTTGATAAGTGGTAGTCCAAATTCTACCCTAGTCTCCTAATCCCTGAAATCAGCACCTTGGGCTTTCCGATGAGCGCAAGTGACGAATGATTGTAGGGAAAAGCTAACAGCAAGCGCCGCATACAACGTGCTCCCGTGCGACGTTTCCGTAAAACAAAAAAGCGCAAGCGTGTCTATAGAAACGGAAACAGGTCCACACCGCACCATACTCCTCTTTCCCCACCTCAAAGCTTCCCTGAACACACCACCCCCTACCTAAGGGCATCTCCAACCGGCCGACCCAAACGGACGCGCTGGGCCGTCCGTTTTGGGCCGTTTGCGTGGCCGTCCGGACACGCGGACAGCGCCCCGCGTCCGCGTGTCCGTTTGGGTCGCACGCGGCGCCCAACGCGGCGACTCAAAGAGACGCCACGTGGTTCATCTTCGTTGCGCGGCGCTGCGCCATGGCAGGCCTCGACGGGACAGCCATGGCGGGTGGTGGAACGCGCGGGAAAGATCCCGCGCGCACCAAGGTTCCCTCGCGCGCGAAAACACTAGTGGCGCGCGCTCGCGCCCAAGTTTCCCGCCAGACCGCCGGCTATAAAAGACGGCGGCGGTCTCACACAGACCGCATCTCACCTTCCTCTCCCACTCCACCTTCTCCGGCGGCCACTCCACCTTCTCCGTCGCCATGCCGCGCACCATGCAGTCCACGTGGGCCAAGCTCTCCCTTGCCGCCCGGGCCAGGTTCCCGCGGACGGAGGAGGAGGAGCGCGCGGACTCGCGGTGGGTCGCCGACGACGAAGCGCTCCGCGTCGCTGCCGAGGCGGCGGGAAAGAAGGCAGCCGACGCCGAGATGGTGGAGGCGGCCGCGGACGGCTGGCACGAGACCGCGGACGGCTGGTACGAGGCCGCGGAGGAGGGGGCGGCTGCCGCGGAGGAGCCCGTCGACGAGGGGGACCTCGCGCTGGCGAACATCAACGCCGCCATCGAGGAGCGTCTCGCCGATCTCACGCGCGTGACGAGGGAGCACAAAGCCACCTGGCGCGCTGGCCGCCGCTGATTAGGCGACCTCCTCGGCCAGAAGAACGAGCTGCTCGCTATGCGAGCAGCCCGTCACCTCATCCAGATGCCCTCGCCCGAGCGGCGCGCCCGGGAGGATGCTGTGTCGGCGGAGCGCGGCCGGCAAGAGCGCATGCGCCGGCGGCAGGAGAACCACGAGGCCCAGGCCCCCGCGCGCGTCCGCCTGGAGGCGCGCACCGCTGTGGAACGCGCCGCCCTGCAGGAGCTTGAGGTATGCGGGAGGCGGATGGTTCCGCCGCAGGAGGCATGCTGCTTGAGGTATGCGCGGGCGGAAAGGAGGAGGATGAAGGCCTCCGCCGAAGCCGCCGCCGCCGCCGAAGACGCGGCCGCCGCCGCGCCACCCAGCTGGTAAGCTGGAGTCGAATCCTCACGCGTACAGGCCGCCCGCGTCGAGTGAAATCCACGGCCCCGACGGCGAGTCGGCGAGGAGACGCCGGCGAGGCCGCCGGCCCCGTACGTAGTAGGATAGAAGTAGTAGTTAAACAAAATTGTAATGATTTCTTTCTAATGAAAACAAATATTTATGTCTATGACACGCGGGCCAGGGGCGGACAAGGGGCGGACGCGAGCGACCAGCCTTTCGCGTCCGCGGCCACGCAAACCCGGCCCAGATTTGGGCCGGGTTTGCGTCGTTCCGGACGCCGCGGCCATCCGTTTTAGGGATGGGTCCGCACGCTGGGCCGGGTTTTTGTCCGTCTGGAACCATCCGGACGCGCGGGCGCGGGATGGGTCGCCCCGTTGGAGATGCCCTTATCTCATGACCGACATGGGGAGGGCCAGCGCCGGGAGGCCGCCGTTGTGCACTTCCGCGGGGAGGCCGCCGCCTAGTACCCCCGTGGATGGCTGCCACGAAAACCGCTTGGTGTGGCGCCTCGCCTGGTGAGGTGGAGGAACGCCGCCGGGAGGCCTCCGTTGTGCCCCGCCGCGGGGAGGCCGCCGACGGCGAGGTAGGGTGAGGAAGCACGACGGACGGATGGCTCCGCCTGGTCGCCATCCTCGAGCCGCCATCGACTAGCAAGGAGGAGGAGGCGGCGGCACACAGACGGCCTCGCCATGTCGCTATCCTCAAGTCGCTGCCGACAGAGAGGGAGGAGGAGGAGGAGGAGGAGGAGGAGGAGCGGCGGACGGACAGCTCACCGGGTCACCGTCTCAAGCCGTCACCGACGACCAAGGAGGAGGAGGAGGCACGGGGAACGGACAGCTCGCTGGGTCGCCGTCCTCAAGCCGTCACCGACGACCAAGGAGGAGGAGGCGCGGCGGACGGACAGCTCCACCACCGCCGTCAAGCGAGAAAGAGGCGTGGCCTAACGAGGGATCAACCAGGTCGCGAACGGCGAGGGGGGAGGAGGAGGACGTGCGGCCCAGCAAGAGCTCCACCAGGCCGCCGCCGACAAGGGAGGAGGAGGCGCATAGCAGCAAGTGCTTCACGAGGATGCCTCCGTCAAGCGAGTTGGAAGCTGCAAGGTCTCGTCCTCCTATTTTTTTGCATTAGGAAAATGGCAGTGATGAATGAGGATTCTGGCAGCTACGCACTGTGAATTTGGAAATTAGAGTATGTGTGCTAGAATTTGTCAACGAATTTAACAACCATAATATTTTTTTTGGCAGCTACGCATTAGGAAAGGCAGCTATGCATTCGTATTTTGGAAGCTAGGTGCTATAATTTGGCTATTAAGTCTCCTAAAAACTAGTAGCTGGCATTTTAGCATGCACTTGGAATTTGCGCAGTTTAGGTGCAAGAAGGCACTCACAATTTCGGGGTAATAGATGTTGCTAAATAACTAGGTAAAATAACTAGGTAGTTGTTGCAAAATAACCTGATAGCTATTACAAATTAATCTGGTGGCCGTATTTTTTAGGACCTAACATTTGTTTTTAGAAAAAACTTGTAGTAGCTATTGTCAAATAAACTGTTGTAAAATAATCTGGTTGCACTTAAGATTTTAGGAAATGCAAGTTTTTTAACGTTGTAGTGATAGTAGTGTGGTTGCACTGCAAATCTGGCAACTAAGTGAAATTAACCAGGCAGTTAAGCACTAATTTGGGGTGGCTAAATGTATTTAACTTGGTTACCGTGGACTAGTCAATTAGGTAAAATCAACAATGTGTTAATAATATAACACTTTTTCTGCTACATGCACGGGTGGTTACTTTTTCTCACATGTATGCTCACTCGGGCCAACGGGACATGCCGAATTGAAAACTGACACGAATAGTGAAAAGATGCATGCGCGTGTACAGTATGTCCCGCTGCTGGCGTGTCCAGACCCAGCAGAACGTGTACGGTGTGTTCACATGTGCGAAAATGCCAAGCTTGCAAGCCGCCGCACGGAGCGACTTCGCGTGCGGCGCCGCCGCCTAGTCCTGTCCATGATTGTATGAATGATTACAAACATAGGCTCCACTGGACCAGCCCTCCCATAATAAAAGGGAAACGCGCCATGCAAATACTTCGCGTATTTTCCATACAAGGGATTCTCCACCTTGAGGCTTGAGCTGGTGAGCATGTCTCTCCACCTTCCCGATAAGTAACTGTACACCACCGCAAATCTCTCGCAGCGATAATTATTAACCAAGGAAAAACCTAGCGATCGATCGGGATTCAGAATCCGAAGGGAACAAGGAAGCAGGGTGCGCGATCTGCCATTCCATCATGGCGGTGGAGGACTACTACAAGATCCTGGGCGTGCCCAAGGTTGCCACCGCCGGCGACATCAGGAAGGCCTACCACAAGGGCGCGCTCAAGTGGCACCCGGACAAGAACCCCGACCACAAGATCGAGGCGGAGAGGCGGTTCAAGTAGGTATTGGAGGCCTACGAGGTAAGCAATCAGCTAGACTAGTGATCCGCATCGTGACGATTGATTGATTCTTTCTCGGTGAAGAAATCTCCAGTACGCCATGCCACCACACCATAGTTCCTTTAAGCAGTTATTGGAGTACAATTGTGTCTTGATCGAGCACAGGTTCTCAAGGACCCGGTGAAGCGCGCGGTGTATGACAGGCTCGCCGCCAAGGAGGGGCTCAAGCGGAACGTGCCGCCACCGGCGGCGGCCGCCACTGCCCGTACATCATCGGGTGGCTCGCGCGGTGCCGGCCATGGATGCGCGCCCAGCGCGTCTAAGGCCACCGGTTTTGGTCGCACTGGAGGCGCGAAGAACGCCAGCGCTGGGCTATGGCCGCACTGGAGGCGCGAAGCACGCGGGCGGTGCAGGCACGGGACGCGCGCCGGGTGCGGCTAAGGCCACGGGCGGTGCCGGCACCGGAGGCTCGAAGCGTGCCGGTGGTGCAGGCCCGGGACCAAAGACCACGGGCAGTGCGCGCCAGGGAGCCGCGAAGAGCGCGCCCCCGCCGGGAGGTCGGCAGGGTGCCAGTGGTACACGCCCGGGAGACGCCGACTATAGGTGTTTTGGAGGCTCGACGTTCCATCCAACTGGCCGCGCCTGGTCCACGGTAAGCCACACTTGCTACCATTTGGAATATGAAGCATTTTATATATTGTCACACCTGCTATCCAGCTGGTGGACATCGAGTCGCCTGGGCAGCAAGAAGTAGGCCAGGCGAGGTCAACAGGTCCACATTCCAGTGGCTAATTGAGTTGTATGCGTGAGTTGGCTGTGTGCCGTCGGGTCCAGGTTATAAGGACCAGGTCGTTGTATCGAACATGCATGTTGAGATTGAAATTAAACTCTGGAGTTTTCCCATCCCCTTCGTCTATCTCACCTCCTGCTGCTATCTCATCCCCCAATTCTCTCTCCAATTCCCTTGTATCCTCCCAGATTCCTGTGAATGATCCCTCCCCAACAACCGGGACATCACAATCTGGTATCAGAGCTAGCCCCGCTCCGCTCGCGCTCCAACAAACTCGAGATCTGACCGGTAAATCCACCGAGAAAGGTGTGGTGTTGCTCCGGCGACACCGCGCAAAATCCTGATCGGGGTTTGGTCGGATTCAGAGGGGAGCCGCGACGGCGCCCACTAGACCCACACAACCATCGGCTCAGACCAATTTGGTTCTAACTCGGATGGAGGAGTTACAGAAGACGATGGAGGACGTGCTGAGTCGTTTCACCACCATGGCCGCTGACATGAAGGGGGTCACGGAGGAGGTCCGTGGTCTGCGTCAGCAGGTGGGGGATTTCGGCGAGGACCTGGATGTCGTCAAACTCCGCCTTGTCGAGATGAACACGCACAAGGGAGCTGCGCCCGTGGAGATCGTCACCGCGAACAAGGGGACCGCACACGCGCGCCTGGCGAACAAGGGCGCGCCGCTGCTCGGACAACCGGCGCCTTCAACCGGGTTCCACACCGCGCCATCGTCGCCCAAGGACGGGGATGAGCACCCAGAGAATACTTCGGCAGGGGATTATGTCGTTCGTCCTCGTCGACATGATTTTCCGCGATTCTCAGGTGACAAACCTCTACTCTGGGTAGATCTCTGCCTTACCTATTTCAACATGTACCGAGTTCCTGAGCACCATTGGGTGAGCTCGGCAACCCTGCATCTAGAGGGCCACGCTGCGTTATGGTTCCAGGCATACAAGCGCACACATCGTTTGCTGAATTGGGATGATTTTATGCAAGCCGTGGTAGAGGAGTTTGGGCAGGGCGAATTTGATGGGCAGATGACCAAACTGTTACAGATGAAACAGACAGGCTCAGTAGCAGAATATCGCTTGGGATTTGAGGAATGTATGTATCATTTGATCTCTTTGGATGCATCGTTGAGCACTAGATGGTTTGTTTCCTAGTTCGTGTTTGGCTTGCGAGAGGACATTCGCCTGGCAGTGAGGTTGCAGGGCCCTACAAGTATCACACGGGCGGCATCACTCGCTCGCATTCAGGAAGAGGAAACGGAACATCATCGGCCACGGGCTCGTCCACCTGCCCCAACACGACATCCTACCGGTGCAGCTGCAGTGGTGACATCACCTCAACCAGCACGCACAGACTGGACACGGAAACAAGGCAATGATGATTTCAACAGAGAAAGACAGTTGCGCGATTTCAGGCGTGCAAACAATCTATGCTTCAAGTGTGGGGACAAGTACTCGAAGGAACACCAGTGCAAGCGCACAGGTCAACTCCTAACCATTGAAGTGGGCGAATTCGGTGAAGTTCTCTCAGATGATGCTGTGGTTGCGTTGGAATTACTGGATGAGGTGCCTGTCACAGCTGATTGTTGCCAACTATCAGTTAATGCAGCCGCTGGCACTGATAATGGAGAAACGATGCGTCTGCGGGCCTTGGTGGGAAATCAAGTTATGGTGTTGCTAATTGATTCGGGAAGTACTCATACCTTTGTCACCAAGTCTTTTGCTGAACGTGCTGGTTGCACTATCTCCCCAGCGCCAGCAGTCCCAGTGAAGATTGCAAATGGTCAAATCATGGTTTCTGATGCTCAGGTATCTGCCCTACAATGGTGGACGCAGGGCAACACTTTCTGCACGAACATGCGAATCCTTGATCTGGGAGCCTACGATGCAGTCCTTGGCATCGATTGGCTCAAGAGCTGCGGCAAAATGACAGTCGACTGGACCTTGAAAACCATGGAATTTCTCCAAGATGGCAAACCGATTTTACTGCAGGGTGCTGTCACTAAACAACAAGACAAATTACAAGAGTTATCTCCTGAACAACTGCAAAAATGTCTGGCTGGTAATGATGTGTGGGCAATGGCAATTCTTGATAGTACAGCTATTACAGACAGTACATCCAGTCAGATGTTGCCTCCTGATTTACAAGCAGTTCTCGCAACCTTTGAAGATGTGTTCAGCGAGCCTACCTCCCTTCCTCCCCATCGACAACTTGACCATGCTATATACTTGGAATCTGGAGCACAACCCACAAATGCGAGACCATATCGTTATTCTCCTCTGCAAAAAGATGAGATAGAACGACAGGTTAAGGAGATGTTAGCAGCTGGTATTATCACAGAGAGCATGAGCCCATTTGCTTCTCCAGTGCTGCTAGTCAAGAAGAAAGACGGCACATGGCGTTTTTGTATTGACTACCGGAGACTGAATGAGATGACAATTAAAAACAAATTTCCATTGCCAGTGGTTGACGAGTTGCTAGACGAACTGGCAGGCACTCGTTTCTTCTCCAAGCTAGACCTAAGAGCAGGTTATCATCAAATACGCATGCGCCCCGAAGATGAACAGAAAACTGCATTTAAGACTCATCATGGGCATTTTCAGTTTCGTGTTATGCCCTTCGGACTCACGAATGCTCCAGCCACGTTCCAGTGTATCATGAACTCAGTCTTTGCACCCTTCTTGAGAAAGTTTGTTATAGTGTTTCTGGACGACATTCTAATATACAGTTCATCATGGGAGGAGCACCTGCAACATTTGCAATTGGTGTTACAGCAATTAAGGACTTCTCAGTTCTTTGCAAAGCTATCCAAGTGCAGCTTTGGGCAAACAAGCATCCAGTACTTGGGGCACATCATTTCAGATAAAGGTGTTGCTACAGATCCTGACAAAACCCTGGTGATGGAACAGTGGCCCTTGCCATCCAATGCCACAGAACTTAGAGGTTTCCTGGGATTAACAGGTTACTACCGTAAGTTTGTTCAAAACTATGGAATTATCACTAAACCATTGACACACTTGCTTACAAAGAAAGGTTTTGCTTGGTCTGAGGAGGCTACTGCTGCTTTTCAACAACTGAAATCAGCTATGATGCATACACCTGTATTGGCTCTGCCTGATTTCAATGCTCCTTTTACTGTGGAAACAGACGCATGTGATACAGGTGTTGGTGCTGTACTAATGCAAAAGGGACACCCCATTGCTTACATGAGCAAAGCTTTGGGTATCTTAAATAGGAAATTGTCAATTTATGAGAAAGAGTTTCTTGCTGTCATTATGGCTATTGACAAATGGCGTCAGTACTTACAGAGAGGTCCATTTACTATACTTACAGATCACAAAAGCTTATGCAGTTTAACTGATCAACCGCTGACAAGTGAGCTGCAAAAGAAAGCTATGTCCAAGCTTGTTGGTCTCCAGTTTGAATTCAAATACAAGAAGGGCATTGATAATGGAGCTGCAGACTCGCTATCTCGAGTTGGCCACCTTTTGGCAACCACTTTGCAGTCTAGTTGTAGACCTGACTGGGTACAAGAGGTGCTTAATTCTTATACAACTGACACAACAGCTGCTTCCTTGTTACAAGAACTGGCAATTAAATCTCCCAATGACAAAGGTTTCTCTCTGGAAAAGGGCCTCATAACTCACCAAGGCAGAATTTATATTGGAGAGAATCTTTCCTTGCAAACTAAATTAATCTCTTCGTTACATGATAGTGCATTTGGAGGACATTCTGGTATCCAGGCTACTTACCAAAGAATTAAGCAACTCTATTTCTGGCCTGGGCTCAAGTTGGCGGTGGAAAATTATGTGAAACAGTGCCAAATATGTCAACATGCCAAATCCATGCATACTAAACCTGTTGGGTTGTTGCAACCTTTGCCTCCTCCAACTAAACCTTGGCAGGAGATCACTCTGGATTTTATTGAAGGATTGCCAACCTCTGAAGGGGCAAATTCTATACTGGTAGTTGTTGATCGGTTGACCAAGTACGCACACTTTCTTCCTCTTCATCATCCATATACAGCTCAATCAGTTTCCAAGCTGTTTGTGGACCAAATCATCAGGTTGCATGGAGTGCCTTTGACAATTATCTCAGATCGTGACAAAATATTCACCAGTCACTTTTGGAAGGACTTGTTCAAATCAATGGGGACTACTCTTCACTACAGCACAGCATATCATCCACAAACGGATGGCCAAAGTGAGAGAGTAAATCAATGCCTCGAACAATATCTGAGGTGTGCTGTCCAAGACAATCCGAAACGTTGGCGTCGTTGGATTCCCATGGCTGAATTCTGGTACAACACCAGTTTTCACACAGCTCTCGCATGTTCTCCCTTCAAGGCGTTGTACAAGATTGAGCCCAACTTCGGTGCTATGCCTAATTTGATCACAACTGAAGATTCAGCCATCACCGCTACTGCTCTAGAATATCAGGTGCAAACTGAACTCTTGCGTGCTCAATTGCTTCGTGCCCAGCACTGGATGAAGTCCTATGCTGACAAGAATCGTTCAGAACGCCAGTTTAAGGAAGGGGATCAAGTGTTGTTGAAACTGCAGCCATATGCCCAACAATCAGTGGTCAATCGACCATATCCTAAACTATCATACAAATACTTTGGACCATATCGCATCCTGGAGAGGATTGGACCAGTGGCTTACAAGCTCGAGCTCCCGAATGCAGCGCAAGTCCATCCTGTGTTTCATGTTTCTCAGTTGAAACCGTTCACGGCTAACTATTCTCCAGTTTTCAGTGATTTACCAACAACTCTAGATTTGGCGGCGACAACACCACTGCCAACGGCGATTCTACAACGCAGGTTGGTTCGGAAGGGCAACGCTGCTGTTCCACAAGTGTTGATTCAGTGGGCACATCTTCCAGCAGATCAAGCTACTTGGGAGGACTACTACGTCGTCAAGGCAAAGTATCCGCATGCAAGTCTCTGGGAAGAAGAAGCTGAGGGCGTCCAGCCTCAAGGCGGGAGCAGTGTCACACCTGCTATCCAGCTGGTGGACATCGAGTCGCCTGGGCAGCAAGAAGTAGGCCAGGCGAGGTCAACAGGTCCACATTCCAGTGGCTAATTGAGTTGTATGCGTGAGTTGGCTGTGTGCCGTCGGGTCCAGGTTATAAGGACCAGGTCGTTGTATCGAACATGCATGTTGAGATTGAAATTAAATTCTGGAGTTTTCCCATCCCCTTCGTCTATCTCACCTCCTGCTGCTATCTCATCCCCCAATTCTCTCTCCAATTCCCTTGTATCCTCCCAGATTCCTGTGAATGATCCCTCCCCAACAACCGGGACATCACATATATGCTCCCTAGAGCTACTCAGGACATTCCAAGACTTGCAAAGCATTCTCCACAGAACACCGGTGAATCGGGGAGAAACGAGTACTGCAATCGCTACCATGACAGTGCGTGGGCTGGTGATAACCTCTACGGCAGTGGTGGTGGTGGTGGTGGTTGTGGTAACTTCTATGACGAAGATGTTATGGGTGGTGATTTTCGTCACAACTATGGTGCCGGGGTTGATGATGAGTTCGTTTTTTGGGACTTCGATGATCTCGACATCGATGACTGTGAGAACGACTACTACGATGAGTACGGTGATGATTTGTTTTGACCATGGCTGGTCTTCATAGGGCCTCTTTTGAGGTAGTACGGCCCCATCGCTAATATGTGCACTTCGTGCTTGGGTTTGAGAAGCGGCTTCGCCAATAGACCAAGACCAACAATGTTTGCATCCGTGTGAACTTTGCATATCTTCACATCAACACTTAAAAGAATTCTCGGATCAGATGGTAACGCCTGAGTATGTGTTTACTTTTCTGGTGTTGTCTTCGTGTTTGGCCTGTGCAATAGCACTATTATTGTCATAATACAAGTCTAATCAGGAATTTTCTTATCCAAACACCTTCATTTGCTGCCTATGAGGCTTTGTTGTAGAGTTGGCAACTGTCTCTTAGGGTTTGGTCTATCTCTCGGTAACTCGACGACGATGATGATGTTGGTGGTGGTAAGGGTAGAGTGGGCAACATAAATGACAATGAAGATGGATCATCCTATTCTTAAAAGTACAATGAATAAAAGATGTCAAGAAGAATCGGGCCCCAGGGTCCAGGCCATGAGAAGTGATGTTCTGGTCAACAGTTTTGCCTTCAATCGATACCAAATGCTTAGCTGAGGAACTATTTAAAAGGCATCAGGTGATAATATAGGTTCCATGTGGTTGTTGGCACGCAAATTTGCTTGCTCCCATAAACATCAGCTCTCTGCACATACATATGTTAGTTATTAATTTACAGCTTAGATGTCCCCGTGTATGTACAAAGTTGATCGACCGCAAGATATGTTGCATGTTTCGTCGGCTGTAGCTGCGTTCCTTTCCTTATCATTCCTTGGAAGGAACGTGAGATGTTACAAATGTTCTGATTGCATGTCAATTTACACAGTCTACCGATTTTATACTTCTGAAAGTCATACAATAGTTGGGGTTATCATAGTTTTCTCGAGTTCAAGAGTAAAGTATATGTTTTAAACCTTGATCGTATAGTGGTAGTCTGAATTCTACCCCAATCTCGGCTAGCCATAGTGGAAGTATCATAGCTAGTATCATGCACATTGGTCATACAAAAATACTGATGTGGCAGCTAATTAAGGAGGAGAGAGGAGACTAGAGTAACACAGGTGATACTGTATCATAGCACATGTCATGAGAAAAGTTAATGCCAAACAAATATTGTGCATAAATTTGCATTGAGATTCTAAAAAGCAATAAATATAGCATGACTATGATACTTAGTTCATGATACTCCCTCCGTCCTAGAGTGTAAGTCATATTTCCAAAAACTATTTGTCCCATAATCCCTACCTCTAAGGCATAATTTTATTTAACGAGGAAGAGAAAGGGGTTGCATGCACCAATGAGGGAGAGAAAGAGAATGCATGCACCAATGAGAGAGAGAAAAGGGCTGCATGCACCAATAAGAAAGAGAAAATAAGACCCAATAAGCTAGTACCTTGGGCAAAGATATTCAAAAATTGTGACTTACAAACTAGAACGGAGGGAGTACTAACTACTATAGAGATAGTACCATATATAAGTATCATATGCATGGGAAGACTGCAAACGAAGGCTGAGCTACATGTAGCCCTTTATTTTTAAAATTCCAGGAATTATAGTTTTATCTTTCAAAATTTTTTGAAGAAAAATCAATGATGAAATCTACAAACATGCAAAATCTCAATGTGAAATTCTTAGTATTTTAGGCTACATGAAAATGACAAATGTGTGGATCTAAGTATAGTGAATAGTGCACATTTTGAAACCTATAAAACTTGTCAGATTTTGTTATTTTTGTGTAGCCTACAATACAAAGAATTTCATATTGAGATTTTGGGTGTTTCTAGATTCCATAATTGGCTACATTCAGGATTTTGTTTCAGATTTTTTTGAAATTTCAAAATATAATTTTTAAGATTTTGAAAATAAAGAGCTATATGTAGCTCGGCCTCCATTTGTCTACACTCTGCATGCATGATATTACATGATACTTACAACTATAACCAACCTCATACTACCTGAAATGCACCTTGAACTTTCTGACCAATGCAAGTAGCGAGCAAGCATGTTTGCTATTGAATCCAATTCAATGCAGGTACGCTAACATGGCTCATGTGGTACATCTGAGGTTAAATATGATTACGATTTTTTCTCGATAAAATGCGCTTTATTATTTAAATAGTTTAAGCATGACGGCCTAAGTCCAAACGAACCTGGAAGTGTAAAATGGTGTGATACAACTAAACATCTCAAAAATTCTAAGCACGCCTATGGTGATGGTACCAATCCGAAGATCATGCTGACATCCACGTTGGAGAAAAATATTCCTCATCATGTTCTTCAACCGTATGGCACCTTCATAAATATGTCACGATTCTCCACCCGTTTTACAGATGACCATGAACGGAGCAAAGTTGTGCACCGGTTGATAATCCGCACGAGAGAATAGTTTTTATCATTAACTATCTTACCATTCTATATAGCCAAATAGACCAAATAACGGCAAGTGCTTCCACCCTAAGTAATTGAAACCTATGATCCACACAATTTATCGAGTTGCTAAATATATTCACAATGCTACGTGGTGGATATAAGATAGGACCTACTTGGATGACTGACCATATAGATATAGCAAATTTGCACTAAAAGAATACTACGTATGTGTTTAACGGTCTCATCATGCCGACATAATACACACTTCGGGCTTTCGTGCCAACTGCGTTTTACAATGTTGTCTTTGTTGATGATTACTCTTCTACCAAGATACAACCCCATTGTTTATACATCTTTAGCTAATTCTTCATTTCCCATTTTTAAATTGTTGTTATCATCTGACCCTTTTGACTGGATTATTGTTCTATATATAGAGTATACAGAGAATTTACCACTT
The DNA here is from genome assembly GCF_019359855.2 of Lolium perenne. Taxonomy (NCBI): domain Eukaryota; kingdom Viridiplantae; phylum Streptophyta; class Magnoliopsida; order Poales; family Poaceae; genus Lolium; species Lolium perenne. The sequence goes on along the minus strand of NC_067244.2, from coordinate 248,713,148 downwards.
TCATGTAGACTCCATCGAAATTCGTCGGTCCTTGGAGTCAATTGGACTAAAGCCAAATGTTGTAGCAAAGCATGCCATCGTGTAAGCCTAGGGCTAAATAGGTCTCTTCTGAACATCACATTTGGTAGGGAGGACTCCCACACCTTAAAAATTGTATCGTTCTAATGACGAATAATATTGTACAAAGCTGGATATTATTTACGGGGCAGTAGCATTACCTAATTTCCGAGCCATCGTTAGTTAATACTGAACGAACCGTATGGGAATAAGTATTTTTTTTATCACCATAAGTCCAACCCAGAAATGTGAATCTACATGTTTTCAATAAAATTAGAACAAAGCGCTAGAATCGATGTACCTTCTTCTTATGTGAGTTAGCTATACCCATGTTTGGTAAAAAGCTTGAAACGCGATTTACCTCAAGGTCATGAATCCCTTTACCTTACCGATCTTTGGGACGGAATGATTAGGAACATAAGCTTCACTGGACCACCATTCACAATACTCCTCTCAAGTCTCAAGTAACCATTGAAGCATTGAAGCGCAAGGTTTGATCGTAGTTACGCCATAATTTTGGTCTTGCTAGAAATCACGCGTCTGATTTTTCTTATACCTCAGTCACCTAATCAGCTTTTAGACTAATTGTCTTCAGATTTGCGCAATCTAGCTACCGTGGCTTCCTTCTTTCCATGGGCATTAGCCGGGGCTGCTATCGGTATTGTTGCAGGCTACACGCTATTTCCTTTTTTTTTGTCGTGGGCTGCAGTCGTGCTTTTGTCGCGTTACTGGGCAGCTTGCTTTGCTTCTTAGCCTTTGTAGCATGTGGCCCTTTTTGGGTTTTGTTCCTTTTTGTGTGCTCAGTTGTTGTCCTATGCATTTTTTTTTACCACACACAGATTGTAACTGTTCAAAACTATCATTGGATTATGTTTGATTTGTGTTAGCCTTGCAAGTTACATATTGGTTGCAACTGAGATTTTTACTATTACACACCTGGGTTGCAACTAAGTTTCTCTCAGTTGCATGTGAGCTACAACATAGGTTTTCCTAGTTAAGTGGGGGTTACAGCCTTAATTGCATGTATGTTGTAGCTGAGATTTTTCTAGTTGTATGTGGATTGTGGCCGAGATTTTTCAGTTGCACGTTGTGTAACGAGGATTATTTCCAGTTGTAGTTGCACATGGATTGAAACTAACATTTTTTTTTCCAATTGCACGTGGTTGCAACTAAGATACTTTCAGTTGCTCCTGTATTGTAACAAAAAAAAATTCAGTTACATGTAAGTTGCAATTGAGCCTTTTCAAATTGCACCTCGGTTGTAACTAAGATTTTGGTTGCAACAGTTTTTTTCTAGTGATATATGCGAGTATAAAGCTTTGCTGTTTTTCTCTGCAGACTGGCGCGGCTACTGACTTCAACGATCAACTAAGCAAACAATCCACGATGGCTTAATAAGGTGCTTATGTCAGCAACTGAGATCGACTGATATGTAGACTCCCCCCTTATAGTTTGTAGTCATTTGGTAGCTTAGAATTTATAGGAAAATGTGGTGAAGAACATCGTGTCTTTTTTTTTTTTGGTTTTGTTTTGAGGATAGACAACATCGTATCTATGATACAGCCGATGCCTACTGTAGTTGTACATGTCCAACACCATGTTGGGCTCGCCAGCCAGTCCTCGCCCAGAAAAGGGAAACGCGCCATGCAAATATTTCGCGTATTTCTGTTGTCTGATACAAGGGAAGGAAATCTTTGTGCACCTTCACCATAAGTAACTGCACGCCGCCGCGAATCCCTCGCAGCGATAGCTAACCAAGGAGAAAACTAAGCGGTCGATCGGGATTCACAAGTCACCGCCGGCGACGGCGAGTGGGGTGCCATTCTATCATGACGGTGGAAGACTACTACAAGATTCTGGGCGTGCCCAAGGCTGCCACCGCCGGCGACATCAGGAAGGCCTACCACAAGGGCGCGCTCAAGTGGCACCCGGACAAGAACCCCGACCACAAGATCGAGGCGGAGAGGCGGTTCAAGCAGCTATCGGAGGCGCACGAGGTAAGCAATTAAGCGCGCCATACGAGTCCTACGAGCAGGGCGATCTTGTCTGCTTCGTGCTCGTGATGATTTCTTTTGCCGGTCGTCTTGATCGAGCAGCTTCTCAAGGACCCGGCGAAGCGCACGGTGTATGACATGCTGCTCGCCCAGGAGGAGCTCAAGCAGAAGGTGCCGCCGCCGGACGCCGCTGCCCGTGCAGGCTCGGGTTGCGCGCCCAGCGAGGCTAAGGCCACGGGCTTCGCTGATACCGAAGGCACGAGGCGCGCCGGCGGTGCAGGCCCGGGACGCGCGGCGGAAGCGGCTAAGCCCACGGGCGGAGGCACGAGGCGCGCGCCGGACGCGGCTAAAACCACGGGGAGTGCACGCCCCAGAGACGCATGGGGCACGGACGCAGGCGGCGCGGGCACCAGGGCGGCAAAGAGCGCGCGTCGGCCACGCACGGTAAGCAAACTTGCGAGAAACGAGTTTTTCTACCTTGCACGGTGCACGGATCCACCGTTGGCTGGTATGTGAAGATTTGTGCAGCATTTTATGCCAACATGTTTCAAAATGTGTCGTCATGTTTTGAAAAACTGCTCGCATCCGAGCATGATAGGCTGTGGATCTGTGCATGATACCTACCGTGCATGGTGGAAACTCATTTCTCATTGTATATAATGCTACTCCTTCAGTTTCATACATCAATAGCTTATCCTAACATTAACCATTCTCTACAGAGCCCGGATGAATCAGAAAGTTACAAGTACTGCTACCGCTACCGTGACAGTGCTAGGGCTGATAACCACTACCGCGACCTTCCTCGAGCTGAAAACGCCTACCGCTACTGCGAGAGTGCCAGGGCTGGTGATAACCACTACCACGACGGTGCCGAGGCTGATAACCAGTACCGCAGCGGTGGTTACACCGACTGTGAAAATGCCAGGGCCGGTGATAACCACTATTACGACCGTGGCGAGGCGGATAACCACTACCGCAGCGGTGGCTACACCCACAATGCCAGGGCCGGTTATAAACACTACCCCACCGGTGCCGAGGCTGATAACCACTACTGCAGCGGTGGCTACACCCACTATGGCACTGATGATAACCACTACCACAATGGTGTCGGGGTTGATAACCACCACCGCGGTGGTGCCTCGAGTAGCGATAATTTCTACGAAAGAAGTGCTTGGGGTGGTGACAATCTCTACAAGCAACAATGTAAGGGGTGTCGGCTACAACGACGATGGTGCCCAGATTGGTGACGACTTCTACAACTATATGAGGGGCTTTTACAATGACTTTTGTCAACCGTTTTCACGGCTACTACTACGATGATGGTGGGGATGGACTTAATGTTGACTGGTCGGTGGATAGGAACCTCGTTCGTGGAAATGAAATAATTTCCGAGGATCACAAGGTATCTACAAAGGCGCCACATTATTTGTCTCTCTATCTGTCACATTGGTAATTGTTGATCTGGAGAAGAGAGCAACAAAACTTATATTTTTCTCTTTCTGATGTTTTTGATGCATGGTTTACTTTTTGAATGTTGAGTAAACTTAAGTGATCACTTGTTTATGTAAGAAAGTGAACCAAGCAAGTGCTAGAAATGTGCTAGAAATGTTGGAAACCAAGGAAGGGAAAGCTACCGCTACTAGCGACCTAGCATCAGGTTTTCACGATAGCGTTCCGACACGGGAATTGGACGTGAAACGTAAGTCAAATGCTGATAACAGGTTCTCAGTGAAGTTCCCTACTGCTGAGCGTGTCAAGGAATTATAGATGCTCTCTGAATTCAATCTACGAGGCACAAACATATATGTTGAAGTTTCTCTCTGCATTCCTGCTAGAGCCAAGACAAAATTGCACTCTATGGCCTTGTTCGGTTAATCTCCATTAGAAAATATTTTGGCTTAGATGTTAGATGTGATTCAATACACCTCAATCAATGTCCATCCGGTCCAATTCACAGGAAACCGAACAGGGCCTACCTGGGTTAAGATCACGGTTATTCCTGAAGAACTTATGCATCACAGAGGAGTTTGTTAAGCAGGATCTAGTTGGGAGTGGTCGAGGAGGTTGACTTTGAGATTTTGAACTTATATTGACATTGCTAGCTAGGTCAAGCTGAGATGAGGGCAGGAGAAGATACATGAGGTGATCGTCAGGCGGCTCTAAAACCCATCTAGGTTTCACCCCTCTCGCGGCGACACCGTCGGCCCGCTCCGCGTCCGGTGGCCTTGGGGCCTTGGATGCGTGGCGGACCGCAGCCGCTCGTCAGCAGAAAGGTTTCAGTTCTTCATTTAGTTTTTTAGTGATTTCTTGTGGATGGTTAGGCGGCGGCTACATCGTGAACTTAGAATAAGGTCCTACCCATCATGTCCTCGCTCCAGTGATGCGTCTAGCATCGTTGGAGGGCACATGGAGACGTGTGTCCGGTGGATCTTCCTGGTCGATTCTCGTCTTCACCAGTGTGGTTTCATGTCAGTCTCTTTTGATTTACGGTTGTCATGATTAGTGATGGTTGCTGCTTTGGTGCGCTGATCCTTTGGAGCCTTAGCACGACGATTTCCCGTATGTCTACTATAACAAGCTCTACTACATGATGGAGGGGCGAAGACAGCGTCGCGTCTTTCGCTCGCGTTAGTGTATGTATTCATCACTAGGTGGTACAATGCCCTATTTGTAATTTTTATTACCTTTAGGCCTCTTTATTATGCAGTTGATGACTTTAATAAATCAGTGGAATTTTTGTAAAAAAAACTGGAGTGAGGTACATCTCGGTACATCTCTTTCATAATACTACTAAGTACTAAGATTACATTTGACCAGGAAATTTAATTCGGCTCCTGGATGCATATGCTCCCTCTAGCACAAAATCATATTTCAAAGTGTCGAATAATTTTGGAAAAAAATTCTACATGTACATCCATAATATATGTGCGTTTGTCAAGTTTCACGAAAAACCAATATTTCTTGTGATCTACGTAAAAAAGAGAAAATTTATCTTGTAAAAGGCATTATTTTTTGCACTTAGTTTTGTCTTTTTTATACACATCACATGAAAAGTCGATTTTTTATGAAACAACTTTGTGAGCGTGTAGCACATGAAAATGTGTGTACGAATTTTTGGTTTTAATTTTTTTGAAATTCAAAATTTGTGTAAGATGCATTTTAAAATAGAGGGAGTATATGCTCCCATGTTCCAAAACAACACTCCCCCTTTGACCCTTCGTATTTGAATTTAGGATTGTTGGCATTAGTTATGTGAGACGGAGGCCCAAGGATGGATGGTTTAGTGATTTGAAATGAAAATGCTGCGCAAAAGACTGCACTAGAAATTGTTATCCAACCCTCTCTCCGGAGCATATATAGTGTGGGTAGGCGTATACTGTATAATCCAGGTGGAGCAATGATGGACACACACAAGGATGAGAATTCTCGTTGTGGTGAAAACTTAGGGTATCACCTATATATATAATGTTAACTTTAGCCATAAGGTCTCCTACTTGATTTGTGTCCCAAATTTTCCACAATAATGTATAAGGTTAATATTTTCCTTATGCTGGGATCCACGTGCTCTATGTATATAGTAGTACACTCTCACTCCCTACGTCCGTAAACAGGTGGTGTATAAACTTAATAAGAAGAAGGAGCCTGAGACTTTTCCTCCCGGGTCGCCTCGCGCGGGCGACTCCGGAGGCCCCTCCAAACCCTAGTAAGGCCCGGCCCGAGCTCCTCCCCTCGGCCGCTGCCGCCGCCGGCGCCGGCGGTGGCGGCCACGCCCGGCTGCCGAAGGCTGCGGGTGAGGGCGGGCGCGCTGATACGTCTCCGACGTATCGATAATTTCTTATGTTCCATGCCACATTATTGATGTTATCTACATGTTTTATGCACACTTTATGTCATATTCGTGCATTTTCTGGAACTAACCTATTAACAAGATGCCGAAGTGCCAGTTGCTGTTTTCTGCTGTTTTTGGTTTCAGAAATCCTAGTAAGGAAATATTCTCGGAATTGGACGAAATCAAAGCCCAGGGGCCTATTTTCTCACGAAGCTTCCAGAAGTCCGAAGGAGAGACGAAGAGGGGCCACGGAGGGGCCACACCATAGGGCGGCGCGGCCCCCCCTTGGCCGCGCCGGCCTGTAGTGTGGGGCCCCCGTGCCGCCTCTTGACCTGCCCTTCCGCCTATAAAAAGTCTCCGTGACGAAACCCCCAGTACCGAGAACCACGATACGGAAAACCTTCTAGAGACGCCGCCGCCGCCGATCCCATCTCGGGGGATCCAGGAGATCGCCTCCGGCACCCTGCCGGAGAGGGGAATCATCTCCCGGAGGACTCTACGCCGCCATGGTCGCCTCCGGTGTGATGTGTGAGTAGTCTACCCCTGGACTATGGGTCCATAGCAGTAGCTAGATGGTTGTCTTCTCCCCATTGTGCTATCATTGTCGGATCTTGTGAGCTGCCTAACATGATCAAGATCATCTATCTGTAATTCTATATGTTGCGTTTGTTGGGATCCGATGAATAGAGAATACTTGTTATGTTGATTATCAAAGTTATGCTATGTGTTGTTTATGATCTTGCATGCTCTCCGTTATTAGTAGATGCTCTGGCCAAGTTGATGCTAGTAACTCCAAGAGGGAGTATTTATGCTCGATAGTGGGTTCATGTCTCCGTGAATCTGAAGGAGTGACAAGAACCACTAAGGTTACGGATGTGCTGTTGCCACTAGGGATAAAACATTAGTGCTATGTTCAAGGATGTAGTCACTGATTACATTACGCGCAATACTTAATGCAATTGTCTGTTGTTAGCAACTTAATACTGGAGGGGGTTCGGATGATAACCTGAAGGTGGACTTTTTAGGCATAGATGCAGTTGGATGACGGTCTATGTACTTTGTCGTAATGCCCAATTAAATCTCACTATACTCATCATGATATGTATGTGCATGGTCATGCTCTCTTTATTTGTCAATTGCCCAACTGTAATTTGTTCACCCAACATGCTGTTTATCTTATGGGAGAGACACCTCTAGTGAACTGTGGACCCCGGTCCAATTCTCTTTACTGAAATACAATCTACTGCAATACTTGTTCTACTGTTTTCTGCAAACAATCATCTTCCACACAATACGGTTAACTCTTTGTTACAGCAAGCCGGTGAGATTGACAACCTCACTGTTTCGTTGGGGCAAAGTACTTTGGTTGTGTTGTGCAGGTTCCACGTTGGCGCCGGAATCCCTGGTGTTGCGCCGCACTACATCCCGCCGCCATCAACCTTCAACGTGCTTCTTGGCTCCTCCTGGTTCGATAAACCTTGGTTTCTTTCTGAGGGAAAACTTGCTGCTGTGCGCATCATACCTTCCTCTTGGGGTTGCCCAACGAACGTGTGAAATACACGCCATCAAGCTCTTTTTCTGGCGCCGTTGCCGGGGAGATCAAGACACGCTGCAAGGGGAGTCTCCACTTCTCAATCTCTTTACTTTGTTTTTGTCTTGCTTAGTTTTATTTACTACTTTGTTTGCTGCACTAAATCAAAATAGAAAAAAATTAGTTGCTAGTTTTACTTTATTTGCTATCTTGTTTGCTATATCTAAAACACAAAAAAATTAGTTTACTTGCATTTACTTTATCTAGTTTGCTTTATTTACTGTTGCTAAAATGGCCAACGCTGAAAATACTAAGTTGTGTGACTTCACAACCACAAATAATAATGATTTCTTATGCACACCTATTGCTCCACCTGCTACTACAGCGGAATTCTTTGAAATTAAACCTGCTTTACTGAATCTTGTTATGCGAGAGCAATTTTCTGGTGTTAGTTCTGATGATGCTGCTGCCCATCTTAATAATTTTGTTGAATTATGTGAAATGCAAAAATATAAAGATGTAGATGGTGATATTATTAAACTAAAATTGTTCCCTTTCTCATTAAGAGGAAGAGCTAAAGATTGGTTGCTATCCCTGCCTAAGAATAGTATTGATTCATGGACTAAATGCAAGGATGCTTTTATTGGTAGATATTATCCCCCTGCTAAAATTATATCTTTGAGGAGTAGCATAATGAATTTTAAACAATTAGATACTGAACATGTTGCTCAAGCTTGGGAAAGAATGAAATCTCTGGTTAAAAATTGCCCAACCCATGGACTGACTACTTGGATGATCATCCAAACCTTCTATGCAGGACTAAATTTTTCTTCACGGAATTTATTGGATTCAGCTGCTGGAGGTACCTTTATGTCCATCACTCTTGGTGAAGCAACAAAGCTTCTTGATAATATGATGATCAACTACTCTGAATGGCACACGGAAAGAGCTCCACAAGGTAAGAAGGTAAATTCTGTCGAAGAAACCTCTTCCTTGAGTGATAAGATTGATGCTATTATATCTATGCTTATGAATGGTAGGCCTAATGTTAATTCTAATAATGTTCTGTTAGCGTCATTGGTTGCTCAAAAAGAACATGTTGATATAAACTTCATTAAAAATAATAATTTCAACAACAAGGCTTACCGGAACAATTCTAGTAACAACTATAGGCCATATCCTTATAATAATGGCAACGGCTATGGTAATTCTTATGGGAATTCTTACAACAATAATAGGAGTTCACCCCCTGGACTTGAAGCCATGCTTAAAGAATTTATTAGTACACAAACTGCTTTTAACAAATCTGTTGAAGAAAAGCTTGGGAAAATTGATATACTTGCTTCTAAAGTCGATAGTCTTGCTGCTGATGTTGATCTTTTGAAATCAAAAGTTTTGCCTAATGAGAATCATCATAATAAAATTACTACTACAGCAAATGCCATTCAAGTTAGAATTAATGAGAATATAAGATTAATGGCTGAACTGCGTGCTAGGTGGGATAGAGAAGAAAATGAAAAACTAGCTAAAAAGAAGAATATAGCTAAAGTTTGGACTATTACCACCACTAGTAATGCTAATGCTACACATGTTGCTGCACCTCCTACTAATACTAATAAAAGAATTGGTGTTAGCAATGTTTCCACTTCTAATGCAAAGCGCGAAAAACTGCCTGAAACTGCTAAAACTGCTGAAACTGCCTGTGATAAAGCTGCTGAAATTTTTTCCAACATTGGGGATGATGATCCCATTGCTTTAGATTATAATGGTTTGAATTTTGATGATTGCCACATCTCTGAAGTTATAAAGTTCTTGCAAAAACTTGCTAAAAGTCCTAATGCTAGTGCTATAAATTTGGCTTTTACACATCATATTACAAATGCTCTTATAAAAGCTAGAGAAGAGAAACTAGAGCGTGAAGCCTCTATTCCTAAAAAGTTAGAGGATGGTTGGGAGTCCATCATTAAGATGAAGATTAAAGATTTTGATTGTAATGCTTTATGTGATCTGGGTGCAAGTATTTCTGTTATGCCTAAGAAAATTTATAATATGCTTGACTTGCCACCGCTGAAAAATTGTTATTTGGATGTTAATCTTGCTGATCATTCTACAAAGAAACCTTTGGGGAAAGTTGATAATGTTCGCATTACCGTTAACAATAACCTTGTTCCCGTTGATTTTGTTGTCTTGGATATTGAATGCAATGCATCTTGTCCCATTATATTGGGAAGACCTTTTCTTCGAACTGTTGGTGCTGTTATTGATATGAAGGAAGGTAATATAAAATATCAATTTCCTCTCAAGAAAGGTATGGAACACTTCCCTAGAAAGAGAATGAAGGTACCTTTTGACTCTATTATGAGAACAAATTATGATGTTGACACTTCGTCTCTTGATAATACTTGATACACACTTTCTGCGCCTAGCTGAAAGGCGTTAAGGAAAAGCGCTTATGGGAGACAACCCATGTTTTTACCTACAGTACTTTGTTTTTATTTTGTGTCTTGGAAGTTGTTTACTACTGTAGCAACCTCTTCTTATCTTAGTTTTGTGTTTTGTTGTGCCAAGTTAAGCCGTTGATAGAAAAGTAAGTACTAGATTTGGATTACTGCACAGTTCCAGATTTCTTTGCTGTCACGAATCTGGGTCCACCTCCCTGTAGGTAGCTCAGAAAATTAAGCCAATTTACGTGCATGATCCTCAGATATGTACGCAACTTTCATTCAATTTGAGCATTTTCATTTGAGCAAGTCTGGTGCCATTTTAAAATTCGTCAATACAAACTGTTCTGTTTTGACAGATTCTGCCTTTTATTTCGCATTGCCTCTTTCGCTATGTTGGATGAATTTCTTTGATCCACTAATGTCCAGTAGCATTATGCAATGTCCAGAAGTGTTAAGAATGATTGTGTCACCTCTGAATATGTCAATTTATATTGTGCACTAACCCTCTAATGAGTTGTTTCGAGTTTGGTGTGGAGGAAGTTTTCAAGGATCAAGAGAGGAGTATGATGCAACATGATCAAGGAGAGTGAAAGCTCTAAGCTTGGGGATGCACCCGGTGGTTCACCCCTGCATATATCAAGAAGACTCAAGCGTCTAAGCTTGGGGATGCCCAAGGCATCCCCTTCTTCATCGACAACATTATCAGGTTCCTCCCCTGAAACTATATTTTTATTCCATCACATCTTATGTGCTTTTTCTTGGAGCGTCGGTTTGTTTTTGTTTTTTGTTTTGTTTGAATAAAATGGATCCTAGCATTCACTTTATGGGAGAGAGACACGCTCCGCTGTAGCATATGGACAAGTATGTCCTTGGTTTCTACTCATAGTATTCATGGCGAAGTTTCTTCTTCGTTAAATTGTTATATGGTTGGAATTGGAAAATGATACATGTAGTAATTGCTATAAATGTCTTGGGTAATGTGATACTTGGCAATTATTGTGCTCATGATTAAGCTCTTGCATCATATGCTTTGCACCCATTAATGAAGAAATACATAGAGCATGCTAAAATTTGGTTTGCATATTTGGTTTCTCTAAGGTCTAGATAATTTCTAGTTTTGAGTTTGAACAACAAGGAAGACGGTGTAGAGTCTTATAATGTTTTCAATATGTCTTTTATGTGAGTTTTGCTGCACCGGTTCATCCTTGTGTTTGTTTCAAATAAGCCTTGCTAGCCTAAACCTTGTATCGAGAGGGAATACTTCTCATGCATCCAAAATACTTGAGCCAACCACTATGCCATTTGTGTCCACCATACCTACCTATACTACATGGTATTTTTCCGCCATTCCAAAGTAAATTGCTTGAGTGCTTCCTTTAAAATTCCATCATTCACCTTTGCAATATATAGCTCATGGGACAAATAGCTTAAAAACTATTGTGGTATTGAATATGTAATTATGCACTTTATCTCTTATTAAGTTGCTTGTTGTGCGATAACCATGTTCACTGGGACGCCATCAACTATTCATTGTTGAATTTCATGTGAGTTGCTATGCATGTTCGTCTTGTCTGAAGTAAGAGAGATCTACCACCATATGGTTAAGCATGCATATGTTAGAGAAGAACATTGGGCCGCTAACTAAAGCCATGATCCATGGTGGAAGTTTCAGTTTTGGACAACAATCCTCAAATCTCAAATGAGAAAATTATTAATTGTTGTTATATGCTTATGCATAAAAGAGGAGTCCATTATCTGTTGTCTATGTTGTCCCGGTATGGATGTCTAAGTTGAAGAATAATCAATAGCGAGAAATCCAATGCGAGCTTTCTCCTTAGACCTTTGTACAGGCGGCATAGAGGTACCCCTTTGTGACACTTGGTAAAAACAATGCATTGTGATGACCCGGTAGTCCAAGCTAATTAGGACAAGGTGCGGGCACTATTAGTACACTATGCACGAGGCTTGCAACTTATAAGATATAATTTACATGATGCATATGCTTTATTACTACCGTTGACAAAATTGTTTCATGTTTTCAAAATCAAAGCTCTAGCACAAATATAGCAATCGATGCTTTTCCTCTATGGAGGACCATTCTTTTACTTTCAATGTTGAGTCAGTTCACCTATTTCTCTCCACCTCAAGAAGCAAACACTTGTGTGAACTGTGCATTGATTCCTACATACTTGCTTATTGCACTTATTATATTACTCTATGTTGACAATATCCATGAGATATACATGTTACAAGTTGAAAGCAACCGCTGAAACTTAATCTTCTTTTGTGTTGCTTCAATATCTCTACTTTGAATTATTGCTTTATGAGTTAACTCTTATGCAAGACTTATTGATGCTTGTCTTGAAGTGCTATTCATGAAAAGTCTTTACTATATGATTCACTTGTTTACTCATGTCATATACATTGTTTTGATCGCTGCATTCACTACATATGCTTTACAAATAGTATGATCAAGATTATGATGGCATGTCACTCCAGAAATTATCTGTGTTATCGTTTTACCTGCTCGGGACGAGCAGAACTAAGCTTGGGGATGCTGATACGTCTCCGACGTATCGATAATTTCTTATGTTCCATGCCACATTATTGATGTTATCTACATGTTTTATGCACACTTTATGTCATATTCGTGCATTTTCTGGAACTAACCTATTAACAAGATGCCGAAGTGCCGATTCTTTGTTTCTGCTGTTTTTGGTTTCAGAAATCCTAGTAAGGAAATATTCTCGGAATTGGACTAAAAAAACGCCCTGGGGCCTATTTTCTCACGAAGCTTCCACAAGTCCGACGGCTCGACGATGAGGGGCCACGGAGGGGCAACACCATAGGGGGGCGCGGCCCCCCCCCTTGGCCGCGCCGGCCTGTAGTGTGGGGCCCCGTGCCGCCTCTTGACCTGCCCTTCCGCCTATAAAAAGTCTCCGTGATGAAACCCCCACGAGAACCACGATACGGAAAACCTTCCCGGAGACGCCGCCGCCGCCGATCCCATCTCGGGGGATCCAGGAGATCGCCTCCGGCACCCTGCCGGAGAGGGGAATCATCTCCCGGAGGACTCTACGCCGCCATGGTCGCCTCCGGTGTGATGTGTGAGTAGTCTACCCCTGGACTATGGGTCCATAGCAGTAGCTAGATGGTTGTCTTCTCCCCATTGTGCTATCATTGTCGGATCTTGTGAGCTGCCTAACATGATCAAGATCATCTATCTGTAATTCTATATGTTGCGTTTGTTGGGATCCGATGAATAGAGAATACTTGTTATGTTGATTATCAAAGTTATGCTATGTGTTGTTTATGATCTTGCATGCTCTCCGTTATTAGTAGATGCTCTGGCCAAGTTGATGCTAGTAACTCCAAGAGGGAGTATTTATGCTCGATAGTGGGTTCATGTCTCCGTGAATCTGGAGGAGTGACAAGAACCACTAAGGTTACGGATGTGCTGTTGCCACTAGGGATAAAACATTAGTGCTATGTTCAAGGATGTAGTCACTGATTACATTACGCGCAATACTTAATGCAATTGTCTGTTGTTAGCAACTTAATACTGGAGGGGGTTCGGATGATAACCTGAAGGTGGACTTTTTAGGCATAGATGCAGTTGGATGACGGTCTATGTACTTTGTCGTAATGCCCAATTAAATCTCACTATACTCATCATGATATGTATGTGCATGGTCATGCTCTCTTTATTTGTCAATTGCCCAACTGTAATTTGTTCACCCAACATGCTGTTTATCTTATGGGAGAGACACCTCTAGTGAACTGTGGACCCCGGTCCAATTCTCTTTACTGAAATACAATCTACTGCAATACTTGTTCTACTGTTTTCTGCAAACAATCATCTTCCACACAATACGGTTAACTCTTTGTTACAGCAAGCCGGTGAGATTGACAACCTCACTGTTTCGTTGGGGCAAAGTACTTTGGTTGTGTTGTGCAGGTTCCACGTTGGCGCCGGAATCCCTGGTGTTGCGCCGCACTACATCCCGCCGCCATCAACCTTCAACGTGCTTCTTGGCTCCTCCTGGTTCGATAAACCTTGGTTTCTTTCTGAGGGAAAACTTGCTGCTGTGCGCATCATACCTTCCTCTTGGGGTTGCCCAACGAACGTGTGAAATACACGCCATCACGCGCCTCGACGGGCCCCCTACGCGCGAAGGTGGGACGTCTTCTAGGCGGCGCTGGGCGGTCGGCGGCGCGTGTTTCGGTGGTCCGCGCCGGCGCATGGCGGGGTGCCTGGAGGTGTGGAAGATCTCGGCGAGGGTGCCAGCGGAGGGGAGCGGCAGATGCATCAGCAAGGTCGGCGGCGCTTGCGAGCTCTTGGGCTCGGTGGCGGCGGCGCGGAGTGTCTCTGCCAAGGAGGAGTCCTTGGCAAGCAGAGGTTCGTCGCCTCCGCGCTCAGGGCGCGCGTGGCGGTCTCCGGCGGCGCTGGCATGGAGGGAGCGGGAGGAGTTGGTGCGGGCCCGATCTGGGCCTATCCGGGCCCGATCTGGGCCAGCAGGGTTGAGGCTGCTGTAGCATGGATGTCGCCTGGAGCTGGCGACGACCCTGCTGGGCAGTCCTAGCTCATGCCGGAGGTGCGTGTGGAGGCTGCGAATCCTTGCTGGGATCGAGGTGGAAGGTCTTGGCCCTCTGTCGTGCGGGGTGTATCGGAGTGCTGCGGCTTGGCGAACACATCGGCGAGGCGCTACGGTGGTGGCGGTGTGAGGCTTCAGGGACGGTTCTGCCCCAATTCCAGAAGTGTGGGAGATGTTCGACGGCACGGATGAAAGTCCTGCTCGGCTCTGGTCGGGCAGGCGGCGACGGCGCCCGCGGGTGTCGTTTTCCTCCTTGGAGGCGTCGCCGAGGAGTGTCGACATCTCACTCGCTGTCTTGGGGTTGGTTGTTGTCTTCGGGCGAAAGCCTCGATTCGGAGTGGATCGGCATGATGGCGGCGTCCTCGACGTCGTACCTCCGTTGGGAGCATCATGCTTGAAGACACGGCTCGGAGGTCCTATGGTGTTCTCCTCCGGTGCTCGCCGTTGTCCTAGGCTGTTCTTCACAGGCGCTATGCATGCCATGGCTGGGCGAGTCCAAGACGATGCTTCCTCGGGACCATCCAAGTTCCGCCATTGATCTTCTTCTGATGGTGCGTCAACAAGGAGTGCCCTTTTGGAGCAGTTGTTCTTCGGAGGTTTCCAGCTTTGGTCGAGACGCGGTGGTGTAGCTTAGGTTAGGACAGGCTCTTTCGTGTTGTGTTTGTCGTGTCTGTGGTGGCTGTCTTCGGACTAGCCGGTGTGGAGTTGGTGCTACACTCGTTGCTTGCAGCGAGTGGTAGTGTTCTTGTACTCAAACCTCTGCCTTCTATAAATATTTGGTACGCCTTTGGCGTACCCTCGAAAAAAAAAAAAACTTAATAAGAAACATCAACGATTTCTAAGTTTGACCAAATATATACTAGTGACAAAAGTATAAACAACTAGCATAGTAAACAAATACAATATGAAAGTATATCTATGGTAGTACTGAGATACTCCGTATACGGTGTTCCATCGAAGTAAAAAAAGAAGCCTACGGAGCAGTCCGGTGACTCACCGGCCAGGCCTCATCACGCAGAAAAAGGAAACGCGCCATGCATATCTCGCGTATTTCCGATACAAGGGTAGAAAATCTTTCTCCACCTTCGAATGCCTCTCCACCTTCCCCAGAAAGTAACGGTACACCACCGCAGATCTCTCGGAGCTTTAATTAACCAAGAATAAAATCAACAATCGGCGGACAGGGTCGGTATTCGGAAGTCGAAGCAACAGCAAAGTGCGCTATCATGGCTCTGGACTACTACAAGATCTTGGGCGTGCCCATGGTGGCCACCGCCGGCGACATCAAGAAGGGCTACCACAAGGGCGCGCTCAAGTGGCATCCGGACAAGAACACCGACCACAAGGATGAGGCGGAGAGGCGGTTCAAGCAGTTATCGGAGGCCTACGAGGTAAGCAAGTAGCGATCTACTGACCCGCATGCCTGGAGTAAATCAATATCTTGTCTGCGTTGTGGTAAAACAATGAAGATTTGTTTGTCGGTCCGTGTGAATTGATCGAGCAGGTTCTCAAGGACCCGATGAAGCGCGCGCTGTATGATATGCTCCATGCCGGGGACGCGTTCAAGCGGTATGCCCCGCCGCCGCCGACTCCAGCGGCGACCAACACTGCCCGTGCAGGTGCAGGCTCGGGTGGCGCGAGCGGTCCAGGCCAGGGAGGCGCGGCGGGCTTTTCCGGCTACGGAGGCACGAAGCCCGCCGGTGGTGCAGGAACGGGACGCGCGCCGGGCGCGGCTAAGGGCCAGACTAGGGGGTTCTCCCGCTCCGGAGCGGCGAAACGTGCAGGCGGTGCAGGTCCGGGACACGCTCCTGGCTCGAACCGCGCCGGTGGTTTAGATCCGGGAGCCGCGCCTAAGACCACGGGTTGTGCGGGCACTGGAGGCCAAAAGCGCGCCGGTTGTGCAGGCTCGGGAGGCAAGAAGCACGCCGGTGGTGCAGCGGGACGAGCGCCAGGCGCGGCTAAGAACACAGGCTCTGCGGCCACCGGAGGTGAGAAGCGCACCGGTGGTGCAAGCCAGGGATGCGCGCCGGGTGCGACTAAGGCCAAGGACAGTGCGGCAACCGGAGGCGCGAACCGAGATGCTCGCCCGGAAGCGGCAAGGAGTATGGGCGCAGGTGGTGCCGGCAATGGAGGCATGAAGCACGCGGGTTATGCACGCTCCGGAGCTGCAAGGGGCACAACGAGAATGCAATGGGTACCCAAAATCCGTGTAGCAGATGGGTAAAAACTTCATAATGGTAAGGGTTTGGGACATATTATTCACATGTAAACGGGAAATTTCAATATCCATCAGGTAGAACGGTTATGGCTATTTGCTTTGGCTTCATACTTTTTGTCATGACTAAATGATCCCATCACTTTTAGAGTTGATTGGAGAGTGGAATTTACATGAAACACTAATCAAGCTAGACATCACATGTTTGTTATATATGCTTGGTGAATGTACAACATAAGTCGTGACTAACAATGTTTCACAAATTGTCCTATTCACGACTAGCTTGCTTGATTGCAACTATAGAGATCATGAAATGTCAGTATTCCTCCCCGTACCTGCGCCCCTGCCGGAAAAAAATTGGGACTCCACAATCCCACACTTGCGGCCCCGTCAGAGGTCGCCGCAACCCCACCCTCTCCATCCCGGCCACCGCGATATCGATCTCGTCTACCCTGCCCACGAGAACCATCACCGCTCCCTTTCTCCGACCGTTGCAAGCGTTATTGTCTGGAGCTCTACCTCGCCCTCGCCTACCCCACCCAGGAGAACAATCGCTGCTCCCTTTCTCCGACCGTTGCGAGCGCTAGCGTCTGGAGCTCCACCTCGCCCTCGCCTACCCTGCCCACGAGAACCATCGCCGCTCCCTTTCCCCGACCGTTGCGGGCGCTAGCGTATAGAGATATACCTCGCCCTCGCTTACCCGCCCACGAGAACTATCGCCGCTCCATTTCTTCGACTTTTGCAAGCGCTAGCGTCTGGAGCTCTACCTCACCCTCGCCTACCACGCCCACGAGAACCATCGCCGCTCCCTTTCTCCGACAGTTGCGAGCGCTAGAGTTTGGAGATCTACCTAGCCCTCGCCTACCCCTCCCACAAGAACCATCGCCACTCCCTTTTTCCGACAGTTGCGAGCGCTAGCGTCTGGATCTCTACCTCGCCCTCGCCACCCGGAGCCTCGAACGCCACCAATGCCTCAAGTTCTGCCGGTCTTCGGTACGCCCACAAGGTGTTCTACCATTTGACGGAACCACAAATTTAGGTAAATAAAATCGCAAACTTTCTCCGAAAATTTCGCGCAGTGATTACGTATCTTACGACGACATCGTGGATGGTGATGACGTCTATAGTTATAGTAGAGAACATGATGTCCTCTATTGCGGCGGTCTCAAGGGTGTTGATGCTCACTACCGCAACAATCCTAGTCGCCATGTTGACACCTACGACAACATTTTTGCATGAGGTTTGTGGTAATGGCATTAAGGTGATTGTGCGGTATGAGCTGATGATGTCTGGTGATGAGGATGAGAGCTCTTTTGAAATGTAAGGGAAAATTACTTTAAAGGAGCTTATGCATCAATAAGATGAATGTGAGAGTTTGTGGCCTTATATTGAGCAGTTGTTGATGTGGAATAGAGAAGTAACTCTACATGCATGCCATTTCTAGAATCTATCTTGTAGCATGTGCAATGTTTTATTTTCAACTGCCATGTTTTTGTTTATTAACTCTTGCTGTTTCGAGAGAGATTCTCTGTCAAAGGAAGAAAGAATAAGCACGGGAGCACTTCCAGAGCCTAGTAAGGGTCCAATTACCGGCTAGTACTTTTTTATAACAACAAGAATACCGAACCGTTTTTCCCTCGGTCAGCTCGTGAGAGGCGGCGGCGGCGGCGACGATCCAATCTTTTCAATCTCCGGTCGAGGCGTTGGGCCTGGTTTCCTCTCCCTCCGCTTGCTGCTCTAGCAGCGGCATGAGGGCGGGGGACCCTCGTTCCTCCGTTTTGGCCTAGTAGTTAGGGCTAGTTTTTGTCTCCCATGGTGCGTTGTTGGGGTGGTGGGAGCGACGCTCGAGCAAATAAATCTGCCACAACTTCTCCACACCGGCGGCGACCTTCACGGCAACGTCTCGGAGTTATTGGCAACGTGTGATTGTCGATCTTTCAGGTCGGTAGCTTGGTCTTCTTGCCGTTCTTCAGGTCTGGCGAGATCTGTTTCTCGACGTGCCACTAGCGTTTGTCCACGACGGCGCTGGGGGCCGGGGCGAGGTGGTTCTTCTGGAGCGAAGATGTTGGTCCGAAGGTGGTGGTTATGCCATTCTTCTCTGACTTCGTCGATGGGAGGCGGCGTATCTTGGTCCAAGACAGCACGGGGATGTCCCCTGATCGACGTGCCACAGCGACATGTGCCTTGATGCTTGCAGCAGGCCTGTTCATCGACTCACAAAGCCTCGTTGGTGATGGTGCTTTTTTGGATCTTGCAACGGTGGAGGCTCGGCGTCTCTTCTTGCGTTCGTCTCGGCGGCGTTGGAATTGGATGGCGGCCGCTGGCTACGGTGGTTGCTGGAAATCTTAGGGATCGTTTTGTATTTCTCGATCTTTTAGAATTTTATTGGTAAATTCAGGATAATTATTTTATTCCGGTTTGTCTTTTAGTTTTTATATATGTTGCTTCATGTAACTTAGTGTTCGATTAATGAAATATATGTGGTTGCTCTAAAAAAATGCTAAAAGGCCCTAGGCCGACCAAAGAAGGGCCAAACCCTATTAACCGGCCCAATTCTCGTGCAGGACCAGCTGGCAGGTGAGAGTTCTGGGGGAGTGCTGTACACCGACCTGGTCGGTGTGTACGGGCCACCGCACACCCCAGCGACCATGCCGGTTGGTTGGGCCACGGCCCATTAGTAGTAGGTAATTTTTTTTTGTTAATATTTTTCTTTTTTAATATCTAACTTTTAAAAAATATATTTCGGAGAACAAATTTTCAAAATCTGTTCAGATTCGAAATTTTGGAAATTTTAAAAATGTTCAGATTTTGATTTAATTTTTTTCGAAATTTAAACATTTTTTCGAATTTGAACATTTTTCCAAATTTGAACGGATTTCAAATTTGAACGCTTTTATAATTTGAACATTTTTTTATTTGAACATTTTTCAAATTTGAACGGATTTCAAATTTGAACAATTTTTTGTATTTGAACATTTTTCAAATTTGAATGGATTTCAGATTTGAACATTTTTTGTATTTAAACGGTTTTAAAATTTGAACGTTTTTAAAATTTGAACATTTTTTAAATTTTGAACAGTTTTCAATTTTGAAATTTTTCTGAATTTGAAATATTTTCAAATTTGAACAAAAATAAATATAAACAAAAAAGAAACAAAACAAAAAAAAGAAACAAAAAGGAACAGAAAATAAAAAAGGAAAAGAAAAGAAAAGAAAAAAGAAAAGAAAAGAAAGAAACAGAAACAGAAAACAGAAAAAAGAGGCGAACTGGGCCGACCAGGCCGGCCCATACCGCGCGCGGGGGGTGTGCGGCGCGCGGTAGGGACCGACCTGGTCGGTGTATAGGATTTGCCGAGTTCTGCGGCGGCCGAGAACCATCGCCACTCAACGACCGTTGCGAGCGCTAGCGTATGGAGCTCCACCTCGCCCTCGCCTACCCTGCCCACGAGAACCATCGCCGCTCCCTTTCTTCGACCGTTGCGAGCGCTAGCGTCTAGAGATCTACCTCGCCCTCGCTACCCGCCCACGAGAACTATTGCCGCTCCATTTCTTCGACTGTTGCAAGCGCTAGCGTTTGGAGCTCTACCTCGCCCTCGCCTACCCCGCCCACGAGAACCATCGCCCCATTGCCGCTCCCTTTCTCAGACCGTTGCGAGCGCTAGCATCTGGAGCTCTACCTCGCCCTCGCCACCCGGAGCCTCGGACGCCACCAATGCCTCAAGCTCCGCCGGTCTTCGGTACGCCCACAAGGCGCTCTACCATTTGATTGAACCCCAAATCTAGTAAATAAAATCGCACTTTCTCCAAAAATTTCTTCGTGATTACGTATCTTACGAGGATGTCGTGGATGGTGATGATGTCTATAGTTATAGTAGACACAACGACGGCCTCTATGGTGGCGTTCTCGAGGGCGATGATGCTCACTACTGCAACAATCCTATTCGTCATGTTGACAACTACGCCAACAATTCTGCATGAGGTTTGTGGTGATGACATCAAGGTGATTGTGGGGTATGAGCTGGTGATATCTGGTGATGAGGATGAGAGCTCTTTTGAAATGTAAGGAAAAAATAACTTTAAAGGAGCTTATGCATCAATAAGATGAATGTGAGAGTTTGTGGCCTTATATTGAGTAGCTGTTGATGTGGAATAGAGAAGTAACTCTACATGCATGTAATTTCTAGAATCTATCTTGTAGCACATGTATTTGTTGAACTGCGATGATTTTGTTGTTAACGCTTGCTGAGAACTCAACTTTTCGACAGAGATTCTGCCAAAGAAAAAAAAAAGATAACCACGGGAGCACTTCGAGAGCCTATTATGGGCCCAATTATCGGCTTATTATAATACTAAAATTCTAACAGGCCATAGGCGGACCACAGAAGAGCCAAGCCCTATTCAATGGCCCAATTCTGGTGCAGGACCAGCGGGCAGGTGAGAGTTCTGCGGCGGCCGAGAGAGCACGCGCGCTATCGCGCAGGTTCTGGAAGCTTCCACACACCGCTCGTCCGTTTCCCTATTCGACACCCTTCCCTCTCCAGACGCTTCTCTCCTCCCCTTTTCTCTCCCTCCCTCCCTCCTCTCACAAACCCCGTACCAGAACAGCAGAGCAGCAACAACTCGAACACGAGCGCGAGCGATTCCCACGCGAGGATCGATCGATTATTAGCCGAGAAGAAGAGAAGCGGCGGCGGAGCGGAGCTCGACCGAGCAGAGAAAGATTGCGGCCATGGGGCTGGACTACTACAAGATCCTGGGGGTGGACAAGGGCGCCAGCGACGACGACCTCAAGAAGGCCTACCGCAAGCTCGCCATGAAGTGGCACCCCGACAAGAACCCCACCAACAAGAAGGAGGCCGAGAACAAGTTCAAGCAGATCTCCGAGGCCTACGAGGTAATTACTCACCTCCCTCCCTCCCTCCCCAAGAAAAATCATCGATCTTCAGTTCAGGGGGGATTAGATTTGGTTTCCATCCATTCATGTCGCCGCAATGCCCTGTCCTGACGCGTTCCTCGATCCGCAGGTGCTGAGCGACCCGCAGAAGCGCGCCGTGTACGACCAGTACGGCGAGGAGGGGCTCAAGGGGCAGGTGCCGCCGCCGGGCGCCGGCGGCGCGGGCATGCCCGGGGGCGCGACCTTCTTCTCCACCAGCGGCGGCGACGGGCCCACGACGTTCCGGTTCAACCCGCGCAACGCCGAGGACATCTTCGCCGAGTTCTTCGGCTCGTCCAGCCCCTTCGGCGGCATGGGCGGCGGCGGCGGCGGCATGGGGGGGATGCCAGGCATGCGGTCGGGCGGCATACGGTTCTCGCCGTCCATGTTCGGCGGCGGCGAGGATGCCTTCGGCTCCGCGTTCGGCGGCGGGGACGGGCACGTGCACCCCGGGATGTTCGCCGGCGGCGGCGGGAGGGCGGTCAAGGCGGCGCCCATCGAGCGGAAGCTGCCGTGCTCTCTCGAGGAGCTCTACAAGGGCACCACCAAGAAGATGAAGATTTCCAGGGAAATTGCTGATGCCAGTGGGTGAGTGTCTCCTTCCTCCTCTGCCTCAGATCTCTGTCTGACTTGGTCATGTTCTACTGTTGAATTAGACTAGTAGTAAATTGTGACCTGCAGATTGGAGATTTCCTTGGTTGGTCCAAATTAAACCTGATTGTCCAATCAACAACTTTGATTCGTTTTAGCAGAATTGTAGTGATTCGCTTGCAGCCTATTTTTTTATTTCAGAAAGTGATGCCTGAACTTTGTTTGGTTCACTGTCATTGACCATGGTATATAGAAGGTAGATTTTTAGTTGTGTAGCTGGTTCCATCTATAGCAATTTGGCCATGTGTTACTGATTTAGACAGTTGTTAAGAATTGTCCAGCCAGCTTTAGTCATACTGAATTATTTAGCACGGTCGGTCATACTGAATTATTTAGCATTTACTGTCAGTTCTTCGCAAATACATGTGTACAGAAGAGCAACAATTTGATTCTGCGCGCTGAATATGTGAAATACTAAACGCTGCTTGTGCCACCAATTAACTGTGCAGCAAAACAATACCAGTGGAGGAGATCTTGACGATCGACGTGAAGCCGGGGTGGAAGAAGGGCACCAAGATCACCTTCCCGGAGAAGGGCAACGAGAAGCCCAACACCATCGCGTCGGACCTGGTGTTCATCATCGACGAGAAGCCGCACCCGGTGTACACCCGAGACGGCAACGACCTGGTGGCGACGCAGAAGATCCCCCTGGCCGACGCCCTGACGGGGCACACGGTGCACCTGACGACGCTGGACGGGCGGAGCCTCACTGTGCCGATCAGCTCCGTGATCCACCCGGGGTATGAGGAGGTGGTCCGGGGAGAGGGCATGCCGCTGCCCAAGGAGCCGTCGAAGAAGGGCAACCTGAGGGTGAAGTTTGACATCAAGTTCCCGGCGAGGCTCACCCCCGACCAGAAGTCTGGCGTCAAGAGGCTTCTGGGGCAGTAGGGAACGTTTGCAGATAGTTGTCTTCTTGGTGTGTGTTGAATTGAACAGGAGATGTGAGAGATGCTTCTGCAGGCAGCATCGGCGACGAGCGAGTTCGACCTGGATTTTGAGTGGGACTTGGAAGTGCATACGGAACTCGAAATTTTCTTGTGGAGTCCTGTAGATCAAAAGTTGAAACGCTGATTCGTGTCTCCTGGTAGGAGCATTTTTTTTCTGTAAGCAGCGCGTGTATTAGACAGGGGTAATAATAAGGCTTTGATTTTGAGAAGGGTGTATTATCATCTGTGTATGCTCATGTTCAAACAAAAATTATCACAAAAGATTGTCATGGTCTGTCAAAGTTTTTTTTTTCCGAGAGCACACCAAAGTGTGCCTTGGCAGAATTTTGAATACAAGATGACTGTAACTCGCTGCGGACAACCAGCGTTGACAGACTTCACTCCGGCTAATTCAAAGGCAACCACCACAAATACAAAGAAAAAAACATGTCCTCCACGCCGTATCTCGACCAATGCCGGTCACCTCCCACTGACTTCCCTTGTCTATCTAACAAGACTTCCCTTGTCCGTCAAAGGTTCTCATATCTAACAAATTATTAGAGGGTCAATTCGTGGAAAATCAATCTCCTACATTGTCTGATTGATCATCCATGATCGAGTAATGCAACAAAAAGGTGAAAATGTTGTTCTAAGATGTAATGTTTTAAGAAAAGCAATGCAACAAAATATTGATATGCAACATGTTGACATGTTATAAAAATGTGCAAAAATCATAATATTTTGAGAACATTCATGCATTGTGTTTGCAATATTTTGAAAATACATATGCAATATCGAAAAATCTGATAAAAACACAAACTTGTAACAATGTCGACTAAACACATGAGTATGATCGCACATATACGGAGTCAAAAATCCATGGCAGCTTCGAGCACGTTGATTCCACATCTCGACTGAACAATACACGACCTTTTATTTTGAGCTCAAGTCCACCCAGTAAAATTTCAGACACACATGTGACTGTTTGCGGCCTGTGGGCGTGCAGTGACGAAGGGTCACCTCGAAAATGTCCATGGATATGAACTTAAGGTTTCAGAAAAAAGTGGTGTGTTGGTTGTTCTGTCGATTGGTCTGACAACAAGGCTGATCCGACAGATTGATTATGAGGCTAAATCGTCGTAAATTAGAACAAGCTAGGGTTTACAACAAAGATTCGTTGATCTCCCGCTATCTCCTCCTAGCCTTTATATAAGTGGCTAGGTCTTAGAGTTCAGTTCGGGTCGGTTTATATATATAACTTGCCTAACTAAGAATATGTCGCCTTTGAAGTGGGCCTTTCATTACTCGATAAGCTTCGTCTTGCGGGCTTCGGCTTCCATTATCATAGGCTTCTCTGCAATACGCAACAGGGTGACACAAACCTTAAGCCCAATTAGGCATACCCATGTCACCAAGGACGATGCCTTGTCCTAGTCCACTGAGCTAGACAAAGCGGCAAAAAAATGCACGACCCATCTTAAAATGTTGTCCGGCGAGATTGGTGTGGGGTAGGGTTTATGGTGGTGCCAACGCACGATGGTAGATGGCATAGTCGTGGAGGGCAAGAAGGGAATCGATAAGAGCAATGCTAACAGAGCCTGTAAAAGATAGGCCCTTAAAACGCAGATAAAGGGCACCGAAAAACGATTTTTACCATGTTGCGCAGGCTCCAGGCGAGCAGCAGCCGTATAGAGAATTGTAAATGCAAATCTGCCAAGGACCCACCTACTGGTCCTTTTTAATTTTTTTTCCTGATGTGCTTTCCCAAGTAGCCCGACCTGCCTACGTCGTTCGCGCTACCCCGTGTTGGTCACCACCACTTCGTGGATCCCCTAGCTCCTCCTCCACACGACGATTTTTCTATCTTCTTCCTCGGCGGTGAGCTAGGTCGTTGTTTGTCCTCCTCTGAACCCGGGTACCACTTCCTGGTGAGCTACACGTTCAATCTAACCCTTTCCCAGACTTTTTTATTCATACAATGGAGGATTCCATCGAGACCCATGGTAGAACCACATTGACGTGGCCTGGAGCTTTTGTCTCGCGAAGCATTTTCATATTTAAGAAGCACCGACAAAATGGCATCAGAAACTGCAAATTTAAGGTTCTCGGATGTGCATTCTCGGTGCCCCTTAAATTTTTTTAATGTTTTGATCACCTTTACGAGATCTATTCACGATGATAAAGCTTTGTACAAATGAATGTTAATACCCTTTCGTGTGGAGGGAAAGCAAGGGCACCCTAGTATATTCTACGGAAAAGTCTAAAAATCCCCAAAGGGGGAAAAAGAAAGGGCTTTCTTGTCTTTTGTGGCCCATGCCTGTGGTCCATATGAGAGGAATACTAATGGGCTTTAGTGGGCTTCCCTTTCTTCTTTTGGGTTTGTTCTTTTTTTCGTTCTTGTATTACCTTGGCCTTTTCTTTCCAGTTGGTCAACATTTTGGGTGTACCTTTATACAACTGTTGTTGGTCGACGGTGGCGTCGTAGGGTAAAGAGCATGTTTGAGATGATCCAATTTTATCCCTATAACAATACCCTACGCATTTAGTGAATAACATTGCTATTGTATAGAATGAAAATGAGTTAAGATAGTAAATATAAACACATGAATTATGTAAGATTACATTTTAAGGATTATCAAGAATTACATCAAATGCACCTTTAATCAACATCAATTTAGTAACTGCAAATAAATAAAATTTATCATGTTATTTTAAATAATAACACCATATTGGCATTGGATGTGTCATATTTACCAATTATTTGATCAATACACAAACCAAAATGATATATGATGAACCTGGTTTTCTACACGGTTGTGCGCCCTTTCCCATGGATGAATGGGCCACGGGGCCGTTTATTTATTCTAGAGACTGAAATAAGTATAAGTGAGCTGAGCCACTTAACCAATCATTCAAATATGAACTAGCTCTAACTACGCTGATGATGCTAGGCATGGACATTCAGGTACGACCCTATTTTTTAGTTGTGCGGACCACTACATCACCACAACACTTAAAACTTTTATATAAACTAAATGAGATTTATACTAAACTTTTATAATTACTTGTAATTTATTATTTTAAAACAATAATCTTAACTAGCATAATCTGTATTACTCGGTTAGCATAATTAGCCACACACTAATGTTGCAAATTAGTTATGATGTTTCTGGTATATAATTATTTATTTATTATTGAGTAATATACTTACTAGGTCCAAAAGTAAACCTTAATTTTCCACCACTTACGTGCTTATTGTAACTCTTCGGCAAACATGACATATCTTTGATTGAATGCCCGTAAATGCTAGAAGGAAAAATAGGGACAAAACTTCATGCATCCATAAATTAACTAGATTTATGTATAATTATATTATATGATAAATATCTTGCTAAAGAAAAGTTAAATCTTATGGTTCAATGAATACCGTGATTGCGGTTTCCACTAAGCAATTTGGTACATACAGATGGAAAATTCTAGAGCACACATGGTGTTTATGAGGAGTTTCTCACTGAATCATGGGCATGTTTACTTTCTTATTGAGACGGGTTACTTATTTTGGGTTACTTATTTTGAACGATCCATCGAAGCAACCACCAGTATTACGATAGAAGTAACTGAAAATTGGTGTTTTGTATGCTTAATTAAGTGGACAACACTAGACGTGGTTATTTCTAGATTGTAGTATATCAACTTGGGAATATCTCGCCAACTTGTAGAATAATCATATGTCTCGGACAATGGAATTACATTAACCAAACACTTTGTTTAGGAAAATCAAGGAAAATACATAATTAGACAGTGATTGCTTTTTGAACTATGAAATAGGGAAGTACTTCATATTCATACATTAATGTGACATTTCTATCTTTTTTGTTAGAAAATTAAGATGTACAACTAGGATAAATCATCAAACTTTCGGTCTTCTTTGGTTTTTTAATCTTTAGCGCTTAGCGGACAACCAGGCTTCTAGAGGTGACACATGTGTAGACCCGAGCTGAAGGTTTCGGCCATATGATAATGTCGAACTTTTAATGGTTATTTGTTACAACATATATGCCATCCGTACTCTCTTCTTATAACTCTGGATGGGACGTAGGTGTGAGATTTGTATGACTGTAGTACCCAAAATGCCCTTGACAGCTCGTAATACTACATAAATTTTTGTGCAGTATCTCATACCTGGACCCTTGGATCAACCGATATGAACGATTCATGTAAAACGTCCCTTATTTTAACTCTTGTAGCACTTAACCTTACCGCTTGTACTCTATCTCAGTATTGTACTCTATCGCAGTATTTCCAACCATCTTGGCAGTTGTTGTTTCGTAAGAAGATTATCGTCACTGGGGAGTAGTATTGCACCATTAAAAGAGTAGTATCGCAATATTTTAATAAAAGTGATGCAACAAGAAAGTTAGCAAATATATTAGGAATTTCTATTTCCGTGCCCTCGGGTCCTTATGTGTGCTCAGTTTTTTCCAGCTCCTTAGTTTTTACTCAGTTTTGCCCAAGCCCTTGTCTAAAACCCTTACAAGTGCTGGAACGGCCGTTAGCCCGATGGGTCAACAACTTTGACCGTTATCTGCTGACTAGTGGGGCCACGTAGAGTTCGCAAAGACACGTTAGACCATATATCTTTATTTGACCGTAAGCATCGCCGTATCCCTGACCAAAACACGGACGAGTGGGGCTTCGGTATATCGAATGACAAGTGGAGCCATGACGCTGATACAAGGGGCAATACACGGGTAGGATTAGATTTTGAAACGGAGCTCTACAGTGATGGCACGGAGGAGGTGGCATGCGGCGTGCCGAGATGAGATCGACGTCCACAAAGAACTGCATGAGGCGAGACCGGACGCATTAGATAGATATGAACTAGACGCGTTTAACCATGCAAAGAAGAGAAGAAATGGTCGAGGACATCGACGATGACCTCAACACTTTGACTGACGGTGTCGGACACGAACGCGAGCAATGTAGAGAAAACTAGTGTCTCTCCTTTCTGGCGTGTATAAATGGGTGCTAGGGGAGTGTGGTGGCGAAGGGAAAGACCTTGCGATGGTCTGTGGCGTCCAGCATAGCGGGGCGGCGTGGCCGTGCCCAAAGCGGCGTGCATGTTCGGCATTGGCATCAGCATGTACGTTCGTCATTGGCCTCGGCGGTATCTCCGGTGTGTCAGTGATCGAATGAGGGGACGGGATTGAGGGTGCATCCCGATGGTGACCTAGCAGTGGCGGCGAGTATAGCCGTTCTGACCATGCCGATATCGGCATCGGCATCGTTTGGAGGCTGTGGTGCTCGAATCATGGTGGTATATGCATAATATATAGAAAATAGCTAGATCTCTAAATCGATGCATATGAAGCTACATAAATGTTCTTGGTCATAATCCCCTTATCTAAAGGGGATGAATGCATGACTTCACGTCGTCGTTGCTTCCATCGTCAGTATCTTCGTCGTTCGTGTAGTAGTACTTCCTGCACATTGTTCCGTCGAACACCTTCATTGTGAGCACATCATCGCCTTCATATTTGAAGTGTAGGAAGCAACCGAAATCCATACCGTGCACGATGGCCGTTGTGGGGTTTACACAATAAATTAAGGTAGAGATGACCGTTGTGGGGTTTACACAATAAATTAAGGAGGAGATGACCGTTGTGGGGGTTTATATCTCAACAAAAAAGTAAGGGCATGCCTAAAAGAAATGGAAATCCGTGAAAAGTAATGCCTAAATAGATTGTGGAAAATAATGCATAAATAGAGGGAATATAGTACGTGGAAAACTCGTTATTGCACACTGTCCACCGACAGAGAGAGAGAGAAAGGGGTGACCACGAAGAGAGAGAGAGGGGTGGCCACGAAGAGATAGAGAGGGGTATACTGCCCGTTAGATCAGCGGATCAACGGTTGGGGAGTCGATCCGTGTGACAACGACTCAGCCAATCAGGATAAGTTTCGGCTTCTGTTAGCATTTGTGACAGTACTTGAGGGCAAAATTGTTGGAGATATGCCCAAGAGGCAATAATAAAATGGTTATTATAATATATCTTTGTGTTTATGATAATGTTTACATACCATGATATAATTGTATTAACCGAAACATTGATACATGTGTGTTATGTGAACAACAAGGAGTCCTGATACGTCTCAAACGTATCTATAATTTCTTATGTTCCATGCTACTTTTATGATGATACACATATGTTTTATACACACTTTACATCGTTTTGATGCATTTTCCGGAACTAACCTATTAACGAGATGCCGAAGTGCCAGTTCTTGTTTTCTGCTGTTTTTGGTTTCAGAAATCCTAGTAAGGAAATATTCTCGGAATTGGACGAAATCAACGCCCAGTATCTTATAATTCCACGAAGCTTCCAGAACACCGGAGAGGGGCCAGAGGAGAGGCCCAGGGCCACCACACATGGTGGCGGCGCGGCCCAAGGGGGGGGGCGCCCCCTCTTGTCTGGCTTCCCCAGACCCCCTCCGAGGCTGCCCTTCCGCCTACTTAAGGACTCCGTCGCGAAAACCCTAGAAGAATAAGCCACGATACGGGAAAAGTTCCAGAGCCGCCGCCATCGCGAAGCCAAGATTCGGGGGACAGAAGTCTCTGTTCCGGCACGCCGCCGGGACGGGGAAGTGCCCCTGGAAGGAATCTCCATCGACACCACCGCCATCTTCATCAACGCTGCTGTCTCCTATGATGAGGATGGAGTAGTTCTCCATCGAGGCTAAGGGCTGTACCGGTAGCTATGTGGTTAATCTCTCTCCCATGTGATCATGAGCTTTGTGATCTAGTTGAATATCATCTATGTGCTACTCTAGTGATGTTATTAAAGTAGTCTATTCCTCCTTCATGATGTAATGTGGACAGTGTGTGCATCATGTAGTACTTGGCGTAGGTTATGATTGTGATCTCTTGTAGATTATGAAGTTAACTATTACTATGATAGTATTGATGTGATCTATTCCCCCTTTCATAGCTAATGTTGACAGGCGCATGCTATGTTAGTACTCGGTATAATTGTGTTGGTCTATCATGCACTCTAAGGTTATTTAAATATGAACATCGAATGTTGTGGAGCTTGTTAACTCCGGCATTGAGGTGCTCTTGTAGCCCTACACAATGAATGGTGTTTGTCATCCAACAAGAGAGTGTAGAGAAAGTAGTATTTGTTTATTCAGTTATGTGATCAATGTTGAGAGTGTCCACTAGTGAAAGTATGATCCCTAGGTCTTGTTTCCAAGCACTGAAACTCCGTTTATTTACTGTTCTATTGCATGTTTACTCGCTGCCATATTTTATTCAGATTGCTATTACCACTCACATACATCCATACTACTTGTATTTCACTATCTCTTCGCCGAACTAGTGCACCTATACATCTGACAAGTGTATTAGGTGTGTTGGGGACACAAGAGACTTCTTGTATCGTGATTGCAGGGTTGCTTGAGAGGGATATCTTTGACCTCTTCCTCCCTGAGTTCGATAAACCTTGGGTGATTCACTTAAGGGAAACTTGCTGCTGTTCTACAAACCTCTGCTCTTGGAGGCCCAGCATTGTCTACAGGAATAGAAGCGTGCGTAGACATCAAGCTATTTTCTGGCGCCGTTGCCGGGGAGGTAAGGTAAAAGGTATTCACATCCTCCGACTACTAAGCTATCTCCTACCACTGTTGCCGGTGTGTGAGTGCTCAAAGATATTTCCTTTAGATCCTGCAATTATATCTTTTTGTTTCTTGTTTTCACTAGTTAGGCTTAATGGAAAACAACAACAAAATGAGAGATCTTTATGAACTTTATCTTGAATTAGGACATGATGTGTTTGAAGAGAGAATTAAAAAACCCATGGAACTTTATATGCATGCTAATGGGAATGTTATTAGTATGAATGCTTTGAACACCATTGTTGCTAATGCTATGGAAAATTCTAAGCTTGGGGAAGCTGGTTTTGATGAGCATGATATTTTTAGTCCCCCAAGTTTTGAGGAGAAAATTTTCTTTGATGATACTTTACCTCCTATTTATGATGATTATAATGATAGTGGTATTTTGGTGCCACCTACTATGGAGGATAAAGGTTATTATGATTATACCATGCCTGCAATTTATGATGATTACAATGATGGTTATGGTAGTTTTACTCCCACTATTACTAATAAAATTGATTATGCTTATGTGGAGAGTAATAATTTTATGCATGTAGCTCATGATAAGAATGTTTCATGTGATAGTTATATTGTTGAGTTTGTTCATGATGCTACTGAAAGTTATTATGAGAGAGGAAAACATGGTTATATGCATCTTAATAATATTAAGTTTCACCTCTTTATGTTGAGAATCTTGAAGTTACACTTGTTTTGTCTTCCTATGCTATTCACTTTGTTCTTCATTGACTTGTTTATTTACAAGATTCCTTTTCATAGGAAGTGGGTTAGACTTAAAAGTATTTCTTATTTGCTTTTGATGCTCTCTTTTGTTTCAACTCTTATTTCTTGCACGAGCATCATTAAAATTACTGAGTCCATCTTAATGGCTATAAAGAAAGCACTTCTTGGGAGATAACCCATGTTTTATTTTGCTACTATTTTGTTGTGTCTTGGAAGTTGTTACTACTGTAGCAACCTCTTCTTATCTTTATTTTATTGCATTATTGTGCCAAGTAAAGTCTTTGATAGTAGGGTTGATACTAGATTTGGATTGCTGCGCAGGAACAGATTTCTTGCTGTCACGAATTTGAGTAGAATTCTCTGTAGGTAACTCAGAAAAATCTGCCAATTTACGTGCGTGATCCTCAGATATGTACGCAACTTTCATTCAATTTGAGATTTTTCATCTGAGCAAGTTAAGTGCCCCAGAAAAATTCGTCTTTACGGACTGTTCTGTTTTGACAGATTCTGCATTTTATTTCGCATTGCCTGTTTTGCTATGTTTGATGGATTTCTTTGTTCAATTAACTTTCAGTAGCTTTGTGCAATGTCCAGAAGTGTTAAGAATGATTATGTCACCTCTGAATATATGAATTTTCAATTATGCACTAACCTCTAATGAGTTTGTTTCGAGTTTGGTGTGGAGGAAGTTTTCAAAGATCAAGAGAGGAGGATGATACAATATGATCAAGAAGAGTGAAAAGTCTAAGCTTGGGGATGCCCCGTGGTTCATCCCTGCATATTTCAAGAAGACTCAAGCATCTAAGCTTGGGGATACCCAAGGCATCCCCTTCTTCATCGACAACTTATCAGGTCACCTCTAGTGAAACTATATTTTTATTCAGTCACATCTTATGTACTTTACTTGGAGCGTATGTGTGCTTTTATTTTCGTTTTGTTATTTTCATTATCTGAATAAATTCATGCTTATGTGGGAGAGAGACACGCTCCGCTTTTTCATATGAACACTAGTGTTCTTCGCTTTACTTTTAATGTTCATGGCGAAGGTTGAAACTGCTTCGTTCATTGTTATATGGTTGGAAACAGAAAATGCTTCATGTGGTAATTGGTATAATGTCTTGAATAATTTGATACTTGGCAATTGTTGTGCTCATATAGATCATGTTTAAGCTCTTGCATCATGTACTTTGTACCCATTAATGAAGAACTACATAGAGCTTGTTAAAATTTGGTTTGCATGATTGGTCTCTAGAGTCTAGATATTTTCTGGTTAAGGTGTTTGAACAACAAGGAGACGATGTAAAGTCTTATAATGCATACAATATGTTCATATGTGAGTCTTGCTGCACCGTTTTATACTTGAGTTTGCTTCAAACAACCTTGCTAGCCTAAGCCTTGTATTGAGAGGAATTCTTCTCGTGCATCCAAATCCTTGAGCCAAAAACTATGCCATTTGTGTCCACCATACCTACCTACTACATGATATTTCTCTGCCATTCCAAAGTAAATTACTTGAGTGCTACCTTTAAAATTTCATTCCTTGTCTTTGCAATACATAGCTCATGGGAAAATAGCCTTAAAAACTATTGTGGTATTGAATATGTTGCTATGTATCTTATTTCTTATAAGTTGCTTGTTGAGCGATAACCATGTTTCTGGGGACGCCATCAACTTTTTACACCTTTGTTGAATATCATGTGAGTTGCTATGCATGTTCGTCTTGTCTGAAGTAAGAGCGATTTTCATGATCAAGTGGTTTGAGTATGCATATTGTTAGAGAAGAACATTGGGCCGCTAACTAAAGCCATGAATCATGGTGGAAGTTTCAGTTTGGACACTAATCCTCAATCTCTTATGAGAATATTATCTGTTGTTGAATGCTTAAGCATTAAAAGAGGAGTCCATTATCTGTTGTCTATGTTGTCCCGGTATGGATGTCTAAGTTGAGAATAATCAAAAGCGAGAAATCCAATGCGAACTTTCTACTTAGACCTTTGTACAGGCGGCATAGAGGTACCCCTTTGTGACACTTGGTTGAAACATATGTTATGCAATGATAATCCGTGTTAATCCAAGCTAATTAGGACAAGGTGCGAGCACAATTGGTAATCTATGCATGAGGCTTGCAACTTATAGGATATCTTATACATAACGCATATGCTTTATTACTACCGTTGACAAAATTGTTTCTATGTTTTCAAAATGAAAAGCTCTAGCACAAAAATAGTAATCCATGCTTCCCTCTGCGAAGGGCCATTCTTTTACTTTATGTTGAGTCAGTTTACCCACTTCTTTCTATCTTAGAAGCAAACACTTGTGTCAACTGTGTGCATTGATTCTTACATGTTTACTTATTGCACTTGTTATATTGCTTTGTGTTGACAACTATCCATGAGATATACATGTTACAAGTTGAAAGCATTTGCTGAAACTTAATCATCCTTTGTGTTGCTTCAATGCCTTCTACTTTGAATCTATTGCTTTATGAGTTAACTCTTATGCAAGACTTTTTGATGCTTGTCTTGAAAGTACTATTCATGAAAAGTCTTTGCTATATGATTCAGTTGTTTAGTCATTATCTTTACCATTGCTTTGAATCACTTCATTCATCTCATATGCTTTACAATAGTATTGATCAAGATCATGTTGGTAGCATGTCACTTAAGAAATTATCCTTGTTATTGTTTACCTACTCGAGGGCGAGTAGGAACTAAGCTTGGGGATGTTGATACGTCTCCAACGTATCTATAATTTCTTATGTTCCATGCTACTTTTATGATGATACACATATGTTTTATACACACTTTACATCGTTTTGATGCATTTTCCGGAACTAACCTATTAACGAGATGCCGAAGTGCCAGTTCCTGTTTTCTGCTGTTTTTGGTTTCAGAAATCCTAGTAAGGAAATATTCTCGGAATTGGACGAAATCAACGCCCAGTATCTTATAATTCGACGAAGCTTCCGGAACACCGGAGAGGGGCCAGAGGAGAGGCCCAGGGCCACCACACATGGTGGCGGTGCGGCCCAAGGGGGGGCGCCCCCTATTGTCTGGCTGCCCCAGACCCCCTCTGAGGCTGCCCTTCCGCTTACTTAAGGACTCCGTCGCGAAAACCCTAGAAGAATAAGCCACGATACGGGAAAAGTTCCAGAGCCGCCGCCATCGCGAAGCCAATATTCGGGGGACAGAAGTCTCTGTTCCGGCACACCGCCGGGACGGGGAAGTGCCCCCCGAAGGCATCTCCATCGACACCACCGCCATCTTCATCAACGCTGCTGTCTCCTATGATGAGGAGGGAGTAGTTCTCCATCAAGGCTAAGGGTTGTACCGGTAGCTATGTGGTAAATCTCTCTCCCATGTGATCTTTATGTGATCATGAGCTTTGTGATCTAGTTGAATATCATCTATGTGCTACTCTAGTGATGTTATTAAAGTAGTCTATTCCTCCTTCATGATGTAATGTGGACAGTGTGTGCATCATGTAGTACTTGGCGTAGGTTATGATTGTGATCTCTTGTAGATTATGAAGTTAACTATTACTATGATAGTATTGATGTGATCTATTCCCCCTTTCATAGCTAATGTTGACAGGCGCATGCTATGTTAGTACTCGGTATAATTGCGTTGGTCTATCATGCACTCTAAGGTTATTTAAATATGAACATCGAATGTTGTGGAGCTTGTTAACTCCGGCATTGAGCTGCTCTTGTAGCCCTACACAATGAATGGTGTTTGTCATCCAACAAGAGAGTGTAGATAAAGTAGTATTTGTTTATTCAGTTATGTGATCAATGTTGAGAGTGTCCACTAGTGAAAGTATGATCCCTAGGCCTTGTTTCCAAGCACTGAAACTCCGTTTATTTACTGTTCTGTTGCATGTTTAGTCGCTGCCATATTTTATTCAGATTGCTATTACCACTCACATACATCCATACTACTTGTATTTCACTATCTCTTCGCCGAACTAGTGCACCTATACATCTGACAAGTGCATTAGGTGTGTTGGGGACACAAGAGACTTCTTGTATCGTGATTGCAGGGTTGCTTGAGAGGGATATCTTTGACCTCTTCCTCCCTGAGTTCGATAAACCTTGGGTGATTCACTTAAGGGAAACTTGCTGCTGTTCTACAAACCTCTGCTCTTGGAGGCCCAACACTGTCTACAGGAATAGAAGCGTGCGTAGACATCAAGTCCCTCGTAAGCCTCTTGTATAACTAGCTTGTTGATTAATAGATGATCATGGTTTCGTGATCATGAACATTGGATGTTATTAATAACAAGATTATGTCATTATGTGAATGATGTAATGGACACACCCAATTAAGCGTAGCATAAGATCACGTCATTAAGTTCATTTGCTATAAGCTTTCGATACATAGTTACCTAGTCCTTTCGACCATGAGATCATATAAATCACTTATACCGGAAAGGTACTTTGATTACATCAAACGCCACTGCGTAATGGGTGGTTATAAAGGTGGGATTAGGTATTCGGAAAGTATGAGTTGAGGCATATGGGTCAACAGTGGGATTTGTCCATCCCGATGACGGATAGATATACTCTGGGCCCTCTCGGTGGAATGTCGTCTAAATAGCTGATGTCTGCGGGTGCTTCTATTCTTGTAGACAGTGTTGGGCCTCCAAGAGCAGAGGTTTGTAGAACAGCAGCAAGTTTCCCTTAAGTGGATCACCCAAGGTTTATCGAACTCAGGGAGGAAGAGGTCAAAGATATCCCTCTCAAGCAACCCTGCAATCACGATACAAGAAGTCTCTTGTGTCCCCAACACACCTAATACACTTGTCAGATGTATAGGTGCACTAGTTCGGCGAAGAGATAGTGAAATACAAGTGGTATGAATGAATATGAGCAGTAGTAACAGCGCCAGAAAAGTGCTTGCTGGCGTGCAGTTGATGGTAGTAATATTGCAGGAAGTAAACATGCAGCAGAACAGTAAACAAGCGGTGTTTGCAGTATTGGAAACAAGGCCTAGGGATTATACTTTCACTAGTGGACACTCTCAACATTGATCACATAACAGAATAAATAGATAAATGCTATACTCTACACTCTCTTGTTGGATGATGAACACCACTAATTGTGTAGGATTACACGAACCCTCAATGCCGGAGTTAACAAGCTCCACAATATTCGATATTCATGTTTAAATAACCTTAGAGTGCACGATAGATCAACACAACTAAACCAAGTACTAACATAGCATGCACACTATCACCATCACACTATGAAGGAGGCATAGATCACATCAATACTATCATAGCAATAGTTAACTTCATAATCTACAAGAGATCACAATCATAACCTACGCCAAGTACTACACGATGCACACACTGTCACCATTACACCGTGCAGGAGGAATAGACTACTTTAATAACATCACTAGAGTAGCACATAGATGAATAGTGATACAAAACACATTGCAATCATAAAAAGATATAAATAAGCACTTCACTATGCTATTCATAACAGTGAATAAGTATTCTGTGAAATATAGCCTAAGAGACCCACACGGTGCACACACTGTCACCTTTACACACGTGGGACAAGGAGTCTCCGGAGATCACATAAGTAAAATCCACTTGACTAGCATAATGACATCTAGATTACAAGCATCATCATATGAATCTCAATCATGTAAGGCAGGTCATGAGATTATTGTATTGAAGTACATAGGAGAGAGATTAACCACATAGCTACCGGTACAGCCCTTAGCCTCGAGGGAGAACTACTCCCTCCTCATGGGAGACAGCAGCGGTGATGAAGATGGCGGTGGTGTCGATGGAGAAGCCTTCCGGGGGCACTTCCCCGTCCCGGCGGCGTGCCGGAACAGAGACTCCTGTCCCCCAGATCTTGGCTTCGCGATGGCGGCGGCTCTGGAAGGTTTCTCGTACCGTGGCTTTTTTCGTATCGAGGTTTTAGGTCGAGGAGGCTTAAATAGGCGAAGAGGCGGAGTCGGAGGGCTGACGGGGCCACCACACAATAGGGCGGCGCGGCCAGGGCCTGGGCCGCGCCGGCCTGGCGTGTGGCCCCCCCAGGGCTCCCCTCTGGCAGCTCTCGGGTGTTCTGGAAGCTTCGTGGAAAAATAGGATGCTGGGCACTGATTTCGTCCGATTCCGAGAATATTTCCTTACTAGGATTTCTGAAACCAAAAACAGCAGAAAACAGGAATTGGCCCTTCGGCATCTTGTCAATAGGTTAGTCCCGGAAAACGCATCAAAACGATATAAAGTGTGAACAAAACATGTAGGTATTGTCATAAAACAAGCATGGAACATAAGAAATTATAGATACGTTTGAGACGTATCAAGCATCCCCAAGCTTAGTTCCTACTCGCCCTCGAGTAGGTAAACGATAACAATGCTAATTTCTTAAGTGACATGCTACCAACATAATCTTGATCAACATTATTGTAAAGCATATGAGATGAATGCAGCGATTCAAAGCAATGGTAAAGATGATGAGTAAACAAATGAATCATATAACAAAGACTTTTCATGAATAGTACTTTCAAGACAAGCATCAATAAGACTTGCATAAGAGTTAACTCATAAAGCAATAGATTCAAAGTAAAAGGCATTGAAGCAACACAAAGGAAGATATAAGTTTCAGCGGTTGCTTTCAACTTCAACATGTATATCTCATGGATAGTTGTCAACATAAAGCAATATAACAAGTGCAATAGGTAAACATGTAAGAATCAATGCACACAGTTGACACAAGTGTTTGCTTCTAAGATGGAAAGAAGTGGGTAAACTGACTCAACATAAAGTAAAAGAAAGGCCCTTCGCAGAGGGAAGCAGGGATTAAATCATGTGCTGGAGCTTTTTAAGTTTTGAAATCATACAGAGAGCATAAAAGTAAAGTTTTGAGAGGTGTTTGTTGTTGTCAACGAATGGTAATGGGTACTCTAACTACCTTATCAACCAGACTTTCAAGAGCGGCTCCCATGAAGGACGTTATCTCTACCAGCAAGGTAGATCATCCCTCTTCTCTTTTGTTTACACATGTACTTTAGTTTAGTTTTTATTTTTTATTTTTTAGATGACACTCCTCCCAACCTTTTGCTTACACAAGCCATGGCTAACCGAATCCTCGGGTGCCTTCCAACAATCACATACCATGGAGGAGTGTCTATTTGCAAAATTAAGTTGCTTACTGATGAATCAGAGCAAAACATGTGAAGAGAATTATTAATGCAAGTTAATTAATTGGGGCTGGGAACCCCATTGCCAGCTCTTTTTGCAAAGTTATTGGATAAGCGGATGAAGCCACTAGTCCATTGTAAAAGTCTGTCAGAAGTAAATGACAAGATCGAAAGATAAACACCACATACTTCCTCATGAGCTATAAAACATTGACACAAATAAGAGATAATATCTTTTGAATTGTTTAAAGGTAGCACATGAAGTATTTGCTTGGAATGGCAGAGAAATACCATGTGGTAGGTAGGTATGGTGGACACAAATGGCATAGTTTTTGGCTCAAGGATTTGGATGCACGAGAAGAATTCCCTCTCAATACAAGGCTAGGCTAGCAAGGTTGTTTGAAGCAAACTCAAGTATAAAACGGTGCAGCAAGACTCACATATGAACATATTGTAAGCATTATAAGACTTTACATCGTCTTCCTTGTTGTTCAAACACCTTAACCAGAAAATATCTAGACTTAGAGAGACCAATCATGCAAACCAAATTTTAACAAGCTCTATGTAGTTCTTCATTAATAGGTGCAAAGTACATGATGCAAGAGCTTAAACATGATCTATATGAGCACAACAATTGCCAAGTATCAAATTATTCAAGACCTTATACCAATTACCACATGAAGCATTTTCTGTTTCCAACAAAATAACAATGAACGAAGCAGTTTCAACCTTCGCCATGAACATTAAGAGTAAAGCTAAGAACATATGTGTTCATATGAACCAGCGGAGCGTGTGTCTCTCCCACACAAGGATGAACTTATTCAAACATAAACAAAAACAAACAGACGCTCCAAGTAAAGTACATAAGATGTGACCGAATAAAAATATAGTTTCAAGAGAAGGAACCTGATAAGTTGTCGATGAAGAAGGGGATGCCTTGGGCATCCCCAAGCTTAGATGCTTGGGTCTTCTTGAAATATGCAGGGATGAACCACGGGGGCATCCCCAAGCTTAGACTTTTCACTCTTCTTGATCATAGTATATCATCCTCCCCTCTTGACCCTTGAAAACTTCCTCCACACCAAACTCGAAACAAACTCATTAGAGGGTTAGTGCATAATCAAAAATTCACATGTTCAGAGGTGACACAATCATTCTTAACACTTCTGGACATTGCTCAAAGCTACTGGAAGGTAATGGAACAAATAAATCCATCCAACACAGCGAAAGAGGCAATGCGAAATAAAAGGCAGAATCTGGCAAAACAGAACAGTTCGTAAAGACGAATTTTAAAGTGGCACCAGACTTGCTCAGATGAAAATGCTCAAATTGAATGAAAGTTGCGTACATATCTGAGGATCACGCACGTAAATTGGCAGATTTTTCTGAGTTACCTATAGAGAATTCTGCCCAGATTCGTGACAGACAGAAATCTGTTTCTGTGCAGTAATCCAAATCTAGTATGAACCTTGCTATCAAAGACTTTACTTGGCACAACAATGCAATAAAATAAAGATAAGAGAGGTTGCTACAGTAGTAACAACTTCCAAGACTCAAATATAAAACAAAGTACTGTAGTAAAAAAAACACATGAGTTATCTCCCAAGAAGTTCTTTCTTTATAGCCATTAAGATGGGCTCAGGAATTTTAATGATGCACTCGCAAGAAATAAGAATTGAAGCAAAAGAGAGCATCAAGAAGCAAATTCAAAACACATTTAAGTCTAACATGCTTCCTATGCACAGGAATCTTGTAAATAAACAAGTTCATGAAGAGCTAAGTAACAAGCATAGGAAGATAAAACCAGTGTAACTTCAAAAATTTCAGCATATAGAGAGGTGTTTTAGTAACATGAAAATTTCTACAACCATATTTTCCTCTCTCATAATAATTTTCAGTAGCATCATGAACAATTTCAACAATATAAGTATCACATAAAACATTCTTATCATGAGTCTCATGCATAAAATTATTACTACTCCCAACATAAGCATAATCAATTTTATTAGTTGTAGTGGGAGCAAATTCAACAAAGTAGCTATCATTATTATTCTCATCATCAAATATAGGAGGTATAGTATCATCATAATAAACTTTATCCTCCATAGTAGGCGGCACCAAAAGACCATTATCATTATAATCATCATATATGGGAGGCATATCATAATCAACATAAACTTTCTCCTCAATACCCGGAGGGCTAAAGAGATCATTTTCATCAAAACCGACCTCCCCAAGCTTAAATTCTTCCATAGCATTAGCAACAATGGTGTTCAAAGCATTCATACTAATAACATTCCCATTAGCATGCATAAGTTCCATGGGTTTTTTAATTTTCTCTTCAAACACATCATGTCCTAATTCAAGATAAAGTTCATAAAGATCTCTCATTTTGTTGTTGTCTTCCATTAAGCCTTACTAGTGTAAAACAAGAGACAAAAAGATGCAATTGCAGGATCTAAAGGAAATAGCTTCGAGCGCACACACAACGGCAACAGAAAAGTACTTAGTTACCTGGGACCGGAGTATGAGTGCCTTTTACCTTTCCTCCCCGGCAACGGCGCCAGAAAAGTGCTTGATGTCTACGGGTGCTTCTATTCTTGTAGACAGTGTTGGGCCTCCAAGAGCAGAGGTTTGTAGAACAGCAGCAAGTTTCTCTTAAGTGGATCACCCAAGGTTTATCGAACTCAGGGAGGAAGAGGTCAAAGATATCCCTCTCAAGCAACCCTGCAATCACGATACAAGAAGTCTCTTGTGTCCCCAACACACCTAATACACTTGTCAGATGTATAGGTGCACTAGTTCGGCGAAGAGATAGTGAAATACAAGTGGTATGAATGAATATGAGCAGTAGTAACGGCGCCAGAAAAGTGCTTGTCGGGCGTGCGATTGATGGTAGTAATATTGCAGGAAGTAAACATGCAGCAGAACAGTAAACAAGCG
Source organism: Lolium perenne (assembly GCF_019359855.2). Classification (NCBI taxonomy): domain Eukaryota; kingdom Viridiplantae; phylum Streptophyta; class Magnoliopsida; order Poales; family Poaceae; genus Lolium; species Lolium perenne. The sequence continues at coordinate 248,671,467 of NC_067244.2, read as the reverse complement.
GTGTTTGCAGTATTGGAAACAAGGCCTAGGGATTATACTTTCACTAGTGGACACTCTCAACATTGATCATATAACAGAATAAATAGATAAATGCTATACTCTACACTCTCTTGTTGGATGATGAACACCACTAATTGTGTAGGATTACACGAACCCTCAATGCCGGAGTTAACAAGCTCCACAATATTCGATATTCATGTTTAAATAACCTTAGAGTGCACGATAGATCAACACAACTAAACCAAGTACTAACATAGCATGCACACTGTCACCATCACACTATGAAGGAGGCATAGATCACATCAATACTATCATAGCAATAGTTAACTTCATAATCTACAAGAGATCACAATCATAACCTACGCCAAGTACTACACGATGCACACACTATCACCATTACACCGTGCAGGAGGAATAGACTACTTTAATAACATCACTAGAGTAGCACATAGATGAATAGTGATACAAAACACATTGCAATCATAAAGGGATATAAATAAGCACTTCACTATGCTATTCATAACAGTGAATAAGTATTCTGTGAAATATAGCCTAAGAGACCCACACGATGCACACACTGTCACCTTTACACACGTGGGACAAGGAGTCTCCGGAGATCACATAAGTAAAATCCACTTGACTAGCATAATGACATCTAGATTACAAGCATCATCATATGAATCTCAATCATGTAAGGCAGCTCATGAGATTATTGTATTGAAGTACATAGGAGAGAGATTAACCACATAGCTACCGGTACAGCCCTTAGCCTCGAGGGAGAACTACTCCCTCCTCATGGGAGACAGCAGCGGTGATGAAGATGGCGGTGGTGTCGATGGAGAAGCCTTCCGGGGGCACTTCCCCGTCCCGGCGGCGTGCCGGAACAGAGACTCCTGTCCCCCAGATCTTGGCTTCGCGATGGCGGCGGCTCTGGAAGGTTTCTCGTACCGTGGCTTTTTTCGTATCGAGGTTTTAGGCCGAGGAGGCTTAAATAGGCGAAGAGGCGGAGTCGGAGGGCTGACGGGGCCACCACACAATAGGGCGGCGCGGCCAGGGCCTGGGCCGCGCCGGCCTAGCGTGTGCCCCCCCCAGGGCTCCCCTCTGGCGGCTCTCGGGTGTTCTGGAAGCTTCGTGGAAAAATAGGATGCTGGGCATTGATTTCGTCCGATTCCGAGAATATTTCCTTACTAGGATTTTTGAAACCAAAAATAGCAGAAAACAGGAACTGGCCCTTCGGCATCTTGTCAATAGGTTAGTTCCGGAAAACGCATCAAAACGATATAAAGTGTGAACAAAACATGTAGGTATTGTCATAAAACAAGCATGGAACATAAGAAATTATAGATACTTTTGAGACGTATCAATAGCTTGCAAGCATATGAATGGTTCGTAAGAGACCACATACCACGGTACGAGTATAGAGTACTATTCAGAGACGAGGTTGAACGAGGTATAGAGATACCCATGATCAAACCTCGGACAAGTAAAATATCGCGTGACAAAGGGAATCGCTATCATATGTAAATGGTTCAATCGATCACTAAGTCATCGTTGAATATGTGGGAGCCATTATGGATCTCCAGATCCCGCTATTGGTTATTGGTCGGAGAGAAGTCTCAACCATGTCCGCATAGTTCGCGAACCGTAGGGTGACACACTTAAGGTTTGATGTCGTTTAAGTAGATATGGAATATGGAATGGAGTTCGAAGTTTTGTTCGGAGTCTCGGATGGGATCCAGGACATCACGAGGAGTTCCGGAATGGTCCGGAGAATAAGATTCATATATATGAAGTCACTTTCCAAGTTTGGAAATGATCCGGTGCATTTATGGAAGGTTCTTGAAGGTTCTAGAAAAGTCCGGAAGAAATCACCATGGAAAGTGGAGTCCCGGAGGGACTCCACCTTGCATGGACGACCAACCCTAAGGGGGAGGAGTCCCAGGTGGACTCCCCAATGGTGGCCGGCCAACCCCCCCAAGGAAGGGGTGGGAGTCCCACCTTGAGTAGGATTCCCCCTTTGGGTAGGTTTTGTCCCTATGGAAGGTTTTGGTTTCGGGTCTTATTCGAAGACTTGGATACTAGCACTTGGGGATTTCCACCTATATAATGAGGAGGAGAGGGAGGGGGCTGCCCACTCTTGGCCGCACCACCTAGGGCCCCATGGCCGGCGCCCTACCCCCCTCTCTCTCCCCAAACCCTAGCGCCCCTCCTCCACATACTACTCCCGCAGTGCATAGGCGAAGCCCTGCCGGAGTTCTCCACTACCACCGCCACCACGCCGTCGTGCTGCCGGGATTCCGAGGAGGATCTACTACTTCCGCTGCCCGCTGGAACGGGGAGGATGAGGTCGTCTTCATCAACACCGTACGTGTGACCGAGTACGGAGGTGCTGCCCGATTGTGGCACCGTCAAGATCTTCTACGCGCTTTTGCAAGCGGTCAAGATCTTCTACGCGCTTTTGCAAGCGGCAAGTGATCGACTACAGCAACAACGAGATCTAATCTCGTAGGCTTTGGAAATCTTCGAGGGTTAGTCTCATGATCTTCTCGTTGCTACCGTCTACTAGATTAGATCTTGGCTTGTGTTTTCGTTCTTGCGGTAGGAAATTTTTTGTTTTCTATGCTACGAATCCCATCAGTGGTATCAGAGTCGTGTCTATGCATAGATTGGTTGCACGAGTAGAACACAATTGTTTTGTGGGCGTTGATGCTTTGTTGTCTTTTGTTCGTGTACTTTGCATCTTCCGGCATGGTGGGATGAAGCGGCTCGGGCTAACTTTACATGACCGCGTTCATGAGACTTGCTCCACGCTCGACATGCAACTTGTATTGCATAAGTGGCTTTGCGGGTGTCTGTCTCTCCCACCATAGTGAAGATTCAATTTACTCTTTCTATTGACAACACTAGTATCACCGTTGTGGTTCATGTTCGTAGGTAGATTGGATCTTACTCGAAAACCCTAAACCACGTAAAATATGCAAACCAAATTAGAGGCGTCTAACTTGTTTTTGCAGGGTTTGGTGATGTGATATGGCCATGATGTGATGATGAATATGTATGAGATGATCATTATTGTATTGTGGCAATCGGCAGGAGCCTTATGGTTGTCTTTATATTTCATGTTGAGTATTATTTCAAAGTAGTTGTAATAGTTGCTACATGCGGTGAACAACAATGAAGACGGCGCCATGGACCTTGACGCTACGCCGACGATGATGGAGATCATGCCCGTTGATGATGGAGATCAAGTCCGTGATTTGGAGATGAAGATCAAAGGCGCAAAGACTAAAGGGCCATATCATATCACATTATGAATTGCATGTGATGTTAATCCTTTATGCATCTTATTTTGCTTAGATCGCAACGGTAGCATTATAAGATGATCCCTCACATTAATATCAAGATAATAAAGTGTTCTCCCCTCGTATGCACCGTTGCTACAGTTCGTCATTTCGAAGCATCTCGTGATGATCGGATGTGATAGACTCTACGTTCACATACAACGAGTGTAAGCCATGTTTGCACACGCGAAATACTTAGGTTTGCTTGACGAGCCTAGCATGTACAGACATGGCCTCGGGACAACGGAAACTGAAAGGTTGAACACGAGTCATATGGATGATATGATCAACATGTTGATGTTCACCATTCAAGCTACATCATCTCACGTGATGATCGGTTTTGGTGTAGTGGATGTGGATCGTGTACCACTTAACAACTATGAGGGATGTTGTATTAAGTGGGAGTTCATTAGTAATTAGATTAAAACATGAACTAATTATCATAAACATAGTCTGAGTAGTATTTTAAATTAATTTTGTAGTATTGGCATCCGTTTTCTATCATGCGCTAGTCTTGTAATTGAGATAGAAATACTGTTAAATCTGACAAGAAACTTTACGGACTGGTACCGTATTGTTAAAGAATCAAGAAATGATTAAGTCCTATTGCAAACTTTTAGTAAACCTCACATTGTTGATTCAAAGAGCTATGGTTTCAATTAGTACCTAAAGTTATCTTGTCTCCGTGAAACTTGAAGTTCAAATCTGTTTGAAAAGTGAGGAGCTGAAAATTTTGTTTTCAGAAATAAGCAAGGTATGAGATATATGTGATATCTAAGACCTTATTGCAAGATGATAGAATATAATTTGGTGAGACTACATAAACTCATAATTTTTATGGGAATGTACGAAGGTTGAAGATGCTAGGCGTCCCAATCCTCCAACTATTGGGGCACTAACGATATTCGCATATCCATGAAGTGATCGTCCTTAGTATGCACCGTTGCTAAGACTCGTCGTTTCGAAGCATCACGTGATGATCGGGTGTGATAGATTCTACGTGTGCATACAACGGGTGCAAGCCATATTTGCACATGCGAATACTGAGGTTAAACTTTACGAGCCTAGCATGTACAGACATGGTCTCGGAAAGTCATCATGATGGATAAAATTTTATGAGTGAAATTGTTCATCATATTACAAAGTTACTAATAGTGAAATATGGAACACTTGTCATATGATGATCAACTTCAAATTAAGAACCTCAAGGTTATTGGTATTTGACCAACAAACCTAGAAGTTATTGAAGGTGAAGTGTTTTCTGAATAATGAGGAAAGCTAAAAGAGAAACTACAAAAGATATTTTGGCAGAAAGAAAAGAAAAGACTAGAAAGTCTAGCTCAGGTGTATATAAATGATATACATGTTATGGTTGTATTCCTAGTTTGGTCACACAATGAAATTCTTGGGTATTAATACCATATTGGTTGGTATGAAGTGTCATACAAAACAATGCAATACAAGAATACAATGGCCTAAGTGACTGACAAGGAATATGATAGGAATGCACGTCTGGAACAAAAATAAAGTGTTATTATGTTCGTCGTTGACATTCTATCTAGCCCTTAGAATTTCTAATAAAGAACTTAATAAATTGTTATTTTGCTCTGGTCAAATGAAAACAATAAGTTGTTCAAATTATGACATTACTCCATATACGATGGATAAGTTATTATAAATCTTAATGGTGAAACACACATACATAACACTGATGCTAAAATGCCATAAGGCAAATGATTTGAATTCCACTTATTTGTGGAACCGCCATTTAGGTCATGTTAGAAAGGAGCGCATGAAGGAACTCCATGCAAATGGATTTTTGGAGTCATTTGATTTTTGAATCATTTGGCGCTTGCAAATCTTTTCTAAAGAGAATGACTAAAATACCGTTCATAGGCCAAGAGTTGAACGGACAACTAACTTAGTGGAAACATACATGATGATGTATGAGGTTCAATGGGCATAGTTGTGTGCGGGAGATTTTTCTACTTCATGAAAAACTTCCAACAATGAATTGAGTATATATATGTGGATATATTCGATAAGGAAGAAGTTTGAAACATTTGAATGGATTCAAATAAATTTCATCATGAAGTGGAAATCATCGTAATAGAAAAGTCAAATATCTATGATTGGATAATAGTGGAAATATTTGAATTACGAGTTTTAGCGAACATCTAAGAGAGTTATGAAGTTGTTCTACAACTCACGTTTCTTGGAGTATCATAGTTATGATGGAGTATCCGAGAGATGTATCCAAATCTTGTTGGATCAATGATGAGATAAAATATTGATGCCATTATATTTTTGTGGATTATGCTTTAGAGACTACCCCTTTTACACTGAATAGAGCATCATCATGATCCGTTGAAATGACACCATACGAGTTATGGCATGAGTATGAACCCTAATAGTCCTTTCTTAAATTTTGGTATGCATAGCATAAGTAAATAAGTTTACAACCAAAATTGGATGAATGTCTTTGTTGGTTATCCCAAAGAATTGATTGGGAATTCTTTCCACTAAGGAGACAAAGACAAAAGTGTTTGTCAATGTTTCTTACTTATTTCCAAAAAATTGTTTCTAGCGAAATATTTGAGTGGGAAGACAATAGAACTTAATAAGGTTTATGAACCTGAGCATAATGATCAGAGTAGCGCAGCATCGGAATTGGTTCCGGAAGCGGCCACGACGATCATGGCTCCCATGACTACAAAGTGTTTTAGCCATGGAGATCGAAGTACATATTGAACCTTGTAGGCATGGTTTACTTTGTGATCAAATAAATGATTTGTGAACAAAGGATTGATTTTGAACAATGATAAACCAACTACAAACAAAGAAGTTATGATGGGCCCTGACTCCGTTAAAATGGCTATGCGCCATGAAATCCAAGATAGATGAATACTTTTTGAAAGTAAATAGATCTATGAAACTGATGGACTTGGATGTAATATCCTTGAATAAGCTCGACTTGTCGAAAAGTTGTTTACGACAAAGTTCAAAGAGTTGACTACGATAAGATTAGATCTTCCGTAGCAATGCTTATAGTCTATGTGGATTATTCTAGTAATCACTACATATTTCTTTTATGAGATATGCTAGTAGGATGGAAAAATACATTACTTAATAGAAGTGTGTATTAAAGGTGTATACAAGATACAACCGAGAGTTTTGCTAGTCCGTGGAATACTAGATAGGTATACGAACTTCAATTGGATGAAGTAAGTATCACGGAGTTGGAATCTTCACCAGATGAAGTAGTCAAAGAATTTTTTGATTTCATCAGAAACGATGAAGATGCTTGCGTTTGCAAGAAATTAAGTGGGAGCGCTGAGACATATTTATAATACTTTATGTAGATGACATATAGTTGGTTATAAATGATGTAATTATATACTTGATTAAAAGATTTCATTGAGAATTAACTTCAATGAAAGGATTTGGACTGAAACTTATTTAGTGTCAAGATCTATGAAGATAGATTGAAACACATAATAAGTTTAAGTCAAAGTACATAGAATGGATATTGAAGTAGTTCAATATAGAAATATTAAGAAGGGGTTCTTTTCATGCGAAGGTTTAACAAGACTTGAGTGTATTTGACACTCGATGAGTAAAAACACATGAGTGATTTTAGATCATGTATAATATGTACAAAATCAGATGTCCTGTGCTCTAAAATGTTAGGAGCATATACCAGAATGATTCACGTGATGATCATTGGACATACAGTAAGAATATCCCTGTGTACTTTAGAAGAGCCAAGGATATATATAGTTTTATATGGGGTAATGACAAACAAATCACAGTAAGGTGTTGCACCGATATTTGTTTGGTCACATATAAAAATTAATTTCCAATCTCAATTAGGCTAAGTGTTGTTTAAAAGGTATCACAGTGCTAGATTTAGAAGAGTTCTAAATATTGTGATGGATTCTACAAAAGAAGGCAGAGTATGTCATTGTTTTGACAATGATTTAGGATGTTTAAGTCGAAGAGTTCTTTGAGAATTTGGTGTAGTTTCGATAGTGTCAGAACTTTGAAGCTATATTGTGTATGACAATATTAGTGACATATTTCAGACCGCGGAATTAAGGCTCCACCAGAAGACTGAACATATATGAATAATGCCGACTCATTTGGAAAATGAGTGATGCGTTGAGACGCAAATGAATTGCAAAATACATACGTTTCTGAGCGTGTCAGATCCGTTGACTAAAACCTCTCCCGTGAGCAAAACATGATAAAGCACCGGAAGGCCAAGGTGTTATATCTTTACAAATGTAAACTAGATTATTGACTCTAGTGCAAGTGGGAGACTGTTGGAGATATGCCCAAGAGGCAATAATAAAATGGTTATTATAATATATCTTTGTGTTTATGATAATGTTTACATACCATGCTATAATTGTATTAACCAAAACATTGATACATGTGTGTTATGTGAACAACAAGGAGTCCCTAGTAAACCTCTTGTATAACTAGCTTGTTGATTAATAGATGATCATGGTTTCGTGATCATGAACATTGGATGTTATTAATAACAAGATTATGTCATTATGTGAATGATGTAATGGACACACCCAATTAAGCGTAGCATAAGATCACGTCATTAAGTTCATTTGCTATAAGCTTTCGATACATAGTTACCTAGTCCTTTCGACCATGAGATCATATAAATCACTTATACCGGAAAGGTATTTTGATTACATCAAACGCCACTGCGTAAATGGGTGGTTATAAAGGTGGGATTAGGTATTCGAAAAGTATGAGTTGAGGCATATGGTCAACAGTGGGATTTGTCCATCCCGATGACGGATAGATATACTTTGGGCCCTCTCGGTGGAATGTCGTCTAAATAGCTTGCAAGCATATGAATGGTTCATAAGAGACCACATACCACGGTACGAGTAAAGAGTACTTGTCAGAGACGAGGTTGAACGAGGTATAGAGATACCCATGATCAAACCTCGGACAAGTAAAATATCGCGTGACAAAGGGAATCAGTATCGTATGTAAATGGTTCAATCGATCACTAAGTCATCGTTGAATATGTGGGAGCCATTATGGATCTCCAGATCCCGCTATTGGTTATTGGTCGGAGAGAAGTCTCAACCATGTCTGCATAGTTCGCGAACCGTAGGGTGAGACACTTAAGGTTTGATGTCGTTTAAGTAGATATGGAATATGGAATGGAGTTCGAAGTTTTATTCGGAGTCTCGGATGGGATCCAGGACATCACGAGGAGTTCCGAAATGGTCCGGAGAATAAGATTCATATATAGGAAGTCACTTTCCAAGTTTGGAAATGATCCGGTGCATTTATGGAAGGTTCTAGAAGGTTCTAGAAAAGTCCGGAAGAAATCACCATGGAAAGTGGAGTCCCGAAGGGACTCCACCTTGCATGGCCGGCCAACCCTAAGGGGGAGGAGTCCCAGGTGGATGATACGTCCCAAACGTATCTATAATTTCTTATGTTCCATGCTACTTTTATGATGATACTCACATGTTTTATACACATTATATGTCATATTTATGCATTTTCCGGCACTAACCTATTGACGAGATGCCGAAGAGCCAGTTGCTATTTTCTGCTGTTTTTGGTTTCAGAAATCCTAGTAATGAAATATTCTCGGAATTGGACGAAATCAACGCCCAGGGGCTTATTTTTCCACGAAGCTTCCAGAAGACCGAGGGAGATACGAAGTGGGGCCACGAGGCGACGCCACACTAGGGCGGCGCGGCCCAGGTCCTGGCCGCGTGGCCCTAGCGTGTGGGTCCCTCGTGACGCCCTCTGACCTGCCCTTCCGCCTACTTAAAGCCTTCGTCGCGAAACCCCCAGTACCGAGAGCCACGATACGAAAAACCTTCCAGAGACGCCGCCGCCAATCCCATCTCGGGGGATTCAGGAGATCGCCTCCGGCACCCTGCCGGAGAGGGGAATCATCTCCCGGAGGTCTCTTCATCGCCATGATCGCCTCCAGATCGATGTGTGAGTAGTTCACCCCTGGACCATGGGTCCATAGCAGTAGCTAGATGGTCGTTGATGTCTACTTCCCCCTCCTTTTCCTGTAGACAGTGTTGGGCCTCCAAGAGCAGAGGTTTGTAGAACAGCAGCAAGTTTTCCCTTAAGTGGATCACCCAAGGTTTATCGAACTCAGGGAGGAAGAGGTCAAAGATATCCCTCTCATGCAACCCTGCAACCACAAAGCAAGAAGTCTCTTGTGTCCCCAACACACCTAATAGGTGCACTAGTTCGGCGAAGAGATAGTGAAATACAGGTGGTATGAATATATATGAGCAGTAGTAACGGTGCCAGAAAATAGCTTGCTGGCGTGTAGTTGATGGTGGTAGTATTGCAGCAGTAGTAACACAAGAAACAAGAAACAAGCAGCGATAGCAGTATTTAGGAACAAGGCCTAGGGATTACACTTTCACTAGTGGACACTCTCAACATTGATCACATAACAGAACAGATAAATGCATACTCTACACTCTTGTTGGATGATGAACGCATTGCGTAGGATTACACGAACCCTCAATGCCGGAGTTAACAAGCTCCACAATTTGTTCATATTTAAGTAACCTTATAGTGCAAGATAGATCAACATAACCAAATAGATCACATCAATACCATCATAGTAATAGTTAACTTCACAATCCACAAGAGATCATGATCATAGCCTACGACAAGAACCACATGGTGCACACACTAGTCACCTTTACACCATGCAGGAGGAATAGAATACTTTAATAACATCACTAGAGTAGCACATAGATGAATTGTGATACAAAACTCATATGAATCTCAATCATGTAAAGCAGCTCATGAGATTATTGTATTGAGGTACATGGGAGAGAGATTAACCACATAGCTACCGGTACAGCCCCGAGCCTCGATGGAGAACTACTCCCTCCTCATGGGAGCAGCAGCGGTGATGAAGATGGCGGTGGAGATGGCAGCGGTGTCGATGGAGAAGCATTCCGGGGGCACTTCCCCGCTCCGGCAGCGTGCCGGAACAGAGACTCCTGTCCCCCAGATCTTGGCCTCGTGATGGCGGCGGCTCTGGAAGGTTTTTGTGGTTTTCGTCGAACGTATCAGGGTTTTCGATCCAGGGGCATTATATAGGCGATGAGGCGGCGCAGGAGGGTCGAAGGGGCGACGACACCATAGGGCGGCGCGGCCAGGGGGTGGGCCACGCCACCCTATCATCTGGGGGCCCAGTGCCCCCCCCTCTGGTCCTTCCCGGGTGTTCTGGATGCTTCCGGTGAAAATAGGAACCTGGGCGTTGATTTCGTCCGATTCCGAGAATATTTCGTTACTAGGATTTCTGAAACCAAAAACAGCAGAAAACATGAACTGGCACTTCGGCATCTTGTTAATAGGTTAGTTCCAGAAAATGCACGAATATGACATAAAGTGTGCATAAAACATGTAGATAACATCAATAATGTGGCATGGAACATAAGAAATTATCGATACGTCGGAGACGTATCAGCATCCCCAAGCTTAGTTCTGCTCGTCCCGAGCAGGTAAAACGATAACACAGATAATTTCTGGAGTGACATGCCATCATAACCTTGATCATACTATTTGTAAAGCATATGCAGCGATCAAAACAATGTATATGACATGAGTAAACAAGTGAATCATAAAGCAAAGACTTTTCATGAATAGCACTTCAAGACAAGCTTCAATAAGTCTTGCATAAAAGTTAACTCATAAAGCAATAATTCAAAGTAAAGGCATTGAAGCAACACAATGGAAGATTAAGTTTCAGCGGTTGCTTTCAACTTGTAACATGTATATCTCATGGATATTGTCAACATAGAGTAATATAATAAGTGCAATATGCAAATATGTAGGAATCAATGCACAGTTCACACAAGTGTTTGCTTCTTGAGGTGGAGAGAAATAGGTGAACTGACTCAACATTGAAAGTAGAAGAATGGTCCTCCATAGAGGAAAAGCATCGATTGCTATATTTGTGCTAGAGCTTTGATTTTGAAAACATGAAACAATTTTGTCAATGGTAGTAATAAAGCATATGTATCATGTAAATTATATCTTACAAGTTGCAAGCCTCATGCATAGTGTACTAATAGTGCCCGCACCTTGTCCTAATTAGCTTGGACTACCGGATCATCACAATGCACATGTTTTGACCAAGTGTCACAAAGGGGTACCTCTATGCCGCCTGTACAAAGGTCTAAGGAGAAAGCTCGCATTGGATTTCTCGCTATTGATTATTCTTCAACTTAGACATCCATACCGGGACAACATAGACAACAGATAATGGACTCCTCTTTTATGCATAAGCATGTAACAACAATTAATAATTTTCTCATTTGAGATTGAGGATATATGTCCAAAACTGAAACTTCCACCATGGATCATGGCTTTAGTTAGCGGCCCAATGTTCTTCTCTAACAATATGCATGCTTAACCATAAGGTGGTAGATCTCTCTTACTTCAGACAAGACGGACATGCATAGCAACTCACATGAAATTCAACAAAGAGTAGTTGATGGCGTCCCCAGTGAACATGGTTATCGCACAACAAGCAACTTAATAAGAGATAAAGTGCATAATTACATATTCAATACCACAATAGTTTTTAAGCTATTTGTCCCATGAGCTATATATTGCAAAGGTGAATGATGGAATTTTAAAGGTAGCACTCAAGCAATTTACTTTGAAATGGCGGAAAATACCATGTAGTAGGTAGGTATAGTGGACACAAATGGCATAGTGGTTGGCTCAAGTATTTGGATGCATGAGAAGTATTCCCTCTCGATACAAGGTTTAGGCTAGCAAGGCTTATTTGAAACAAACACAAGGATGAACCGGTGCAGCGAAACTCACATAAAATACATATTGAAAACATTATAAGACTGTACACCGTCTTCCTTGTTGTTCAAGCTCAATACTAGAAATTATCTAGACCTTAGAGAAACCAAATATGCAAACCAAATTTTAGCATGCTCTATGCATTTCTTCATTAATGGGTGCAAAGTATATGATGCAAGAGCTTAATCATGAGCACAACAATTGCCAAGTATCACATTACCCAAGACATTAATAGCAATTACTACATGTATCATTTTCCAATTCCAACCATATAACAATTTAACGAAGGAGAAACTTCGCCATGAATATTAAAAGCTAAGAACACATGTGTTCATACGAACCAGCGGAGCGTGTCTCTCTCCCACACAAGCATGATGTAATCCAATTTATTCAAACACAAACAAAACAAAAACAAACCGACGCTCCAAGCAAAGCACATAAGATGTGACTGAATAAAAATATAGTTTCAACAGAAGGAACCTGATAATGTTGTCGATGAAGAATGGGATGCCTTGGGCATCCCCAAGCTTAGACGCTTGAGTCTTCTTAGAATATGCAGGGGTGAACCACCGGGGCATCCCCAAGCTTAGAGCTTTCACTCTTCTTGATCATAGTATATCATCCTCCTCTCTTGACCCTTGAAAACTTCCTTCACACCAAACTTCTCATAAACTTCATTAGAGGGGTTAGTACATAATCAAAAACTCACATGTTCAGAGGTGACACAATCATTCTTAACACTTCTGGACATTGCTCAAAGCTACTGGAAGGTAATGGAACAAAGAAATCCACCCAACACAGCGAAAGAAGCAATGCGAAATAAAAGGCAGAATCTGTCAAAACAGAACAGTCCGTAAAGACGAATTTCTAATAAATACTTCCGTTGCTCAAATCAGAAAACTCAAAACTAATGAAAGTTGCGTACATATCTGTGGAACACGCACGTAAATTGGCATATTTTTCTGATTTTTCTACAGACAAAACAGCCCAGATTCGTGACAGATAGAAATCTGTTTCTGCGCAGAAATCCAAATCTAGTATCAACCTTCGATTAGAGGCTTCACTTGGCACAACAAAACACTAAACTAAGATAAGTAGAGGTTGCTACAGTAGTAAACAACTTCCAAGACACAAAATAAAAACAAAGTACTGTAGCAAAATAACACATGGGTTATCTCCCAAGAAGTTCTTTTCTTTATAGCCATTAAGATGGGCTCAGCAGTTTTAATGATGCACTCGCAAGAAATAGTATTTGAAGCAAAAGAGAGCATCAAGAGGCAAATTCAAAACACATTTAAGCCTAACATGCTTCCTATGCAAAGGAATCTTGTAAATAAACAAGTTCATGAAGAGCAAAGTAACAAGCATAGGAAGATAAAACAAGTGTAGCTTGAAAAATTTCAGCACATAGAGAGGTGTTTTAGTAACATGAAAATTTCTACAACCATATTTTCCTCTCTCATAATAACTTTCAGTAGCATCATGAGCAAACTCAATAATATAACTATCACATAAAACATTCTTATCACGAGTCTCATGCATAAAATTATTACTCTCCACATAAGTATAATCAATTTTATTAGTAATAGCGGGAGCAAATTCAACAAAGTAGCTATCAAATATAGGAGGCATATTGTAATCATAATCAAATTCACTCTCCATAACAGGCGGTACCAAAAGACCACTATCATTATAATCATCATAAATAGGAGGCAAAGTATCATCAAAGAAAATTTTCTCCTCAATTCTTGGGGGACTAAAAATATCATGCTCATCAAAGCCAGCTTCCCCAAGCTTAGAATTTTCCATATCATTATCAACAATGGTGTTCAAAGCGTTCATACTAATATTACTACCAGCATGCAAATAAGATTCCATAGGTTTTTTAATTTTCGCATCAAACAATCCATGTTTTAAATCAGGAAATAGAAATAGAAGATCATTCTTGTCCATTATGCCAAACTAGTGTAAACAAGAAACAAAAAGTTGCAATTGCAGGATCTAAAGGAAATAGCTTCGAGTACTTACGGTGCCGGGAAAATAGCTTGGTAGCCGAGATCCGGAGTGTGAGTACCTTTTACCTTTCCTCCCCGGCAACGGCGCCAGAAGATAGCTTGATGTCTACTTCCCCCTCCTTTTCCTGTAGACAGTGTTGGGCCTCCAAGAGCAGAGGTTTGTAGAACAGCAGCAAGTTTTCCCTTAAGTGGATCACCCAAGGTTTATCGAACTCAGGGAGGAAGAGGTCAAAGATATCCCTCTCATGCAACCCTGCAACCACAAAGCAAGAAGTCTCTTGTGTCCCCAACACACCTAATAGGTGCACTAGTTCGGCGAAGAGATAGTGAAATACAAGTGGTATAAATAAGTATGAGCAGTAGCAACGGTGCCAGAAAATAGCTTGCTAGCGTGTAGTTGATGGTGGTAGTATTGCAGCAGTAGTAACACAGTAAAACAGTAAACAAGCAGCGATAGCAGTATTTAGGAACACGGCCTAGGGATTACACTTTCACTAGTGGACACTCTCAACATTGATCACATAACAGAACAGATAAATGCATACTCTACACTCTTGCTGGATGATGAACGCATTGCGTAGGATTACACGAACCCTCAATGCCGGAGTTAACAAGCTCCACAATTTGTTCATATTTAAGTAACCTTATAGTGCAAGATAGATCAACATAACCAAATAGATCACATCAATACCATCATAGTAATAGTTAACTTCACAATCCACAAGAGATCATGATCATAGCCTACGACAAGAACCACATGGTGCACACACTAGTCACCTTTACACCATGCAGGAGGAATAGAATACTTTAATAACATCACTAGAGTAGCACATAGATGAATTGTGATACAAAACTCATATGAATCTCAATCATGTAAAGCAGCTCATGAGATTATTGTATTGAGGTACATGGGAGAGAGATTAACCACATAGCTACCGGTACAGCCCCGAGCCTCGATGGAGAACTACTCCCTCCTCATGGGAGCAGCAGCGGTGACGAAGATGGCGGTGGAGATGGCAGCGGTGTCGATGGAGAAGCCTTCCGGGGGCACTTCCCCGCTCCGGCAGCGTGCCGGAACAGAGACTCCTGTCCCCCAGATCTTGGCCTCGCGATGGCGGCGGCTCTGGAAGGTTTTTGTGGTTTTCGTCGAACGTATCAGGGTTTTCGATCCAGGGGCATTATATAGGCGAAGAGGCGGCGCAGGAGGGTCGAAGGGGCGACGACACCATAGGGCGGCGCGGCTAGGGGGTGGGCCGCACCACCCTATCATCTGGGGGCCCAGTGCCCCCCCTCTGGTCCTTCCCGGGTGTTCTGGATGCTTCCGGTGAAAATAGGAACCTGGGCGTTGATTTCGTCCGATTCCGAGAATATTTCGTTACTAGGATTTCTGAAACCAAAAACAGCAGAAAACAGGAACTGGCACTTCGGCATCTTGTTAATAGGTTAGTTCCAGAAAATGCACGAATATGACATAAAGTGTGCATAAAACATGTAGATAACATCAATAATGTGGCATGGAACATAAGAAATTATCGATACGTCGGAGACGTATCAGTCGTCTTCTCCTCATTGTGCTATCATGTTAGATCTTGTGAGCTGCCTATCATGATCAAGATCATCTATTTGTAATCCTACATGTTGTGTTTGTTGGGATCCGATGAATATTGAATACTATGTCAAGTTGATTATCAATCTATCATATATGTTATTTATGTTCTTGCATGCTCTCCGTTGCTAGTAGAGGCTCTGGCCAAGTTGATACTTGTGACTCCAAGAGGGAGTATTTATGCTCGATAGTGGGTTCATGCCTCCATTAAATGCAGGACAGTGAGAAAGTTCTAAGGTTGTGGATGTGCTGTTGCCACTAGGGATAAAACATCGATGCTTTGTCTAAGGATATTTGTGTTGATTACATTACGCACCATACTTAATGCAATTGTCTGTTGTTTACAACTTAATACTGGAGGGGGTTCGGATGATAACCTGAAGGTGGACTTTTTAGGCATAGATGCATGCTGGATAGCGGTCTATGTACTTTGTCGTAATGCCCTGATTAAATCTCATAGTACTCATCATGATATATGTATGTGCATTGTTATGCCTTCTTTATTTGTCAATTGCCCAACTGTAATTTGTTCACCCAACATCTGCTATCTCATGGGAGAGACACCACTAGTGAACTGTGGACCCCGGTCCCATTCTTTACATCTGAAATACAATCTACTGCAATTGTTCTTTACTGTTCTTCGCAAACAAACATCATCATCCACACTATACATCTAATCCTTTGTTTATAGCAAGCCGGTGAGATTGACAACCTCACTGTTACGTTGGGGCAAAGTTCTGTGATTGTGTTGTGCAGGTTCCACGTTGGCGCCGGAATCCCTGGTGTTGCGCCGCACTACACTCCGCCACCATCAACCTTCAACGTGCTTCTTGACTCCTACTGGTTCGATTAAACCTTGGTTTCTTACTGAGGGAAACTTGCTACTGTGCGCATCACACCTTCCTCTTGGGGTTCCCAACGGACGTGTCAACTACACGCATCAAGCAAATTTCTGGCGCCGTTGCCGGGGAGATCAAGACACGTTGCAAGGGGAGTCTCCACTTCCAATCTCTTTACTTTGTTTTTGTCTTGCTTTATTTTATTTACTGCTTTGTTTGCTGCATTATATCAAAACACAAAAAAATTAGTTGCTAGTTTTACTTTATTTACTGTCTTGTTCTCTATATTAAAAACACAAAAAATTAGTTACTTGCATTTTTACTTCTGTTATCATGTCTAGCTCTGCACCTGTTACTTCTTCACCTGAGGAATTAGTCTTCACTTTTAAACAAGGGGATGAGGAGAGTTTTAAAGATGCTTGGTCCAGAATTTTTGATTCTTATCGTAAAGCTGAACCTCAAATGACTCTAAGTTTGCTCCTTAGTAATTTTTATTTTGGGCTTATCATTCGCTATAGATATGCCTTGGATGCTGTAGTGGGAGGAGATTTCCTTCATTGCGATGGTGATCAAGCTTTTAATGCCATAAAAAAATTAGTTGCATCACATAGTTCAGCTAATAACTTTGAATCAGCTCTTATTAGCATCTATAATAGATTAAACACTCTTGAGACAAGTGCATCTTGGTTAAAAGAAAATTATAGTTATGTTCGTAACCGTCTTGATCAAGTTTTAGTGAACTCTGAACCTTCAACATGGGACCCTACTATTAAAGTTGTTATTGGTGGTGAAACTTTTCATGCCAATTGTGATATTATGTCTGAATTTTGCCTTATGCCCAAGAGTATTTATGAATCTTTGACACTTTGGGGACTCGTTGAAGGGGGAGAAGGAATAACTCTTATTGATAACTCTGTTATAACTCCTAAGGGAATAGCCGAGGGTGTGCATGCAACCATTCTTGGAAGAACAATATCCACTGATTATCTTGTTATTGAATGTGTAGGAACAGGACAAATCACACTCGGAAGATCCCTGCTGAAACTATTGGGAGCAGTCATAAATGTGGGAGAAGGCACCCTAAAATTCACCTCTACACCAGGAGGTAGACATGTATTCCCTAAATCAAAGGGTAAGAAAAAGAATAAGAAAGGTGGGCGCAATGCCCGAGGTAATACTTCATCTCTTGATAATACTTGATACACACTTTCTGCGCCTAGCTGAAAGGCGTTAAAGAAAAGCGCTTATGGGAGACAACCCATTATTTTACTTCTGCACTTTATTTTATATTTGAGTCTTGGAAGTTTTTTTACTACTGTAGCAACCTCTCCTTATCTTTATTTTATTGCATTGTTGTGCCAAGTAAAGTCTTTGATAGTAAAGCCAATACTAGATTTGGATTACTGCGCAGAAACAGATTTCTTGCTGTCACGAATCTGGGCAGAATTCTCTGTACGTAACTCAAACAAATCTGCCAATTTACGTGCGTGATCCTCAGATATGTACGCAACTTTCATTCAATTTGGGCATTTTCATCTGAGCAAGTCTGGTGCCACTTTAAAATTCGTCTTTACGAACTGTTCTGTTTTGACAGATTCTGCCTTTTATTTCGCATTGCCTGTTTTGCTATGTTAGATGGATTTCTTTGTTCCATTAACTTTCAATATCTTTGTGCAATGTCCATAAGTGTTAAGAATGATTATGTCACCTCTAAATATATGAATTATGCACTGACCCTCTAATGAGTTTGTTTCGAGTTTGGTGTGGAGGAAGTTTTCAAGGGTCAAGAGAGGAGGATGATACAATATGATCAAGAAGAGTGAAAGGTCTAAGCTTGGGGATGCCCCCGTGGTTCATCCCTGCATATTTTAAGAAGACTCAAGCGTCTATGCTTGGGGATGCCCAAGGCATCCCTTCTTCATCGACAACTTATCAGGTTCCTCTAGTGAAACTATATTTTTATTCCGTCACATCTTATGTGCTTTACTTGGAGCGTCTATTTGTTTTTGTTTTTATTTTCGTTTTGTTTGAATAAGATCGGATCCTAGCATTCTTTGTTTGGGAGAGATACACGCTCCGCTGTTTCGTATGAACACATATGTTCTTAGCTTTATCTTTAATGTTCATTGCGAAATTTGAACTATTTCATTCATTGTTATATGGTTGGAAACGAAAAATGCCGCATGTGGTAAATGGTTTAATGTCTTGAATAATATGATACTTGGCAATTGTTGTGCTCATATAGATCTTGTTTAAGCTCTTGCATCATGTACCTTGTACTCATTAATGAAGAACTACATAGAGCTTGTTAAAATTTGGTTTGCATGATTAATCTCTAGAGTCTAGATATTTTCTGGTTGAGGTGTTTGAACAACAAGGAGACAATGTAAAGTCTTATAATAGCTACAATATGTTCATATGTAAGCTTTGCTGCACCTTTTATACTTGAGTTTGCTTCAAACAACCTTGCTAGCCTAGCCTTGTATTGAGAGGGAATTCTTCTCATGCATCCAAATCCTTGAGCCAATAACCATGCCATTTGTGTCCACCATACCTACCTACTACATGGTATTTCTCCGCCATTCCAAAGTACATTACTTGAGTGCTACCTTTAAAATTTCTATTCTTTACCTTTACAATATATAGCTCATGGGACAAAATAGCCTTAAAAACTATCGTGGTGAAGAATATGTACTTATGTGTCCTATTTCTTAATAAGTTGCTTGTTGAGCGGTAACCATGTTTTTTGGGGACGCCATCAACTCTTTTACCTTTGTTGAATATCATGTGAGTTGCTATGCATGTTCTTCTTGTCTGAAGTAAGGGCGGTTTTCACAATCAAATGGTTTGAGTATGCATACTGTTAGAGAAGAACATTGGGCCGCTAACTAAAGCCATGATTCATGGTCGAAGTTTCAGTGTGGACAGCTAATCCTCAATCTCTTATGAGAATATTAACGGTTGTTGAATGCTTATGCATTAAAGAGGAGTCCATTATCCATTGTCTATGTTGTCCCGGTATGGATGTCTAAGTTGAGAATAATCAAAAGCGAGAAATCCAATGCGAGCTTTCTCCTTAGACCTTTGTACATGCGACATAGAGGTACCCCTTTGTGACACTTGGTTGAAACATATGCTATGCAATGATAATCCGTGTTAACCCAAGCTAATTAGGACAAGGTGCGAGCACTATTAGTATACTATGCATGAGGCTTGCAACTTATAAGATATCTTATACATAACACATATGCTTTATTACTACCGTTGACAAAATTGTTTCTTGTTTTCAAAATGAAAAGCCCTAGCACAAATATAGTAATAAATGCTTCCCTCTGCGAAGGGCCTATCTTTTACTTTATTGTTGAGTCAGTTTGCCTATTCTTTCTATCCCAGAAGCAAACACTTGTATCAACTGTGTGCATTGATTGTTACATGTTTACTTATTGCACTTGTTATATTGCTTTATGTTGACAATTATCCATGAGATATATATGTTGAAGTTGAAAGCAACTGCTGAAACTTATATCTTCCTTTGTGTTGCTTCAACGCCTTTACTTTGAATTTATTGCTTTACGAGTAACTCTTATGCAAGTCTTATTGATGCTTGTCTTGAAAGTATTATTCATGAAAAGTCTTTGCTATATGATTCATTTGTTTACTCATTATCTTCATCATTGCTTCGAATCGCTGCATTCATCTCATATGCTTTACAATAGTATGATCAAGATTATGATAGCATGTCACTTCAGAAATTATCTTTGTTATCGTTTACCTACTCGAGGGCGAGTAGGAACTAAGCTTGGGGATGCTTGATACGTCCCAAACGTATCTATAATTTCTTATGTTCCATGCTACTTTTATGATGATACTCACATGTTTTATACACATTATATGTCATATTTATGCATTTTCCGGCACTAACCTATTGACGAGATGCCGAAGAGCCAATTGCTGTTTTCTGCTGTTTTTGGTTTCGGAAATCCTAGTAAGGAAATATTCTCGGAATTGGACGAAATCAACGCCCAGGGGCTTATTTTTCCACGAAGCTTCCAGAAGACCGAGGGAGATACGAAGTGGGGCCACGAGGCGACGCCACACTAGGGCGGCGCGGCCCAGGTCCTGGCCGCGCGGCCCTAGCGTGTGGGTCCCTCGTGACGCCCTCTGACCTGCCCTTCCGCCTACTTAAAGCCTTCGTCGCGAAACCCCCAGTACCGAGAGCCACGATACGGAAAACCTTCCAGAGACGCTGCCGCCGCCAATCCCATCTCGGGGGATTCAGGAGATCGCCTCCGACACCCTGCTGGAGAGGGGAATCATCTCCCGGAGGTCGCTTCATCGCCATGATCGCCTCCGGATCGATGTGTGAGTAGTTCACCCCTGGACCATGGGTCCATAGCAGTAGCTAGATGGTCGTCTTCTCCTCATTGTGCTATCATGTTAGATCTTGTGAGCTGCCTATCATGATCAAGATCATCTATTTGTAATCCTACATGTTGTGTTTGTTGGGATCCGATGAATATTGAATACTATGTCAAGTTGATTATCAATCTATCATATATGTTATTTATGTTCTTGCATGCTCTCCGTTGCTAGTAGAGGCTCTGGCCAAGTTGATACTTGTGACTCCAAGAGGGAGTATTTATGCTCGATAGTGGGTTCATGCCTCCATTAAATGCAGGACAATGATGAAAGTTCTAAGGTTGTGGATGTGCTGTTGCCACTAGGGATAAAACATCGATGCTTTGTCTAAGGATATTTGTGTTGATTACATTACGCACCATACTTAATGCAATTGTCTGTTGTTTACAACTTAATACTAGAGGGGGTTCGGATGATAACCTGAAGGTGGACTTTTTAGGCATAGATGCATGCTGGATAGCGGTCTATGTACTTTATCGTAATGCCCTGATTAAATCTCATAGTACTCATCATGATATATGTATGTGCATTGTTATGCCTTCTTTATTTGTCAATTGCCCAACTGTAATTTGTTCACCCAACATCTGCTATCTCATGGGAGAGACACCACTAGTGAACTGTGGACCCCGGTCCCATTCTTTACATCTGAAATACAATCTACTGCAATTGTTCTTTACTGTTCTTCGCAAACAAACATCATCATCCACACTATACATCTAATCCTTTGTTTACAGCAAGCCGGTGAGATTGACAACCTCACTGTTACGTTGGGGCAAAGTTCTGTGATTGTGTTGTGCAGGTTCCACGTTGGCGCCGGAATCCCTGGTGTTGCGCCGCACTACACTCCGCCACCATCAACCTTCAACGTGCTTCTTGACTCCTACTGGTTCGATTAAACCTTGGTTTCTTACTGAGGGAAACTTGCTACTGTGCGCATCACACCTTCCTCTTGGGGTTCCCAACGGACGTGTCAACTACACGCATCAGTGGACTCCCCAATGGTGGCCGGCCAACCCCCCTCCCAAGGAAGGGGTGGGAGTCCCACCTTGAGTAGGATTCCCCCTTTGGGTAGGTTTTGTCCCTATGGAAGGTTTTGGTTTCGGGTCTTATTCGAAGACTTGGATACCAACACTTGGGGATTTCCACCTATATAATGAGGAGGAGAGGGAGGGGGCTGCCCACTCTTGGCCGCACCACCTAGGGCCCCATGGCCGGCGCCCTACCCCCTCTCTCTCCCCAAACCCTAGCGCCCCTCCTCCACATACTACTCCCGCAGTGCATAGGCGAAGCCTTGCCGGAGTTCTCCACCACCACCGCCACCACGTCGTCGTGCTGCCGGGATTCCGAGGAGGATCTACTACTTCCGCTGCCCGCTGGAACGGGGAGGAGGACATCGTCTTCAGCAACACCGTACGTGTGACCGAGTACGGAGGTGCTGCCCGATTGTGGCACTATCAAGATCTTCTACGCGCTTTTGCAAGCGGTCAAGATCTTCTACGCGCTTTTGCAAGCGGCAAGTGATCGACTACAGCAACAACGAGATCTAATCTCGTAGGCTTTGGAAATCTTCGAGGTTAGTCTCATGATCTTCTCGTTGCTACCGTCTACTAGATTAGATCTTGGCTTGTGTTTTCGTTCTTGCGGTAAGAAATTTTTTGTTTTCTATGCTATGAATCCCATCAAAAACTGAGTAGTACTAAGAAACCAAGGGCACGTAAATAGTAAATAGACTAAGGGATTCAAACAAAAGAATTAGAAAATGAAAAATGCGTGTTTTGTACAATATAATTCATATTGTGCTACATCAAATTATTTGCAATTCAAATATACATGAGTATGACAATTATGGCCTCATTTAGATAAACTATGTTTTGGGGAAGATGTTTTGCAAAGGGGTTTGAGTGGAAAACCATGCATCTTCATAGCTACTAGTGATTCTGAGAAGTGGTAATTTGTGATAAAACTTGATTTATCTATGTTTGTTAAGATTTCCTAGGGGGCAGGTTGCGTATGAAGACTCCATGAGTAGGTACCACTGTGTTTTTATTTTTTTTGGATTTTTTTGCGCATGAAATGACTCAATTAGCTATGTTAATCTCATTTATTGACTCTCTGTTGACCAGCTACTTGAGGGCAAAATGAGTATATTGCACTTGCTAGTCTAAGTACTCGAGGGAAAAACTGAGTATAGATAAAAATTTATGTACATGGCCCGAGGTTATAACTGAGTAGACCAAACGTCCCAGGGTTAGACTCGTGTCGCGGTGCACGCTGCAGCCGTGCATAGCGGACGCGTGTTATGGTACACGCCACCTTCGTCTTTATAGAGCCCCTCTTTCTCTCCCTCGACGCTCACCCACTCTCTCATTTTCACTTCAACCGCCTCTCCTGTCCCATCAACTTCTCCACAACCGAAGAAAAAACCCCGAAGAAAACCGCCGGCGATGGAGAAGAATGAGATGCCCATTGTCGGTGCATCAGCCGCCGCCATCCAGGCCACCGTCGCTGCTTCCAACGTAGCCGCCGACGCATCAGCCGCCGACGCATCAGCCGACGATGCATCAGCCACCGGCGCATTGGCTGCCGCCCCCGTCCAGGCCCCCGTCGCTTGGGATCCGTACGCACTAGTGCCGTACGTCGCGCCGGAGAACCCCTACGACACCAGCATCGTCGACGACGAGCCGGAGGTAACTCTTTGTTCACTTGTTCTTATCCTATTTCAATCCTTTTGTGTTAGATCTTGCGTTATTAGGATTCGTCTGTTCCTAGTTTAATCCTTTTGTGTTAGATCTTGCGTTATTAGGGTTCGTCTGTTCCTAGTTCTAGATCTAGCGTTATTAGTGTTTGTGATTTGCTTTTGTTTAAGATTCAGTTAACTTATGTGAGTAATCAATCCCATCCGGTTAATTTGTGCCGATGATGATGAATATTTGTGCACAAATTGATTCAGGGTTTGATCAGTGAATAATTGGTGTGTACAAATTTGTTCTGCATGATCTTTGGTTTACTGACTCAAATTCTATGGCACGGCGGCGTTGCTGCCATAGTTCTGGCGTGATGCTTTCATGGCCGGCCGACACTGCTCCGATGGGCGGCCGGACCTGCTCCCTTGGGCGGGCGGCGGTTGCTTCCATGGGCGGCTGACGCTGCTTCCATGGGCTGCCGGAGCTGCTTCAATGGGCGGGCGGCGCTGCTCCACGCTTGGCCGGCTCTGCTGCCATGGGCGGCCGGAGCTGCAAGCTTTTCCGGCGGTCTTGCAAAGGGCCGCCGCACGAGCCGCAAAGGGCCGCATTGGGAGCTACAAAGGGCCACGATGGGAGCTGCGAAGGGACGCCGCACGAGCTTCAAGGGTGTCGCCGGAGCCGCAAAGGGCTTCCGTTCGAGCCGCAAAGGGCCGTGGACGGGAGCTGCGAAGGACCGCCGCATGAGCTTCAAGGGGTGTCGCCGGGAGCTGCAAATGGCTTCCGTTCGAGCTGCAAGCAGTGTCTCTGGGAGCTGCAAAGGCCCCCCGCCCGAGCTGCGAGGCCGGTGACTACTGCAAGGGGCGCTGCCGCGGGCGACTTCTCCGACGCCGGCGACTGCTGCAAGGGGCGTCACCGTCGGCGACTTCTCCAACGCCGGCGACAACTGAGGAGGTCAGCCTCAGGGCGCCGCGACGGGAGATACCAGCGGAGGATTTTTCTCTTGTTTTTTTTTTTGTGCGGGGACCAGGGAGCTACACATGGGGTGATGGGACACGTGGCGACTTCTGGAGTCGGAGGTTGCGGGGTAATAATCCTCCGGAGGATTATCAGCACTGTCCTTTTTATTTTTTGCAGTGAAAATGACCATCCACGACTTGAGTTGCGAACAGTCTGGGTCTCACAAACCAAACCTATGGCCCGAGGATGGCGACCAAGTCGGGTCGTCGCCCACGCGGCCCGCGCCGCCCGTATTTCCGCGGCCAAGTTCACCGCCCCTCGGCCGCGCAACGTCACGGGTGGTACGTGTGGTGATCCGAACGCAGCGTTTCGCGGCGCGCGGCCCCCCTCCCCACGAGCTCTGGCTCCACCCAAATCCGGCCGGTTTTCGGGCTCGGCGCCGCCGACGGTTTCCATACGCAGGCAGACAAGCCCACGCGCGCCACTCCGACTCGGCTCGTGCCGCGCGTCAGCCCGCGCCAAGAACATATTTTTAACGGCCGGTGAGGCGATCGGACAGGGAGAAAGGTAAACGACGATGACGCGGCGGTGAGACAAGGACGGCGACCCCAACCCCAACCCCGGTGGCGAATAATTAAAGCGCCGCGGTACCTCCATCCCTCCGTCCGTCCGTCCCCCACCTGCAGATAAGACAGCGAGAGGGAAGCTCTCGCCTTGCTTCCTCCTCCCTCCTCCACGGCCCAATCCGACTCGCCGCGCGCGCGCGCCACCACCCTGGTCGTGCGGAGTCGAGGCGGGGAGAGTCAACTCCACCACCGCCGCAGGAGGAGGAGCGGCGGCACCCTTATCTACCTATCTACCTACCTAGCCGCGCGCGGAGTTGGCCGGCATGGACTCGGACCACTGGATCTCGCGCCTCGCCGCCGCCAAGCGCTTCTACGCCGCGCAGCTCGGCCACGCCGGTACGTACGCGCTCCCGGGATCGATTCGATTCTTCCTCTGTCCTGTGGTTCTCTTCGTTTCTTGCCTGCGGCTTTTTCGTGATCTGATGGCTGGTTTCGGGCGGGTGGGGCGCAGATCGGGGGGCGGGGATGGACGAGCTGGACATGGACGACGAGCCGCCGGCGGCCACGCCCGAGTTCGCGTGTCCCTACTGCTACGAGGACCACGACGTCGCCTCCCTCTGCGCGCACCTCGAGGAGGAGCACCCCTTCGAGCCACACGCCGCGGTCAGTGCTCTGCCCGCCCTCTGCGCCCTCTTACCTCAATTTGTATTATGGAGCCGCCTTCTAGTACTTGAGTGGCCTGTAGATTAAGATCTTGTTGGGAGGGGGGTTGACCTGAATGCCTGGATAAGTCGCCCCCGTGAACTCTAGCCACCCAGGCAGCGCTTGCTTCTCAATTGAATCATGGGAATTAGGAGGAGGTATAGTTTAGTTTGATTCATCCCAAGAAAGAATTCAGTGATGAGTTTTCCCTACCGCTCAACGCAAGTACTCCCAGTTATCAGTTTCACCAAACAAACTACTATTTCATATGTCAACCATCTGTTTCTACTCAAAACCAGCATGAGCGGCTATCACCTAGAGTGATGGGAAGCCAACCATGGTACACACTTCTTTGTCTAGTGCCGTCACTTTTCTTCTCCATCAATGCATGTCTTAGAGACCATTATCGGATAGGAGCAGCGTAGAAGAAAACTTTTATATTGGTAGCAGAAATATATTGAGGGGAACTCAACTCCTCATCCTTCTTTTATCAGAGTCAAGTAAATGATGATTTGGTTCTATGCAGCTTTAAATGTACTGGATGTAGACCAAACATTCTTTCACCTTAATTAAATTTATGATGATGATGATGATGATCAGAGGTTGAGAGGGGGTGTTGACCTCAAGTACTGAATGAGTACTCTTCCCTTTCTATTTTATCTCTTGCCTCTAGGGATTTGGAAGTAGAAATATAGTTGCTTTACTAGAATAATGTATATCATAGGTTGCATAATGCTCTAGTCTACCCCATCTGTTTGAATGTTCACAAGGGTGGGATTTTGGGCCCTGATCAGTGTTCTTGGAGTAGAAAAATACAAGTTGATAATGAATTCCAGGGATATAGAAAAGGGGAAATTTTGGCATTTGTTAGTGCTGTAAACTCATGCTTTCCTTACTTGCCAAAAGAACAAGCTTGAGCTGGTAATGTGTAACTAAGGAGAATTGGAAATTCTAGGAATTAGGAGGAGGGGTAGTTTAGTTTGCTCCGGGTGGTAAGTTTTTTTATAGCCGAACACAGGTAGGAGTAACAACTATCAGTTTCGTGAAAAAAAAAACTTCAATTTCATACCAAAATCCCTTTTTAGTCAAAACTTAATGGAACCAAGAGAACCATGATCTTCTTTCCTGTACAGTGCAGTCACTTTTCTTGTCGGCAACACTCCATCAACGCACGTCGTAGAGACCAATATATCTATTGGGAGTAGCGAAGAAGAATACTTATATATTAGTAACATATATAAATTGAAGAGAACTCACTTATCCTCTCTATTTTGTCAGAATCAAGTAAATGGGGATGTGCTTTTTATGTAGATTTAAAAGTACATCATATGGATCAAGTCTTGGTTTTGACCTCAATTAGATTGACCTTCCCTCAGATTTTTTTTTTGATTCACCTGCTCTTTATTGGTTTGTGCATGTCTGAAAGTAGAGGTGATGAATTTTTTGGATGTTTTTGCTGTTGTGGTTTATCATTCTAAATCAGTAAATCAC
Source organism: Lolium perenne (assembly GCF_019359855.2). NCBI lineage: Eukaryota > Viridiplantae > Streptophyta > Magnoliopsida > Poales > Poaceae > Lolium > Lolium perenne. The sequence continues at coordinate 248,643,994 of NC_067244.2, read as the reverse complement.
AGGTTGGTTTCCTGCTCTTATCGTTTGTCTCCCTCATTTCAGCCTTGCCCTATCTGCTCTGATAAGGTTTCTAAAGATATGCTTAATCATATTACCATGCAACATGGGTACTTATTCAAGGTAACTCCCATCCTCCTACTCACCCTTTTCTCTTATTGGCTTCTTTAATTTTAGACTATATGCAGAATCGCCGGAGATTGCGCAGATTCAGTGTTCCAGGCAGCCAGTCCCTCTCTCTGCTGAGCCGAGATCTACGTGAAGCCCATTTGCAGGTGCTTCTAGGAGGTGGTGGGCATAGGTCAAGCACCAACAATGCCACAAATATTTCAGCTGACCCTCTGCTGTCTTCATTTGGCCTCAGCTTCCCAACATCAGATGCAGAGGAAGCATCAAAATTGCATATTCCCGCTGATGTATCAGTGCTAAAAGAGAAACCTGCTCCGTCGTGGCAGTCAAGGTATATACTAACTCATGGTAGATAGGAACACCAATCACACTAGATACATTCAAGATTGTAAAGGTAGAGCATTCATCTTCTTCCGTGACAAAATGCCAAAAGCTTACTATCCTAGATTTATTTATCAAGTGATGTAGTCATCACAGATCATTGGGGGAACTGAGTCATTGACCTGCGACCACTGTCCTTCAAATGCGTTGTGGTGATATTTAGTGTGAGTGCAGTTTTATGTTTGAGAAAAGAAAGTACCAGTTAGCTAGTTAGCTAATCCTGTAATCCATTGAGGTCATGGGGAAATCTGTTTTTACCATGGAAATTTGAAGCACATACTAATATTTTCTGTTGATGATATCTTTGCACTGAATTAGTAGGTCCACCAGTATCTTGGTTTGACTTTGGCCTGAGAATGAGCATGCAGCAGCAATCTTTTGCTTTGCTTCACTTTGATGCACCTTTAGGACTACACTGAAGTAGTGAGCACCTTCTCTCCTATAGTGATCTAGTCATCAGAGGAACTGCCTTTATGCCAACTATATTCCTCTAATGCATCGTGGTGATGTTTATTTTCAGTAATTTTATATAATATATCCAGACCACGGAGAATTCTGTTTTTGTCAATGAAAAATTGAAATCATTAGTTCTAGATTAAAGAATGCTTTCTGCTGACGAGTGACAACAGCCTTGCACCCAATTAGTACGCCAAGTAGCATGTTGGTTTGACTTGAGCATGTACCAACAAGCTTTTGCTTTGCTTCACCTTCATGCACCTTTAGGACAACACTTAAGTTGATGAGCGACTACTTTGAAGTTCTAGTTCTTTACGACTACACAATTAAGTCATCATGTTCTTTTTCCTTGGCAGTATTGACTCATCCCTCACGAGGGAAGAACGGGAGCAAAAGCGGAAGCAAGCCAGAGTCAGAGCGATATTTGTGCAAGACCTGCTGCTCTCCACTTTATTTAGAGACTGCTAAATCAAGACGAGCCGATGCTATCGGTAGACGGGTGCTCGTTGGTGCAGACTTCCGAAGACGAGTGCCCCCAAACCATGGTGCTGAGTGCAATATCCATGGAAGATAGTCATGCTCCTGGAGTCTCCTGGCCCTCGGTTTCCCTGCAGTGATGGAGTGCAGAGTTGATGTGGGCATTAGGCGTTAAGTTATTGTAGCCAGTCTGTACCTTGAGTTCCATCTCAGTTCACGATCCACGTACAGTATCGGTGCTGATTGTTGTGATGTTTGTACTGCTACCGCTTGTTTGTTTCGAAGCATTGGTTTGTTGTACTAGTTACATAATAATAATGATTTCATTGCAACAGCGCAAGGCTATGCAGTTTATTTCTAGTGCAGTTAGTATTGCCAAGTAAACAAACTGTCGAACTATGTGAAACTGACGACTGTTCTTTGCAGCCGGCATGGTGGCGTCCACGGGCGTCACTAATCTTTGCTTTGCCTCCCACTTGGTTTTCTTCTCCAAGCTCAAAATTCTTCAACCTTTTTTTCTTCTTATTTTGTTAGTAGTCTTAGATTTTGCATTTCAGTGAGCCTTCTTTGGAGGAATTTGTGGAATAAAAAAAATGAGACCAATGGTGGGAGGAACCACCATGGTATTTCATTAAGACAGTCTTTCTCGAATTTGTGGAATAATAAATTAAGGATCGGGGACTTGCAGATGTAGTACCAGTGTACCACACCGTAATACATGCGAGTTTTCCGGAAACACAGAGGGCCTGATTGGCTGGCCGTAGCTCTTTGCCGCATCGGGCGAGATCTTCTTTTCAGAGCCATATTTAACTAGGCCATACCCATATACCTGAATGGTAGTTTGTTTGGTTGCCAATAAAAAAAATTCCAGCGTATTTGTGCGTCTTATTTGGTTGGCAAGTAAACTGCAATTTGCGTCTCAATTACACATTTTGGCTGTTTGGTTATCAACAGGACGTAGTTCTAGTTACTACTTCTCCCAAGTGGTGATATTATCCCGCATGAGCAAAGAGCAAAGAGGCACCATAACAGCGAATAAACTAACAAATAAAACTATTATAACGTCGTTCAGTTTATAATGTCTGGGCGTCAAATAAAACTATTATAATGTCGTTTAGTTTATAATGTCTGGCCGGATCCTTCACTACAACACGAACTCCCCTACAGCAACGCATGGATCCGTATCTAATTACCCATATAAGGCGTTGCTAGCTCCCATACCAACGGATTAAGTATGCGTTGCGATTTTGGGGGTTGCTAGGATATAATGCAACACATATATGTGTGTTGGTAACCTATGGGTAAAGTCGTTGCAAAGTGGCAACAGATATCAAGCAACCATTGTATCCGTTGGTACATAATATATGTGAACTGAATAATTTAATTTCAAAATAAATATTAATTTCTGGATTGGGTGGGTTAATCGCCTCAAATGTATTAAGAGGATTTTATATATGATATAAACACACGGAATTGCACATTATGAACGCACTGCATAAACAATTGTATTTAATATTGAAATCACCATATCCATACATGAAAATTATCTTAAGATCAGTACACATCTTACAATCTTGCATCAGGATATCATATTCTAACTAATCCTAACATAAATATTCCTTCTAATCTTCTGCCTTCTAATGTAGAACCTGAATGTAGCAATCCTTTTTTTGGACCTGAAAAAATAAAGTTCCAAGTTTAGAACTTGTGTGGCAAAACAAAACAAAAATCAGTAGGAAAGGAGATAGTAAATTCTACGACCTACTTGCTCTACTACTCACCATTCTGAAATGTCAAAATACATATCTATATATTAACTATGCAAAGCAACAATAATCTACATATAGATTAAATTGAATAGAGACGCCAATTTTAATAATAGTAAGCTCAGTTCGTAGGCTCTTCATGATGTATGCACATGTAAAATGGAAGGAAAATGCGTAATGTTAATTATTTTTATCAGACCTTAAAGCTCACATCCGCATGCTGCTTGGAATTTCTTCGAAAACCTAAGTACGTAGCATACCAAAGTTAAGTCATGCAAGTTAATTTGTGCCATCCCGTGCATCTGAAAAAGCCCATCCCAGCTACATGCCAAGTCATTACCACACAGATCTAAATACAGAAAAACAATTAAGTATCCATGTTAAAGATATGAACAATCCAATTAACATAGGTCAGATACCTTTATTTAACAAGATTGACACAATGAAAATGTCATGAAGCACTAGTGATTGGTTTGCATTTACCTCTTTGCAAAGTGTCGTCCTCAGTAGCATCATATCCAACCCAGATATAGATGGAGTTTCACTGACACTGTTAGTCAATCTTGCGGGTAATCAGCAGGAAACATAACTGCACCTGTAATCACTCAAATTAACATCGCTAGCAGTATGTTCCCAAGTACAGATCAATGAAAGGGGAACTATTCAAGTCATGTATTTCTAGGAACAATACACAAATAGACCTTTGGGTGCCATTTATGAGCATCCCAAATACTTCTCATTGTGTATTTTCTAAACAGAGAGAGCAGGAAAAAAATAAGAACGAGGTGCAATGCACCTATATAATCAGGCTGGCTCCCTCCCTCCCTCAAAAAAATAAATCAGGCTGGCCATGGATAAGCACGAATATGTAGAATATGAGAATTACAACACACAGTTTGTGCTAATTAATCACTCTTTTGGTCATGCATTTGCATAAATTAACTGTTGTTTGTCATCAACATGAGGGTACATGATGCAATAAACTAACAAGATGATCCTCACCAAGCTCAAAAGCCACGCATATGGTGCAGTTTGGGAAGAATGAGGCACTTTAATTACTGACATGGTCTAGATAACAATTCTCACTAATGGCATACCGTCGATAAGCGCTGATTGCACACCTAGATTTTGTGTTCTCCCAACAACTTCAGATAGAGCCGTGAAGTTCTACATCCAACATATATCTTTACCTGGCCAAAAATCTAAGATAAAAGTGCGCAGCCAGTACAATTTCACATACAAATTTCTTCTAATCTGCTGAAGTAAAATCCATTTACTTTTCTTTTCAAACTTCAGAAATAGATGTCTGGGTTCTGAAAACTGCACGACAAAATAGGTCATTAACCCAAATATGCACAGATTTTTAGTGGCAAATAATAACCATACTAATCATTTTTTGTGGTTCCTAATCACTTAATTAATTAGTCAGCACAGTGGAGATGAAAAAACAGACCCACTCTACATTTGGAACAGAGGATGAGTGAGGTGAGAATTGATGCCTTGACTGCATAATTTCGTCACCCTTGGTATTCACCTGTGCATAACAGCAAAGCACTAATAGAACGATCCAGAAAATTATGCACCTGTGAGGATGTCCGTGAGATGGATGGCATCAAACGTTGTGAGGAACATCTTGGCGGTAGCACGAAGCCGAATCCCAATAGCCCTGGCCGCCCCATTGCTAGGACAAGATCCGTAATCAGCACCATCCTGAGTCCGCCCAGAACCAAGCCAATATCCCCATCGGAATCTCACCCGTCACCACAGACCAACAGTATGCGATGCGGCAAGAAAGCTGTAGAAACATTGTGAACGGGTGAAGGATAGGGAAAGGAGACAGAAATCTGAATCGGGAAAAGGAGAAGTTGTACGTACGAATCCCTTGGTCCGCCGTGTCTTCTATGCTCCGCCCTGTACACCTGCGACGCCGCACCGTTCAGCGCATGGTCGCCTCCTCGTAAGGTCTCCAAGAAGCAACAAAAATATGATAGAAAGAGGGGCGATGCGAGGGGGAGATGGGGAGGAAGGGAGATGGATGTCTATTCCACGACTTGATTTGTGGCGGCGCTTTCGATCTGGCCGCAACTCTGCTATCTAGGTTAAGGTGGACTAATGGAGGGGTAGGGATCGGGGAAGTTGGGATGGGGACGCCAATGAGCGGCGGGATAAAGGAAGGACGTGGGGAGGTGGATCTTAGATACATATATGAGCACCGTTGCAAACTATGTGTTGTTGTATGACTAGTTGTGTTGTAGTGCTTCAAGCCCTGAATCTGGTGGTCGCCACTTCAAAATAGCAGTTTAACACAATAAGTTAAACCCTAGCTAATCACGAATGTTAGTTCTGAATGCATAAGTAGTTCATGATACACAACCAAGAGTAGTTTATGGCACAACACACAACTGGTATGAGTAATTGGTTTTTCAAAAAGAGCTCACAGTTCTTGCGACGTGATTTGAGGAAGCAGTTAATTGCATATCCTATGCTCACTGGAATCACGGAAAGATCCACGCACGGTCCAGTTGAAAATCCTGCGGCCACTCTCCATCCGCCGATGGGAAACAAAAAATCGGATGCCGATCCCTAGAGATTATCCCCAAGAACGAAGAGTGATTGTCAAGCCACAACGAGGCACTAATTGAATACTAGTACTTCATATCAAGCCATAACTAGGCAATACTCCATGAAATTACTAATTGATATCCTGCCGAATTATGTCCATGAAATTAATTGCATTCGGTAGCATGCAATTTGTGTCTACCTCTTGCTGTCATATAAGTAGCGAAGGTTCGGCCCGAGCCCATTAGAGCAAGTACAATAAGGCTTAGTCAGCAGGCTATAAGGGTTTTAATATAATATATGTGCTTAGTTGGAGGAGAGAGAAGAGGAGAGAGAAGAGAGGTGAGCTACTATGCAATAGCCAGCTCTTGCACGTGCTCCTATACACTTTGTGAGAGTAAAAGGTGGACCATATGTTAGTAAAGTACTTCATTCTTATAGTCAACTATTGTACATATTAGCTATATGCTAACTACAAGTGACATGATATCTTATTATAGCCAGCAATTGGCTATACTATTGAAATTGCTCTTAGTCGTGTTCATCGATAAAGAGCGCTAGTAGTATAATTATATACATATAGAATCAGACATGATGTGCTACAGATCGTGCAGCCAGATGAGGGGAAAGGGAGCAGTGATGTTGTTGCTCGTCGTCCTTGCAAGCCACGCCTTCTCCGTTCAAGGTAAGTACGTGCTCAGGTGATCCGTCAACTGAAGGATCTCATCGTATGTCTTATATATAATATTTGTACTCATAAAAACATGTCGCAAGGTTGCCTATTCATAAATATACTAGTATTATTTTAGTTACATTTCCGGTGTTTTTATATGGACGGAGGGAGTACATGCTAATACCCATCTTGTTCTTTCCGTCTATGCAGCCGGCCGTCAGATAGATGACGACCACCAGAGTACCAGACTAAGGGCTTGAAGGATATTGCCATCTGTGTAACGGCTACGTGCAGGGGCGGCCGCCGCTTAGGGCAGACATGTTACTGCTGTGTATCCGTGCCCGGTGATCATTGTTGGGACACATGGAAAGAGTGCAAGAATTTGTGCGGGGCGCCGGCGTTACCATTCTCTGGCGGTAGCAACTACTACGTAATAATATCATGAAATATTGAGAACGAGGAGAATAAAAAATAATGCTATGTTTTGATTTCAATTATTAGATGTATTGTTGCGATATGTTTCTTCACAAGATTGTGCTCTAAGAACGAGCGGTGCCAACAATTTCCTACTCTTCAACCGTGATGAGAGTAGAGTTGTTTATTTGCAAAATAAAATAGGGAGCAGTCAGAGCTCAATCGACTGAGATTTAATTGAATCATGGTCGACGGCCCTGAAATCACCGATCCAGACTACTTTTCCTTATCCACGGATTCACGTTTATGGTGGAAGGTTTAGTATATGCGAGCTGTGCTAGACTTACGGACGGACGGAGGTTTCGATGATTACGTTAATAGCTTAATTTTGTTCGTCCAGCGTGGTTTCGTGTGACAGTCAGCATTGGATTTGATCGCTTATGCCAATGGTGCCTTTTGTTTTTGTTTGTTGAGTAAAACTTGAAAAATTCCCATGCTTTGTCACGGGTGACAATACATGTAAAGAAATAAAAACACATCGAAAATATAAACATTGCCTACGAAATTGTTTCTAACATAACAGAGTCATGTCATGAGACAGAACTGTGAAACGGAGCGGGGAACATCTGAAGTAGACAAGCAAATGAAACAGATCCATGAGGCTGTTCTCTGTTGTATATAACATATGTTTTGAATCTCATTTCTCTTTTGTTGAGTTGGTTTTGGTATCGCAGAGCTAAATAGGTTTCATAATCCGAGATGTAAGGGTTCACGTGGATAATGGCATCACTTAAATCCGCCGAGCACAAATATATATATTATAATTATTTTGTAGAAATATTATAAAGTAACACCAGCGATATTTAAGAAACAAAGTACTAAGCAACATTATCCACTATTTATCTCTCTCATAAATGTTCACCTATTTAGGCGATCAATAATATCTCATTCCATGGCATTCAAAAGAAGGTTGTTACTTAAAACTTTATTATCTTCATACTTAACACTTTGTAGCAGGAATGACTTCCTCGGTTGAAAGTTATCCCACATACGAGATTATGCAACATAGTCATAAAGGTTTATGTGCAAAGTGTGTTAGAAAGAGAACGGTACAAAGAACTAATTGTTCATATTGCAAATTGTGTTCAAAGAGTATGGCACAAAGAGCTCATTGTGGGTATTGAAAAATGTAGTGCTTCATCGTACAAATGGTGGATGAAATCTCTACTATCTAAAAAAGGAGGAACTTTCTCTGTTTCCTTCGGTCGGAGGTTTCGTCCAACATATTTTTAATATGACCTTTTCAAAATCTGTATATATAATTTTCATTTTTTTAATATGTAGACAGCACAGAAGCCAAGTATCCAAAAGTACTTTTGGACTTAAGGGGAGTGGTGTTTTGGAACATGGGAGCATATGCTCCCTATATTTTGAAATGCATCTTACACATATTTTAAATTTCAAAAAAACTGAAACAAAAAATTCGCATGTACATCTTCACGTGCTATGCGCTCACAAAGTCGTTTGATAAAAAATGAACTTATCATGTGACGTGTGTAAAAAAGACAAAATTCAGTGCTGAAAACAATGCTTTTCACAGGATAAGTTTTCTCTTTTTTACATAGGCCACGAAAAATATTATTTTTTCGTAAAACTTGACGCATACACATATATTATGGAGATGTACATGTAGATTTTTTTGTCAAAATTTTTCCACACTTCGAAATATGTTTTGTTGGTAGAGGGAGCATACGCACCCGGGAGCCGAATTGAATTTCCGCTAAGTAAATGGAGTACTCAGTAACAGTCTTAAAATGAAACTTAAAACAAATGGATAGATGGTCGGATCGAAAGTTGTCTCTCCGGTCTCCACACATGAACACGACACACTCAAGTAAACTACATCAATCATCTTTCCCTTCCCTTCGATCACACCAAAAGTGAAAAGTTGCTGCTGGGATTCTTCTTGGTCTCCAGCTCAGTCCTCTGTCACCATTATGTGCTCCTCCAGAGATGGAGAGGGATCAAAATGAAGTGCAGCAGAGAGATAGCAAATGAATATTTCACATAAGAATAAAACTATAAGAAATACATGAGTACAAGATGGTGACACAGAAGTGTACCTCTAGTGACATGACATCACACCCCAACCATCATGGCTTGACATTCTCATGCCTCAAAGCTCTCAGAATACACATTCTTTAGCAGACAAAGGATTTAGCTACAATAAAAAGTCAAGGATCTAAAACCATACATACCTTGAGGAGAAGAGCATTAGCCATCGACTGCACAAGACCGTTGTTCGCACACGAACACGTCACCGTGTAACCTCGACGCAGAGCGCGATGCGCGGCAGCACGCGCCGAGGAAGGCTCGCCGGAAGCGCGATACGCAAGACAGTCCAGCGAGCGCTTTTGTAGACACGAAACCCCGCTCGCCCGGGAGGGACCCTGTCAGGGATTGCGGCGGCTATGGGCTGCCCTAGGTCGGCCTAATCGTCCCTAGGACCTCGTGGATTCGCAGCCTCCAATCCTGAAGAACAACGAAAAACGAGAAAAAAGATACAAGGAGAGAGAGATAAAAGTAGATGAACACTAAAAAGTAGTAGATTGATTTGTTCGATTGGTGTTGGTTCAATCGGCCTGCACCCCTCAAGTATATAAGGAGCGGCTGGACTTTCCGTGCAAGAAAGAGGGTTGGATTCACGTCCAAAACCCTAGTTTGGGTCTAACTCGGATGGTTTAGCCTGAACTTTTCATAACTGTTCGGTCAGAAACATATCTGCACCTTGCGGGACCTTTTTGAGGAGGTAAACGATCTCAAATCAAAAGTCGTACACAACAAACTTGTTCGTCTCGAAAAAACGAAGAACTTTCATGTTGACCACTTTTTCATCCGAGTTCATATTGATCGCTCAATCGAGGTAGCAAGAAAAACGATCAATCTTGACGTTTTCATCTTTGCTCCAACTCCGATGGCGCCCTACCTTAGAGGTCTCTATGGTCGGGTGTCCCATCTCCGGTAATTCGAGTTCTAGCAGTATTTTAGCTCCATAAATTGTATACTAACTCGGATCGCGATGACTCAAAAACCAAAGTTGCTTGTTTCGACGAGACGCACAACTTTCGTCTGTATCACTTCTTCATTTGAGGTCATCTTAAAGGAACTCTAGTGAAAGCCTTCATATATCGATCCTCGAGATCACCTCTGACTGCTAGCATAATCGGCTATCAAGCCGGATCATGGCACAACTTGGCATGGTGGACATGGTGTCTCCTAAATGAGCAATAAAAACTCACTGAGTGAATCTTTCCAATCGCGTCTTGTTTTCATCCGTCACGCCGAACGCCGAATTATGTTCTTGATTAGCCATCGGTCCAAAACGAGTATCAACACATGCCCCCCAGTTTTCTGGGAGAGCTTGCATGCTAGAAAATAACTTTCTCCACCTTTTTCCTAGGACGATGTCAACACTCCATCGGCCATCGGTTCTCAGGACGATAATTCTATATCGGCTATTTATGTTCAGGCTGGTTGCCACCTTGGTAGAACTTCTTCAAATAATCACCTTTGAGAACAACCACTTGATGACCCACGAGTATAGGGGGTGTATCGTAGTATCTTCGATAAGTAAGAATGTCGATCCCAACGAGGAGCAGAAGGTGTTGACAAGCAGTTTCGATGAAGGATTCACTGTAAATGCTCACAGACAAGTATTCAGGGGGTTTTGATGTAACAGTTGAATAAAGTACGAGTATGTAAAGTGCGAGAGTAATAATTGCAGCGAGTGGCCCAATCCTTTTTAGCACAAAGGACAAGCCGGTTTGTTTACTTATAATGACCAAGCGTTCTCGAGGACACACGGGATTTTAGTCTAGTGCTTTCGCTACATACGGCTAAATAATCTTCATTGTTGTGATAAGTGTTGTGTGGGTGAACCTATGCTAATGTACCGCCCTTCCTAGGACTAATACATACTTGTGATTATACCCCTTGCAAGCATCCGCAACTACAAGAAAGTAATTAAGAATAAATCTAACCACAGCCTTAAACTCTGAGATCCTGCGATCCCTCCTGCATCGATATACCAACGGGGGTTTAGGTTTCTGTCACTCCGGCAACCCCGCAATTAGCAAACGAATACAAGATGCATTCCCCTAGGCCCATAAATGGTGAAGTGTCATGTAGTCGACGTTCACATGACACCACTAGAAGAATAACACCACAACTTAAATATCACACCATTGAATATTACTCAACCATAGTTCACTACTAACATTTAGACTTCACCCATGTCCTCAAGAACTAAACGAACTACTCACGAGACATCATATGGAACATGATCAGAGGTGATATGATGATGAATAACAATCTGAACATAAACTTGGTTCAATGGTTTCACTCAATAGCATCAACAACAAGTAGAAATCGATACCGGGAGAGTTTCCCCTATCAAAAAATCAAGATCAAACCCAAATTGCTACGGCAGTGACGGTGTCCAGCGGTGATGACGGCGGTGATGATGGTGGAGATGATGATGATGGTGATGGCGATGATGTCCAGCTCGATGACGGTGACGATGGCGTCGATTTCCCCCTCCCGGAGGGAATTTCCCCAGCTTCCTGCCCGCCGGAGAGCTCTTTTCTCTCTGGTGTTCTCCGCCCCGCGAGGCGGTCAGTAACTCTTCGCGAGGTACCCTCTGTGGCTTAGGTCTTCGGGACGAAGGGTTTGGCGAAGAAAAGGAGGCGAAAAGGGTCGTGGGCCCCCTGCACCACGTGCCGGCGCGGCCGGGGCTTGGGCCGCGCCGCCCTAGGGTGTGGGTCCACCCCTGGCTGCTCCCTGGCTCCCCTTCGGCTTCCTTCGTCATCTTGAAAAATAGGATTTTTGGTATAATTTCCTTCCAGAGTTGATCTTCCGAAATATTGCGTTCTGACGGTGCTTTTTCCAGCAGAATCCTGGCTCCGGTGTTCGATCCTCCAATAATGATGAAACATGCAAAATAGATGAAATAACATAAGTTTTGTGTCCCAATATGAAATATATCAATGAATAACAGCAAATTATGATATAAAATAGTGATGCAAATTGGACGTATCAACTCCCCCCAAGCTTAGACTTCGCTTGTCCCCAAGCGAAACTGAGCTCGATAGACATGACCACATGTTTATGGAGTGAAGAGTCGATAAATAAAATACGGACAAGAAGCATCATATTCATTCACACAGGACATTATAGTAGACAACCTCTTATAACTCATATTGAAACAAGTATAGGGTAATCACAAGTAAAGGTGCATGAGA